>NC_030681.2:159307479-160507479 GCF_000004195.4 Xenopus tropicalis
CGGGTTGGAGCTGCAGAGTGCCATTAAGCCCTATGGGAGGCTTTCCAAGGGCCGGGTTGGAGCTGCAGAGTGCCATTGAGCCCTATGGGAGGCTTTCCTTTGGCAGGTTGGAGCTGCAGAGTGCCCATTGAGCCCTATGGGAGGCTTTCCTAGGGCCGGGTTGGAGCTGCAGAGTGCCATTGAGCCCTATGGGAGGCTTTCCAAGGGCCGGGTTGGAGCTGCAGAGTGCCATTGAGCCCTATGAGAGACTTTCCTTGGGCCAGGTTATAGCTGCAGAGTGCCATTGAGCCCTTTGGGAGAATTTCCTTGGGCCGGGTTGGAGCTGCAGAGTGTCATTGAGCCCTATGGGAGACTTTCCTTGGGCCAGGTTGGAGCTGCAGAGTGCCATTGAGCCCTATGGGAGGCTATCCTTGGGCCGGGTTGGAAGCTGCAGAGTGTCATTTGAGCCCTATGGGAGACTTTTCCTTGGGCCGGGTTGGAGCTGCAGAGTGTCATTGAGCCCTATGGGAGAACTTTCCTTGGGCCAGGTTGGAGCTGCAGAGTGTCATTGAGCCCTATGGGAGGCTTTCCTTGGGCCGGGTTGGAGCTGCAGAGTGTCATTGAGCCCTATGGGAGACTTTCCTTGGGCCGGGTTGGAGCTGCAGAATGTCATTGAGCCCTATGGGAGACTTTCCTTGGGCCGGGTTGGAGCTGCAGAGTGTCATTGAGCCCTATGGGAGGCTTTCCTTGGGCCGGGTTGGAGCTGCAGAGTGTCATTGAGCCCTATGGGAGACTTTCCTTGGGCCAGGTTGGAGCTGCAGAGTGCCATTGAGCCCTATGGGAGACTTTCCTTGGGCCGGGTTGGAGCTGCAGAGTGCCATTGAGCCCTATGGGAGACTTTCCTTGGGCCGGGTTGGAGCTGCAGAGTGTCATTGAGCCCTATGGGAGACTTTCCTTGGCCAGGTTGGAGCTGCAGAGTGCCAATGAGCCCTATGGGAGACTTTACTTGGGCCGGGTTGGAGCTGCAGAGTGCCATTGAGCCATTTGGGAGACTTTCCTTGGGCCGGGTTGGAGCAGCAGAGTGCCATTGAGCCCTATGGGAGGCTTTCCTTTGGCCGGGTTGGAGCTGCAGAGTGCCATTGAGACCTATAGGAGACTTTCCTTGGGCCGGGTTGGAGCTGCAGAGTGCCATTGAGCCCTATGGGTGACTTTCCTTTGGCCGGGTTGGAGCTGCAGAGTGCCATTGAGCCCTATGGGAGGCCTTTCCTTGGGCGAGGTTGGAGCTGCAGAGTGCCATTTAGCCCTATGAGAGACTTTCCTTGGGCTGGGTGGAGCTGCAGAGTGCCATTGAGCCCTATGCGAGGCTTTCCTTGAGCCTGGTTGGAGCTGCAGAGTGCCATTGAGCCCTATGGGAGACTTTCATTGGGCTGGGTTGGAGCTGCAAAGTGCCATTGAGCCCTATGGGAGACTTTCCTTGGGTCGGGTTGGAGCTGCAGAGTGCCATTGAGCTCTATGGGAGACTTTCCTTGGGCCGGGTTGGAGCTGCAGAGTGCCATTGAGCCCTATGGGAGGCTTCCCTTGGGCCTGGTTGGAGCTGCAAAGTGCAATTGAGCCCTATGGAGACTTTCCTTGGGTCGGGTTGGAGCTGCAGAGTGCAATTGAGCCCTATGGGAGACTTTCCTTTGGCCAGGTTGGAGTTGCAGAGTGCCATTTGAGCCCTATGGGAGACTTTCCTTGGGACGGGTTGGAGCTGCAGAGTGCCATTGAGCCCTATGGGAGACTTCCCTTGGGCCGGGTTGGAGCTGCAGAGTGCCATTGAGCCCTATGGAAGACTTTCCTTGGGCCGGGTTGGAGCTGCAGAGTGCCATTGAGCCTTATGGAAGACTTTCCTTGGGCCGGGTTGGAGCTGCAGAGTGCCATTGAGCCCTATGGAAGACTTTCCTTGGGCCCGGGTTGGAGCTGCAGAGTGCCATTGAGCCCCTATGGGAGACTTTCCTTGGGCCGGGTGGAGCTGCAGAGTGCCATTGAGCCCTATGGGAGACTTTCCTTGGGCCGGGTTGGAGCTGGCAGAGTGCCATTGAGCCCTATGGGAGACTTCCCTTGGGCCGGGTTGGAGCTGCAGAGTGCCATTGAGCCCTATGGTAGACTTTCCTTGGGCCGGGTTGGAGCTGCAGAGTGCCATTGAGCCTTATGGAAGACTTTCCTTGGGCCGGGTTGGAGCTGCAGAGTGCCATTGAGCCCTATGGAAGACTTTCCTTGGGCCGGGTTGGAGCTGCAGAGTGCCATTGAGCCCTATGGGAGACTTTCCTTGGGCCGGGTTGGAGCTGCAGAGTGCCATTGAGCCCTATGGGAGACTTTCCTTGGGCCAGGTTGGAGCTGCAGAGTGCCATTGAGCCCTATGGAAGACTTTCCTTGGGCCGGGTTGGAGCTGCAGAGTGCCATTGAGGCCCTATGGGAGACTTTCCTTGGGCCAGGTTGGAGCTGCAGAGTGCCCCTGAGCCCTATGGAAGACTTTCCTTGGGCCGGGTTTGAGCTGCAGAGTGCCATTGAGCCCTATGGGAGACTTTCCTTGGGCCGGGATGGAGCTGCAGAGTGCCATTGAGCCCTATGGGAGACTTTCCTTGGGCCGGGTTGGAGCTGCAGAGTGCCATTGAGCCCTATGGGAGACTTTCCTTGGGCCGGGTTGGAGCTGCAGAGTGCCATTGAGCCCTATGGGAGACTTTCCTTTGGCTGGGTTGGAGCTGCAGAGTGCCATTGAGCCTTATGGAAGACTTTCCTTGGGCCGGGTTGGAGCTGCAGAGTGCCATTGAGCCCTATGGGAGAATTTCCCTTGGGCCGGGTTGGAGCTGCAGAGTGCCATTGAGCCCTATGGGAGACTTTCCTTGGGCCGGGTTGGAGCTGCAGAGTGCCATTGAGCCCTATGGGAGACTTTCCTTTGGCCGGGTTGGAGCTGCAGAGTGCCATTGAGCCCTATGGGAGACTTTCCTTGGGCCAGGTTGGAGCTGCAGAGTGCCATTGAGCCCTATGGAAGACTTTCCTTGGGCCGGGTTGGAGCTGCAGAGTGCCATTGAGCCCTATGGGAGACTTTCCTTGGGCCAGGTTGGAGCTGCAGAGTGCCCCTGAGCCCTATGGAAGACTTTCCTTGGGCCGGGTTTGAGCTGCAGAGTGCCATTGAGCCCTATGGGAGACTTTCCTTGGGCCGGGATGGAGCTGCAGAGTGCCATTGAGCCCTATGGGAGACTTTCCTTGGGCCGGGTTGGAGCTGCAGAGTGCCATTGAGCCCTATGGGAGACTTTCCTTGGGCCGGGTTGGAGCTGCAGAGTGCCATCGAGCCCTATGGGAGACTTTCCTTTGGCCGGGTTGGAGCTGCAGAGTGCCATTGAGCCTTATGGAAGACTTTCCTTGGCCGGGTTGGAGCTGCAGAGTGCCATTGAGCCCTATGGGAGACTTTCCTTGGGCCGGGTTGGAGCTGCAGAGTGCCATTGAGCCCTATGGGAGACTTTCCTTTGGCCGGGTTGGAGCTGCAGAGTGCCATTGAGCCCTATGGGAGACTTTCCTTGGGCCGGGTTGGAGCTGCAGAGTGCCATTGAGCCCTATGGGAGACTTTCCTTGGGCCGGGTTGGAGCTGCAGAGTGCCATTGAGCCCCTATGGGAGAATTTCCTTGGGCCGGGTTGGAGCTGCAGAGTGCCATTGAGCCCTATGGGAGACTTTCCTTGGGCCAGGTTTGAGCTGAAGAGTGATAATTGAGCCGTATGGGAGACTTTCCTTGGGCCGGGTTGGAGCTGCAGAGTGCCATTGAGTACTATGGGAGACTTTCCTTGGGCCGGGTTGGAGCCGCAGAGTGCCATTGAGCCCTATGGGAGACTTTCCTTGGGCCGGGTTAGAGCTGCAGAGTGCCATTGAGCCCTATGGGAGACTTTCCTTGGGCCGGGTTGGAGCTGCAGAGTGCCTTTGAGTCCTATGGGAGACTTTCCTTGGGCCGGGTTGGAGTTGCAGAGTGCCATTGAGCCCTATGGGAGACTTTCCTTGGGCCGGGTTGGAGTTGCAGAGTGCCATTGAGCCCTATGGGAGACTTTCCTTTGGCCAGGTTGGAGCTGCAGAGTGCCACTGAGCCGTATAGGAGACTTTCCTTGGGCCGGGTTAGAGCTGTAGAGTGCCTTTGAGTCCTATGGGAGACTTTCCTTGGGCCGGGTTGGAGATGCAGAGTGCCATTGAGCCCTATGGGTGACTTTCCTTTGGCCAGGTTGGAGCTGCAGAGTGCCACTGAGCCGTATAGGAGACTTTCCTTGGGCCGGGTTGGAGCTGCAGAGTGCCATTGAGCCCAATGGGAGACTTTCCTTGGGCCAGGTTGGAGCTGCAGAGTGCCATTGAGCACTATAGGAGACTTTCCTTGGGCCTGGTTGGAGCTGCAGAGTGCCATTGAGCCCTATGGGAGGCTTTCCTTGGGCCGGGTTGGAGCTGCAGAGTGCCATTGAGCCCTATGGGAGACTTTCCTTGGGCCGGGTTGGAGCTGCAGAGTGCCACTGAGCCCTATGGGAGACTTTCCTTGGGCCGGGTTGGAGCTGCAGAGTGCCATTGAGCCCTATGGGAGACTTTCCTTGGGCCGGGTTGGAGCTGCAGAGTGCCACTGAGCCCTATGGGAGACTTTCCTTGGGCCAGGTTTGAGCTGCAGAGTGCCATTGAGCCCTAAGGGAGACTTTCCTTGGGCCGGGTTGGAGCTGCAGAGTGCCATTGAGCCCTATGGGAGACTTTCCTTGGGCCGTGTTGGAGCTGCAGAGTGCAATTGAGCCCTATGGGAGACTTTCCTTTGGCCAGGTTGGAGCTGCAGAGTGCCATTGAGCCCTATGGGAGACTTTCCTTGGGCCGGGTTGGAGCTGCAGAGTGCCATTGAGCCCTATGGGAGACTTCCCTTGGGCCGGGTTGGAGCTGCAGAGTGCCATTGAGCCCTATGGGAGACTTTCCTTTGGCCAGGTTGGAGCTGCAGAGTGCCATTGAGCCCTATGGGAGACTTTCCTTGGGCCGGGTTGGAGCTGCAGAGTGCCATTGAGCCCTATGGGAGACTTTCCTTGGGCCGGGTTGGAGCTGCAGAGTGCCATTGAGCCCTATGGGAGACTTTCCTTGGGCCGTGTTGGAGCTGCAGAGTGCAATTGAGCCCTATGGGAGACTTTCCTTTGGCCAGGTTGGAGCTGCAGAGTGCCATTGAGCCCTATGGGAGACTTTCCTTGGGCCGGGTTGGAGCTGCAGAGTGCCATTGAGCCCTATGGAAGACTTTCCTTTGGCCGGGTTGGAGCTGCAGAGTGCCATTGAGCCCTATGGGAGACTTTCCCTGGGCCGGGTTGGAGCTGCAGAGTGCCATTGAACCCTATGGGAGACTTTCCTTGGGCCGGGTTGGAGCTGCAGAGTGCCATTGAGCCCTATGGGAGAATTTCCTTGGGCCGGGTTGGAGCTGCAGAGTGCCTTTGAGTTCTATGGAAGACTTTCCTTGGGCCGGGATGGAGCTGCAGAGTGCCATTGAGCCCTATGGGAGACTTTCCTTGGGCCGGGTTGGAGCTGCAGAGTGCCATTGAGCCCTATGGGAGAATTTCCTTGGGCCGGGTTGGAGCTGCAGAGTGCCTTTGAGTTCTATGGAAGACTTTCCTTGGGCCGGGTTGGAGCTGCAGAGTGCCATTGAGCCCTAGGGGAGAATTTCCTTGGGCCGGCTTTGAGCTGCAGAGTGCCTTTGAGTTCTATGGAAGACTTTCCTTGGGCCGGGTTGGAGCTGCAGAGTGCCATTGAACCCTATGGGAGACTTTCCTTGGGCCGGGTTGGAGCTGCAGAGTGCCATTGAGCCCTATGGGAGAATTTCCTTGGGCCGGGTTGGAGCTGCAGAGTGCCTTTGAGTTCTATGGAAGACTTTCCTTGGGCCGGGATGGAGCTGCAGAGTGCCATTGAGCCCTATGGGAGACTTTCCTTGGGCCGGGTTGAAGCTGCAGAGTGCCATTGAACCCTCTGGGAGGCTTTCCTTGGGCCGGGTTGGAGCTGCAGAGTGCCATTGAGCCCTATGGGAGGCTTTCCTTGGGCCGGGTTGGAGCTGCAGAGTGCCATTGAGCCCTATGGGAGACTTTCCTTGGACCGGGTTGGAGCTGCAGAGTGCCATTGAGCCCTATGGGAGACTTTCCTTGGGCCGGGTTGGAGCTGCAGAGTGCCATTGAGCCCTATGGGAGACTTTCCTTGGGCCGGGTTGGAGCTGCAGAGTGCCATTGAGCCCTATGGGAGACTTTCCTTGGGCCGGGTTGGAGCTGCAGAGTGCCATTGAGCCCTATGGGAGACTTTCCTTGGGCCGGGTTGGAGCTGCAGAGAGCCATTGAGCCCTATGGGAGACTTTCCTTGGGCCGGGTTGGAGCTGCAGAGTGCCATTGAGCCCTATGGGAGACTTTCCTTGGGCCGGGTTGGAGCTGCAGAGTGCCATTGAGCCCTATGGGAGACTTTCCTTGGGCCGGGTTGGAGCTGCAGAGTGCCATTGAGCCCTATGGGAGACTTTCCTTGGGCCGGGTTGGAGCTGCAGAGTGCCATTGAGCCCTATGGGAGACTTTCCTTGGGCCGGGTTGGAGCTGCAGAGTGCCATTGAGCCCTATGGGAGACTTTCCTTGGGCCGGGTTGGAGCTGCAGAGTGCCATTGAGCCCTATGGGAGGCTTTCCTTGGGCCGGGTTGGAGCTGCAGAGTGCCATTGAGCCCTATGGGAGGCTTTCCTTGGGCCGGGTTGGAGCTGCAGAGTGCCATTGAGCCCTATGGGAGGCTTTCCTTGGGCCGGGTTGGAGCTACAGAGTGCCATTGAGCCCTATGGGAGACTTTCCTTGGGCCGGGTTGGAGCTGCAGAGTGCCATTGAGCCCTATGGGAGACTTTCCTTGGGCCGGGTTGGAGCTGCAGAGTGCCATTGAGCCCTATGGGAGACTTTCCTTGGGCCGGGTTGGAGCTGCAGAGTGCCATTGAGTCCTATGGGAGACTTTCCTTGGGCCGGGTTGGAGCTGCAGAGTGCCATTGAGCCCTATGGGAGACTTTCCTTGGGCCGGGTTGGAGCTGCAGAGTGCCACTGAGCATACATTGAAGTTTCACAGCCAGAAAGGTTTTCGCACCGTTTCCAAACATTCGGATCTTAAAATTTCTTGACTTTCGGAACGCAACCACAATATTTTCGTACAATTACAAGAACATGAGAATTTTTTGCAATCGTGATTTTAACCACAAAAAAATTGTGGTTTAGTAAATGGGACCCATAACATGCCCAAACCTTCTATTCCTTAGTCTGCAGTTCCCAGTGCTGGAATCCTGTCCCATAAAAATCTACTGAAACCAAATAAAAAATCTAAAGGCTTCAGAACATTTCAATTCTTATTTAAAAATGCAGTGCAGTGTGCAAAGTGCAACATTTAGCGTTCAAAATGCAGAGAATGAACAATAAAAAAAACAAGCTTCCTGTAAATGTACCTTACCCTGCCAATCACAAATCTGTGCAGTGCCAGAACCATCTCCTTCCCAGCACCCTATTCATACAGGGCTCTCCCTGCCCCTCGCACCCACAGGCCCAGTACTTACTGACTGTACCCACCTTACTAGCACCCTATTCATACAGGGCTCTCCCTGCCCCTCACACCCACAGACCAGTACTTACTGACTGCACCCACCTTACTAGCACCCTATTCATACAGGGCTCTCCCTGCCCCTCGCACCCACAGGCCCAGTACTTACTGACTGCACCCACCTTACTGGCACCCTATTCATACAGGGCTCTCCCTGCCCCTCGCACCCACAGGCCCAGTACTTACTGACTGCACCCACCTTACTAGCACCCTATTCATACAGGGCTCTCCATGCCCCTCGCACCCACAGGCCAGTACTTACCAACTGCACCCACCTTACTAGCACCCTATTCATACAGGGCTCTCCCTGCCCCTCGCACCCACAGGCCAGTACTTACCGACTGCACCCACCTTACTAGCACCCTATTCATACAGGGCTCTCCCTGCCCCTCGCACCCACAGGCCAGTACTTACCGACTGCACCCACCTTACTAGCACCCTATTCATACAGGGCTCTCCCTGCCCCTCGCACCCACAGGCCAGTACTTACCGACTGCACCCACCTTACTAGCACCCTATTCATACAGGGCTCTCCCTGCCCCTCGCACCCACAGGCCAGTACTTACCAACTGCACCCACCTTACTAGCACCCTATTCATACAGGGCTCTCCATGCCCCTCGCACCCACAGGCCAGTACTTACCAACTGCACCCACCTTACTAGCACCCTATTCATACAGGGCTCTCCCTGCCCCTCGCACCCACAGGCCAGTACTTACCAATAGCACAAGGCAGGACGGGTGCAGCACTGAGACCGGCAGTACAAGCAAATACTGATCTGTTAGTAAATGAGCCCAACTGTTGTTTTATGGGAGAATAAATAAAGTGAATATATAAAGTAATTGAATTTGTGCCTTTCTGTCCCACTCTCCCTATAACCCATAGTGACCCAGGCAGCCCATGTCACTCAGTAATGTATAATGGCAAATGGCACCGAGGGGGAAGGTGAGACCTTATACAGGGTTTGTGACACTGAGAATAAACATTTTGTCTGGGAGTTTCATTTGTTTCTACATTTACTGTATTTTTCCCTCCCCCAACTGTTATCTTCTAAAACAAAAACTATTTTATATACTAATACTCTCTATTCAATGATACTGTATATCCTGACATTAGAAAACAAAAGTCACTTACATGATACACTTTAAGTCATCTATCCTTTGAATAAAATGATTGCCAAACAGATTGTTTATCTGGAGAATTCCCCCAATGATCAAGTCCCCATCACTAAAGTAGTTCATCCTTACGTTTCTGCGCAGCCAGGACCCAGAGCTGGGACTGGGCATTTCAGCTGCAGAAGGGAGTACCTGGAACATCAGAACCAATAAAAGAACCTTGAGTCTGGCAGGAAACAGAACCTCCATTGATCTACAGAACAGAGTAAAGACATAATGCAGGTTCCTGAGCTGATGGGGAGACATCCAGTGACAGAGCAGCCAAAGTGTGTCCTTCTGGCATTGGAACAGTAACAGTTCCCTTAGTTATATATCTTCCCTGAACTGCAATCTATGAGCAGCTGCAGCCACTGACATATTTTAGCAGCACAGTTATAGAGTTTCCTAAATCAGCCATAATAGCCGGTGTCCTGCTCTTCCCAATACAGCAACAGCCTTGGGACTTATGGACTTTGATTTGGAACATCTCATTTTTTTATTCACGGAGATTACATTTTTGGCCTTTTGAAAAATAAATATGTGTTCAACCCTACTGCAACACACAAGTATCTTTCGTGCTGGACTTTAGGAATTATCTAAGAAAAATGTAGGCATTCATCCTAGTTTTCATCTGTTCCTCAGGTTGCCCCTCCAGACTGAGCAAGAAACAGAAGGGATATGGGTATGCTGGTGAATTCCCTTATTCCACTTCAGACTGACCTCCCAGCCTCTACAAAGCTTAGAACTTGTACCTGATCCTTAATCGGTCACCACTTCCCCTGTAAGCTGTGACATAAATGTTGGGCTATTCCTACTGCCAGGGATTGAGAAATGAAGATGAATAACATTGCCCCTTTGCAACTGACGTCCCGGCATTTGGTGCCTCTACATGTACAAGTGCCTACTATTAGTGATGAGTGAAATTTTTCTCCAGGTTTCCCTGTGAAAAAATGCCCATAGACTTCAACGGCCACAAAAATAAAGTTAAAAAAAAAGTTGCTCTTTAGCCATGAAAAATATGCTTATTAAATTCATACATTTTTTCTCTTTTGTGAATGTTTTGGCAAAGGGAAACAGGACATGAGTGGAGTGAATACTCATCACTACCTACTATTTACACACCAGTTGCATTCCTACCTTCACTAATATGGGTGCAGCAATCAGCAATCAGTGTCTCCTGGAGAAGGACTGTACAACATATTAGGATTTAATAATAATAATAATAATAATAATAATAATAATAATAAAATAATAATGGCACACTGATAGAGTGATTAATCTGTCTAATATATTTGTTCCATATAAATCACATTCCAGACTTAAGGAACAATGGGGTATGTGAGGTATGGTGTGAATGGCAAGTCAATTGCACACTTGAAATATGTTAACCCATTCAGGCCTGGGGTATAATATATTCCAATACCCAATTTTTAACCCGTTAAGTGCCAGCCGAATTTGTCATTTCAGTTCCCCCCCCAGTGCCAGATGTTTTTTAAGCATTTTGTACTCATTCACTTTAACAATGTTTTTTGGTAGGAAAACCTCCATGAAACTAGGGAAATTATATATTGTTTTTTTCGTCACTAATTGGGCTTTGACATACACACTGAATTTTATAACTTTTCTGGAATTAGGATGTGTATTTTGGGTGAAATATGTAAAAAAAATAAAATTATGAAAAATTTCTGTATATTTTGAGGTTTTTTTCCATAGAAAAGTTGATTTTACACACTTTTTGTTGTTGTTTGTAAAAGCCCTGATACTCCCAAGTCCAACGATACCAAATATGTGGTGGTACCCCACTGTTCCTGTCCAGAAGTAACCCCCAAACTAAAGCAATACTTTGTACAATATCACATCAGAAAAAAGTGGAAAAGCGCTTGTAACAGTTGATACAACATAACTTATATGTAAATCTAAAATATCCCCTCATGTTTGGTATTTTTAGAAACTGCAGACCTTCAGGTTTCTAGGTGCAATCTAGTTTTTACTCAAAAGCCAAATTTTTTTGTCAGTGCATCGCAAAATTTTTTTTGCATTTTTGTTTTTTTTCTAAAACGTAAACTTGAACGCAAGATCAAATGTGGTTTTAGCAAAAAAAAATCTCTTAAAAATTTTTGAACCAAGGCAAATTTGAAAGACAAACTTCTCCCGAATAAAATAATGCCCCATATGTATGGGTGCACATAAAGAGGTGGCCAACAAACACCCCAAAACAGGGGAAATGCATAGGGAAATTACAGCTTAAAATTTGGGGGCTGCGCTCTATGTGCACTACCTGCAGTATTTCAGTGTTAACCCCCCCTACCTGTGAAATAACCCCCACAAACTATATATTTCTGAAAAGTGCACACCTTCAGCTATTCAGAGACACCACTCTTCTCTTTCTACATGGAAAATTGTGGCCGCAGTCCCTTGCAGAATTCAGTGCTTTGGTCAGAAATCAAGGAAAAACTAGATCAAGCCTAGATTTCTCCCCAAAATCTCCATGGCAACTACCAAAAACATACTAAACATCAATCTCCAGGTTCCCCTGAATAAAACAATACCCCATATGTATGGGTGCACATAAAGATGTAGCCACCAAATGCCCCAAAACAGGGGTTATGCATAAGGGCAATTTCAGTTAAAAATTTGGGAGCTGAGCTCTATGTGCGCTACCTGCAGTTTTTCAGTGTTAACCCCCCCTACATGTAAAATAACCCCCACAAACTATATATTTCTGAAAAGTGCACACCATTGGCTATTCAGAGACACCACTCTTCTCTTTCTGCATGGAAAATTGTGGCCGCAGTCCCTTGCAGAAGTCAGTGCTATGGTCAGAAATCAAGGAAAAACCAGATACAAACCTAGATTTCACCCCAAAATCTCCATGGCAACTACCAAAAACTTACTAAACATCAATCTGCAGGTTCCCCTGAATAAAACGATACCCCATATGTATGGGAGCACATAAAGATGTGGCCACCAAATGCCCCAAAACAGGGGCAATGCATAAGGGCAATTTCAATTGAAAATCTGGGGGCTGCGCTCTATGTGCACTACCTGCAGTTTTTCAGTGTTAACCCCTCCTACATGTAAAATAACCCCCACAAACTATATATTTCCGAAAAGTGCACACCATCAGCTATTCAGAGACACCACTCTTCTCTTTCTACATGGACAATTGTGGCCCCAGTCCCTTGCAGAAGTCAGTGCTATGGTCAGAAATCAAGGAAAAACTAGATACAAACCTAGATTTCTCCCCAAAATCTCCATGGCAACTACCAAAAACTTACTAAACATCAATCTGCAGGTTCCCCTGAATAAAACGATACCCCATATGTATGGGTGCACATAAAGATGCAGCCACCAAACACCCCAAAACAGGGGCAATGCATAATAATGGGGCTGCAATTTATGTGCACTTCTCAAAGTTTTTCAGACAAAATTGCCCCTTACCTGTGAAACAAAACCCTATAAACTATATATTGATTAAAAATACACAACGTCAGCTATTTAGAGACACCACTCTTCATTTTCTACAGGCAAAATTGTGGATGCAGTTCCGTATACAAGCTGTGCTTTAGTCTGAAAAAAGATATAAAGTTAGCTTTTTCCCCAAAATCTCAATGGCAACTATCAAAAACTTGCTCAATATCATTTAGAAAGTTCCCCTGAATAAAATGATACCCCATATGTGTGGTTGCACATAAATAAATGGCCACCAAACACCTGAAAATGCATAATATTGCAGTATTTTACTTTAACCCCCCACCTGTAAAGTGACCCCCCCCCAAAAAAAAACTATAGTCTTCCTGAAAGCCAACACCTTCAGCTATTCAGGGATGCCAATGTTGCTTTTCTACATGCAGAACAGCTCTCTGGATCTGTACAATTAGCCCAAATTAACCCCTAAATTGTACTTTACTCACCCATTTCTCTTTAGCGGAGCATCTTTGATTTGAGTTCCATCTTTCCTGTGGTGTTATGATACCAGGTTTTTGCTTCTTCCTGCGCTACTTTAGAAATGACAAAATCTGCACCACATTTAGAAGGATATTTGCTAAAAAGTCCATAGTAATTTGGCCCATAAATGATGCATGTGTCCTTAGAAGTTACACTAAAGGTTAGGAATTTAGGTGCCAACAATAAAGCTTGGGGCATTAGCATCAGAGATAAAATTATGTGCACCATTACGTGCCATGCAGCAGTCACCAGTGGCACACCAGCATTATACAAAATATTCGTATTTAGAGAGCCACTGCAACTTGTGTAACCGAAGCAGAATATAGATATTCAATTTGTACTGCAAACACAAAAAACCATAATGTTTCTGCCATCCTGCGCTCAAGAACCTCTGTCGTGCAAAAAACAACTTATGGCCTACACTTACAGTAGTTAAATGCTGCCCAGAAATACAAAGTAATATACAAAACTACGCACAGATAACCGCGCTGACAGGCATGCTTTTGAGGTGCCAGTAAAAGGACTCGTGGCATCAGCTTTAGAGATACAAACATCTCATGGATTCATCACACACCATGCGCCCTGTCAGTCACCCAGCACCTCAGTTTGCTATACCAACAGCCTAAATTTGGTATAGCTGCAATTAGCCTGAATCACCATGGCTCAAACACAAAAAGTTGAATGCCCAAGTCTAAACAAGTCTAAACAACCACAGACAACCTGTGCAAAAAAAAAAAAAAAAAAATCACACACCATAAATCCCTACTTTACTGAAAAAAAAGAACTTTTGCCAATTATATGACACACTTTGTCAAACTTTTCAGCACATATATCTATAGTTATAAGTAAAGTACAGACCTGCCAGAATAATAGATAATAATAGATAATAGATAATAGAATAATAGATAAACTATTATAAAAATAAATTAAAAAAAAAAAAATACAGCATCACATTGCCAGCACACCTAACTTGGAGTCCTGCAACCTTGTGCATAAAAACCTAGAACATGCCAAGTCCACTATTCAGATATACTAAATCCTTATACCACCAACAAACCCAGAGAGCCCTAACCTACCTATAAAACACATTTCTAAAGTAGCGCAGGAAGAAGCAAAAACCTGGTATCATAACACCACAGGAAAGATGGAACTCAAATCAAAGATGCTCCGCTAAAGAGAAATGGGTGAGTACAATTTAGGGGTTAATTTGGGCTAATTGTACAGATCCAGAGAGCTGTTCTGCATGTAGAAAAGCAACATTGGCATCCCTGAATAGCTGAAGGTGTTGGCTTTCAGGAAGACTATAGTTTTTTTGGGGGGGGTCACTTTACAGGTGGGGGGGGTTAAAGTAAAATACTGCAATATTATGCATTTTCAGGTGTTTGGTGGCCATTTATTTATGTGCAACCACACATATGGGGTATCATTTTATTCGGGGGAACTTTCAAAATGATATTGAGCAAGTTTTTGATAGTTGCCATTGAGATTTTGGGGAAAAAGCTAACTTTATATCTTTTTTCAGACTAAAGCACAGCTTGTATACGGAACTGCATCCACAATTTTGCCTGTAGAAAACGAAGAATGGTGTCTCTAAATAGCTGACGTTGTGTATTTTTCACAGTATGGTACACTTCAAAACATGGGTGGAAACACAAAGCAGGCTTGCTAGGATACTTGGGACAATAATACCGGACATCTCACCTAACACCCTTGGAACGGCAAACCTTACATTTTCTCTGGGCATATCTTTTATTAGGTGTTGGTGGAATTTGTGCAATAAAATACCCACCATTCGGGCAACATTGTCATTACCTGGCATGTCAGGAACCTCCTCTACATCACCAAACAACAAGGCAGGGAGCAACTGCAGCAAATAATTGTAATAAGACAATCTGGGGCCTGATACTGCTGCCTTTTAAACGACATAAGAATTATAAAGGGCCATTTGGATCATATCAATTGCTGCTTTTTTGTACCAGGCCCTGGTTTTTCTGGTGGCATTATAATAATTTTGTATTTGGTCAGATTTATCAACACCACCCAAATGCTTACTATATTCTTTGGCTTTGCTTTTGAGGGCCTACCGCCACTTCTGTGTTGGACAATTATGGTCTCATCGTGGATAGTAGTAAGCATAAGAACAACTTTGGTGTCTGAATATTTTATGGCCAAGAGCTCATTGCTTCTTAGAGCATGTACTTCTCCACGCTTCAGTTTCTTATCCAGCAATTCCCTGGGCAGTCCTTTGCGGTTACGGTTGACTGTGCCGCAGGCTGGGGTGTCCAAAGGGCTCTAAATAAAGGGATGCTTGTGTAAAAGTTATCCCCGTATAAGTGGTAACCTCGGCCCAGCAGCGGAGTTATGAGCTCCCAAACAATTTTACCACTGGTCAGTGGGACAACCGGGGGGGGTCCAAATTAGTGTCCTTTCCCTCATACAGCATGAAATAACTAGTGTAGCCCGTGCTGCTTTCACAGAGTTTGTAAAATTTAATCCCATAGCGAGAACGCTTACTAGGGATATGGGCGAAATTTTAGGCGCCCTTTGAAGAGCAAAAGGGACTCATCTACACAGACATTTTGGGAGGGGGTGTAAACCTCTGCGAAGCGCTGAGACAGGCTATCTATAAGGGGCCTCAATTTATAAAGCCTGTCATAACCGGGCTCATTAGGGGCAACAGCCGTTGTGTTGTCGTTAAAGTGAAGAAACCGCAATAAAATTTGATAACGGTTTCGTGTTGCTGGCAAGATACTGCTCAGCATACAAATTTGTGTAATGGACCATGTCCTGTAGGATGGCCTCTGTAATATAGAGATTAAAAAAATCTATAATTTAAAATTAGTGGTGTCCACACTGAGGCCAGGGACTGCAGTGAAAGGGGGAATTTCCCCCACGCAGGCTCTCCAACTGCTGCATCAGTGCTACCCTCACCCTCTTCTACATCCATGGGTACTTCTGGTGCACTACCCCCAGCCTCTGCCTCTTCAGCAGTAAGCGTGCCACCACTACTAACCTCTGCCCTAACCGTGTCACTATCCTCGATCTCTGATTCCTCAGTAGAGTGGTCAGATGGCACATACTCAGACTCAGAATCGCTAAATTCCTCTGAGCTGGAGTCCATGCAATACCTAGCAGCTTCCTCGGTGCTGTAAAACCGTTTGGCCATTGTGCCAGAAATATACTGACAACTGCAAATCTAGCAATCAGCCGGCAAAGTCAAAACAAGCAAGCAAAAAAAAAGCAAGACAACACTTGTAATGATGTAATAATGTAATAGGAGAACACTTGTAATAGGAGAAGCTAGAAAAAAAAACTCACTCTAACCTTTTGATAAACTCAAGCCAGCAAGAGATGACCAGGAGTTAACCTTTGGCAATAGAAACTACCAGAACAATCTGAACTTAGCACCTCTGGACCTTTCTAGAACAACTGAAATCAAATGGAATAAAACCACTAAAAGCAATCAAAGAACAATAATTGCAATGAAATCGGTGGTCAGAGCTCTGGATCCACCAATGTCACTGCAAAAGCAACCTTTTTTGGGGCACTAAACACACAATAAAGAACAATGCAAAGCTAAAACACCATAAAATCAGTAAAATCCAATAAAACCACCTAAACCAACAGAAGAACAATAATTGCAATGAAATCGGTGGTCAGAGCCCTGGATCCACCAATGTCACTGCAAATTCAGCACCCAATAGCAATACAAAAGTTACAGTGCAATAAAAACAGAAATCAATTATGAAAATGCAAAAAAAAACACTAAAATGCAACCAAATAAATCAGATAATTATAGAGCAAGATCAGAAATAAAGTTTTAGTAAAAAAAAAAGACTGCCAAAGAAAGCAAAGAAAGAAAGAAAAGAAAAGAAAGAAAGTTTTTTTTTTTTTTCTAAGTGTAAGTGTGTGTGTAAGTGTATGTGTGTGCTTGGGAAAGTTGTAAATAAGTGTGTATGTGTGCAAAAGTGTAATAATGACAAAGATAGAAGAAGAAATGGAAAAAAAAAAATTTGAGATAAAATAACAGTGGTTAGAGAGTTGTAGTTCAGCTCACACAATGCAGGCAGGCAATCAGGGCGACCAATCCAGCAGGAAGGCAGCAGGGGGGCTCCAGCAGTCACAAGTGCGCAGCAGGAGTGAAGAGGCGACGGCGGGGGCGGCGATATTTAAAGGGACAGCAGTGGACACGTCATCAATGCGTGTCCACTGCTGTCATTGGCTGAGGGACCGGATCGGCGGCGCTGGGGGACCGGATTGGTGAGTATGTCCTTATTCGCTCGTTGCCTAGGGGGTTGTGCAGGCTTTACAAGCGCTGCGCTGCTTTAAAAGCGAGCGCAGCGCTTGTAAACCCGATAGTGCCATAGGACGTAGATTCTACGTTCTATGGCACTTTGGTCCCTTGGTACCTAGGACGTAGAATCTACGTCCTATGGCACTAAAAAGGTTAAACAAACAGAACATGTATCTAAAGAGGTTAAACAAGTACCCAGCAATCCTTATTGGGTTACAGAGAAGTAAGAAATAAACCTCATCACATTCCTTTTGTCTCCACTTTTGATCACAGAAATAATAAAATTGAACCTGTGATCAAAAGATTTTGGCCTTTACTTCAGACTGACAAGTCATATGGGAAACTGTTTAAAGAACCCCCACTTTTTTCTTATAAAAGGGGAGCCTTTTAACCCTTTCCCTGCCAACAACGTACTGCGTATGTCATTGCAGGAAAAGGCTTTATCTGCCAACAACGTGCGCCGTACGTCGTTTGGCAGATAAAGAGTATCTCTGCAGAAGCGGCATGCGCCAGTTCTGCATAGAGTTTTTAGTGATGACAGCCCCCTGGGCAATGAGCCAGGGGGGCTGTCATGTCGGCCCTGCAACGCTATCGTTGCAGGCCCCCCCAAGCAGCAGATGCGATGCAATCCCAGCTTCCTGGTTCCTGTTTACCCCCCCAAGAGCTGCCAACTCACCAGGGCTGCACAAGACGACCAGCCATGCTATCCCTGCTTCTGGACAGGTAAGTGTGTTTTCATTTTTTGTTTATTTTTTACACACTTACACTCACTTTTTGTGTTTTTTTGTTTTTTTCCATTTTGCACACTAATATACACTTATATACACTCATATACACACTTACACACTGTCACACTACTTTTACATATGTACACACGTGTATACACAAACTTTTTCTTTTGTATTATTATTTTTTCCATTTTACTGCTTGTTTTTAGTTTATTTTCCCTAAAAACTGTTTATTTTGACAGCGTGACTATTGGATCAGATATTCTGACCACTAATTACACTTTCATGTGACTTATTTTGTTGTTTCGCTGATTTGCACAATTTTTGTGGATTTATTGCATTTTTATCCCTGTATAAGTGTTCCTGATCTGTTTTTAGCGTAGCTTTGCCAGGTGTAACTTTGGTGTAAAAAAAATAACTTTACCTATTTTGAATTCATCAGAATGTGTACTTTCCAAAAATATATGGTTTTCTGGGGGTCTCTGTATAGTTAGGGGGGGTTACGGCACATAATACGCTGACAGGGGGCACTGTGTGCAAAAGCTGAGTTGGCAGGCGAGAAATCCATATGCGCTATTTTCATTTTGGGGTCAGTACACACCACAGACTTTGGTATATCTATGCATATTGGGCATCAAACTGTTCAGTAGGCCTCTGGTGTTCCTATTTGGGGTGACTTGCCTTTGTACGCAAGAAATTGTGTGAGATAAATGCTCCAAACTTCTACATTTTTAGGCGATTTTCTGAAATATAAAAATTGGCAAACTTAGGAAAGCTTTGTGACTTGGTACTTTGGAGTAGAAAGACATGGGCACCCATTTTAGATTCAGGGGAAAGTGTACTTTCCAAAAATATATGGGTTTCTGGGGTGAGCGTACCTTTTTGTAGCATTATCCCACATAAAGGATGTAAATGTGTTGATTTTCTGAAATGACAGTACATATGGGGGTATGTTCCCATTGGGGCCCCTACATGCCACATACTTAGGGAAACCTATACATATTGGGCATCAAACTATTCAGTGGACCCCTGGCGTTCAAATTCAGGGTGTTTTATCTTGGTACCTAAAGATATGTGGGAGATAAGGTGCTGGAAACTGGAAGCTTTGAGTAGATTTTTGGAAATATTATCAAAATTGCTAAATTTAGAAATGCTGTGTGGCTTGGTACTTTGGAGTAGAAAGACATGGGTACCCATTTTAGATTCAGGGGAATGTGTACTTTCCAAAAATATATGACTTTCTGGGGTGAGTGTACTTTTTGTAGCTTTATCCCACATATAATGATGTAAATGTGTTGATTTTGCAGGAGCTGAAATGACAGAAATGACAGATCATATGGGGGTATGTTCCCATTGGGGCCCCTACATGCCACATACTTAGGTAGATCTATACATATTGGGCATCAAACTGTTCAGGGGACCCCTGGCATTCATATTTAGGGTGTTTTATCTGGTTACTTTATGACCTGTAAGAGATAAGATACTATAGACTGGAAGCTTTGAAGCGATTTTTAAAAAACTTCACAAATTTTGATAAAAACCAATAACTTTAGGAAAGCATTGCAACTTGGTAGTTTGGAGCAGACAGACAGTTGTGCCTATTCTGTATTCCCAAGAATCTGTTATTTCCAGAAAAGTGTAATTTTCTTGGATAAATATTCTGTTAGTGGAAGTTTTGGCCTTGAAATCTAAAGTATGCAGCTTTCTGGAGCAGTGCTTTGGGAATTTGGTAGGTATTGCTGGGAGTTTGTGACCTATACAAGTGAGAAATCTCCATAAAACTATATATATTTGGTATTGGCACATTCAGTAGACATGGGACTTTCCAAATCAGTTGTATTTTTGTGCATAAAATAATTTTTGTTTCTGGTATATGTGTTTATATTATGAAAAATATGATTTTTTAAATTTTTTTTAGACATTTAGAAGCCTATATCTTGTTACAGAATTGGAATTACACCAAAATTCTACCATATTTTGAAAGCTTAGTTTGTCCTGAAAAAAAACAATATATTGTTTTCCTGGGTAAACTAAAAGTCCCCCCGAGGAAAAACAAAATGCAAAATGTTCAAAAACAGGTTCTCAGTATATCAATTTATTTATTAATCAAACACAGAGTCGTGTGGAAGCTTCAGCAACACAGAACAGCAACTGAAATGTGTCACTAACAGCTTCCAATGAGACCCTGAAAGTCTATCAGTCTTTTATAGAGGATGACATACCTTATCTCAAAAGTATATGATACCCCTTTTACAACTGTCTGTGCGCTCTGTGGTTCCAGCTGTGCAAATAGCAAAGTGCATGTAGGGGCTTAGCTAGTCAGCACTATCATGTCTGACCTTTGTGATTTTATAAGATGCTATACTAGGCTTTTATATTCTATATAGTATATTTATATACCTTTATCTCCTACCTCATCTGCCTTGGGTTGTCTTTATAGGGGACACTAGGGGATTTTATGTGCCCCTTTATACAGAACTTTTTGAGAGTTTTGAATGAGATGTTGTACTTGCAAGAGGATGAATCTATTATTTGATTTAAGGGTAGACTGAAGTCACCCCCCAGTAAAAGTAGTCCCTCTGAGAATGACTCTAGTTGGGTAGCTATTTCCGCAAGCTGGCTTAAGTGAACATAGATAGGTAACTAGATACTTGCAAGAGTGACTAGGGAGTTTGCTAACTTACCTTTTACAAGTAGCGTTCGTTGTTGTCTTTTAGGGTATCAATGTGGACAAAAGGAGTATCTTTATGGATGACACCTGATGAAATGATGTTTTCTCTGGGTTATTACTAGTAAAAAAATTGTGTATACAGATGGAGCTATCCCAAAACTTAACCAGTTACAAATAAGCCAGCCTGTGTTATCTCGAGTTATCTCTCTGCAGTCACCAGGGGAAAAATCCTCCTTTGCTTGCAATATTGCTTTTGGACAGGAGGGGGCGCCTGGAGGAATGTGAACTTGCACAGCAGGGGATTCAGCGTTTCTTTGAAGACTTCTCCTGCTTTATCTTTGGAATGTAGAAAGTGCTAAATTTTGTTAGAGCCTGATAAGAACAGGACATAAATTACTGGATAAAATGAAAAAACAGCAGCACTCCGGAAATGTTGTAGAAAAAAGTGACTTTACTCAAGTGCACACAGCAACGTTTCGGGCATAAACCAGCCCTTTATCAAGCCTGAGGCTTGATAAAGGGCTGGTTTATGCCCGAAACGTTGCTGTGTGCACTTGAGTAAAGTCACTTTTTTCTACAACATTTCCGGAGTGCTGCTGTTTTTTCATTTTATCCTGGATATTGTTTTACCCTGGCTGAGGGTTCAGCTTGCACCTGGGGCTACAATTAGCTGGTTTGTCCATTGTGTAGCACACCTTAATCAATTTAGGACATAAATTACTGCTCCTTGTATACTCTGTAGGTCTGGTGTGAAATTTTAAAGAGAGGAGAGGGGGAAGGCTTGGGGGTTGTGGGCTAAGGGCTCTGGCACACGGGGGAGATTAGTCGCCCGCGACAAAACTCCCTGTTCACGGGCAACTAATCTCCCCGAGTTGCCTACCCCTGCCATCCCACCGGCGAACATGTAAGTTGCCGGCGGGATGGCAGACGCGGCGGCGCGATTTCGCGCAAATCGACGAAAAAGACTTGTAAAGATGCTTAACCACACAAGAAAATATTTCATAAAGTTTCAAACTTTAAAAAAGCATGTGACATTCCCAGCCAGTCAGATGGTCCAACCTTCTACCCTGCTTTCCCCTCTATCCCAAGCTACAGTTGCCTAGGCAACCACTATGCTCAGGTGACATTCAGTTATAATAAAACTCCCAATATTGATGTATTGCTATTACACCTAAATAAAAATAAAACTCCTATCTAAGACTTAAGGGCAGGTATTGGAACCCAGGGAATGTTGTACAGGTAAGTATATAGTTGCAACTTGTAGACAGTTATGTAAGGAATTCTCACATTGGGGCAAATGCTGGAACCCAAGGAACATTGCGCAATATAATAAAACCAGCAAGTGCTCACAATGGTTACAGCCGGGGTGCATACTAAAGATAACAGCAGTTTCACAGGGCAGCATTAGGATCACAAGTATCTACAGCGTGACCTGTTTGCCAGTCCTGTGTTCCGTAGAAAAGTAGTGTCGTGTTAATGTAACATAGTGATGTTGGGCAAAACTGTGCATCCATCTTTTAGAGCCACAGTCTAGAGAAACAACTACATAGAGTAGGAAGGCATAGAACATTATAAGTTGTAAATGATGCTGATCCCTGTGCCTAGTTTGATAAAACGCATCCTTTACAAAAAGTAGCAGCAGCGCCCCAGCTTCTGACTTATTTACTGTCCGATACTAACAAGAAAAGCACTGCACAATATATGGCACAGCCACAGTGGTCCCCTCTCCATTCACCTCCTTCTATATGTAATCTCCCAAATTGCTTTGTCCTGCATAATCTGTGGTGCCTAATTAAATCACTCACACAAATCAATTAATTAATTAGCTTTATCTTGCTTTATATCTAGACAATTCTTTTATGTAAAGCATAAAAAGGTCCATTGTGCTTTTTTCATAATTTTTGTCTTGAGAAACTAAATACAGCTTTATTGGGAATCAAACTCTATATGCCTTGACACAGCATCCAACTTATAGTTCTTCACCCATTACCCAGAAGTGGTGATGGGCGAAATGTTTCGCCAGGCATGGATTCGCGGCGAATTTCCGCGTTGAACAATTGGTCATGAAACGGATGAAAAAATTTGTGTCATGAAACGGATGAAAAAATTTGCAGCGGAAAGATTCACCGCACTATCAAAAATTGACGATGGCGTCAAAAAAGAATAGCCGCACAACGAAATAATAGCCGCGGGCAACAAAAGAATAGCCGTGCAACAAAATAATAGCCGCGAGCGACAAAATAATAACCGCGAGTGACAAAAGAATAGCCGTGCGACAAAATAATAGCCGCGAGCGACAAAATAATAACCGTGAGTGACAAAAGAATAGCCGTGCGACAAAATAATAGCCGCGAGCGACAAAATAATAGCCGTGCGACAACATAATAGCCGCAAGCGACAAAATAATAACCGCGAGTGACAAAAGAATAACCGTGGGCGACAAAAGAATAGCCAATGGCGACAAAAGAATAGCCACGGGCGACATTTTCACCATTTCACGGATCTTTTGAAAGATTCGGGAATTTTTCGGTGAAGCGAAACGGAACAGATTCGCTCATCACTACCCAGAAGCCCCCGACACCATCTTCTATTCCAAACTGCTCCCCCAAAGTAGTAGATAAAAGTAGAGATTAAAAAAAAAAAAGAGCAGGTTCCATAGCCCTTAAGGTGGCCATACACGGGCCGACTATAGCTGCCAATATCGGTCCCTTGGACCGATTCGGCAGCTAATCGGCCCGTGTATGGGGAGAGCAGAGCGGCCTGGCCGACCGATATCTGGCCTGAAATTGGCCAGATCTCGATCGGCCAGGTTAGAAAATCTGGTCGGATCGGGGACCGCATCGGCTCGTTGATGTGGTCCCCGATCCGACTGCCCCATTGCCGCCCACATAATCCGATCGTTTGGCCCCAGGGCCAAACGATCGGATTATTTTTTTTTTAACCTAAATGCTCCCCGATATCGCCCACCCGTAGGTGGGGATATTGGGGGAAGATCCGCTCACTTGGCGACATCGCCAAGCGAGCGGATCTGCTCATGTATGGCCACCTTAAGTCTCTGTACTGCAGCCTGTAGAAAGGAATTGGTTATAGGATTTACTCCCTGGATGCGAGGGAAAGGGGTTATTGGCATAAGGCTGATAAGCTGCTCGCACTCCCTGAGCGAAATGTGTCACCGCCCAGCTTTAAATATTGATTGGGTTTCATTCAAATGATTAAGTTTTATTGTTTCTTATCAATGCTGTGAGCAGATGTCCATAGAATATAAATATTATCAGATGGTTCCCGCCCCGTCTGTCTTAGAGATTCCTGCGACCATAAATGTGTAAATCCTATAAAGTCAGCGCTTATCTCACTCGCAGTCAGTTCCTGCATGACGAAATAGCAGAAACATACAGGTACTGTACATTAATATGGGGGGGCAATTAAGGGGAACTCACCCAAAAAGTGAATTTTGCCTAATGAAAGAAATTGTCATTCTCAGAAACTTCCCAATATCCATTCATTGACAGAGGGTTTTTAGTTGTGCGTGAATGCAATTGCTATGGAAAGCAGTGTCTGTTTGTTCCTTTTCTGCTCTCTCTAGAACAGGGGTGGCCAAAATGTCCATTGCGGTCCATAGTCGATCCCCGTGGATAGTGGGCCGCGATGAAGCCAGGAGATGCGGAAGTGCGGCATGAATGTGTCGCGTACATACGGTGCATCATGGGGGAAGAGTCACCGGTAGATCGACGATGGACAAAGTCTGGCCACCCCTGCTCTAGAACCCCCAGTGCAGAGAATATAAACAAAGAGAGAGGTTCTACTTTTAATACTGATTAAAAAGCCCATTATAACCACTGACAATGAGTGGTGAATGTGCAGTATATTGGGAAGTTGCTAATAAGCCTAATAAGATCCAAGATGGGGAGCTGCTAATAAGCCTAATAAGATCCAAGATGGGGAGCTGCTAATAAGCCTAATAAGATCCAAGATGGGGAGCTGCTAATAAGCCTAATAAGATCCAAGATGGGGAGCTGCTAATAAGCCTAATAAGATCCAAGATGGGGAGCTGCTAATAAGCCTAATAAGGTCCAAGATGGGGAGCTGCTAATAAGCCTAATAAGATCCAAGATGGGGAGCTGCTAATAAGCCTAATAAGATCCAAGATGGGGAGCTGCTAATAAGCCTAATAAGATCCAAGATGGGGAGCTGCTAATAAGCCTAATAAGGTCCAAGATGGGGAGCTGCTAATAAGCCTAATAAGATCCAAGATGGGGAGCTGCTAATAAGCCTAATAAGATCCAAGATGGGGAGCTGCTAATAAGCCTAATAAGATCCAAGATGGGGAGCTGCTAATAAGCCTAATAAGATCCAAGATGGGGAGCTGCTAATAAGCCTAATAAGGTCCAAGATGGGGAGCTGCTAATAAGCCTAATAAGATCCAAGATGGGGAGCTGCTAATAAGCCTAATAAGATCCAAGATGGGGAGCTGCTGGGGGCAAAGTTGATGCCTGGTTCATTACTGTTATAGGGCTGCGGAGCCTCTGGGCTGGTACCATAAGTACAGTATATAAATACAGCATTTCTAGGAAGATTGTTTTATAAACCTTAGCTCTCCATTATAATCTCTTTTAAAGTCTATTAAGCACCAGAGGAAGGGAATTTGGCACGGGGGGGAAGTCCAGTAAGAATGTGGAACTTGCTTGGGGGCCAAGCAGTAAGACCCACCTTCTGACTTTTTTCCCTATGGGTATTTGTAGTTATAGAAATGGGGAGAGGCATTTGCTTGGATGGACCCCACAAGGTTTGAAGTCACAGAGCTGGACTGGGTCATTATCTATCCACACGTATAAATACTCTAGCCTGGAGTAAGTTAAGTTGGAATCTACAAATGTCCTAGATCTGAGCTCTGGGCATCAGTGGTGCAATTAATGGACCTTCTTTCTCCTTCTTTCTAATTTTTGTTACTCTCTAATTTGGATCCTACACGCTTACATTCAAATTGCTGTAGGATGAAGGGAGCCTAACTATACAGCCAGCACCCAATCTCGACCTTCTTAACACTGACACCCACCCAATGTGGTACAATCCCAACAAGAGGGTTAAAATAATCATGCATTACAGTCCAGTCCACCTAGGAATTTGCTCTAGGCTGCATTAGCCGGCCTGTAAGGCTAACACCACACTCAAGTTTGCCATACACAGGCTTACCTGCCTATGTATGGGCACCAAACATGGGTCTCCCCGACCAACATTTTGGCCTGAAATCGGGCAGGTCTGATTTTTACGTTGGATTGGGGACCGCTTTGGCTCGTTGATTTGCCGGCCATTTTAATTTAATCATTTGGCCAAATGATCAAATTAGCCCGATATCGCCCACCCGTAGGTGGCAGTGATGTGCAGGCCAGGCCGATACCCCCCCTATAGGTGGCAGTGAAGTGTGGGCCAGGCCGATACCCCCCATAGGTGGCAGTGATGTGTGGGCCAGGCCAATACCCCCCCATAGGTGGCAGTGATGTGCGGGCCAGGCGATACCTCCCATAGGTGGCAGTGATGTGCGGGCCAGGCCAATATCGCCCCCCCCCATAGGTGGCAGTGATATGCGGGCCAGGCCGATACCCCCCATAGGTGGAAGTGATGTGCGGGCCAGGCGATATCCCCCCATAGATGGCAGTGATGTGCGGGCCAGGCCAATATCGCCCACCCATTGGTGGCAGTGATGTGCGGGCCAGGCCAATACCCCCCCATAGGTGGCAGTGATGTGCGGGCCAGGCCGATAACCCCCCCATAGGTGGCAGTGATGTGCGGGCCAGGACCAAACCTGTCAGACCCATGGGTCCCCCACCCCCTCACATCACTTGCGGGTCACTTGTGGGTTTGGGTTGAGCTTGTCCAATAACCCTCTTGGCCTGTGAACTAACACTGCCAGCTGCCTTTTCCATAAATATAGGGGAGCAGCCGGTTTGGGTAGGGTTAGGGTTGGGAGTGGGTGGGTTAGGGTCAGGTGTGGGTAAGAGATTATTTCGACCCGCACATCACTAGTAGGTGGGTATATCGGGAGAAGATACGCTTGCTTGGTGGCAAAGGGAGCAGATCTTACAGTGTATGGCCACCTTTATTCTCGGGCTGTAGATAAGATTACCTAAGAATCAGCCTCGTGTGGCATTAGCCTAATGTTGCTCACAAGAGTCACATTTGCTCTTTTGCAGAAAATGGGCTTTCTACTCACTGCTGCCCTCTTATGCATCGTGTCTGGTACTGCGGCTCAGCAGAGTAATCAAAGTAAGTCGCATTAGTGATATTTCCTACCATGATAGAATATTTCCAGCAAGATAAAGTAAATAATATATTTTGCTGTCCGTATATATGTAACGATATATGTAATTACATTTGCTTCCACAGGAAATCATTGGACTTTTAATTCGATTTATTACAAAGGACTTTCTGCAAGATTAACATGGACTTATTTGACTTATTTGATATCATTTTGACTCTAACTGCCGATTTTCACTGTCCCAATTATGACAGCTCATGTCGCAGTCCCAGATTCTTACTGAAAAGTCCCTCATTTCCCTTTGATCTCCTGCACCGAGCCCCAAAAAAGATACAATGTTTCTCAAACTTAATTAAATAAGTAGCTTTTGGCAGAGCCCAGAATACTCACCCCCTGCACTGAGATACAAATGTAACTAATAAGCTAAACAGGTCTCTTGGGGGAACTGAGACTTGCAGTTTAAAGGGCAACTTCACCTTCATTAGCAAAACTGTAATAACGCATAAAACAAGATCCTGAAACCCCCAGAAATGTGTTCAAACATTACAAAACCTGCCACATTTTGTTGGATGGGAATGGTATTTAGGGGGTGTGGTTACTAATGCGCAATAGTTGCAGTTGTTAATGTTGCCATAAACTATATAATTTCATCACTTCCCCTATACTAGCGCCTGACTCCCTATAGGTGGGGTTAATAACACCTCTATATTCAGTATTATCCCAGCAGCATGGTGTAGATATCTGGCCCTATAGTACCTATATCTCCTATACAGTGGCTCCTATCATGATTTGGAAAAGCTTTGTTAATATTAATATGATTGTGTAACAGGGGCGCCCCCTACAGTCAGTGATCGCCAGAACTGAGAAGAAAAGCGCCAGGAGCTGCTTCCTGCATTACTATTCAGTAACTTAAAGAAAGCAAAATACACATGAAGTTTTGTGGTTGGGCATATGTCCATTTTAAGCCTAAAAGTGTTCTCCTGGATGGAGGTGGCTATCTGTTATATCTAATGGGTAAATTGTTCCAATGTATCCAACCAATCCTTGCCCCACAATAAAAGGGGCCCCAGCCCTACCTGAGTGTTACTCCAAGATCTGCTGACTATAAAAACATTATTATACTATTGATATGTATATAAGGGGGTTAAAATACATCATGATATATACAGTAATTCCCATGTAATGTTTCATTAGGCTATTGAGTTCCAATGGCTTATCCTCCGTATCATTATCTTTCCTCTATAGGGCAGAACCTTGCCCTCCGGGGCCGCGCCACTCAGTCCTCTACTTACTACAATTACAACATTGGATATTTAGCCCTCGCTGCTAATTCTAATGATGGAAACTTGGATTCTAACTATTACCATGGCTCCTGTTCCCTCACCAATTCTGAACTGTCCCCCTGGTGGCGAGTGGATTTACTGCAGCCCTATAAGATCTCTCAGGTTGTAGTGACCAATAGGGGCGACTGCTGTTCACATGGCCTCAACGGTGCCTTAATTCTCATTGGTGATTCACTGGATAATAATGGCAATAACAACCCAAGGTATATGTATACTTTTTAACATATGTTCTGGTTTTTTTATAAAGTGATTTTCAATACCTTTTGTAATACCTGCAGGACTCTATTCCTCTTCCTTATATAGGCCTGAATTGCCCCACACTATACTGAATCTCACACACTTTCTTTGCTAACTTTAAAAGCTGAAACTATTTGGAGTTACACCTACTTGCAACAGTGGTCTTAGTTTTGATCCAACACTTAGTTGGGCTTTCCCTTTGTATATAGACTACATCACCCTACTACAGTTCCAGGGGTACCCAGGGCACAAATAAGCACTCACCCCAAATCCCCCCCTAACTGGCCTTCAGGCTGGGCCCCCTTAGCCCATAACAAGGTTACAGATATATAGAAACATTGGGGTAACAGTCACCCTGCTATAGTTCCAGGGGTACCCAGGGCACAAATAAGCACTCACCCCAAATCCCCCCCTAACTGGCCTTCAGGCTGGGCCCCCTTAGCCCATAACAAGGTTAAAGATATATAGAAACATTGGGGTAACAGTCACCCCGCTATAGTTCCAGGGGTACCCAGGGCACAAATAAGCACTCACCCCAAATCCCCCCCTAACTGGCCTTCAGGCTGGGCCCCCTTAGCCCATAACAAGGTTACAGATATATAGAAACATTGGGGTAACAGTCACCCCGCTATAGTTCCAGGGGTACCCAGGGCACAAATAAGCACTCACCCCAAATCCCCCCCTAACTGGCCTTCAGGCTGGGCCCCCTTAGCCCATAACAAGGTTACAGATATATAGAAACATTGGGGTAACAGTCACCCCGCTATAGTTCCAGGGGTACCCAGGGCACAAATAAGCACTCACCCCAAATCCCCCCCTAACTGGCCTTCAGGCTGGGCCCCCTTAGCCCATAACAAGGTTACAGATATATAGAAACATTGGGGTAACAGTCACCCCGCTATAGTTCCAGGGGTACCCAGGGCACAAATAAGCACTCACCCCAAATCCCCCCTAACTGGCCTTCAGGCTGGGCCCCCTTAGCCCATAACAAGGTTACAGATATATAGAAACATTGGGGTAACAGTCACCCCGCTATAGTTCCAGGGGTACCCAGGTCACTCACCTCAAATATTACCCTAACTAGCATTCAAGCCCCCACAGGCTTTAATAATGTTACATAATAACATTTCTATACATTATTTAGTAACATTTGTGTAACTGTAGTTGAACTGTTACTCTAATTGGGCTGGGCTACCTACCCACGCATGGCATTGAACTTGAATAGACAAATACTTAAGCGAAAGTAATTTTATTATAGTACTTTGGAAACCTAATTCTGCCATATTCTCTGCCCCCCCCACCAGCTGTGCGCAGATCACTCACATTGGGGATGGCGCCACTCTGACCTTTGAGTGCAAAGGGATGGTCGGGCGCTTTGTCAACATTTTTAGACCAGGAAGGACGATTGTGCAGTTATGTGTTATGTTAAGTTCAAGTGTATGGGGAACCCTTGCAGGACTCCAACTGCCCCATCTGATCAAAATAGACAATCAAAAGAGCCGTTGACCCATTGGTGGAATTGAAAGGAAATCCCAGGAATCAGATCCTACCGCCATTCAACAGTTACCTCTAATGAGTAATAATGGAGAAGGGACCTCCAGGAGATGAAGCACATGGAACCTCATCCAAGATGTCTCTTCTATCATGTGTTTGATTTATCTTAATAATAGTAAATTTGATTATCCAATGGTCTTCTGCTATAGTTGGCCATGCATAATTGTCTTTGTGTATTCATTTTAATATCTACCCAGAATGCATTAATATGTGATTGAACTGTATGTTGGTGATTATGAAGAGACTAATTGTCCAGTTTACCTGAGGAGACTGATCACCGCTTGTAATAATGGAAAAGGGACCTCCAGGAGATGAAGCACATGGAACCACATCCAAGTTTTCTCTTCTATCATAATAAGTCAAAAAGGGATTCTGGGAACAAATTCCTTTAGGCTCTTAGAAAAGTCCCATTTACATGGGTTTATCCTATGGACCAGGGATCCCCAACCTTTCTTACTTGTGAGCCACATTAAAATGTAAAAAGACTTGGGGAGCAACACAAGCACCATAAAAGTTCATGGAGGAGCCAAATAAGGGCTGTGATTGGCTATTTGGAAGCCCCTGTATGGACTGGAAGCTTACAGGAGGGTCTGTTTGGCAGTACATCTGTTTTTTTGAAACCAAAACTTGCCCCCAAGCCAATAATTCAAAAATAATCACCTGTTTGAAGGCCACTGAGAGCAACATCCAAGGGGTTGGAGAGCAACATTTTGCTCACGAGCTACTGGTTGGGGATCACTGCTATAGACTAATGCTTACCCACTGGGTTTTCAATGCAAGAGCCTAAAGGAATTTGTTCCCAGAATCCCTTTTTGACTTATTTGCATGCGTATGAGGCGGTCTCCTCAACCCTTTTAGCCCCTTCTATCATGTGTTTGATTTATCTTAATAATAGTAAATTTGATTACCCAATGGTCTTCTGCTATAGTTGGCCATGCATAATTGTCTTTGTGTATTCATTTTTATATCTACCCAGAATGCATTAATATGTGATTAAACTGTATGTTGGTGATTATGAAGAGACTAATTGTCCAGTTTACCTGAGGAGACTGATCACAGCTTGTAATAAAGATACAAATAAAGGTGCCCCAGGAATATTTTTGTCTTTTTCTTTTCTGGTATGTTCAGTATGTGGGATTAGAGTTCACCAGTACTATAATACATATTTATTCCCCATAGCCAGGGGGGCAGGAGAAGATGTATGAGTAAGGCACGTTGAGTGGGTAATGTTCCAAAGCAACAGAAGTGTATAACGTTAGAGCACAAGTAACCAGTGACTTGACTGCTGTGCCTTGGTCTAATAGGAAGGCTGGGCATTAAGGAGCCTACAGTGTGTAACCATCTTGACTAAGTCAGTACTAAATTACTCTACATAGGTAATGCAGAGTTGAGTTATTCCTATGTTTGATTTAATAAATCCAAAAAAACATATTCAGCTATTTTTGTATTTTACGTTGGATTAGTAGCTTGGGTCACCTCCTCAGTTCCTCCGATGGCCTCCACATCTGGCATCTTCCTGTTCTGCTCTTGGTGTTTTCCTCCTCCCAACTTTCCACCCATGTCACAGCCACACACCAGTCAATTGAATAATCTTCTAAAAGGATAGACCAAACATTACAGTTGGGCACGGAGACCTCTGCCAACCTACACTCTTCCAATGGACAAACCAGAAACATCCCAGGCTGACGTAGTCTGACCCCTAAGGATGCTGTGCTTTTCAATACTCCATTTAAAACCTGTAGAGATCATGTAGAAATCAATGTCAGATGTTCCTTCCCTTCCCTAGAAGACCTTCCTTTGCTTTGAATTTTTAGATGTTTTTGGATTTTTGACATTGGCTTTTGTGCAACAATACGGAAAATCTCCAGTTGCAGTCAGGTCCCCAAACAGGAATGGTTCAGTCAGACATGAACTTCCTTGACATTATTTAGATTAAAGGGCAGGAATAGAAGCTGTAAACCTGTTCTTACCCTTGATAGAAATAAGGAACAGCCACTAATAATATAGAGACAGTTCTAACGTCGTAAAACAGATGACCTAGATGCCTCCAGTATGGTTCCCATACAGAGAAGAATTCTTTGATTTAGAAGCACAGGCTTCAGGGTTATATGTTGTAGTCAAGGTACCTGTACATAGGAACGGTAAGGATCCAAACGATGTTTTGGCTGATACTTTAGCTAAGGAAGTTGCCTTAACTGGAGATATTGTAAGCCCTTTACAATCCTAGTCCATGTCACCTATTGAAAACCCCAAAAATATATACAGAAACTAAAAAATCATGACATTTATACTAGGGATGAAACCGAACCCACTTTTTTGGGTTCGGCCGAACCCCCTAACCCACCCCGACAGATTCTGCCAAATCCAGAACCGAATCCAAATTCTAATTAGCATATGCTAATTATGATTGGTAAGGGTTAAAAATTTGTGCGTGTGAAGATTTCCCCCCCCTACCATTTAACCCTTCCAAATGCAAATTGGCATATGCTAATTTATGCTAATTAGGATCCAGATTTAAAAAAAGGCTGGATTCGCCCCGAATCCCCAACCGAATACGGGATTCGGTGCATCCCTAATTTATACGCATTAGAACAAAGAAAAAAACGTGTTATAATCATTCCCATAGATACTGATCAACCCTCAGCCAGATTCCTCTGTAGCGATGTAATTAGTAATTAGCGTTGCGAAGTGACGGAAGAGTCAAGTGTAAGAAAGTCTTTTGAAGTATGCAGAGCTAAGAACCCCCTAGCCAATAGTGATGAGCGCAATTTTGGCATTGGTGGAATTTTTTGCCAAATGGGTAGAAAATTTTGCCACAATAAAAATAAATTGCTTGGAAGGAAGACATCAGGCACAGCAGCTGCAGTCAGGTCCGGTGAGTGGGCGGCACAGGAAGGGGGGTGGAGTGGAAGAAGGGAGGGGGAGAGCACGGAAAGCCAGGCACGTAGAATGCATGTGTCTTGCTTTTCCTGTGGGGCCCTTGAATGATCGCGCCCCAGGGGCCACTCGTTCCCCGCCTCTGCTCGTTGTCTTGGGGCTGGGGAACAAGCGGGGAGCGAAGGAGCGGCTTGAAAAGTCACTCCTCAACTCCCAAATCCGGAAGTGCAGCAGGACATAGAATCTACGTCCTGTGTATAATAGTAACTAAGTGCCACAGGACGTAGATTCTACATCCTGCTGCACTTCCGGGTTTGGGAGTTGAGGAGTGACTTTTCAAGCTGCTCCTTCGCTTCCCGCATGCATTCTACATGCCTGGCCTTCCCTGCTCTCCCCCTCCCTTCTTCCACTCCACCCCCCTTCCTGTGCCACCCACTCACCGGACCTGACTGCAGCTGCTGTGCCTGATGTCTCCCCTGTCTCCCTCCTGTGATCTCCAGCTTCTTGACCCTTTGTCTTTTTGCTTCCTTCATCTTCTCACAGTAAAATAACTGTATTATTTTTATTTTATATATTATTATATATGAGGCTATGACTTGAGCCAAGTGGTAATTGCTCCCTATGGAATCATATATTATTTCAATGTGGCCAAAGGTCACGATACTGAAGCTTGAATGAGTGAATGAGTACTTTTGTACTCGTTGCGTCAAATACGATTTTGTTGCACACATTGGCGCAAAGTGTGAAAAAGTTGTGGAAATTAACGAAAATATCGTAGAAAATACGCACAGTTCTAAAAGTTAGAAAAAATATGATTTTTTTGTAATCGTACCCAATTGTACTTTGATAAATGGGCCCCATAGTGTGTGTGTGGGGTACCCTGAGTTGAGAAGAACTGAACATGCTCAGTGAGCCATTGAGGTCCCTGAACTGAAGTCCAAAAATTAAGCTTCAAGTTTCAGCTCCATGAATGGAAAAAAGTTCTCTGAGAAATTCTGAGCAAAGTCCATAAATCCCAAGGCGGCTGCTGTATTGGGAAGAGCAGGACACCGGCTATTATGGCTGATTTAGGAAACTATAACTGTGCTGCTAAAATATGTCAGTGGCTGCAGCTGCTCATAGATTGCAACGCAGGGAAAATGTATAAATAAGGGAACTGTTACTGTTACAGTGCTAGAAGTATCCACTTCAGCTCATCTCTTTGCTCAGTTCTGTAGATCAATGGAGGTTCTGTTTCCTGCCAGACTCAAGGTTCTGCTACTGGTTCTGATGTTCCAGGTACTCCCTTCTGCAGCTGAAATGCCCAGTCCCAGCTCTGGGTGCCGGCTGAGCACCGACATCAGGATGAACTACTTTAGTGATGGGGACTTGATCATTGGGGGAATTCTCCAGATACATGATATTTACATCAGTTCCCATCCTATATTTTATGGAATGAAGGAAGCAGACTGTAGATCGTAAGGGCAAGTTACTCTAGTTTTCCCTTTGCCTGCAGAATACACAGTATTATATAAATGAATAAACAGTGAGTCTTGACATAAAGAAACATATTTCTTTTTTCTATTTGCCATTATACATTACTGAGTGACATGGGCTGCCTGGGTCACTATGGGTTATAGGGAGAGTGGGACAGAAAGGGACATTCATTTACTTTATATATTTACTAGAACTAGGTGCTTTGTGCTTTTTTCTGCACTATAGAGTAAAAGATACTACGTCTTTGTGTTGCACATAAAGCACAAGCGGGAGTTGCCCAATAGCTTGCCTAGGCCGAGGCATTCTCCATCGTATCTAAGATCTACAACGTTGAAAGAAGGTATTTCATTGGCTTCCATGGGTTACTGTGCAATAATATGAATATAACATTAATCCAGCTCTTCTGTAAGTGTAATAGGGCCGGATTCCAGCATTGGGAACTGGTTCAGAGATACAAGGTTATGGCAGTTTTATATTTAATAGGATCTGTGTAAATATTTGCAGATATAAAAGTGACAGTGAAGCTGGGAATCTTGTGCAGAACATTGGGAAAACATTATAGAGACTTACTACTATCACTGTATGTAACCTGTCTCCCTACATAACAGATACTTGTGGACAAAATATGACTACCCACTGATTTTTATTTATTCGATTGGGGAGATCAATAGGAATCCAGAGATACTGCCTAATGTGACTTTGGGCTATCGGATCTATGACTCCTGTGCCTCGGGAATGAAGTCTTTTGCAAGTGCTTTTGGCATCCTGTCTGGAACAGAACAACCAATCCCAAATTACAGCTGCTGGAATAACAGGAAGGTTGTGGGGTTCATAGGAGACTTGTCTTCTGTTTCTTCTCTGTCCATCGCGCGGCTCGCAGGGATCTACAGGTACCCTCAGGTCTGTGCTGAAATAACACATTCCATAGACTGGCAGTAAATTCAGCCCATTACTGATTCCTTTTCTTCAGATTTTGTATATGTGGGGTGGAAAGTCAGCCTCAGGGTCCAACAGAAACTTATAGGACCAACTAGAGAACCACTGTCATAGCAACTGCATATAGATGGACTTAAATGTCATATCAGTTATGTATTAATTGCCCATGGTGGGGGTCCGTAAGCGCTTGTGCCCACTGGGTTTCCCCTTGTACTCTGGCAGTGCCAGTTTGATAATAGTCAGGCTAAAAGAAGACAATGTATAAGAGAAGGGTTGGGGTCAAGTGTAGACTTATTGCCAATGCTAATGGATGAGTAAGGGCACTCAGTAAAGTACTCAGATAGTAGGGGCAGGCCTTACATCAGCTCTGTTATCCGATAAACAGGCCAAGGTCAGGGCAGGCTGGAAAGTCCAAAGAAAAGGTTGAGGTTATTGGTTGTTTTACCTACCAGAAGGTTATCTTATATAACAAGACTGGTTGGCAGAAGAGGCTGCTTTATTGTAAGAAAAGAAATTTATTTTATAAAATTGCTTCCATTAAACACTCTACTTGCTTTAATTGTCTTCCAGAAGCCAAGGTTTAGCAAAATTAAAAATTCTGCTTCCATTTGATAAACACCAAGTTGTCATTTTTACTCACTCATAGACCAAAGGGATTCTGGGAACAAATTCCTTAAGGCTCCTAAAAAAATCCCATTTACATGGGTTTATCCTATAGGCTAAAGCTCACCCACTGGGTTTTTGAAGCAAAAGCCAAGATAATAGCTGATCAGATTCCCAACTACAGACCGGTTTCACCCTTCTTGGGGCTCATCAGTGTAGCGCAGGGTTTTCTGATCAGCTTAGGGAGAGCCAGGAGTGGGGATTCAAGAACAAGTCAAAAGGGTTAAGGAGTCTGCCTCATACATATGCAAATAGACCAAAGGGATTCTGGGAACAAATTTTTAGGAGCCTTAAGGAATTTATTCCCAGAATCCCTTTCATCTATTTTGCATACATATGAGGCAGTCTCCTCAAGCCTTATGACTTGTTCTTGAATCCCCACTCCTGGCTCTCCCTAAGCTGATCAGAAAACCCTGCACTACACTGATGAGCCCCAAGAAGGGCGAAACCGGTCTGTAGTTGGGAATCTGATCAGCTATTATCCCGACTTCTGCTTCAAAAACCCAGTGGGTGAGCTTTAGCCTATAGGATAAACCCATGTAAATGTAATTTTTTCAGGAGCCTTAAGGAATTTGTTCCCAGAATCCCTTTGGTCTGTTTTGCATATGTATGAGGTGGTCTCCTCAACCCTTTAGACTTGTTCTTGAATACTCACTCTAAGGGGCCCATTTACTTACTCACGAACGGGCCGAATGCGTCCGATTGAGTTTTTTTCGTAATGATCGGTATTTTGCGTTTTTTTCGGAAAATTATCGCGACTTTTTCGTTACCAATACGATTTTTGCGGAAAAACGTAGCCATTCGGAAAGTTGCGATTTTTTCGTAGTGTTAAAACTTGCGCAAAACATTGCGCCTTTTAAGTTTTAACGCTACGAAAAAAGCGCAACTTTCGGAATGGCTACGAAAAACTCGCGTTTTTTCGCGCAAATCGTATTGGTAACGAAAAAGTCGTGATAATTTCCGAAAAGTCGTAAAGGCGCCGAAAAAAACGCAAAAAATACGAAAAAGTCGCAAAATGTTCGTTTTCCAATCGCAATTTTTCCAATTCGGTCGGAATTCGTGTCTTAGTAAATCAGCCCCATAATGTTAATCACAAATAACAAAGGTTCAGCTAGATTCATTATTGGCATATTCTGTCAGAATGAATCAGATAAAGGAAATAAACCCAAAGTAATCATCAGCTAAATCATTTCCCTACTGCCCACAAAGCCAACCTGATGGGTAAATCAATGTTACTCTATACACCAAGTTGCTTCTGCTGTTCCTGGTACAATGAGTATGATGTTATATAAAATGTAGCTACTCTGATCTAAGATAATTTACTGGAATACGATGATTTATTTTAAATCTACAGATCAGTTACGGTTCTGCTGATCCCATATTTAATAACAGACAAGAGTTTCCGTCTTTCTACCGAATGATCCCCAATGAGTTAAATGAAATTGATGCTATAATGAGCCTGATTAGGCATTTTGGCTGGAAATGGGTTGGGCTTGTTGTATCGGATGACGACACTGGGAACATGGTGATTAATCGGCTGGAAAAAGTAATGAGCAAAGATGGTGTCTGTTTGGCCTTTCGCTTTACAATGAAGAGAAGGTGTTTGAGTAACAAGGCAGACATCAAGACCATCAGAGAACAGATCTATAGAAGCACGGCTAAAGTGGTCATTCTCTTCTCCAGTTCCAAGTATTTTACCTGCATCGGGATAATATATGAGAGTAAAAAACTCCCAAAAATATGGATCGCGACATCGTCTTTCTTCCATTCAGTCGAGCTGCAACATTTACGGGTATTATTCCCTTTCAACGGCACGTTGGTACTTTCCTTCCAACAAGGGGAGGCTCCTAGTTTCAAGCAGTTCTTCCGCTCCATAAACCCATTCAAATATCAACGGGATGTTTTGTTCACAAAGATTTGGGAAACATTATTTTTTTGCACCTTTTCAGAGACGGCACCCAGAGAAGGCACCTCAATTAATAAATGTACCGGCAACGAATCGTTTGATGATTCAAATTTGCCATCTTATGAGACATTTAATTTCAGAACATCTTTACAGATTTACACTGCAGTTTACACAATGGCTCACACTCTCCATGAACTGTACGGCACAATGACACGTTCCCCTAAATCAGCAGAGAGCCTACACATGTACTTTAAGCAATGGCAGGTACGTTCCTTTGTACAGAAAGACCAGCACTCAATAAATTTGCAGAGGTTTACTCATTGGACACAGGGAGGCCCATTTATCAACATTCTGGTTTTAGTAGTTTTAGAGTTCATTGAAACTAGGGATGCACAGAATCCAGGTGTAACGTATTAGTTAGGCAGGAGCCAATGAATGATACCGCTGGTTAAAATCCTTCTGTAAGCAGAGACACCCAGCTAGTCTCCCTTTTGGGGCCCCGGAACTTTCTGCTGCGGTCCTAGCTTGGGCCCTACCAACTCCAGAGAACAAATACTAAATACAAGGTACAGGATCAGGCTGGTTCAAAGTCAGGAACAGGCAAAAGGTCGAGGCAGCAATAATCGTAATCAGGAGACAGGCCGAAGTCAGGAAACAATCAAAAACAGGCGTGAGCAGGAACCGGTACAACCAGAAGCCAGAGACTGAGGGAAAGGGTTTAAATAGGGAGTTTTGGCGTCAAGCAATAAAGGAAGTGAGGGCAAGTGGTAACAAAAAACCTTAACCAAAATGGCGCCTAAAACTTAAATGCGCGCAACTTCACATGTCACTAGGCCAATGCGCATGCGCAGTTACACCGCAATGTCCCCCCTTAGTGAGCACGTACCCGGAAGCACAGGCTAATACAGGAGCATGTCTGCAGGCTGGCGCAACCTAAGGTAGGAGAATGCACCCCACCGGCAGAGAGCCTTACACCAGGATTCAGTTCGATATTAGGCCAAGATTCGGCCTTTTTCACCAGGATTCAGATTCGCCAGAATCCATGCCTCTGGCTGAACCGAATCTGAATCCTAAAAATCCACAAAATCAAGTGACCTTTTGTCATGGAAACACAGAAGTTGAAAATTTTCCTCATTTTCCCCAGATATAACCCTTCCAAAACCTAAGGATTCGGATTTGGTTCGGTATTCAGCCGAATCCTTTATGAAGGTATTCGGTGCATCCCTAATTGAAACCACAAGAAAACTCATTTCCACTACAACCACAAATGTCTAGTCATTTATTAAAAGAATTGTAATCGCATGAATTAATTGAAATGTGGAACGGAAATGGAAAGAACAGAAAAGTTTCATTTGTGTAAGAATTTTCCTGCCCTTACAAATAAACTTAAAAAAACCCTGAAAACCTCTAAAGCAGTGATCCCCAACCAGAGGCTCGGGGGCAACATGTTGCTCCCCAACCCCTTGGATGTTGCTCTCAGTGCCCCCAAACCAGGGAGTTATTTTTGAATTCCTGACTTGGGAGCAAGTTTTGGTTGAATAAAAACAAGATTTCCTACCAAATAAAGCCCCTGTAAGCTGATAGGGTGCATAGAGGCTGCCTAATAGCCAATCACAGCCCTTATTTGGCTCCTCCATGAACTTTTATGGTGCTTGTGTTGCTCCCCAAGTCTTTTTACATTTGACTGTGGCTCACGAATAAGAAAGGTTGGGGGGCCCTGCCCTAAAGCCACAAATAAAAGAAAGATTGTTACAATTTACCTAGGACGGCTCCCATTGACTTCTACATGATCTCAACAGCTTTTAGATGACATTTTTGTCTTTTCTTTGCTTAATAAATCACAAACTTTTAGAGTTTTCATGTAATTAGACAAAAAAATACAAATATAAGTAAATGAGCCCCTAAGACGTAGAGCACAGTCTGCAATGTTCACATTTATCCAACATGCATTACAAGTGGAGTCACGCTACTCCATCCAGTTCGCTATGGACACATGTAGCAATTAGTGATGAGCGAATCTGTCCCATTTCGGTTTGCCATAAAATTCACGAAAAGGCAAGAAAATTCGCAAAACAGCAAAAAATTTCGAAGCGTATTTGTCGTGCAATTTTTTTGTCGCCCGTGGCTTTTTTGTCGCCCGCGGCTATTTTTTGTCGGCCGCATCTATTTTCTGTCTCCCGCGTGTTTTTACCGTGATCACGCCTATTTTTACACGAACGAGCCCTTATTTTGATGCGACCACGCCCAATTTAACTCGAACCACGACCAATTTGACACGCAACAAAAGAAAATTCTGCGCGAGGAATTTTTCCACGGCAAATTTTCATGGAAGTTTCGCAAAACAATTCACCAATGGCAAAATGCAAAAAATTTGCTGGGAATCCATGCCTTCGCTCTCACTAGTAGCAATGTCTTCTTGTTGTATGTCAAGAATAACATCCACCTATTTTAAGACATTTTTCCATGGAGGTTATGGACCTCCCTATTCCTGTTACCTTGGTTGAAGCCCTGGTTCTGGGATAGTTGTAGGCAGGAAGAGTGGAGGATAGAAGTAGGGGAAGGGCATGATGGTCTCATCATGTACAAAAAGGGGGATAGTTGTTCTTTATTTCCTTGATTTAGCTCGATTTAAACAAAAATGGTCAGAAAAACAAAAAAAAAAACAATTGCACCATCTAAACCCTGTCAAGATTTCTATGGGGTTTTTTTGGTATTTAGAAAATGTCTTATTTTCTATTTTTCTATTGTAAGTTTCCAATGTGCCAAAATAATCTTTTTTTTTTGGTACAATCAATATTTTGTGCAATTTTAATGAATGTACCACTTGTTTGTATGATTTATCAATGTATATATTGTTTTTTCCAAAATGGGTCATTTCCAATGCACATGGCTTTCTGCATTGTGTAAATTTACAGAGGCTTTTAGGTCTGGGATGAGAGTGTTAGGAAGATCTCTATCCAAGAGGGGTGGGCGGGTTGGGCCGGTGCTTTAGTATTTGTGCCCCAGGGGAATGTAAAAGGGCCCCCAGTATCTTTTCTTTCCCTTTGTGTTACGTTTGAGGGAACACTGTCTATGTGACTATGAAGGTCATTATATACCAGGGAACCCCAACCTTTTTTTACCAGTGAGCCAAATTCAAATGTAAAAAGAGTAGGGGAGCAACACCAGAATGAAACATGTTTCCGGGGTGCCAAATAAGGGCTGTGATTGGCTATTTGGCAGCCCCTATGGCCCCTGTGGACTGGCAGCTAAGGAAGGCTCTGTTTGGCAGTACATCTGTATTTTATTCAAGCAAAACTTGCCTCCAAGCCAGGAACTTTCTTTAAGGCCATTGGGAGCAAAATCCAAGGTTGTTGGTGATCAACATGTTGCTCCTGAACCAGGAGCTGTAAACATAGGTCTAAGGAAATTAGACTTTTTAATTATTCTTGAAAACATTTCACCAGTCAGAGGAATATAAGAGGTTTAAATTGAAGAAGTCATTTAAATGAGTAGGGAAACATTCTCAGATGTCCAGCTGTCATCTCCAATTATAAACTGAAACAGGTCTGTCATTTATTTATTTTCCATATGAGTGTTCTATATAAGTGGAAAGAATATATATTTTTCAAAAGTTCATGTAAATGCCATTTCTCAATCTAATGGGGGTTGGCTTTTTTTTCTTTACAACAAAGGTTTCAACACTATAGGGCAGGCTCGTCATGAGGGGTCCAAAGCAGCTGATGAGGAAATTATGATGTATCCTAAAATATAGAGTGAGAGCTAAGGGTCCTAGCCATAAGTACAATAGGATTACAGGGTACCCTGCTATAGTTCCAGGGGTACTCAGGGCACAAATAAGCACCCACCCCAAATCCCCCCCTAACTGGCCTTCAGGCTGGGCCCCCTTAGCCCATAACAAGGTTACAGATATATAGAAACATTGGGGTAACAGTCACCCCGCTATAGTTCCAGGGGTACCCAGGGCACAAATAAGCACTCACCCCAAATCCCCCCCTAACTGGCCTTCAGGCTGGGCCCCCTTAGCCCATAACAAGGTTACAGATATATAGAAACATTGGGGTAACAGTCACCCTGCTATAGTTCCAGGGGTACCCAGGGCACAAATAAGCACTCACCCCAAATCCCCCCCTAACTGGCCTTCAGGCTGGGCCCTCTTAGCCCATAACAAGGTTACAGATATATAGAAACATTGGGGTAACAGTCACCCCGCTATAGTTCCAGGGGTACCCAGGGCACAAATAAGCACACACCCCAAATCCCCCCCTAACTGGCCTTCAGGCTGGGCCCCCTTAGCCCATAACAAGGTTACAGATATATAGAAACATTGGGGTAACAGTCATCCCGCTATAGTTCCAGGGGTACCCAGGGCACAAATAAGCACCCACCCCAAATCCCCCCCTAACTGGCCTTCAGGCTGGGCCCTCTTAGCCCATAACAAGGTTACAGATATATAGAAACATTGGGGTAACTGTCAACCTGCTATAGTTCCAGGGGTACCCAGGGCACAAATAAGCACTCACCCCAAATCCCCCCCTAACTGGCCTTCAGGCTGGGCCCCCTTAGCCCATAACAAGGTTACAGATATATAGAAACATTGGGGTAACAGTCACCCCGCTATAGTTCCAGGGGTACCCAGGGCACAAATAAGCACTCACCCCAAATCCCCCCCTAACTGGCCTTCAGGCTGGGCCCCCTTAGCCCATAACAAGGTTACAGATATATAGAAACATTGGGGTAACAGTCACCCTGCTATAGTTCCAGGGTTACCCAGGGAACCAATAAGCACTCACCCCAAATCCCCCCCTAACTGGCCTTCAGGCTGGGCCCCCTTAGCCCATAACAAGGTTACAGATATATAGAAACATTGGGGTAACAGTCACCCCGCTATAGTTCCAGGGGTACCCAGGGCACAAATAAGCACTCACCCCAAATCCCCCCCTAACTGGCCTTCAGGCTGGGCCCCCTTAGCCCATAACAAGGTTACAGATATATAGAAACATTGGGGTAACAGTCACCCTGCTATAGTTCCAGGGGTACCCAGGGCACAAATAAGCACTCACCCCAAATCCCCCCCTAACTGGCCTTCAGGCTGGGCCCCCTTAGCCCATAACAAGGTTACAGATATATAGAAACATTGGGGGTAACAGTCACCCCGCTATAGTTCCAGGGGTACCCAGGGCACAAATAAGCACTCACCCCAAATCCCCCCCTAACTGGCCTTCAGGCTGGGCCCCCTTAGCCCATAACAAGGTTACAGATATATAGAAACATTGGGGTAACAGTCACCCCGCTATAGTTCCAGGGGTACCCAGGGAACCAATAAGCACTCACCCCAAATCCCCCCTAACTGGCCTTCAGGCTGGGCCCCCTTAGCCCATAACAAGGTTACAGATATATAGAAACATTGGGGTAACAGTCACCCTGCTATAATTCCAGGGGTACCCAGGGCACAAATAAGCACTCACCCCAAATCCCCCCCTAACTGGCCTTCAGGCTAGGCCCCCTTAGCCCATAACAAGGTTACAGATATATAGAAACATTGGGGTAACAGTCACCCCGCTATAGTTCCAGGGGTACCCAGGGCACAAATAAGCACTCACCCCAAATCCCCCCCTAACTGGCCTTCAGGCTAGGCCCCCTTAGCCCATAACAAGGTTACAGATATATAGAAACATTGGGGTAACAGTCACCCCGCTATAGTTCCAGGGGTACCCAGGGCACAAACAAGCACTCACCCCAAATCCCCCCCTAACTGGCCTTCAGGCTGGGCCCCCTTAGCCCATAACAAGGTTACAGATATATAGAAACATTGGGGTAACAGTCACCCCGCTATAGTTCCAGGGGTACCCAGGGCACAAATAAGCACCCCAAATCCCCCCCTAACTGGCCTTCAGGCTGGGCCCCCTTAGCCCATAACAAGGTTACAGATATATAGAAACATTGGGGTAACAGTCACCCTGCTATAATTCCAGGGGTGCCCAGGGCATAGACCAGTATTTAAGATGAGCAGTGGCATGATTATTCTTTGCAATCTATATGAGAATAAAGAATTTCTTATGTTTATTGTTATTATAGTTTTTTAAGAATCACTGTATGCACTTTTTGATGTTTTTAAGCTAAATGCACTGATTCACCGTGTCAAATTCCAAACTTTTTTTGGAGCTGAAATACACTTAACAAACGATGGAGTCCCACCGGCACGTTATGATATTCATAAATGGTACTTCTTGAAAAAAGGACCTCATTATAATGTACAGAGCATAAAGGTTGGGAGTTTTGACCCTTCCAGATCTGATGGGGATCAATTATTTATCAATAACAGCGCCAATCTCTGGGGCCCTTACTTTTCAGAGGTAACAGCACAAATAAAGTACGAAAGCCAAGATGGGACCAATCAGTCCAAAAGTCATAAAAATATGTATAAAAATATATAGTCATAATACATATGGGTAGGGTGAAACATGATTTTTTTCTATGAATCCTCTTTATTTTTCCCAAACAGTAAATGCTCCAGCAGCCATTTTAGGTGCAGTGGTGCTCATTCTTGGAAAACTATAATGTGTTTAAGTTTCACTTGAAACTGGGTGAAATAGAAAACAATGATGGGATAAACTTCCCCTTGAAACTGGGTGAAACACAAAACAATGATGGGATAAACTTCCCCTTGAAACTGGGTGAAACACAAAACAATGAGGGGATTAACTTCTCCTTGAAACTGGGTGAAACACAAAACAATGAGGGGATTAACTTCTCCTCGAAACTGGGTGAAACAGAAAACAATGAGGGGATTAACTTCTCCTCGAAACTGAGTAAAACAGAAAACAATGAGGGGATTACCTTCTCCTTGAAACTGAGTGAAACAGAAAACAATGAGGGGATTAACTTCCCCTTGAAACTGGGTGAAATAGAAAACAATGATGGGATTAACTTCCCCTTGAAACTGGGTGAAATAGAAAACAATGAGGGGATTAACTTCCCATTGAAACTGGGTGAAACAGAAAACAATGAAGGGATTAACTTCCCCTTGAAACTGGGTTAAACAGAAAACGATGAGGGGATTAACTTCCCCTTGAAACTGGGGGAAACAGAAAACAATGAGGAGATTAACTTCCCCTTGAAACTGAGTGAAATAGAAAACAATGAGGGGATTAACTTCCCCTTGAAACTGGGTGAAACAGAAAACAATGAGGGGATTAACTTCCCCTTGAAACTGGGTGAAATAGAAAACAATGATGGGATTAACCTCCCCTTGAAACTGGGTTAAACAGAAAACAATGAGAGGATTAACTTCCCCTTGAAACTAGGGGAAACAGAAAACAATGATGGGATTAACTTCCCCTTGAAACTGGGTTAAACAGAAAACGATGAGGGGATTAACTTCCCCTTGAAACTGGGGGAAACAGAAAACAATGAGGAGATTAACTTCCCCTTGAAACTGAGTGAAATAGAAAACAATGAGGGGATTAACTTCCCCTTGAAACTGGGTGAAACAGAAAACAATGAGGGGATTAACTTCCCCTTGAAACTGGGTGAAACAGAAAACAATGAGGGGATTAACTTCCCCTTGAAACTGGGTGAAATAGAAAACAATGATGGGATTAACCTCCCCTTGAAACTGGGTTAAACAGAAAACAATGAGAGGATTAACTTCCCCTTGAAACTGGGTGAAATAGAAAACAATAAGGGGATTCATTTCTCCTTGAAACAGTGTGAAACAGAAAACAATGATGGGATTAATTTCCCCTTGAAACTGGGTTAAACAGAAAACAATGAGGGGGATTAACTTCTCCTTGAAACTCAGTAAAACAGAAAACAATGAGGGGGATTAACTTCTCCTTGAAACTGGGTGAAACAGAAAACAATGATGGGATTAACCCCCCCTTGAAACTGGGTGAAACAGAAAACAATGAGGGGATTAACTTGTCCTTGAAACTGGGTGAAACAGAAAACAATGAGGGGATTAACTTCTCCTCGAAACTGAGTAAAAACATTAAACAGCGAGGGGGGTTAGCTTCTCCTTGAAACTGGGTGAAACAGAAAACAATGATGGGATTAACTTCCCCTTGAAACTGGGTGAAACACAAAACAATGAGGGGGATTAACCTCCCCTTAAAACTAGGTTAAACAGAAAACAATAAGGGGGAATTAACTTCCCCTTGAAACTGAGTGAAACAGAAAACAATGATGGGATTAACTTCTCCTTGAAACTGAGTAAAACTCTGACCAAAAAACCTGACAAAAAAAAATTTGAAAAGTTAACTAAACATGAATAAATCACAAATTATTGTTATTTTTGAAAAACTCGAATTTTGGGGGGAAAAATTTCAGAAAAACAAAAATTGTTCAAGAAACCATATCAGAAAAATAAAGTTCTGGCAAAAAAAACATTTGTAAATCTTGTAAAAAAAGAAAAAAAAATGACTTTCTCTCAAAATTGCTATGTAAATTTGCCCCATAGAGACAAAAAATGCAGGGACCTAAAATGCAAAGGCGCAATGTTCTTCTTCTTTTTTTCCGACTCCCAGCCAGTAAGAATACCCCAATGCTTCATCAAAGCTTTTACTAATCCACTTTACTGAGGTAAAAAAAACTTAAACCACTAAAGGGTATTTTTGTGAAGAAGGAATTGATTTGTTAAAGAAATGACCATCTCTAGGGATGAGCGAATCTGTCCGGTTTTGCTTCGCCATAAAATTCACGAAACGGCAAGAAAATTCGCAAAACGGCAAAAAAATTTGCCAAACGCATTTGTCGCCTGATTTTTTTTTGTTGTCCGTGCCTTTATTTGTCGCCTGCATCTATTTTTTTTGTTGCTCACGCTTTTTTTTACGTGACCGCACCCAATTTGACGTGCGACAAAAAAAATTCTGCGTGATGAATTTTTCCGCTGCAAATTTTCAAAACAATTTGCCACTGGCGAAATGCGGAAATTCCCTGCAAATCCATCCCTGGGGAAAAATTCGCTCATCATTATTTATCTCCTCTAGACTTATCTCCTCCAATAGAGACTTATCTCCTCCAAATGCTTACCTACTAGACATAATGTAAATCGCCAGTAGGAGAACATAGGCATCTCTTAGGCTAACTGAAGTTGCCTCGCGAGGACACGTTGGATGATTTTGGAAAGCCAAGGGGACGGATATGTTTTTCGATATACATTATTGCTGGAAGGAAAACATTCAGAGGAGATTAGTCACCACCACTACAGGAGATTAATTGCGGGAAGACTAATCACCTCTTGTGCCATTGCCCTTACTGTACCTTTAAATTCATGTTTCTATTCTACCCCACAGTTTGTCCATTCTCGCTGTAGCGAGCCCTGTAAGCCTGGATTCAGGAAAGCTAAAGTAGAAGGGGCGCCAAGTTGCTGTTATAACTGTGTACTGTGTGCCGATGGGGAGATGTCTAACATAACAGGTACGTCTGGTCTCAAAGGCAAAGGGTCTTTAATAAATCTAGAAGAAGGTGGGTGGCTTATATTGATTCCAGAACCTTCCCCTCAGAAATCGATAGATCTAGAAACTTTTGCCCGTATTTTTATAAATAAAGGATGATGATTCCTGCTTCAGTACATACATATGTAACCCTCACTTAAGTTCCTTTCCAGTTAGTGATGGTAGACCATGGGTCACCCTGGACTCTTTACAGGCATAGGTAGAGCAGGGTTCTGTGGACACCACTGTGGAGACACTTGGCAAGTAACTGGTGACCTGTTAATGTCCTCGAGGGAACCCCGGGGCATTGTATTAACACCCATTTAACATTACCAGCTAGTGGTCTGTATCCCTTCCAGCAGAAGTAGTTCAGGGTGCAATATACTAAGCCTGACTTCCACTTGTCCTTCTAAGGCAGAACTCTTTACTGGGTCTTGTTGGCATGGGCTCCCCAGACACATCCTCCTGGCTCAGAGGAAGGAGGCCAAAGAGAAAGAACCACCTTTCCAAATCACTATATTAAAGCGAATTACATATAATTGATACACAGGCAGCTGCCTAGCAAGGTAGGGGATTTACATCCTTGGGGCTGTTAGCCCTTTGGGTCCTTACACAAAGGGGTTCATTGATCAATGTACGAATTTAGATTATTTTAAAGTACAATTTAGTTAACAATAATTTCTGATGTGTGGAAATGTTGTGGCATGAAAATATTGCGGTACGATCCGAAAGTTACGAAATTTTCGTATCCAAATGATCGTAAACGGCGCAAAAAACTTTCTGACTTTGAACCTTCAGTGCATGATTTTGGAAGCCTCCCATAGGGCTCAATGGCACTCTGCAGCTCCAACCCGGCCCAAGGAAAGTCTCCCATAGGGCTCAATGGCACTCTGCAGCTCCAACCCGGCCCAAGGAAAGTCTCCCCTAGGGCTCAATGGCACTCTGCAGCTCCAACCCGGCCCAAGGAAAGTCTCCCATAGGGCTCAATGGCACTCTGCAGCTCCAACCCAGCCCAAGGAAAGTCTCCCATAGGGCTCAATGGCACTCTGCAGCTCCAACCCGGCCCAAGGAAAGTCTCCCATAGGGCTCAATGGCACTCTGCCGCTCCAACCCGGCCCAAGGAAAGTCTCCCATAGGGCTCAATGGCACTCTGCAGCTCCAACCCGGCCCAAGGAAAGTCTCCCTTAGGGCTCAATGGCACTCTGCAGCTCCAACCCGGCCCAAGGAAAGTCTCCCCTAGGGCTCAATGGCACTCTGCTGCTCCAACCCGGCCCAAGGAAAGTCACCCATAGGGCTCAATGGCACTCTGCAGCTCCAACCCGGCCCAAGGAAAGTCTCCCCTAGGGCTCAATGGCACTCTGCAGCTCCAACCCGGCCCAAGGAAAGTCTCCCATAGGGCTCAATGGCACTCTGCAGCTCCAACCCGGCCCAATGAAAGTCTCCCATAGGGCTCAATGGCACTCTGCAGCTCCAACCCGGCCCAATGAAAGTCTCCCATAGGGCTCAATGGCACTCTGCAGCTCCAACCCGACCCAAGGAAAGTCTCCCATAGGGCTCAATGGTACTCTGCAGCTCCAACCCGGCCCAAGGAAAGTCTCCCATAGGACTCAATGGCACTCTGCAGCTCCAACCCGGCCCAAGGAAAGTCTCCCATAGGGCTCAATGGCACTCTGTAGCTCCAACCCGGCCCAAGGAAAGTCTCCCATAGGGCTCAATGGCACCCTGCAGCTCCAACCCGGCCCAAGGAAAGTCTCCCATAGGGCTCAATGGCACTCTGCAGGTCCAACCTGGCCCAAGGAAAGTCTCCCATAGGGCTCAATGGCACTCTGCAGGTCCATCCTGGCCCAAGGAAAGTCTCCCATAGGGCTCAATGGCACTCTGCAGCTCCAACCCAGCCCAAGGAAAGTCTCCCATAGGGCTCAATGGCACTCTGCAGCTCCAACCCGGCCCAAGGAAAGCCTCCCATAGGGCTCAATGGCACTCTGCAGCTCCAACCCGGCCCAAGGAAAGCCTCCCATAGGGCTCAATGGCACTCTGCAGCTCCAACCCGGCCCAAGGAAAGCCTCCCATAGGGCTCAATGGCACTCTGCAGCTCCAACCCGGCCCAAGGAAAGCCTCCCATAGGGCTCAATGGCACTCTGCAGCTCCAACCCGGCCCAAGGAAAGCCTCCCATAGGGCTCAATGGCACTCTGCAGCTCCAACCCGGCCCAAGGAAAGTCACCCATAGGGCTCAATGGCACTCTGCAGCTCCAACCCGGCCCAAGGAAAGTCTCCCATAGGGCTCAATGGCACTCTGCAGCTCCAACCTGGCCCAAGGAAAGTCTCCCATAGGGTTCAATGGCACTCTGCAGCTCCAACCCGGCCCAAGGAAAGTCTCCCATAGGGCTCAATGGCACTCTGCAGCTCCAACCCAGCCCAAGGAAAGTCTCCCATAGGGCTCAATGGCACTCTGCAGCTCCAACCCGGCCCAAGGAAAGCCTCCCATAGGGCTCAATGGCACTCTGCAGCTCCAACCTGGCCCAAGGGAAGTCTTCCATAGGGCTCAATGGCACTCTGCAGCTCCAACCCGGCCCAAGGAAAGTCTCCCATAGGGCTCAATGGCACTCTGCAGCTCCAACCTGGCCCAAGGGAAGTCTTCCATAGGGCTCAATGGCACTCTGCAGCTCCAACCCGGCCCAAGGAAAGCCTCCCATAGGACTCAATGGCACTCTGCAGCTCCAACCCGGCCCAAGGAAAGTCTCCCATAGGGCTCAATGGCACTCTGCAGCTCCAACCCAGCCCAAGGAAAGTCTCCCATAGGGCTCAATGGCACTCTGCAGCTCCAACCCGGCCCAAGGAAAGCCTCCCATAGGGCTCAATGGCACTCTGCAGCTCCAACCCGGCCCAAGGAAAGCCTCCCATAGGGCTCAATGGCACTCTGCAGCTCCAACCCGGCCCAAGGAAAGTCACCCATAGGGCTCAATGGCACTCTGCAGCTCCAACCCGGCCCAAGGAAAGTCACCATACCGAAGCTTAAATGAATCCGAAACTTTCCTACTCTTTGCGACAAATACGTAAAAGTTGCACAAATTAACAAAAATATTGTAGAAAATACACCAAGGTTCTAAACTTTAGAATAAATATGAATTTTTAGTAATCAGACCTGTCATACTTTAATGAATGTGCCCCACAGTCTTGGCTACTGATTACCTGGGATGTCTGGATCTTTTGCCAAAGATTTTCATATCAGTTTGGTTTAACACCTTATTTTCCTTCTTTAAACTTTATTACAGATGCCCAGAGTTGTATGAAATGCTCTAAATATGCAAAGTCAAATGTTGGAAGAAACGGCTGCATCCCAAGGAATATAAATTACCTTTCCTATGGAGACCAACTGGGCTCTACTTTATCCTCCATCTCTGTAATATTATCCGTCACTTGTGCTGTAATCCTGGGAATCTTTATAAAGTACCGCGAGACTCCTATAGTGAGAGCCAACAACCGATATCTCAGCTGTCTCCTCCTCATCTCTCTCATGTTGTGTTTCCTCTGCACTTTATTATTCATTGGACGCCCAACTCAGATATGTTGTCTCCTCCGACAAGTAACATTTGGGATTGTATTTACTATTTCTGTTTCTTCTGTGTTGGCTAAAACTCTCACAGTTATTATTGCCTTCAATGCCACAAAGCCTGGGAGCAAGCTGAAGAAGTATGTAGGAACCCAACTGGCCATCATATTAGTCATTGTATGTTCATTAGTTGAAATTGTCATCTCTTCTGTGTGGTTGGCCTCCAATCCCCCATTTCCAGAGGCTGATACTCTCTCTGACCCAGACTATATTATTCTGATGTGCAATGAAGGGTCTGACTTTTTCTTCTTCTGTATAATTGGATATATAGGAACGTTGGCCTTACTAAGTTTCATTGCTGCATTTCTAGCCAAGGATTTCCCTGACCGATTTAATGAGGCTAAAAACATCACTTTCAGTATGTTGGGGTTCTGTAGCGTGTGGGGGGCATTTGTCCCTGCATACCTGAGCAGTAAGGGCAGTAGAATGGTGGCAGTTGAGATATTTGCCATCTTATCCTCCAGTGCTGGGTTATTGGGCTGTATATTCATTCCCAAGTGCTATATCTTATTTCTAAGGCCTGAACTCAACACAAAAGCCAATGTTATTAGAAAATGATAGAATTATCTATTGCTAAGAATTATGGGCTTTCTAGAAGATTAAAGAAAATAAATATATTTACAAACTAGAATGTGGTTTTGAATACTTGTTTTTTTTGTTACCAGTTTGAAGTCCATTCAGGGTACTGGTTTTACTTTCTGCCCTGGGTATCCTGGAACTGTAACATGGTGGCTGTTACCTCAGTGTTTCTGTAACCTTGTTATGAGCTAAGGTGGCCCAACCTGAGGGTCAATTACGGTGAGGTGTGGGATGATTTTTTGCCTTGTGTACCCCTGGAACTAAAGTAGGGTGATTCTGATGACAATACATGGACTTATCTGTAACATTGCTATAAGCATAGGGACCAAAAAAGGGGTCTCAATCCTGAAAGCATGTGAATTAATGAGAACAACCTTGGTTAATGTTCATGCACAAATCAGACAAAACAGAGGGACAGTGAGCCAAAGAGAGAGATGGACACAAGTTAAATCCCTAATCGTAATACTGGGTACATATTATATTTATATTTAGCAATTATTATGTTATTTAGTTAATTTTTTATTGTGTTTAGTTTTTTATCAAATATATTATTCTGCTTATCTCCTAGACCGCAAATTCTTTGGGCTTCAGTTTTATTTATTTATTTTTTTTTGTTTTATTGCTTATCACTCCATAAAAAACCTCTACTATTCATCTGCCATTTTAAATTTCAGTGTAATTGGTATTAACATCCGATAGAACAAAAAACAAAATATCTGCAAATTGTCGTAGAATTCTATTATCTACTCATTACTCACATTCTACTATCTACCCCTTACTTACAATTAGGATGAGCAAACCCTTTATGCTCCACCTCATAAGATCCACTAGGATAGTCCATTAAAGCTTAAGAAGAAGCAAAAAAGGTTCTGAGCCCCATCTCATACAGTTGTCTCCTTGTGAGGTTCCTTAAATATCCAAACCTAACAAAAGTTCCCCACATAGAACACATCCTTTGGCCCAGATTCCAAAGATTAAATTTTACAAAAATGGTGCCTAGGAAGATGATTTGACAAACCATCCCTGACCCTCCCTCTTTCCTGTAGAGGAATGTTACCCCTCTTTTTACTGGGTTCAGTCTGATCCCCTAGGGCACCTAGAAGAACAGGCCGTGGACTTGAGAATAAAGAGATTTAACTCCCATGATCTTTACCTGAACTGGGGCTACTGAGAAATTACCAACCTGAAAAATTGGCTCCCCTCCTAGAAACCCAAAAAATTCCAACTTTTGTGGTCGACAGGAGAGTGAAAGGTGCCCAAACTACTTCTGATGCAATCAGTGACTGCATCAACAACCTTTTTCTTAGAAATGATTCCTGACACCTCATCCATGTAGGCTGCAAAGGTGAGTGGCTGCCCAACAGGCATGCAATCCCACTCCAAGCCTTTGTCCTGCTCCATCTTCAGGAAAGGAGAGAAGAGAACTTAGAGGGTAGCCATGCCTTACCCAGGCCCCAACTTAAATCCTTCCCTTGCCAGCCATTAATCATTGGAAAGGGTTTTGCCCAGTCATACAATATCTTCATCCAACTAATTAATCTATCTGGGATACCTTATTTAGATGAAACCACCCATAGATAGTTGAGGTCAACCTTATCAAAGCCTTTATCTGATCCAAAGACAACAGATACTGTTTTTGCCCCATGAGCTCTGCATAACTCCAAGTCTTCCCTTAAAGTAAGGATTGCACTCTGCCTCTTCACCATGAAAACTGACAGGATGATAATAAAGTGCCAGAAAATAAAATTAACCTGGAAAAAAGAATCCTTGCAAAATTGTCCTATCCAAATTAAGAAAGGAAGTCAGTCCTTAGTTCTCAATCATCTCCCATGTGACAGCAGCAATAAAGCAGAATACCTCATTGACACCCATCTTAGTTACCACTGGGACTGACATCTCCTCAAATGTCTTATAGAATTCTGCTGTAAGTCCATCATGCCCCGGAGATTTCTTGTTATTCATTCTACCAATTGCACCCTCTACAAGGCCTAATGCCTGAAAAAAACTAGCATAGTACGACTTTACAACCTCAAGGAAACCCTCTGTGGACTTCTGCAAAAAATCCTTGAGTTGAGTTACTTGATTTTTCTTAAAGGTGTCTCTACAATTGTGAAAAGGGTCTGGGGAGTTTTTTTGCTTGAAATCCCATTCCAGATCCAAATCATAGAATCCGATGACTGTACTGTACTGTTACCAACTTTTTCCTCAGAGACTGTTATGTTCTAAATGTTAAACCCTCCCATCTAGCAGATACGTAGGTTTGTGAGGAAGGTTTGGATTTTTTTGTATTTGTTTCCACTCCCATTGGGCCTCAAAAATCTTCTAAAGAGCTATTTGCAGCTGCCTTCTTTAGAGACCCAAAACCTAGCCTCCATAATCTGTTCCATTTCTCAGGATATTTTCAATTTAAAAGAAACCATCATATGACCAGAGAATTCGACCAAGGTTTCTTCAGTATAATAAAAAGTATTGTTCTCTTTAATGAAAACCACACAATGCGACTACTATGGTTCTAACAATAATAAGATAGCAAGGACAGCCCGGGTCCCAAGGATGAGTGAGTATTTGGGGGGTGGAGCCCCTGTGCAAGTGTGTGCAAGGTAGGGAATTGAGAGCGTTCAGGTGTAGGTTGGAGGAGAACCTGCGGCTTGAGTGAATCTTGGGGACTGTACAGTGTAATGGGGTCCTGGAGTCTTCATTCATCTGCTGTGGTTCAAGGTAGTTATAGTAAAGGCCTACACTGGTCCCAAGCTAGAAGCACACCAGCCCCAAGTACCAACTTTACAAAAGCACTTTTAAGAGACTTAACTCCTGAGATATCTGACTGGGATGCCCCACTGGCACCTAAACAAATTTGTGGGCAGAGTCTTCATGTAACAAACCCATATGCTTCAATACCCTACATAAATAGAAAGCCAAAACTTAATGGGTTCTTTGATGCTTTTTTTCATAGCCATAGCTACTTTGGCATATGTAGGGACCCATAGGGAACAAGTCTAAAATCTACAGCTTTAACCTTTAGGAGAAAAGTTCTAAGCAAAGTCCATAAATCCCAAGGCTGCTGCTGTATTGGGAAGAGCAGGACACCGGCTATTATGGCTGATTTAGGAAACTCTATAACTGTGCTGCTAAAATATGTCAGTGGCTGCAGCTGCTCATAGATTGCAGTTCAGGGAAGATATATAACTAAGGGAACATTGCTAGGGATATAGACTCTGGCTGCTCTGTTACTGGCACATGGATGTCACCTCTCTGCCCCCATCAGCTCAGGAACCTGCATCATCTCTTTGCTCTTGTCTGTGGATCAATTAAAGTTCTGTTTCCTGCCAGACTCAAGGTTCTGCTACTGGTTCTGATGTTCCAGGTACTCCCTTCTGCAGTTGAAATGCTCAGACCCAGCTCTGGGAGCCAGCTGAGCAGTATCATCAGGATGAACCACTTTAGTGACGGGGACTTGATCATTGGTGGAATTCTCCAGATAAATGATAGGTTCCATCATTTTCTTTGGGCTACACTGTGCACACAGTAAGGGCAAGTTAGTTTTCTTTTCACTTTGCCTATAGGATATATAAAACTACATTGAATACAAAGTGCCCCATTTGGTGTAAAGATCATTCAATCTCAGTGCACTTTAAATACAACCAAAAAATGTTAAATTGTAGTGTTTGTTTGGCAATACACTTTGTAAAGAAACAGGATTTATATTTACTTATTTTTTGGGGCATTAAAAAATGATAACATAGAGCTTTGTCATTATCTTAATATTTAATCTCATTAATAGAATCTAATAGTTGAGCCTGTCTCCCTACATAACAGAATCTCCTCATTCAGACACTATTGCCACCTACTGGTTTTCATTTATACGATTGGGGAGATCAATAAGGACCCGGAGATACTGCCTAATGTGACTTTGGGCTATCGGATCTATGACTCCTGTGGCTCAGGAATGAAGTCTTTTGCAAGTGCTTTTGGCATCCTGTCTGGAACAGAACAAATAATCCCAAATTACAGCTGCTGGAATAACAGGAAGGTTGTGGGGTTCATAGGAGACTTGTCTTCAGAATCATCTCTGTCCATCGCGTGGCTCGTAGGGATCTACAGGTACCCTCAGGTCTGTGTGGAAATGATTTATTCCATAAGCTGCTCCCATTCATTGTCTTAAATTGTAATTGTTATTTTTATATAAAGATTGGCAGTTTGTTCAATGTTGACCGTAGCCCCTAGCCATTTGCTTTGTTACAAAACCTGCTAGGTACAGTTAGTACAAACATAGTCACATATTAAACTTGGTTTGTAAAGGCCAAAGTCCATCAAGTTCAACACTTCCAAGTGAGCCCAGTCTCAGAATGACACTGCCTGGAATTAGACAACTTGTTATCTACAAACCCCCCCCAGACCCTTCTCTATTAAGGTTCCCCCAACACACTACCATTTAGTGTATAACTCACATTTATATTATTTCTACCAATGGGCATAACCTTTCACTTTCCTACACTGGAGTTCATTTTCGAGTTTGCTGCCCAGTTTTCCAATTTTGTCAAATCTCTCTGCAAAGTGGCACCATCATTTCATCTCATTAAATCACAGTCAATCTGTTGCGATAGACAATTTATCCTGATATTGGCAATACTCGGGTTATGGATAAGGCACTGGTAAATCAATCTGGGAACACTGGTGAGGAATATCAGATTCCTTCTACTGCCAATCAGAGTTGCTCATTTTGCTCATTGCAATCTGATTAATGCTTATTTCTCAATCCATCAAGAACATGGAAAGTCAGAAGAGAATAATGATAGACCTTCCAGTTCATTGACATAAGAAGCTCTGGGATTCAACTCAACTTCATTCAACTCCATCAGAGTCAAAGAAGTGATATGTAGAAATCAACACATGTATGGCTTGGCCCAAAGCACTTTGCAGTTCACTTTGCTCCATCTGTACAGACTTGGAGAAAAGAAATTTAGCATCCCAAGTTGCCCCCATTCACTGCTGAGGTAGAACAAATACCTACAAAGTCTTCTTGTGGTCTAGTGGCAGTCATTTCTTCTGACATAACAATTATTTGCTATTTTAATCCTTTCTGTTTTTGAAGAAGACAATGGAAAAATGTAGTTCACTGTCAATGAAAAAATGGATTTCTTCTGCAGATCAAGACTGTTCGATATTTTTTAGTTTTTCTTTAACTTTTGTCATGAAAACATTTAGGAGCTTTAAGCCACTAGATGAATTATAAACTAATAGGCACATCAGGTTTTTGGAATTGAATACTTCTACTGTACTTTAGAATGCTTAGGAGTTCCAAAGAATTATTGAATGGTTTTAACATTAGTTAAATAGCACAGTCTATGGGCGCTTTTCCCAAATCTAGAGGCTGGCTTCTCTAGAGGGCCTGGAGATCTGGTTGAGGTGACCAGTTATAGTGAGATTTGGGAGACTGATGGGCTTTAAGATCATTTAGGTTAAGATTTGCAAAAAAAAATTATTTTTTTTGCGATGCAATGTGGTTGAATGGCAGATAGAACTACCTTTTTATATGTTGACACTGTTTTATGCTAAGAGGGGTCCTGGCCAAACTTTGGACCAAAAAGTTGGGTTTGAACTAAAAAAGTTCTGGAAACCAACCACTGGTCAATGGTAAGACTGCATTAAGCAAGATATTCTTTTCTTGGTTGTTTTCACATTCAATAAATTCTACCAACAAATGTTAGAGACAGAAAATTATGCAAGACAATATGATAAGTATGGGATACTCTAAGATGAATCTAGAATTTTAGGATTTAGAAAATCTGCCCTTATTAAAAACAAGGGGATAAAACCATTAAAAAAATACCTCTAATTACAAAGCACATCAGGTTCAACCATTCCAAAACCCTCTACAGGATGAATCAGATAAAGCAAATAAACCCAAAGCTGGGCATCCATCAGCTAATTCATTTTCACCAAAGGCAATTGGATTGGTTGATCAACTATACACTTTAAGATGTTTGTTGCTAAAAAGACATTGACCCCAATATTGAATCCCACCAGTGAGTCCCTCATTCCATAACTTCTCTGCCCAACAGTTACAGAGATTCCTGTGCCAAAAGTCAAAATGTCATGAACATATGAGTGCCCATCTATTGCCTTCACCATCCATGGAGTAATAAGTATTAGTTTATGTAGCACGTAGCTAATTAGCTGCTTCTTATTTTTATTTTGTTGACATGTTTTTCTTGTATCTACAGATCAGTTACGGCTCTGCTGATCCCATATTTAATAACAGACTAGAGTTTCCGTCTTTCTACCGAATGATCCCCAATGAGTTATCTGAAATTGATGCTATAATGAGCCTGATTAGGCATTTTGGCTGGAAATGGGTTGGGCTTGTTGTATCGGATGATGACACTGGGAACAGGGCAAGTGAAAGGCTACAAAATCAAATGAACAAAGATGGCGGCTGCTTGGCCTTCCTCATTAGACTTAAAAAATTGTCAGATTTAACTAGGTCACAAGTAAATATTACAGACATATATAGGTCTATAGCGCAGACAATGTACAAGACCACAGCCAAGGTGATCATTCTTTTTATCAGTTCACAGTATATTGACAATTTTAATCGTTTGTTTGGTGGTTATAAAATGCCGAAGAAAATATGGATTGCATCCTCCTCTTTCTCCCGTGTAATCGAGCTGCGATATTCACAAACACCAGTAACTCTCAATGGCACTTTGTCACTTTCCTTACAACAAGGGGAGATTCCCGGTTTTAAGCAATTTTTCTATTCCGTAAATCCATTTAAACATCGAGATGATACTTTGTTCTCAAAGATCTGGGAAATGTTTTTTAGTTGCAGTTTTTCAGACTTGGCCCCAGGGAAAACAACCGAGGTCTCTCTACCAAAATGTACCGGGAATAAAACATTTGATGATACAGTTCTGGAATCCTACGGAACATTTAATTACAGAATAGCTTATGGGGTTTACACTGCAGTTTACACAATGGCTCACACTCTCCATGAACTGTACGGCACAATGACACGTTCCCCTAAATCAGCAGAGAGCCTACACATGTACTTTAAGCAATGGCAGGTACGTTCCTTTGTACAGTCATTATACATTAATACCTTTTGTCTTGATCTTTATAAGTTTTGCTCATTTTAGGCTTTGTAATTATTTTTCTAAACAGACTAGCATTACATTTGTAGATTCTAGAAAGTTTCACTAATTGAACACTAAGACCTATAACAAAGTCTGTAAGGGTCACTTGTACCCAGATATAATGATACCCACTTGAAGTACCCCGGCTTTTAACACTTTCCCACTGGAGGTTAAAGATGTTGTTAAGAATGCTAATTTTTGTACTGATGGATTGAAATTACCAACTCAACCCCAATCACAATGGCAGGAAGAAGGTGGGTGTTCCTTGCACCCAAAAGTGTTGGGATCCTGATACTGGGACCAATTATAGGTAAGAAGAATTGAATGACAGAAGGTTGAGTAGGACAAGATGGTGCCAGAAAAACGTTATATCCGAGCTCAACTTGTGATCTTTCAGTTTTTGTTGACATCTAAGAACCAAGGAACTTGTTTTCACAAGTTTGTAGCCCCACTTTGCATTTGTCTATGTGTCTTTCAGTTTCTTTATCCAACATACCTGTAATATCTAAGCCACATGTTTCTTCCAGACCACTGGGGATAGTTATATGATCTAGATTATACAATCCATAATTCTTTCAAGGGAATTAGTAGACATGGCAACCTGTATAGGGATATTATAATATTTTTTAAAGAAATGACATATGTATTCTTATATATTTTTAAGCTAAATGCATTGATGCAGCATGTGGCATTCAGAACATCTTCTGGGGACCAGATATACTTTAAAGACAATAGAGACCCACCAGCCAATTATGATATTCTGAAATGGTACTTCTTTGGAAAAGGAAATATACAGACCATAAAGGTTGGGAGCTTTGACACATCCAGATCTGATGGGGATCAATTATTTATCAATAACAGCGCCGATCTCTGGGGCCCTTACTTTTCAGAGGTAACATCACAGATAAAATCTGGTTCCTTTGTGTTTTGAGTTCATGGGGGCCAACGTTGGGATTCAGGATACAAACCCCTTTTTTTAATTTGGTAACATGATGATGTCACATGCTGACCCAGTTTAGCGCCAAATTTAAAATAAATGAATGCCAAGGACACAAGTTTAATGGCCAAATATAGGTCTTTCTCTTTGAGTTCCTGAGTGTGCCTAAACTTCTATTTTGACTTGATCTTCTGTTTCCCCATGTAGGGGGGCTAACCCATTTCATTCAGTATGGCCTGCAACCATCCCAATAAATTTGTCATAGTACTATCCTTAAACAGGTAGGGTCCAGGTAAACCACCCTGGACCTGGAATAAACCATAATAGGAAAGCAAAATTCAGTAAAGAACCTAACAATGTTAAGCATTTCAGAGGGTGCTTCAGTTAAAAGTTAAAAAGGTCTGATGGTGGGCCTCCTGCCTTGGTGGGCCATGGGCAAAAGCCCATTTTACCAATTTATTAATACAGCCCTGCTCTAGGGGCCTAATTCCTGTCAGGAGTGCCTACCACTGCTCCTGTCTTCTCCTGCACAGAATCCAATCCATAACAAACATGTGAACGTGACAGTGCTGCATCCCACGTGGTGGCCATGGGCACCGCCATTTTGGATTTTGCTGAGAAGACAGGAGTGCCAGTGGACAATCCTGATAGGGAGCCTCTTCTGGTCTGTGCTGGCCAACCTGGAAAGTATTTCTGTATATTTCAGTCAAAGCTGAACTGATCAGTCTCTCCACTAAAGGCCATGTCTGAGTATTATGTTAACCAGCCTATTGTTGTCCCATCTTTATTTCCTAATCTGAAGAATGCCATGGTATCTAAGCTTCATTTATTGGTTGTGGACAATGGTCTGAGGAGGACTAATTTGTGTAGACAGCCTCAATTTGCAATACCTTTAGGGTCAATGAAAGAAGATTCTGCAAAAAAACAAAACTCTCTAGATGGATCAGAGAAACAATTCCGCAGGCATATAAAGCTCTTGACAAGGATCCCCAGGGCGAGGTCAACCAGACATTTAATTGCTTCTTGGGCTAGGAGGAATAAGGTTTCTGCAGATTAGGTCTGTGTAGGTCTCCCACATTGTCTTCCATTCACACATTTGTTAAGTTTTATAGATGTTCTTCTTAGGGAACAGTTTTGGCAGAAAAGTTCTGCAATCAGTCATATCTACAAACTGAGGAAGACTATGTCTTGTTTCTCCCTTTGCTTTGTATTTTACTTGATAGGGTTGCTTTAGTAAGTCCCCAGGGTTCCTGTGTCCCCCATGGATTTTAAACCAAAGGAGATTTTTTTTTGTATGTCTTTCTCTTTAGTCACTTGGGGGGCACTGGACCACCCTCCCTGAAAGACTCTCCCCCTGCAGTTTAGTGCGTAATTGTGAGTTTTTTGTTATGTTTTGGTCATTTTTTTGGAGTTACTATTCAAAACTGACTTAAGGCTTTAACTCTTTCCCTGCCAACGACGTAGCTCCTACTGCTGGCATAAAAAGTCGTTAGGCACCAAGCTACGTTTTCTTGATCTTGCGCTCATTCTCTGCACTCGGTGCTTTATCTGAATGCAGAGAATGAGCGCAAGGTAAAGTACCCCCTAGAGAATGAGGACAGGGTGGTAACTAGTGGCCACTGAGGCGCGATTGCAAAGGGGCCCCATAGGAAAAGCCAGACACATAGATTCTACGTGCCTGGCTTTTCCTGCTCTCCCCCTCCCTTCCTCCGCTCCCCTCTCCCTTCCTATACCGCCCACTAACCAATCTGACTGCAGCTGCTGTCCCTGTGTCCCTCCTGTGTCCCTCCTGCGATCTCCAGCTTCTTGTCTCCAGGTTAGAGCCACACAAAAACACACACAAACACACACTTATTACACTAATACAGACTTATACTTACACACACACATATACATTTTGTGGGGGGGGGGGTTCACACATTCACAGCACTTACAGCACTCACACTTACTTGCACATACACACATGCACACAAAACACATTTTGCCTAGTGTACACACTCGCTTACACACTTATGCAATTTTGTGAATTTTTTTTTATTGCATCATTTTTTTCTTGCCTGAAAAAAATGTTTCACTGGCATTGCAGATAGCGTATTCACTAAGTGCACTGCGCAATCCCCTTTGTGTATAATTTTGGTGTTTTTATTATATTTTATGTGATTTTGGTGCATTTTTAGTCATTTTATTGCATTTTCAGTTATGCATAATTGTTGTTCGCTTGACTTTGTCTGTAAAACTAATTTGTGTGATTCTGACTGCAGATATCACTAGGAAAAAAACCCATTGAATTTAGTCATTTTTGGGGGGGATTTTAGCAATTTTATTGCATTTCACATTGTTCTTTGTTACTTGACTTTGCACATGGACATTTTGTCTGCTGTATTTCAATTTGGCTTCCTCTGTACCCTACATAGTTTGGTAAATCTATGCATATTGGGCATCAAACTGTTCAGTAGACACCTGGCATTCATATTTAGAGTGTTTTATGTTGATATGTTTCAAATTGTGGGGGTACATAATGGGGTAAAATGCATGCTTTGTGACGATTATCAGAAATGTCATAAAAACCATTCTGTTTAGCATAGCTTTGTAGTTTGGTAGTTTGCAGTAGAAAGATATATTTACCCATTTTTGTTTTGTCAGAATATGTACTTTCAGAAAATGTATGGTTTTCTAGGGTCTCTATACTGTAAGGGGTCTTATGGAACATAATACACATATCGGGTGCACTAGCTGGAGCGTCATTTGTAAAAATTCATAAGCACTATTTTCATTTGGGTGCCCCTGTACTCCGCATAGTTGGGTAAATCTATGCATACAGGGCATCAAACTGTTCAGTAGATCCCTGGCATTCATATTTAGCATGTTTTATGTTGATATGTTACAAAATGTGGTGGTACATAATGGGGTAAAATGCAAGCTTTGTGATGATTTTCAGAAATGTCATAAAAATCATTATGGTTATCATAGCTTTGTAGTGTGGTAGTTTGCAGTAGAAAGATGTATTTACCCATTTTTGTTTTGTCAGAATGTGTATTATCAGAAAATATATGGTTTTCTAGGGTCTCCATACTGTTAGGGGGTCTTATGGCACATAATACACATACCGGGTGCAAAAACTGCATGAGCCGAAGCGTCATTTGTGAAAATTCATATGCACAATTTTTATATGAGTGCCCCTGTACTCCGCATAGTTTGGTAAATCTATGCATATTGGGCATCAAACTGTTCAGTGGACCTCTGGCGTTCAAATTCAGAGTGTTTTATCTTGGTACCTAATGCTATGTGGGAGATTAGATGCTGCAAACTGGAAGCTTTGAGAGGATTTTTGGAAATGTTATTAAAATTGCCAACTTTAGGAAAGCTTTGCGGCTTGCTACTTTGGAGTAAAAAGACATGGGTACCCATTTTAAATTTGGGGGAATGTGTACTTTCCAAAAATATCAGACTTTCTGGGGTGAGTGTTCTTTTTACTAGCTTTATCCCACATAAAATGATGTAAATGTGTTGATTTTGCAGAAGGTGAAATGACTGAAATGATAGATCATATGGGGGTATGTTCACATTGGGGCCCCTACATGCTACATACTTAGGTAAACCTATACATATTGGCCATCAAACTGTTCAGTGGACCCCTGGCATTCAAATTCAGGGTCTTTTATCTTGGTACCTAATGATATGTGGGAGATAAGATGCTGCAAACTGGAAGCTTTGAGAGGATTTTTGGAAATGTTATCAAAAATGCCAAATTTAGAAAAGCTTTGCAGCTAGCTACTTTGGAGTAGAAAGACACGGGTACCCATTTTAGATTAGGGGGAATGTGTACTTTCCAAAAATATATGGATTTCTGGGGTGAGCATACTTTTTGTAGCTTTAAAATGATATAAATGTGTTGATTTTGCAGAAGCTGGAATGAAGGAAATGATAGATCATATGGGGGTATGTTCACATGTTCTCCTACATGCCACATGCTTAGGTAAATCTATACATATTGGGCATTAAAGTGTTCAGTGGACCCCTGGCATTCATATTTAGGGTTTTTTTTATTTGGTTACTTTATGACCTGTAGGAGATAAGATACTATAGACTAGAAGCTTTGAAGCGATTTTTAAAAAATTTCACAAATTGTGATAAAAACCAATAACTTTAGGAAAGCATTGTGATTTGGTAGTTTGGAGTAGACAGACAGTTCTACCTATTCAGATTCCCCAGAATCTGTTCTTTCTAAAAATGTATAATTTTCTGGGATAAACCTTCTCTTAGTGGAATTTTTGGAGTTGAAATCTAAAGTATGCAGCTTTCTGGAGCAGTGCTTTGGGAATTTGGTAGGGTACTGCTGGGAGTTTGTGACCCATACAAGTAAGAAATCTCCATAAAACCATATATATTTGGTATTGGCACGTTCAGGAGACATGGGACTTTCCAAATGAGTTGTATTTTCATGCATAAAATAATTTTTGTTTCTGGTGTATGTGTTTATAATATGGATTTTTTTTTTATTTTTTAGACATTTAGAAGCCTATATCTTGTTACAGAATTGTAATTACACAAAAATTCTACCACATTTTGAAAGCTTATGTTGTCCTGAAAAAAACAATATATTGTTTTCCTGGGTAAACTAAAAGTCCCCCTGAGAAAAGGCCCCTAAAATTAAACAGTGCAAAATGTTCAAAAACTGTCTGGCAGTAGAAGTTCCACTTTGACCAAAATGGCTGGCAGTGAAAGGGTTACGCAGGAAGGATATAGAGGAAGGAGGAGGAGTCCCAGAATTGTTAGTTTTCCATAGAGATTGCTGAGGATAGGTGAATAGGTTCCAACATTAGTGATGGGGAGTAAAAAGAAGACATTTGTACATGCGAGGGCCTCAACTGCAACGTTTCAATGTTAATACTATTATTTTCTGAAACCAAGCCAAAATAATTCTGTCAATTGCTTGTACTCGTCTATACTGCTTACAATATTGGAGCAAACCCCATTTTAAATATTCTTTAGGAAATAAGTTTATTATACCGAAATCTTTATTTTCTTATATTTATTCTATATGCTTTAAATTCATGTCTCTATTCTACCCCACAGTGTGTCCAGTCTCAGTGCAGCAAACCCTGTAAGCCTGGATTCAGGAAAGCTAAGATAAAAGGGGCGCCAAGTTGCTGTTATACCTGTGTACTGTGTGCCGATGGGGAAATGTCTAACATAACAGGTACGTATGATATTAATGGCAATGTGGGTCATCGTCAAAAGACATGTAAACCCCCACTAATAATCTGTAAATACCTGCCTTGTTTAAAGGTTAATAGTAAGGCTGCAGCACCCCCTTACCACTTAGGATTCCTTCTCCCCCTGTAACTCCCTAGGCCCCTCCCTTTGGAATTGACTTTGCCTCGTGATTACTTAGCATGCTCAGTTCTTCTTTTAAACACACATATACCAGGATACCTGGGACTGCACATCACCATGCCTACCAAATAAGCACCATGTATGGCAAATAGCACAATAAAAACTATTATAAAAGCAATCTTACCCTTAATTTTACGTAGCTACCCATTCTGGTAAATAAGATTATTAAAGCCTGCAAAAAGATAACACATATATAGATCCAAGAATTTCATAAAAAAGGTTTTAAACTCCAAGCATCATTAAGCCCATCCGGTACCAATGTACTGAGTTTCTTTATCCATTTACCTTCACACTTTAAAAGCTCTTTCTTTCTATCTCTACCCCTCAATTTTAAAGTCACCTCATCTAAGACACACCATCTAAGTGGTGCTACATTATGCTTATGTTCGATAAAGTCTCTAGATACTTGCGTGTCAGCTTGTGTATTAGCTTTAAAGTTGTTGTGTGCTGTGGTTTGAATAAAGGCTGAAGCAGTTTATCTGTGTGAAGGTGCTCTCCTCTTTTCCTGTGAAGTTGGGCAACTGAGTTGTACCCCAGAATCTAACACCTTATTTCCCTTTTTCAATGTTATTACAGATGCCCAGAGTTGTACAAAATGCTCTAAATATGAAAAGTCAAACAGGGGCAGAACCAGCTGCATCCCGAGGGATATAAATTACCTTTCCTATGATGACCATTTGGGTTCTACTTTATCCTCCATCTCTGTAACATTCTCCATCTCTTGTGCTGTAATCCTGGGAATCTTTATAAAGTACCACGAGACTCCTATAGTGAGAGCCAACAACCGATATCTCAGCTGTCTCCTCCTCATCTCTCTCATGTTGTGTTTCCTCTGCACTTTATTATTCATTGGGCGCCCAACTCAGATATGTTGTCTCCTCCGACAAGTAACATTTGGGATTGTATTTACTATTTCTGTTTCTTCTGTGTTGGCTAAAACTCTCACAGTTATTATTGCCTTCAATGCCACAAAGCCTGGGAGCAAGCTGAAGAAGTATGTAGGAACCCAACTGGCCACCATATTAGTCATTGTTTGTTCTTTGGGTGAAAGTATAATTTCCATTGTATGGTTGGCCTCCAATCCTCCATTCTCAGAAACTGATTTTTTTTCAGATCCATATAACATTATTCTACAGTGTAATGAAGGATCGGGTTCTTTCTTCTTCTGTATAATTGGATATATAGGAACGTTGGCCCTACTAAGTTTCATTGCTGCATTTCTAGCCAAGGATTTCCCTGACCGATTTAATGAGGCTAAAAACATCACTTTCAGTATGTTGGGGTTCTGTAGCGTGTGGGGGGCATTTGTCCCTGCATACCTGAGCAGTAAGGGCAGTAGTATGGTGGCAGTTGAGATATTTGCCATCTTATCCTCCAGTGCTGGGTTATTGGCCTGTATATTCATTCCCAAGTGCTATATCATATTTATAAGGCCTGAACTGAACACAAAAGCCAACAGAATTATTTAGGGCTGGGAATTACTGAGAATCCTGGGGGAATAAAAAGGGAAATGTCTACAAATTGGACAATATTTCTTTATATTTTATTCTGTACTCTGGTTTCCTGATTTCTTCCACTTTCAGAGGTTTCTGTGACACTTGGTATGGGGCATAGGAAATCCTTCCTGGAACCCGTTGTATGTGGGCAGCTGTGCTCTGCTGTGGGTTCTGTTTGTTGTATTATTGCTGTACAAGTTGTGTAAGAGCCCAGAGTAATGCAGTCATACGTCCTGAGCCATTCCCCCCCCAGTGCTGTATAATATGGGTTCTCCTGCTTATCAGTAGTGATGAGCAAATCTGTCCTGTTTGTCTGAAAAATTTAGAGTGGAAAATGTGTGCAATGGCGAAAATGTCACATCAAAAAAAATGACGCATGTGATTTTTTTTTTTGAAGAGTGTAATTTTTTTTATTTTACACAAATGCCACTGGTGACAATTTTTTGACATGGGCGACATTTTTTGGTCGTGCACTGATTTTTTACGTGCTGAATTTTGACGCCCATTTTGCGGTACAATCTGCCGATGGCGAAACACGGAAGTTCATCACTAGTCCATGTCTGCTGAATAATTTCGCCATCACTACTTGTAATAAATCTGCCATTTGGGCGAAACTGTGTAAAATTGATGGCGAAATTAAAAGCCTTAAGGAGACCCAGTGGCGTAGCGTGGGCTTTCGTCGCCTGGGGCCGACCGGAAATTTGCCGCCCCTCTATTTAGTTATTCTTAAAAAAAATAGACAAAATAAAAAAAGCAGCATTAAATTTTTTTTTTTTTTTGATTGAATTTGAAATGCGGTGCGCATGTCATAATTGTCAAAAGTGGATTCAGCTGTGCGTCCGTGGCTGCCCATGGTGGCAGGGCCGCCATCAGAAATAACGGGGCCCCTCCCATCAGTACAGGACACACAGACATAAAAAGTATTAGGGTCACCCTACCACAGTGCCCCCTAACACTATGCTGGCCAGGCCCCCCTAACGCTATTCTGGCCACGGTCCCCCCATACAACTGCCCCATAGACAGTACCCCCATACACAGTGCCCCCAATTTCCCCATACACAGTGCCCCCCACACACATTGCCTCCAATTGCCCATAGAAAGTGCCCCAATTTCCCCATAGACAGTGCCTCCAATTGCCCCATACAGTGTCCCCATAGACAGCCCCCTCCACACAGTGCCCCCAATTGCCCTTAGACAGTGCCCCCAATAGGAAGTGCCCCCATACACAGTGCCCCAATTTCCCCATACACAGTTCCCCCATAGACAGTAACCCCCAAAGACCTTGCCCCCCCACAGAAAGTGCCCCCATACACAGTGCCCCAATTGCCCCATACACAGTTCCCCCAATAGAAAGTCCCCCCATACACAGTGCCCCCATACACAGTGCCCCCAATTGCCCCATACAAAGTGCCCCCAATAGGAAGTGCCCCCATACACAGTGCCCCAATTGCCCCATACACAGTGCCCCCATACACAATACCCCACAAAGACCTGGCCCCCCCATGGAAAGTGCCCCAATTTCCCCATAGACAGTAGCCCCCACACAGTGCCCCCAATTTCCCCCATAGTACATACCCCCAACAGACCATCGGCGGCGGCTCCTTCTCTCTTACAGGCAACAGGCGCTTCTATAAGGTTGCGCCTCTTCGCTGACGTGTGACGTCATAGGCACGGGCGCAACCTTATAAAAGCGCCTGTTGCCTGTAATAGAGAAGGAGCCGCCGCCGCCCCTTCTGATACGCCGCCCGAGGCCATGGCCCCCTCGGCACCCCCCTCGCTACGCCACTGAGGAGACCAAAACATAAACCTTTTCAATTGCAGTACAGACCCCTTTAAGAAGTGACTATGTGGTGCCTAAGTGCCTTAATACTTGTTTCAGTTCAATGTGTGAAATCTGCAACCGGTTCCAGAGGTTATCAATTGTCCTTTGTGGAATGTGTTCTGGAGTAGTAGGTGCCTCTCAACAGCTTGCAGACTCCCATTTTGGCTGCATATAGTTACAAATATAGAAAACAGTTACCCAAAGAGCACAATGAGCCTTATAGCTCCATCACAGTGACTTTATTGAGGAGGCCTCATGCACTATATGTTCAGGCTCAGCAGCTCAACATTTAAACCCTTCATTACACCAACAAGTTCCACCAGCTCCATAGTGTGGCCAGGTACATACGTTATTTTAGTACTGCCATCTAGTGGCCTACTCCCTAGTAGCACCTAACAGCATTCAAAAGTCATGATCACTATAGTCTATAAACAAGGTACCTTATACTATTGTTCAGTCCATTTATATAGTGATATAGAGTCTATGTTCTATTGTACCCATTTTATGAATCCATTTTGGTTCGCATTGGAGTAACAGGTGTGTTCTATTCCCCCCCCCCCCCGCCCTCATTGGGACATGTACTACCTCCAGACTAATTTAATTGCCTCTTATGAGGAGTATCTAGTATAAATAGATTTAAAGCAACTGGACTTGTTTGGTAATAGTTGAAGACGTTTCACTACTCATCCGAGCAGCTTGAAGAGGTGAGCAGGAACCTCGATGCTGAAATGGCAGTGGATGGGATCTACTTAGACTTTGCTAAAGCGTTTGATACAGTACCGCACAGAAAGTTTCGGATAAAATTGAGGAATATTGGCCTAGAACATAATATTTGTACTTGGATAGAAAACTGGCTGAATGGCACATTACAAAGAGTGGGGGTAAATGAGACATTTTTTTAATTGTCCTTGGTCCCTTACTTTTTAAAAGGCATGTCAACCCCAAAATAATATTTTGCCTAATAAAAGAAAACATAATTCCAAGCAACTTTCCAGTGTGAATTTATTAAAAATTTGTAGTGCTATAAATGTTATGTGTAAATGTAATTGCTATTGAAAGCAGCATTTGCTGAACTCCTGGTTGTTACATTGTACCCTCCAGCGAGTCAGGTCTGTCAGGCTGCTGCCTTGTGTTACAGTGTTTCAGGGGTCAGTCTCCCCCAGCGAGTCAGGTCTGTCAGGCTGCTGCCTTGTGTTACACTGTTTCAGGGGTCAGTCTCCCCCAGCGAGTCAGGTCTGTCAGGCTGCTGCCTTGTGTTACACTGTTTCAGGGGTCAGTCTCCCCCAGCGAGTCAGGTCTGTCAGGCTGCTGCCTTGTGTTACACTGTTTCAGGGGTCGGTCTCCCCCAGCGAGTCAGGTCTGTCAGGCCGCTGCCATGTGTTACACTGTTTCAGGGGTCAGTCTCCCCCAGCGAGTCAGGTCTGTAAGGCTGCTGCCTTGTGTTACACTGTTTCAGGGGTCAGTCTCCCCCAGCGAGTCAGGTCTGTCAGGCTGCTGCCTTGTGTTACACTGTTTCAGGGGTCAGTCTCCCCCAGCGAGTCAGGTCTGTCAGGCTGCTGCCTTGTGTTACACTGTTTCAGGGGTCAGTCTCCCCCAGTGAGTCAGGTCTGTCAGGCTGCAGCCTTGTGTTACAGTGTTTCAGGGGTCAGTTTCCCCCAGTGAGTCAGGTCTGTCAGGCTGCTGCCTTGTGTTACATTGTTTCAGGGGTCAGTCTCCCCCAGCGAGTCAGGTCTGTCAGGCTGCTGCCTTGTGTTACACTGTTTCAGGGGTCAGTCTCCCCCAGCGAGTCAGGTCTGTCAGGCTGCTGCCTTGTGTTACAGTGTTTCAGGGGTCAGTCTCCCCCAGCGAGTCAGGTCTGTCAGGCTGCTGCCTTGTGTTACAGTGTTTCAGGGGTCAGTCTCCCCCAGCGAGTCAGGTCTGTCAGGCTGCTGCCTTGTGTTACACTGTTTCAGGGGTCAGTCTCCCCCAGCGAGTCAGGTCTGTCAGGCTGCTGCCTTGTGTTACAGTGTTTCAGGGGTCAGTCTCCCCCAGCGAGTCAGGTCTGTCAGGCTGCTGCCTTGTGTTACAGTGTTTCAGGGGTCAGTCTCCCCCAGCGAGTCAGGTCTGTCAGGCTGCTGCCCTGTGTTACACTGTTTCAGGGGTCAGTCTCCCCCAGCGAGTCAGGTCTGTCAGGCTGCTGCCTTGTGTTACAGTGTTTCAGGGGTCAGTCTCCCCCAGCGAGTCAGGTCTGTCAGGCTGCTGCCTTGTGTTACACTGTTTCAGGGGTCAGTCTCCCCCAGCGAGTCAGGTCTGTCAGGCTGCTGCCTTGTGTTACACTGTTTCAGGGGTCAGTCTCCCCCAGCGAGTCAGGTCTGTCAGGCTGCTGCCTTGTGTTACACTGTTTCAGGGGTCAGTCTCCCCCAGTGAGTCAGGTCTGTCAGGCTGCTGCCTTGTGTTACAGTGTTTCAGGTGTCAGTCCCCCCAGTGAGTCAGGTCTGTCAGGCTGCTGCCTTGTGTTACAGTGTTTCAGGGGTCAGTCTCCCCCAGCGAGTCAGGTCTGTCAGGCTGCTGCCTTGTGTTACACTGTTTCAGGGGTCAGTCTCCCCCAGCGAGTCAGGTCTGTCAGGCTGCTGCCTTGTGTTACAGTGTTTCAGGGGTCAGTCTCCCCCAGCGAGTCAGGTCTGTCAGGCTGCTGCCTTGTGTTACATTGTTTCAGGGGTCAGTCTCCCCCAGCGAGTCAGGTCTGTCAGGCTGCTGCCTTGTGTTACAGTGTTTCAGGGGTCAGTCTCCCCCAGCGAGTCAGGTCTGTCAGGCTGCTGCCCTGTGTTACACTGTTTCAGGGGTCAGTCTCCCCCAGCGAGTCAGGTCTGTCAGGCTGCTGCCTTGTGTTACATTGTTTCAGGGGTCAGTCTCCCCCAGCGAGTCAGGTCTGTCAGGCTGCTGCCCTGTGTTACACTGTTTCAGGGGTCAGTCTCCCCCAGCGAGTCAGGTCTGTCAGGCTGCTGCCTTGTGTTACACTGTTTCAGGGGTCAGTCTCCCCCAGCGAGTCAGGTCTGTCAGGCTGCTGCCTTGTGTTACATTGTTTCAGTCAGAGCCCCCAGGGCAGGGAATAGAAAAGGATTGGTAAACACTATACTACTAGCAATAATATATATAAATAAGTCAAGAACCATTGCAAATTTGTATAAATGTATATTGCTTAGAATTATGTTATAAAGTCCATAAATCCCAAGGCTGCTGCTGTATTGGGAAGAGCAGGACACCGGCTATTATGGCTGATTTAGGAAACTCTATAACTGTGCTGCTAAAATATGTCAGTGGCTGCAGCTGCTCATAGATTGCAGTTCAGGGAAGATATATAACTAAGGGAACATTGCTAGGGATATAGACTCTGGCACAAGGGCATCTCCTCTCTTCACCCATCAGCTCAGCAATTACATTATGTCTTTGTTCTGTTCTGTGGATCAATGGAGGTTCTGTTTCTTGCCCGGCTCAAAGTTGTTTTAGTGGTTCTGATGTTCCAGGTACTCCCTTCTGCAGCTGAAATGCCCAGTCCCAGCTCTGGGTGCCGGCTGAGCAGTCTCGGCTGGTTGAACTACTTTAGTGATGGGGACTTGATCGTTGGGGGAATTCTCCAGATACATGATATGATGGTGCAATATCATTGGGGTATAGTGGGCACAATGTAAGAGCAAGTTACTCTTATTTCTTTCTACAGGATATATAACTACATTGAGTAAGAAATTGAGCCTTGGCATAGTAATGAACTCTATTAGAAGATCACAGTCTTGGGAGGACAAATACAATAAATGTAAATAAAGTCTATCATGGAAAATATGAATGAATTGTAGTAAATCTATAGATCTTGTTGGTTTTGTGAGGCATTCCCTCCCATTCAGCTCCCCCATTGGATGAAATGGCAAGTATCTGTTATTTACTATATAGGCACCCTAAAACTGCCACCCTGGACAGGTGCACTGTGGGTAATACGGCCCGAGGGTTAGACAAGAGCTGTGTGTAAAGGGGCACAAAATGCCCTTGCAGGGGTGGCCCGGCTCAGTCTCCCTACAGCCTAAGCCATGATTTGGAAAAGCGGCACAAGGGCGGCAGTGCCAGAGCTTCTCTCATCCTTACCCCTTTGTCTTTTGTTTTACCCATAAAAACTGTTTACTTTGGCAGCCTGACTATTGGATCAGGTATTCTGGCCACTAATTACACTGTTGTGTGACTTATTTTGTTTTATTTAATTGACTTGCACAATTTTTTGTGGTTTTATATCATTTTTATCCATGCATTAGTGTTCCTGATCTGTTTTTTAGCATCGCTTTGCCATTTGTTACTTTGGTGTAGAAATACGTCTTTACCTATTTTGAATTTATCAGAATGTGTACTTTCCAAAAATATATGTTTTCTGGGGGTTCATGTACAGTTAGGGGGTCTTAATTAGGGGCACTTAATTCACTCTTTTTGCTCTTTTTGCAAAAGCTGAGTTGGCAGCCGAGAATATTTATACGCACTATTTTCATCTGGGGAAAGCTTTGTAGATTGGTACTTTGGTGTTGAAAGAGTCTTTATCTGTGTTGGATTCCTCTTAATATGATATATATGGTTTTCATGGGTTTCTGCAACAGGGGGTCTTATTTGCAGAAGTTGAGTTAGCAGCCTCGAAAATTCATATGCACCAATTTGGGGTCTGTATATATCACAGACTTTGGTATATCTATGCATATTGGGCATCAAACTGTTCAGTAGACCTCTGGTGTTCCTATTTGGGGTGAGCTGCCTTTGTATGCAAGAAATTGTGTGCGATAAATGCAGCAAACTGCAACATTTGTAGGCGATTTTCAGAAGAAAAAAAAAGCTATATTTAGGAAAGCTTTGTAAATTGGTACTTTGGTGTTGAAAGGAGTCTTTATCTGTGTTGGATTTATAAGAATGTTTACTTTAAATATATATATGGTTTTTTAGGGGTCTCTGTAAATTAGGGGGTCTTACGACATATAATATGCAACAGGGGGTCTTATTTGTAGAAGCTGAGTTGGCAGCCGAGAAAATTCATATGCACTAATTTTCATTTGGGGTCTGTATATATCACATACTTTGATAAATCTATGCATATTGGGCATCAAACTGTTCAGTAGACCTCTGGCGTTCTTATTTAGGGTGTTGTGTCATTTTATGTAAAAAATTCTGTGAGATAAATGCTGCAAACTGCAACAGTTTTAGGTGATTTTCAGAAAAGTCATAAAAACTTCTAAAAAAAAAAGTTTTGCAGATTGGTACTTTGTTGTAGAAAGGCGTCTTTAGTCATCTTTAATTTGTTAGAATATGTACTTCTGACTGTTTCTGTACAGTTAGGGGGTCTTACAATACATAATACTCACCAATTGGTGAGTATTATGGGGTCCGTTTGGGGTTTGGGGTCCGTACATATCACATTCTCTGGGACATCTATGCATATTGGGCATCAAATGAAATGTCATCAAACTCACCAACTTTGCGGTTTGGTACCTTGGAGTAGAAGGCATGTACCCATTCTGAATTCGGGGGAATGTGTATTTTCTAAAATTATAGCGCTTTTCTGGGGTGAGTGTGCTTTTGTGTAGCTTTATCCCACATTCAAATTTAGAAAGTTTTATCTGGTTAACTTACGACCCGTAGGAGATAAGATGCTATAGACTGGAAGCTTTGAAGCAATTGTTTTAAAAAATTCACACATTTTTATAAAAAATGGATAGCTTTGCATTGCAACTTGGTAGTTTGGAGAAGGCGGACAGATTTACCTATTCTGTTATTGAGCCTAAAGTTTTTTTTACTATTTTTTACTACCCTTTCCACCTACAGCTTGCTCATTTGAGCCTTTGTTCTCATCATTACAAAAACCCTGTGCCCCTGCCTTCACTCCAGCTCTTACTCATATAGTCAATTCCTCTCTGGCTTCTGGTATTTTACCATCTTTATCCAAACAGACCTATGTCAAGCCCATTCTTAAAAAGACTACACTGGACCCATCCTGCCTAACTATCTTGTCTTTTCTTGGGTTACCAACTTTCTCTGTGCCCATAATCTGCTGGACCCAAGCAGTCTGTCTTTTGACCTGCACACTCTATTGAGATGCCTTATGTAGAGTTGCAAATAATCTCCATACTGCCAGGTCAAAGGGCACTCTAGACTTAATTCATGGACTTATCTTCTGCTGTTGATACTGTTGACCACTCTGTTCTTATGCAAACTCTCTATCTGTGATCAAGCTGTATCATGCTTCTCTTCCTAACATTCTAACTGCTCCTTCTCCATTGCTTTTGATAACAATTCCTCTTCCCCAGTTCTGCTTAGTGTGGGAGTACCTCAGGGTTCTGTACTCGTACGTTTGCTGTTCTCCCTCTACACTGTCTCTTTAGAAGACCTTATCTATTCATTTAGCCTTAAATATCACTTACATTAAACATAGATACCCCAGTCACTAACCACTGACATTCAGACCCGAATCTCTAACTGCCATCTAGCTATCTCCTCCTGGATGAACCAACGGCACCTCAAACTCAACCTAACTAAAATGGAGCTCATAGTCTTCCCACCCAAACCAAGCCATTTACCTCCTTAGACTAACGCACTATCCTACTAACCAGGCTCCCAGACTCCTCTGCAAAAGTCTGCTGCTTGGATCCTTCTGCTCTCTTTACCTGCTCATCCCCTGGTAAAACCTCTATTATTTCTGCATGGTAAGCAAATAATGAAATACAAAATCCTTCTCCTAATATTCAAAACCCTTCACTTCTCTACTTCTTTCCTCAATATTACTAGACATTTCCTTTGCTACTCTCAGAGCTGCCATCCTTTCACATTATCCACACCCACTACTACCTCTTGTCTACCTTTCTCTCTTGCTGCTCCTTCCCTCTGGAATTCTATCCATAAATTCCTCCTTAAGAAACACTGGGGCTCATTTATCAACGCATGGCGGCGCTGTAATAGTCGCAGAGGCAAAACTTTTGCCCTGCACATAAGCATATGTAACAGTATAGCGCAAGATAGCAAACACAGTCACTTAATGTTTCATGCGCTAGTTTTGAGGCAAACGGCTGCGCCATACAAACATGCGCATATGACGTCGCATAACTTGTCATAAATTATGTGCATAGATGGCGCGAGGTTGCAGCTACATTTTTGGCGCATGTATGAACGTAAAAACCAATTTGGTTGCGTTTGTTATATCTTGCCTGGCTTTGCGCCTAACTTTGGTTTATCGGGCGCTTAAAACACGCCCCTAGCCACACCCCCAAAAAACACATTGTTGCTTGCGACATTATTGCCCAGTATTTGCGACATGCGCATAAAAATAACTGGAGTAAAAAATAAATCAACCCACGCAATGTAATATTTATGCAATTGTGTGTGTGCACAAAATGGCGCATAATCATGGGATGCGTCAGCTTGTACGCTGCGATGCATCGATAAATGAGCCCCAATCTCTCTCTTTAAAAAAAAAACTCAGATTATATGTTCTGAAGCAGTAGAACATTATGTGCTTTAGTCCAGCCCTGCACTTGAGGTCCAATGCCCAATGATTTTTTCATAATTTTGGAATAATTGTAGGAAACTGGATTCTAGCTTTGAAAACAGAAGGCCAGGACACTGATATGTTGGTAACCAGTTGACTCATTCTCATATGTTTCTTAGTTAATTCTCATACTTACATTTTGTGCATATAAAGGAGCTTCGCCCCATGAGTAAGGTTTGGAGCACCGAACTATTTGAACTTTGGCTGAACATGGGAACAGTCCGGTTGCACAATACGCACATTGCAATTACTCATAGGGGCTGATTACTAAGACACGAATTCGAATCCGAATTGGAAAAATTTCGATTGGAAAACGAACATTTTGCGACTTTTTCGTATTTTTTTGCGATTTTTTCGGCGTCTTTGCGACTTTTCGGAAATTGTCGCAACTTTTTTGTTACCAATACGATTTGCGCGAAAAAACGCGAGTTTTTCGTAGCCATTACGACTTGCACGAAAAAACTCGAGTTTTTCGTAGCCATTATGATTCGCTCGTATCTTGTCGCAACTTTTTCATATTGAGCGCTCGTAAGCGGCGGGCGAAACTTTCAGACTTAGCATGATTTTGGAAGCCTCCCATAGGGCTCAATGGCACTCTGCAGCTCCAACCCGGCCCAAGGAAAGTCTCCCATAGGGCTCAATGGCACTCTGCAGCTCCAACCTGGCCCAAGGAAAGTCTCCCATAGGGCTCAATGGCACTCTGCAGCTCCAACCCGGCCCAAGGAAAGTCTCCCATAGGGCTCAATGGCACTCTGCAGCTCCAACCTGGCCCAAGAAAAGTCTCCCATAGGGCTCAATGGCACTCTGCAGCTCCAACCTGGCCCAAGAAAAGTCACCATACTGAAGCTTGAATGAATCCGAACGCTACGAAAAAATCGCAACATTTTGCGCAACTTTCGGAATGGCTACGAAAAAGGCGCGACTTTTCACGCAAGTTTTAACGCTACGAAAAAATCACCAGATTTTGCGCAACATTCGGAATGGCAACGAAAAAGTCACAATAATTTTCTGAAAAATCGCCAAATACCGATCATTACGAAAAAAACGCAATCGGACGCATTCGGCCCGTTCGTGGGTAAGTAAATGTGCCCCATAGTGTGTTTACATGGTGTCCGCCCAGGTTGCCTGTTTAAACAACAGAAGCCCCATTTGGTGTTCAAGATCATTCACTCTCAGTGGAACTTCAACTGAAAACGCCTAAACTGTAACTATTTTTGGGGGTTGTAAAATGAGACACGGAGAGCGAGCTTTGGCATAGTCTTTATATTTTACCTGAACTATAAATAGAATTAACCTTTAACATTAATAGAATCTAATAGGTTAACCTCTCTCCCTACATAACAGAGGCTCATTCAGACAATTTCGCTACCTATTGGTTCTCATGTATACAATTGAGGAGATCAATAAGGACCCGGAGATACTGCCTAATGTGACTTTGGGCTATCGGATCTATGACTCCTGTGCCTCGGGAATGAAGTCTTTTGGAAGCGCTTTCACCATCCTGTCTGGAACAGAACAACCAATCCCAAATTACAGCTGCTGGAATAACAGGAAGGTTGTGGGGTTCATAGGAGACTTGTCTTCAGAATCATCTCTGTCCATCGCGTGGCTCGCAGGGATCTACAGGTACCCTCAGGTCTGTGACATATTCCATAGGCTGCTCCCATTCATCATCTTAAATTTTAATGCAGTGTAGAGAACATAGTGAAGGGCACAGTAAATCATTAGTTTTATATAGAGATTTACCACCTAGCCAATGGCTTTGTTATGAAACCTTCTAGGTATAGCTAGCACAGACCATCCTTTCATCTCATAATATCACAGTCAATTTGTTGTAAATCAATCTGGCACCACTGCTGAGCAGAATCCTTCTGCTGCAATTCAGATCTGCTCATTTTGGTCCTTAGGGTTAATGAGTGTTTATTTCTCAAACCTTGCAAGGATAACCCATCATTTATCTGATTAATAAATGTAGGAGCTCAAAGCTCCTGAGATCAATTCAAACTAATGGACACATTAGGTTGGTTTGAATGAAGATCTTTCAGTCACGTTACTTAAGGTGGCCATACATGTTAAGATCCAGTCGCCAAGCGAGCGGATCTTCTCCCCATATCCCCACATATGGTTGGGCGATATTGGTGGAATTTAGACTAATTTGGTCATTTAGCCCTGGGTCTTTAACATTAGTTTACTGGCACATTCTATGGCAGTGGTCCCCAAATTTTAAGGATGGCTTCTCTAGGGAGAATAAGAGCTGTGGGTGAGGTGCCCATTTAGAGAAGCTTTGAGACTGATGAGCTTGAAGGTCATTTATGTTATTATTAATTATTTTTTGCAGTACAATGTGGCTACATCATAAACTACCTTTCCACCGTTGATAGCTAATTGGGGACCAGACCAAATTTTAGACCACAAACTGGGGGGCCTGAAGTGAAAAAGTTTTGAAACTACTGGTCTTTAGGAACATGGAACAAAGCAAGAAAGATTTTCTTTTCATGTTTTCATACTTAAGAAAATGTACACAGCACATGATAAATACTAGAGATAGAAAAAAGAAAGAATCGATGTGATCAATGAGACATTCTCAGACGAATCAAGAAGAATTGTAGGATGTTGATAAATCTACAATAAAGGGGGGTACTATAAAAGCATTATTTACATATACAATTAGGTTACAAAATAGAACATCAGAGCTACGACAAATATCTCTGCACTGCGATTATATACTTCGTGTTCTTTGTGGATAAAAAGGAGTTCACCCCAGTTTGGAACCCCACCGATCTTTCCATCGATCCTTGGAGTAATAAGTGTGAGTGTATGTAGCGCGTAGCTAATGCCATGACTGCTTCGTATTTTGATTTAGTTGGAACTGTTTTTCTTTTTTAATCTGCAGATCAGTTACGGCTCTACTGATCCCATATTTAATAACAGACTAGAGTTTCCGTCTTTCTACCGAATGATCCCCAATTTCTTATCTGAAATTGATGCTATAATGAGCCTGATTAGGCATTTTGGCTGGAAATGGGTTGGGCTTATTGTATCGGATGATGACTTTGGGCACAGGGCAAGGGAAAGGCTGGAAAACATAATGAGCAAAGATGGCGGCTGCTTGGCCTTCCTTATTATATTTAACAAGTGGTCAGTCAGAAAGATTACTTACATAGAGGATTATATAATGCAAAACAACAGGCAAACAATCTTCAGGACCAAAGCCAATGTGATCATTTCTATCAGTTCACGGGATGTTGACAGTTTACATCCTGTGTTTCGTTTTAACAAAATACCAAAGAAAATCTGGATTGGGTCCTTATCTTTCGCCCGTCTAACAGAGCTGCGATATCCACTAGTACAAGGAACTTTCAATGGCACTTTGGTACTTTCCTTGCAACAAGGGGAAATTCCTGGTTTCAAGCCGTTTTTCTATTCCTTAAATCCATTTAAATGTCAACATGATTATTTATTCACAAAAACGTTAACAAATTTATTCCCTTGCCGCATTTTATGGAAAAAATGTACCGGGAATGAAACATTTGATGATACAGTTCTGGAATCCTACGGAACATTTAATTACAGAATAGCTTATGGGGTTTACACTGCAGTTTACACAATGGCTCACACTCTCCATGAACTGTACGGCACAATGACACGTTCCCCTAAATCAGCAGAGAGCCTACACGTGTACTTTAAGCAATGGCAGGTACGTTCCTTTGTACAGTATGGTGTTCATTCCATGATGGTTGGGATCAATGAGGGTACTGGTACCAACAATAGGTTTAAAGACTGAAGAACAGAAGGTAGAGTATAGCAAGATGGTGGCAGTAGAAGTTTATATCAGTGTCTACCTGTGACTTTGTTAGATTTTCACCATCTAAGAACCAGACAGTCAGAAGGTCTGGAATCTGTATTTGATATCAGCTACTTATCAATTTCATGATGATCGTGCCATATTGTAAAACGTATTATTTCATTTTTTTTTAATGTTTTATGTTGAGTATTTTTTGTAGCTTTGTAATTACACAAAACTATGATCTGCTTTTTGCCAGTTTGTAGCCTCACTTTGTAAGTATTTTGTCCTTCAGTATTTTTATGAGTATCTTTATCCAACATAGCCTATGACTTCTAAGTCATATGTTTCCTCCAGATCATTGGGACTAATTATATACAAAATTATTACTGCACTCGAGCTTCTATGCGTTGTAGTCAGGAGGTCAGATATTGTACTAAGGTCCTGCTTCTCTACCCTTTTTCAACCCAATGTAAATGACCATAGTAGACAAATTAAGGAGGGAACAAGCAGGTGTTTCATTTTAGAAGTTTTTACCCTAAAATTCTGTAGGGACCCATAGGGTTAACATGGCCCTATGGCTTTAAACCCTACAACTTCCTGGTCTATGCTGCTACTGGGCATCAACCCATGTATGAGTTTGTTGTTTTGCATATGGGTCTTATTGGTTAACAGGGAAACCACTCCCTTGGCACTCTGATATAGTGCTTAGCAGGGGGGTGGGCCTTCCTCTTTGGCTGCATCTGTTGACCCAGGTGGAAGTTCCACTGAGCCTGGGATCAACAGGGCCCCAGTAAAGCCTTTACCCTAGAGTCTGCATCTAGCTCTAGTGAAATCGAGGACAGGGACCCCATGAATGAAGAGTAGTGAGTATCAGGATAATTTATAAGGGCACTTTCTAAGAAAGTGAGATAGTGAGATTAGCTAGAAAGAGCAGTTTCGGCTCCAACCGGGAGAGATTGACTGGAAGTATCTTCCCTACAGGCATTGTTGCCTTAGAGCAGGACACGACGCAGGTATCAGGTCAGTTCCTATCCCTGATCCATAGTCGGCTGTGAGGGATCCTTGGCTGCTAAGGGACACCCTGAGGATACAGATACTCGGCCAGGCTACTCTCTAGAGGGAGGCCGTGCTGGTTGGTGGTCCTTACCTTCCCCACCCTCGGGTGAGGTGGGCTATATGGATGGATACCATATTTTTCTACCTTCTGTGCAATTGCCTGATATCTCCTCTGTGTGAGTATTGCTATAACCCTGTGGATCATTGTCTTGTTCTGGTTTACCACAAAGAACCTTCTGGGCCCCATTCTTGTTACGTTGCACTGCACACAGCTACAGTGAGTTGTAGTTGCATTACACCATAGTTCCGTTGGTCACTTCCTCATAGCGAAGGCCCATCCTGAAGGATTGAGTCGCATGTTACCCATGCTGTAAAACCTACATGAGCCGTGGATTGACTAGTTTACAGCCAAATAGGGGTTACAATTCTATAAAGGTAATTCATAGACATGGGCATAATAAGCATTTAATGTAAAAAAAAATTAAGAAATGACAATTATTTTTGACTCCTTTTAAGCTAAATGCATTGATGCGGCATGTGAAATTCAGAACGTCTTCTGGGGACCAGATATACTTTGAAGACAATGGAGACCCACCAGCCCGTTATGATATTCTGAAATTGTTCTTCTTTAGAGACAAAACTGTACAGAGCATAAAGGTTGGAAGCTTTGACTCATCCAGATCTGATGGGGATCAATTATTTATCAATAACAGCGCCAATCTCTTGGGCCCTCACTTTTCAGAGGTAACATCTCAGATATCACAGAAGTCTGGTTCCTTTGTGTTTATGGAAGCCAAAACCCTCTCCTTCCCAGGTTTACTTTCTAATGAGCTAGTGTAAGGAATTATTCCCTTTTTTATCCTCTGCTAGGCTTGAACCAGTTACCTGGTACATAATGGTCTTCACCCCTTACCACCAGGCTATACAGGCAAGTGACAGGTATAGACTTTTGCAGTATTGAAGCCTATATAGATTTCTGCCAATTGCTCCCAGTTACTGCTGTGTATAATCCGGTGCTGCTCATTCTCAGAGATCTTCCTGCAGAGACTGCCTACATATACCCTGTTCTTGCAATGTAACATTGCCAGTTCATGGGCACCCTTCCTAAGGGTCACCCTGCCCATGGAAGGCACTCCTGATCCTGGTAGTGACCCTTACCTGCCTGCATTGAACCTTTGCCTGGGTGCTGGACCCTACCCCTGTTTCCCGGTCAGCTCCCACCTAGTCCCTGCTTCAAACACAAGACTCGAGACCCTGCTGTTGCCCTTTGGTGGCCATTCATAGAATAGTATTCAAGGTATTCATAGTTTTACTGTTGTTCATTACACTAAGGGGCACATTTACTAATCCACGAATCCGAATCCCGAATGGGCAAAATTCGGATTGGAAACGAAAATGTCGCCGTCTTTTCGTTGCCGTTGTGATACTTTCATATTTTGCGCGACTTTTTTGTCGCAATCACGACTTTATCGTATTTTCCTCCACTTTTTCATCGCCGTCGCGAATTTTTGTAAACAGCGGAAAAACCAATCCGATTTTTTCACGAAAAAGTCGTGACAGCGACGCAAAAGTCGCGGAAAATACGAAAAAGTCGCAACGGTGCCGGAAAAGTTGCAAAAATACCGATCATTATTAAAAAAACACCTTCAGACCATTTGTGGATTAGTGAATGTGCCCCTAGGTGTCCAGTTGTTACTTATTACATTTCTTTTTCCATGTTGAAGTGCTAAAGTCTTTCCCAGATTTAGGAGTACTCTAGCTAGACCTAAGTGGTGTGCCTGCAGCCAGTAGATTACCCAGCGACAACATGACAATCTCTACATCCGTCATAGGGTGGGACCAGCACCTGGCAAGATGGAGGGGCTCAGGAAGGGGGCATTTTTCCAGTGGATTTTGTCATAGTTGGGAGGTCCCATCTAGGATAAGTAGGCCACTGCATTGCACCACTGCCTGCAGGATCCAATAGCTTTCATGCCCCCATGTGTTACCCCCTTGGCCTTAATTACTTTGGTGCCCACAGAAGATGATACATGGAGTAATTCTAGGCATGTATTGGTGGGGTTTAGTACCACCGCAGAAGTAATTTTGGAACTTTTTCATCTTGAGACAGATCCATGGGCAGAAGATCTTGGCAACATCTAGGATGGACATTGAACATTTCCACAGTTTGCACACCTCATCCTACCTCTGCTCTAAATTGCACCCAGTGCATCTTTCTTGGGACAGTGTTGTTCAGTGTGGCAGGTTCTAAAGGCAGAATTTCTCAAGCAACGGGGGAAAGAACATTTTCCCCCTAGTGCAAAGATCAAATTCAAGGGCAGAGCATGAGGGTTTCTTTGTGGCTCTGGGATTGTAAAGATGCAATCAAGTGAAACACGAGGGAGGGAAAAGAACAAAGTCACTCACATTCTCAGTTTGTACATAGAACTCATTGCAGTGTTATTATTATTTATTTCTAAAACCCGGCCAGTATGAGTATCCAAAAAAGTGTTTTTATACTTGCACTTGGATATATTGCTAACAAGCACCATAATACTAATTAAAACCCTAAGGATTTTCGATTTTGTGATTAGTTTTGTTTTAGGGTGTGGTTCGTGATGGTGGGAGTAAAACCCATTTTAAAATCCCTTTTAGAAATGAATTTATATATTGACCAAAATATTAATTATTGTGCTTTAAAGTCATGTTTTTATTCTACTCCACAGTTTGTCCATTCTCGCTGTAGCGAGCCCTGTAAGCCTGGATTCAGGAAAGCTAAAGTAGAAGGGGCGCCAAGTTGCTGTTATACCTGTGCACTGTGTGCCGATGGGGAGATGTCTAACATAACAGGTACGTTACGTTATATTAAAGGCAACTGGGATCATCGACAAGTGCCTCAGACCAAATTACAGAAAGTAATGCCCTACAGCACGAGGTGCAGAGTGCTAGACAGGACAGGGCTCAATGTACCCACCAAAGCTCTCTAACTTTTGTGTCAGAGCAACAGGCAGCTGTGGGGGGGCCTATACAGTAATGGGAAGAAGTCACTAACTCCATAGATCCCCCCTGGTACAAGCAGAAGGCACAGACCTCACTGAGCCCCAAAATTGCTCTGCCATGTGTTGCTCACTGTCTCCATATCTAGTGTCTCCACACAGCTCTCTGAGCTGCAACAGGGTCCTAGTTTCCAAGGCCTCATCAAGATACTACCATGATATCATATGAAAATGGTTCTCCAACATGTAGTGTAAGTGACTTCTGAGGGCAATTAATCAGAATGCCAGTCTCCACAGCACCAGCAGTCCAGAAAAGTCTAGTTGGCCTAAGCTAAGGTGGAACATGGCCAGAAGATGACACTTCTCTTCATTAAAAGATCTCTAAACTATACACAGTTTGAGTAGGTAACATAAGCAGAAAAATACAAAGTACCGCTCCCATTGTCTTGGACCAGAAGGAAAGTTACAATCACTAGGGTGACTGGCACCCCCAGTGATTATAATCAATTACCTGTAACCTCCGACTGGTGCTCCTGTAAGGAGAAAACTGCATTGGCCATGGTAAATGCGACAATGTAATCCTTATTTGGTCTTCACGCGGTGGAGTGAAAAGTGGAACTTTAACAAAAAAGACCTTGTAGAGCAGAATTTGCTGTTGGGATAGTTGAACCGCCCTTGTCCATCTTCTGCACAATGGAGAGTGAGATGTAAGGATGAATGTGATACTAACTTTTATGTGATTTTTTTCAGTGATTTTGCAAAGGAAAATATATTTTATTTTTTGTTTCTCTTTAGTTTTTTGAGTTTGGCAGTTGGCTGATAACAGTCCCGAGTTGTTCCCCAAAATCTAACATCCTTTTCCTTCATTGTTTAATTACAGATGCCCAGAGTTGTACAAAATGCTCTAAATATGAAAAGCCAAATGTTGGAAGAACCAGCTGCATCCCGAGGGATATAAATTACCTTTCCTATGGAGACCAACTGGGCGCAACTTTATCCTCCATCTCTGTAATATTCTCCATCACTTGTGCTGTAATCCTGGGAATCTTTATAAAGTACCGCGAGACTCCTATAGTGAGAGCCAACAACCGATATCTCAGCTGTCTCCTCCTCATCTCTCTCATGTTGTGTTTCCTCTGCACTTTATTATTCATTGGGCGCCCAACTCAGATATGTTGTCTCCTCCGACAAGTCACATTTGGGATTGTATTTACTATTTCTGTTTCTTCTGTGTTGGCTAAAACTCTCACAGTTATTATTGCCTTCAATGCCACAAAGCCTGGGAGCAAGCTGAAGAAGTATGTAGGAACCCAACTGGCCACCATATTAGTCATTGTATGTTCTTTGGGTGAAATGATAATCTCCATTGTATGGTTGGTCTCCAGTCCCCCTTTTCCAGAAGATGATACTCTTTCTGATGCAGATACCATTATTCTCCTGTGCAATGAGGGATCTGGATATTTCTTCTTCTGTATAATTGGATATATGGGAACCTTGGCCCTACTAAGTTTCATTGCTGCATTTCTAGCCAAGGATTTCCCTGACCGATTTAATGAGGCTAAAAACATCACTTTCAGTATGTTGGGGTTCTGTAGCGTGTGGGGGGCATTTGTCCCTGCATACCTGAGCAGTAAGGGCAGTAGAATGGTGGCAGTTGAGATATTTGCCATCTTATCCTCCAGTGCTGGGTTATTGGGCTGGATATTCATTCCCAAGTGCTATATCATATTTCTAAGGCCAGAACTGAACACAAAAGCCAACAGAATTATTTAGGGCTGGGAATTACTGAGAATCCTGGGGGAATAAATAAGAGAAAGGTCTGCAAATTGGACTTCAGTTTCCTGATTTCTTCAACTTTCAGTGGTTTCTGTGTCACTTGGTATTGGGCATAGGAAATCCTTCCTGGAACCCGTTGTCTCTCTCTTTATCAACATTTTCCCAACCCTTCCCCTACCCCACCCCTTATTTGGAGCTGCTGTCTACTGCAGGAAAATTGCTGAAATTTGCCACTGATAAGGGCTCATTCACTAAATGTGTGTATAATGCAAGTATCATGCTTTTTACCCATAATGCAACAGCATAATTGTGGCTGCTATAATCATGTGCCATATGCCAGGAATACATTTTTCCAATCACTCGATAAATTCCATGGGACAAAAACTAAACTAAGGAAATGCCAATTACGAAGAGAAGTTGATTGGGTCAAATATCTGAAACCTCGTTATGAGCTAAGGGGGCCAGCCAGAAGGAAAGTAAGAGGGAGATTTAGGGTGCATGCTTATTTGCCCCCTTCTGTACCCCAGAGGGGGATTTGTTATGACAATGCATTGACATATCTATCACCCCCACAAAGCAGGGTTACCATCAGACTAGAGCCTGTGAATTTACAAGAAGAAGCTTGGCCAATGTTCATGTATGATCAAGACAAAGCAGTACGGGCAATCATGGCCCATGGTTAGCATCCAATCAACCAATGAACCAAAGCCACAGAGGGGCACAGGGCATCTCGTTATTATATTGGGTTCTTGATCTTTTGGCACCATGCATCATGGTTAATAATACTGGTATACTCATATTGTCTGTGCCCTGGGGGGGTACCAGAATACCTAAGATTACAATTTCACCAAGTCTCATACTACTCATGTTTGACAGTCTAAACATCTACAGAATAGAAATATGCTACTCCCTGCCAGGCAACTGGTTAGAATTAATGTTCTTTATTGTGATCACATCTGTTTGTGGGCATTTGTAACAGAAATGTTTCAACAGATTGTTCGAAAGTCATAAGAGAAGACTTTAAGAGGGGTATCTTTGCCTTCTACTAAACCAGGCTCTACTGCAAGGCAATTGTCCATGTAGACGTGACCATCATCCACACCAAATACCGGCAGGGTACCCACAGGCTACAGGGGATATGACTATGATATTTCAGGTAGAAAGGCATGTAAATAATAGGCAGTTGAGAGCCTGTGTCACATAATGCTCTGGTGGGTACGCCATTCAAGAATAAATTAAATGTATGTTTGCATCCCATACCAGGTAGACTTATGGAACTCTGATTCCCCAGGGAAGTGTCATTGTTGGAGGGATTTGGATAAAAATGCACAGTAGCTCCTGAAGGAATATTGTGCGAAACTGTGTGAAATTGATGCAATAATTAAACATAAACCATTTAAATTGCCGTACAGAAGTGCAACAAGAAGTGACTATGTGGTGCCTAAGTGCCTTAATACTTGTTTCAGTTCAATGAAATCAAAACAAATGGAATTCATATGAATCGCTACTTAAAGTTCATGTGTGAAATCTGCAACCGGTTCCAGAGGTTATCAATTGTCCTTTGTGGAATGTGTTCTGGAGTAGTAGGTGCCTCTCAACAGCTTGCAGACTCCCATTTTGGCTGCATATAGTTACAAATATAGTAAAACAGTTACCCAAAGAGCACAATGAGCCTTATAGCTCCATCACAGTGACCTTTATTGAGGAGACCTCATGCACTATATGTTCAGGCTCAACAGCTCAACATTTAAACCCTTCATTACGCCAACAAGTTCCACCAGCTCCATAGTATGGCCAGGTACATACGTTATTTTAGTACTGCCATCTAGTGGCCTACTCCCTAGTAGCACCTAACAGCAGTCATGATCACTATAGTCTATAAACAAGGTACCTAATACTATTGTTCAGTCCATTTATATAGTGATATAGAGTCTATGTTCTATTGTACCAATTTTATGAATCCATTTTGGTTCACATTGGAGTAATAATCTATCCCCCCCCGCCCCTCTCATAGGGACATGTACTTCCACCAGACTAATTGAATTGCCTCTTATGAGGAGGAGAGCAGGAACCTCGATGCTGGAATGGCAGTGGATGGGATCTACTTGGACTTTGCTAAAGTGTTTGATACAGTACCTCACAGAAGGTTAATGGTCAAATTGAGGAATATTGGCCTAGAACATATTATTTGTACTTGGATAGAAAACTGGCTAAAGGGTAGATTACACAGAGTGGGAGTAAACAGAACAATTTTTTATTGGGCCAGTGTTGTTGGTGGAGTAACGCAGGGGTCAGTCCTTGGGCCTTTGCTTTTTTAAAGTCATGTCAACGCCAAAATAATATTTTGCCTAATAAAAGAAAACATAATTCCGAGCAACTTTCCAGTGTGAATTTATTGAAAATGTTTAGTGCTTTAAAAGTTATGCGTAAATTTGTAATGAAGAATTAAGTTTAATCTCTAAGAATGGAAAAAAATTAGATGTTCTAAGCAAAGTCCATAAATCCCAAGGCTGCTGCTGTATTGGGAAGAGCAGGACACCGGCTATTATGGCTGATTTAGGAAACTCTATAACTGTGCTGCTAAAATATGTCAGTGGCTGCAGCTGCTCATAGATTGCAGTTCAGGGAAGATATATAACTAAGGGAACATTGCTAGGGATATAGACTCTGGCTGCTCTGTTACTGGCACAAGGATGTCTCCTCTCTGCCCCCATCAGCTCAGGAACCTGCATCATCTCTTTGCTCTGTTCTGTGGATCAATGAAGGTTCTCTTAGTGGTTCTGATGTTCCAGGTACTCCCTTCTGCAGCTGAAATGCCCAGTTCCAGCTCTGGGTGCCGGCTGAGCAGTAACACCAGGATGAACTACTTTAATGATGGGGACTTGATCATTGGGGGAATTGTCCAGATAAAAAATAGGTTCCTTCATTTTCATTGGGGTACACAGTGCATACTGTAAGGGCAAGTTTCTTTTCACTTTGCCTATAGGATATATAACACTACAATGAATACAAACTGCCCCATTTGGTGTCAAGATCATTCAATCTCAATGCACTTTGAATACAACCAAAAGTGTTTGTTTGGCAATACACTTTGTAAAGAAACTGGTTTTATTTTTACTTTTTTTTGTGGGGGTTATAAAATGATAACATAGAGCTTTGTCATTAGCTTAATATTTAATCTCATTAATAGAATCTAATAGTTAAACCTGTCTCCCTACATTACAGAATCCCCTCATTCAGACACTATCGCCACCTACTGGTTTTCATTTATACAATTGGGGAGATCAATAAGGACCCGGAGATACTGCCTAATGTGACTTTGGGCTATCGGATCTATGACTCCTGTGCCTCGGGAATGAGGTCTTTTGCAAGCGCTCTCAGCATCCTGTCTGGAACAGAACAACCAATCCCAAATTACAGCTGCTGGAATAACAGGAAGGTTGTGGGGTTCATAGGAGACTTGTCTTCAGAATCATCTCTGTCCATCGCGTGGCTCGCAGGGATCTACAGGTACCCTCAGGTACCCTCAGGTCTGGAAATGATAGATTCCATAGGCTGCTCCCATTCATTCTCTTAAATTGTAATTATTATTTTTATTTAAAGATTTGGTTGTTTGATTTGGCAGTTTGTTCAATGTTGACCGTAGCGCCTAGCCATTTGCTTTGTTACAAAATCTGCTCGGTACAGTTAGTACAAACATAGTTACATATTAAACTTGGTTTGAAAAGATCATCAAGTTTAACCCTTTCCCTGCCACCAACGAAGGTACTACGTTGTTTTAAAAAAAGCAGTTTTCTGCCAACAACATAGTACCTCCGTTATTGCTGGCTTAGCAATAGATATGCCCCCAACCCCTTCGGCAACGAGCCGAGGGGGTTGGGGGTTGGTCCTGTGATGCGATTGTCGCAGGACCGTCCTACAAGCAGCAGGTGCGATCGCATTGCATCTACTGTTTGTACTGCTTTCTCCTACCCCCCCAGCACCGTCTCCCACCTACTTCCTCCCGAGACTGCAGCATGGAGGAGCAGGCAATCTATTTGATCTTCAGGACAGGTAAGTGCTATTTTATTTTTATTTATACACACTTTTACACTTACATACATTTACATACATTTATACATACAACACTCAATTTAGCACAGGTTTTTTTTCCACTTTGCACACTTATATACACTCATATACACACTGTCAGACAACTTTTACATGTGCACACGTATACACAAACTCACAAAAACTTTTAAAAAAATTTTAAAAATGTTTTTCCCTAAAAACTGTTTATTTTGACAGCGTGACTATTGGATCAGATATTATGACCACTAATTACACTGTCATGTGACTTATTTTCTTTTTTCATTGATTTGCACAATTTTTATGGTTTTATTGCATTTTTATCCCTATATTAGTATTCCTAATCTGATTTTAGCATAGCTTGTGTAACTTTGGTGTACAAAAATAACTTTACCTATTTTGAATTAGGTAATGTGTGCTTTCCAAAAATATATGACTTTCTGGGGTGAGCGTACTTTTTACTTGTGTTATCCCACATATAATGATGTAAATGTGTTGATTTTGGAGAAGCTGAAATGCCAGAAATGATAGATCATATGGGGGTATGTTCCCATTGGGGCCCCTACATGCCACATACTTAGGTAAACCTATACATATTGAGCCTCAAACTGTTCAGGGGACCCCTGGCGTTCATATTTAGGGTGTTTTATCTGGTTACTTTATGACCTGTAGGAGATAAGATACTATAGACTGGAAGCTTTGAAGCGATTTTTAAAAAAATTCACAAATTTTGATAAATACCAATAACTTTAGGAAAGCATTGCGATTTGATAGTTTGAAGCAGACAGACAGTTGGGCCTATTCTGTATTCCCCAGAATCTGTTCTTTCGAAAAATGTATAATTTTCTGGGATAAACCTTTTGTTAGTGGAATTTTTGGCCTTAAAATCTAAAGTATGCAGCTTTCTGGAGCAGTGCTTTGGGAATTTGGTAGGGTACTGCTGGGAGTTTTTGGCCTATACAAGTGAGAAATCTCCATAAAACTATATATATTTGATATTGGCATGTCCAGGAGACATGGGACTTTCAAAATCAGGTGTATTTTCATGCATAAAATATTTTTTGTTTCTGGTATATGTGTTTATATTATGGAAAATATATATTTTTTTTTTCATTTTTTAGACATTTAGAAGCCTATATCTTGTTACAGAATTGGAATTACACAAAAATTCTACCATATTTTAAAAGCTTAGGTTGTCCTGAAAAAAACAATATATTGTTTTCCTTTGTAAACTAAAAGCCCCCCCCCCCCCAAGGAAAGGCCCCTAAAGTGAAATAGTGAGAAATGTTCAAAAAGTGTCTGGCAGTAGAAGTTCCGCTTTGTCCAAAACGGCTGGCAGTGGAAGGGTTAACACTTCCAAGTGAACTCAGCCACAGAATGACACTGCCTGGAATTAGACAACTTGTTATCTACAAAACCCCCCAGATCCTTCTCCATTAAGGATCCCCCCAACTCACTACCATTTAGTGTATAACTCACATTTATATTATTTCTACCAAAGGGCAGAACCTTTCACTTTCCTACACTGTAGCTCATCTTCCAGTTTGCTGCCCAGTTTTCCAATTTTGTCAAATCTCTCTGCAAAGTGGCACCACTGTAAGATTCTGGTAAAATATAGATATATATTCTGGGCTCCTATATTTTATTAATCAATAATAAAACCTTTCTTTAGTAGAGGAAACAGCCTAATTAAGTTAGCATCTGGTTGTCTGGTCCAAACAATAGGAGTTTCCTAATTTATAAAACAAAGGTACTGCTCTGGGAAAGGTTTGGTCACACCTAAACTCTAATTAACATTATCAAAGAGTCAAGGACACCGGAGCCAGCACTGAATGGATCCCTGGTGATCAGTTAGTTCAGGAAGGACAGATGTTGACTACATGACAATTTGACTATCCAAAATGGAGGACGGGTAACTTCCTGTAACTGACTGTTATGTGCTAGCATCATTCAAATGGACCAATCAGGAGAGACTTCTAGAAAGTTCTAGAATCCACCCCTCTCTCCTGTATATAGGTTGGCTTCAGTAGGGCATAGATAGAGACTTAGGGCCAGGAGAGAAGTGACCACCTTACCAGATCAGAGGGAATCCTGACATCACGGACCAGGCACTTATCAAACCTAAGGAGAGGGATACTTAGGCTGTATAATCTTCTAGAGTAGAGGTTTCTTAGAGTGGGTTTATATGGTGTGGTGTGGGATTATTATTATTTAGGTGGTTGGGTCCCTGTGTTTCATTTGAGTGTATTTAGTTAAGTAAGTATTGTGTATATTTGTAGTGTATTGTTTTGTATTACCCTTTTGTGTTATTGTAGTCTATTGTTATCATTTTATCTGCTTTATGATTTATGTTTATGTAAATATTTGTTTCCAATTAATATAAAATAATTTTTTACACTTATCGTTCAGTGATCTCTTTGCCACCCTATACTGTAGAACTTTAGTTATATTAATAATCTTACATAATTGGCGAGCCAGGCAGGAGGCAGATATTAGAGTGGCATTGAAATCACTAACATTGGAAATATATATTTGCTGAACATAAATTTAGTAGGAAAAATGGAAGGAATTAACAAAAAGATTGCAATGGTTAAAAATACTGAGGATCTGTTAAAGTGTATGCAGGGTGCAGATGATCCCTGGTACCAGGTCAAAAGTTTTGTAACCACAGCAAGGAAAGGTCCTATCAAACAAGAAGGGTAGGAGAGCTTTGTTATTTTCTGCATGTTGAATTGCAGAGAACTATAAAACTCTCAAAGATCAGAATAAGATGGTGGAGGAAAAGCTAGAAGATCTGAAAGATCATTATAATGCCCTTAAAATCACAGCAAGTACTGCCTCAGCCATGTGTGTAAATTACCATAAAACTGTAAATGAGAATTCTGCATTAAAGGTGGAAAATGAGGAACTTTTGGGAAGGTTAAGAGATGCAGAGGGAGCTATAAGTTGTCTTGGTGCATTGCTTAACCAACCACAAGTTGATCATTCCCACGGCAAAAGTGAAATTGAGCACTTGAAAGCACAACTGAGGAGAAAGGATGCAGTTGTTGCAGCTTTTAATGTCCCGGGAAATGCAATCATAGGTAACTGGGAATCTGTAGAACACAGCTTATGTGGCATTAATGACAATTCATGTATGGCTGCACCAATGGCACCAATTGCAGTGCATATAAAAACTGGGACAGATGGTGAGGAAATAAGCAGAACAAGGGTAGAAACTTCATTGTCCAATAGTGATATAACTGTTCTAAGTAGGGAGCTTGGACCTGTTAGGATAGATGATGACCCTGTAGATCTTATGCTCCGTATCCAAAATTTCCAGAAGGTGCACCATGATCTCAAAGATAGTGATATATTTAATGTCATTGTTACCAGTTTAGATCATGGCATAAAAGCCAGTATCCCTAATTCTGTTTATAGGACGCGTAATTCATTGTCAAGTCTAATGGATGCTGTTTTAGACATTTTAGGTTGGGATATAAACACTGCTCACTCAGCTTTTGTCACCTGCAAGCAAAGGAGAGAGGAGCCGGTAAAAGCATTTTCAGAACGCCTCTATACATTATACAGCTGCACTGTACAGAAACCAGCAAAGGCAAACCTGGAGGATAACGTGTTCAAATCTGCACTGCTTAAACAGTCCCTTCCAGAAATCTATCAACTAGTTGGGTTAACTGTAGGTCCAGCTAACTCTTACCTGGAAGTAATAGATTGTTTAAAAAGAGCACAATCTGTGGTAAAAGAATGCCAAAGGGGTTTCAAAAGCAACATTCCAGTTGTTAAAGAGTCACAACCCATAAGGAAAATGAACACAGGAAGGCCCACTTTTTCACCCAATCACTCCAAAAAGAGATGTTATGCATGTCGTAATCTGGGACATATAGCCATGAACTGTACAGCAACAACAAACTGTTCAAATGCAAATGTTCTGTCCTCACCGCCCATTTCACAAATAACCATGCTACTCCAGGATATGCAGAAAGACATTGAGGTCTTGAAGAGAAACAGATTAAAAGCAAATGGTATATTCCCTCCAGACCCAGCACTGCATATTAACACACAGAGTGATGTAGACAGTAATCAATAAAGCTAAAAACAAAAAAAATGATGTGAAAATGATCATGGTAACTGACCCCTAGCTTTGATAAATGGTGAAAGGAGTACTGTATTGTATGTAAACTTTTTAGACAAAATATTTGTGTGTATGAGGCTTCATAGTCAAACATCTATACTATGTGTACAGTGTATACTTGCTAATGTTGTCAAGGTGGGGACAGCATGATTTTGAAAAATGGAATGTGTAGGAATGTGCTTAGGAGAAGTGCATAAACATAGCATTTAAACTGAATGTTCGATGTGATGTGTTTAGACACATTTTAATATTTATCATGTGTATAATAAGTGTAAAGATGACATCCTGTTTTTTTTTTTGTATAAACATGTCCCTTTTATTGTATTCAGATGGTGGAGTTGCAGGTAAAGTGGAAGTCCTGAGATAAAGGTAAAAGATGTACCACTCTAACTGACCTACAGTGCATTGTACCCTTTGAGTACACTATACATAATTTCCTCAAACCACTGATAAATTCTTTCTTGGTCACTCTAAACAACTGTCTCCAAAGTGCTCATCGACAGTTGCATAATGAATGGCAAGTACATAAAGTATGGCTCCTAAAGACTGAGGTGTGTGTAGCTGATGTGCAAAGGATCACAACAGACCACACTAAATGGCAAAAGGAGAAGTTACTGCATTCCTTCATCACCAAAGTTCTTGTTCTATAGCTGTTCAATGTGAGAGACACCCAGAGACTGTATGGATCAGAACTGCTTGCCTTAAGAGTTTGTGGAGCACAACCAGTCCAGGTGAAGAACAAAACCATGGATAGATGCAGATACTACAGTATGCTATAACCACATAAAGGTGCAGTGGAAGAAGATATGTTTAGCCTGGATTATGGGTGATATGAATGAAAGTGCTTGAAAGGAACATAAGTATAACTCTAAATTTACTGCTGCATTAAACACAGTCACTAGTGGTCATCACATCACCTCTGTCCCAGTGTTCCACAGCACTTTCAATTCTCAGTTAACAAAATATGGAAAATATTCTATTGAGAGGGATCATGTTGCTTAGGCATCATTCACCCTCTAGGTGGGGACTGTAAGATTCTGGTAAAATATAGATATATATTCTGGGCTCCTATATTTCATTAATCAATAATAAAACCTTTCTTTAGTAGAGGAAACAGCCTAATTAAGTTAGCATCTGGTTGTCTGGTCCAAACAATAGGAGTTTCCTAATTTATAAAACAAAGGTACTGCTCTGGGAAAGGTTTGGTCACACCTAAACTCTAATTAACATTATCAAAGAGTCAAGGACACCGGAGCCAGCACTGAATGGATCCCTGGTGATCAGTTAGTTCAGGAAGGACAGATGTTGACTACATGACAATTTGACTATCCAAAATGGAGGACGGGTAACTTCCTGTAACTGACTGGTATGTGCTAGCATCATTCAAACAAACCAATCAGGAGAGACTTCTAGAAAGTTCTAGAATCCACCCCTCTCTCCTGTATATAGGTTGGCTTCAGTAGGGCATAGATAGAGACTTAGGGCCAGGAGAGAAGTGACCACCTTACCAGATCAGAGGGAATCCTGACATCACGGACCAGGCACTTATCAAACCTAAGGAGAGGGATACTTAGGCTGTATAATCTTCTAGAGTAGAGGTTTCTTAGAGTGGGTTTATATGGTGTGGTGTGGGATTATTATTATTTAGGTGGTTGGGTCCCTGTGTTTCATTTGAGTGTATTTAGTTAAGTAAGTATTGTGTATATTTGTAGTGTATTGTTTTGTATTACCCTTTTGTGTTATTGTAGTCTATTGTTATCATTTTATCTGCTTTATGATTTATGTTTATGTAAATATTTGTTTCCAATTAATATAAAATCATTTTTTACACTTAGGGGCCCATTTACTTACTCACGAACGGGCCGAATGCGTCCAATTGCGTTTTTTTCGTAATGATGGGTATTTTGCGATTTTTTCGGACAATTATCGCGACTTTTTCGTTACCAATACGATTTTTGCGGAAAAACGCGAGTTTTTTGTAGCCATTCCGAAAGTTGCGATTTTTTCGTAGCGTTAAAACTTGCGCAAAAAGTTGCGATTTTTTTCGTAGTGTTAAAACTTGCGCAAAACGTCACGCCTTTTAAGTTTTAACGCTACGAAAAAAGCGCAACTTTTCGCGCAAGTTTTAACGCTATGAAAAAATCGCAACTTTCGGAATGGCTACGAAAAACTCGCGTTTTCTCGCGCAAATCGTATTGGTAACGAAAAAGTTGCGATAATTTCCGAAAAGTCGTAAAGGCGCCGAAAAAAATCGCAAAAAATACGAAAAAGTCGCAAAATGTTCGTTTTCCAATCGGAATTTTTCCAATTCGGATTCGAATTCGTGGGTTAGTAAATCAGCCCCTTATTGTTCAGTGATCTCTTTGCCACCCTATACTGTAGAACTTTAGTTATATTAATAATCTTACACCATCATTTCATCTCATTAAATCACAGTCAATCTGTTGCGATAGTCAATTTATCCTGATATTGGCAATTCTCAATTTATGGATAAGGCACTGGTAAATCAATCTGGGACCACAGGTGAGGAATATTAGATTCCTTCTACTGCCAATCAGAGCTGCTCATTTTGATCATTGCAAGCTGATTGGTGCTTATTTCTCAACCCATGGAAGAACATGGACAGTCAGAAGAGAATAATGATAGACCTTCCAGTTCATGGACATAAAGTGGCTCTGGGATTCAACTCAACTTAATTCAACTCCATCAGAGTCAATGAAGTAATATGTAGAACTCAACACATGTATGGCTTGGCCCAAAGTACTTAGTGGCCGCTTTTCCCAAATCTTGAGGCTGGCTCCTCTAGAGGGCCTGGAGCTCTGGCTGAGGTGACCAGTGAGATTCGGGAAACTGATTGGCTTGAAGATCATTTAGGTTAAGTTATCTTTTTACGGTACAATGTGGTTGAATGGCAGATTCTTATCTTTATTTTGTTGATATTTTTTTCTTGTATCTACAGATCAGTTACGGCTCTGCTGATCCCATATTTAATAACAGACTAGAGTTTCCGTCTTTCTACCGAACGATCCCCAATGAGTTATCTGAAATTGATGCTATAATGAGCCTGATTAGGCATTTTGGCTGGAAATGGGTTGGACTTATTATATCGGATGATTTCACTGGGCACAGGGCAAATGAAAGGCTACAAAATCTAATGAACAAAGATGGTGGCTGCTTGGCCTTCCTCATTAGACTTAAAAATTGGTCAGAAATTAAAAGTTCAAAAGTACATTTTACAGTCATATATAGGGATATAGAGCAGACAATCTACAAAACCACAGCCAGTGTGATCATACTTTTTTTCAATTTACAGTATATGGCAAGTTTGAATCTTTTTTTTGCCCATAATAAAATGCCAAAGAAAATATGGATTGTGTCCTCATGGATTGTAAAAGAACTGCGATATTCACAAATGCAAGTAACTTTCAACGGCACTTTGGCACTTTCCTTCCAACAAGGGGAGATTCCTGGTTTTAAGCAGTTTTTCTATTCCTTAAATCCATATACATATCAACGGGATACTTTGTTCTCAGAGATCTGGGAAATGTTATTTAGTTGCAGATTTTCAGACTTGGTCCCAGGGAAAACAGCCAAGAGCCCTCTTCCAAAATGTACCGGGAATGAAACATTTGATGATACAGTTCTGGAATCCTACGGAACATTTAATTACAGAATAGCTTATGGGGTTTACACTGCAGTTTACACAATGGCTCACACTCTCCATGAACTGTACGGCACAATGACACGTTCCCCTAAATCAGCAGAGAGCCTACACATGTACTTTAAGCAATGGCAGGTACGTTCCTTTGTACAGTCATTATACATTAATACCTTTTGTCTTGATCTTTATAAGTTTTGCTCATTTTAGGCTTTGTAATTATTTTTTGAAAAAGACTAGCATTACATTTGTAGGTTCTTGAAAGTTTCACTAATTGAACACTAAGACCTATAACCCAGCCTGTAAGGTTCACTTACCCAGATATAATGGTACCCACGTGTAGTACCTCGGCTCAAATACTTGTTTTAACACTTTCCCACTGGAGGTTAAAGATGTAGTTAAGAATGCTTATTTTTGTACCGATGGATTGAAATTCAACTCAACCCCAATCACAATGGCAAGAAGAAGGTGGGTGTTCCTTGCACCCAAAAGTGTTAGGATCCTGATACTGGGTCCAATTATAGGTAAGAAGAAGTGAATGGCAGAAGGTTGAGTAGGACAAGATGGTGCCAGAAATACTTTATATCCGAGCTCAACTTGTGATCTTTCAGTTTTTGTTTAACATCTAAGAACTTATTTTTCTTTGTAAATATACAACACTATTATGTAATTTTTGCAAGTTTGTAGCCTCACTTTGCATTTGTCTATGTGTCTTTATCCAACATCTAAGTCACATGTTTCCTCCAGACCACTGGGGATAATTATATGATCTAGATTATATGATCCATAATTCTTTCAAGTGAATTAGTTAAAAATATTATTTTTAAAAATATAATATCTTTAAAAGAAATGACATATCTATTTTTATATATTTTTAAGCTAAATGCATTGATGCGGCATGTGGCATTCAGAACGTCTTCTGGGCACAAAATATACTTTAGAGACAATGGAGACCCACCAGCCAATTATGATATTCTGAAATGGTACTTCTTTGGAGAAGGAAATATACAGAGCATAAAGGTTGGAAGCTTTGACTCATCCAGATCTGATGGGGATCAATTATTTATCAATAACAGCGCCAATCTCTGGGGCCCGTACTTTTCAGAGGTAACATCTCAGATAAAGTCTGGTTCCTTTGTGTTTTGAGTTCATGGGATCCAACATGGGATCAGGATACAAACTCTTTTTTTTTAATTTGGTAGCATGATGATGTCACGTGCTGACCCGGTTTGGTGCCAATTTCAAAATAATAGAATGCCAAGGGCACAAGTTTAATGCCCAAATATAGGTCTTACTCTGTGAGTTCCTGGGTGCGCCTAAAATTTTGACTTGATCTTCTGGTTCCCCATGTAGGGGGCTAACCCATTTCATTCAGGATGGCCTGCAACCATCCCAATAAATTTGTCATAGTACTACCCTTAAACAGGTACACCATCCTGGGCCTGGAATAAACCATAATAGGAAAGCAAAATTCAGTAAAGAACCTAAAAATGTTGTTGTGTTGTAGGGCTCTTCCAGTGCAATAAACATTCAGAGGGATGCTTCAGTTAAAGGTTATAGCAGATGAAAGGTCTGATGGTGGGCCTCCTGCCTTAGTGGGCCATGGGCAAAAGCCCATTTTACCCATTTATTAATACAGCCCTGCTCTTGGGGCCATAATCCCTGTCAGGAGTGCCCACCACTGATCCTGTCTTCTCCGGCACAGAATCCAATCCTTGGCCACCACATCATTGTGCCAGCACTGCACCCTACCTGGTGACTGTGGGCACCACCATTTTGGATTCTGCATGTATCCTGATAGGGAGCGTCTTCTGGTCTGTTATGGCCAACCTGGAAGGAATTTCTGGATATTTCATCAGTCGAAGCTGAACTGATCAGTCTCTCCACATTATCTGGTCTTCCATTTTTTAACTCTTCCTGCTTTTCTTCCAAAGGCCATGTCTGAGTATTATGTTAACCAGCCTATCGTGGTCCAATCTTTATTTCCTAACCTGAAGAATGCCATGGAATCTAGGCTTCATTTGTTGGTTGTGGACGATGGTCTGAGGACTAATTTGTGTAGACAGCCTCAATTTGCAATACCTTTAGGCTCAATGAAAGAAGATTCTGCAACAAAAACAAAACTCTCTAGATGGATCAGAGAAACAATTCCCCAGGCATATATAGCTCTTGATAAGGATCCTCAGGGCGAGGCCGACCAGACATTTAATTGCTTCTTGGGCTAGGAGGAATAAGGTTTCTGCAGATTAGGGCTGTGTAGGTCTGCCCCATGGTCTCCCATTCACACATTTGTTAAGTTTTAGAGATGTTCTTCTTAGAGAACAGGGGCTGTTTTACTAAGTCCCCAGGGTTCCTGTGTCCCCCATGGATGTTAAAGCAAAGGAGATTTTTTTGTATGTCTTTCTCTAGTCACTCGGGGGGCAATGGACCACCCTCCCTGAAACATTGTGACCCTACGGTTTAGTGAGTAATTGTTAGTTTTTTGTTATGGTTTGTGTGTGTTTCATTTGTTTTGGACTTACTATTCGAAACTGACTTAGGGCTTTAATCAGGAAGGATATAGAAGAAGGAGGAGGAGTCCTTTTTAACTTCAGTGTCCTGCCTCCTATAAGGGGAGCTTAACCCCAAGGTTCCTGTCTGTGACTAGATATTTAATGGTAAGTACAGGTATAGGACCCATTATCCAGAATGCCCGGGACCAAGGGTATTCCGGATAAGGGGTCTTTCCGTAATTTGGATCTTCATACCTTAAGGGGCTGATTTACTTACCCACGAACGGGTCGAAATGAGTCCGATTACGTTTTTTTCGTAATGATCGGTATTTTGCGATTTTTTCGGATTCTTTACGAATTTTTCGTTACCAATACGATTTTTGCGTAAAAGCGCGAGTTTTTCGTAGCCATTACGAAAGTTGCGTAAAATCTGGCGATTTTTCGTAGCGTTAAAACTTGCGCAAAAAGTTGCGCTTTTTTCGTAGCGTTAAAACTTACGCGAAACTTTGCACCTTTTAAGTTTTAACGCTACGAAAAATGCGCAACTTTTCGCGTAAGTTTTAACGCTACGAAAAAAGCGCAACTTTTTACGCAACTTTCGTAATGGATACGAAAAACTCGCGTTTTTACGCAAAAATCGTATTGGTAACGAAAAATTTGTAAAGAATCCGAAAAAATCGCAAAACATACGAAAAAGTCGCAAAATGTTCGTTTTCAAGTCGGAACTTTTCCAATTCGGGTCGGATTCGTGGGTTAGTAAATCAGCCCCTAAAGGTGGCCATACACGAGGCGATTTCGCTCGTTGTGCGATGAACGATTATATCGACAAACGATCGTATGGCGATCGAGTTCCCATACGATATGCCATCCACGGGCAACGATAATTCGGGAAAGATTTTGTTGCATCATTATCGTAAGATACCTACGATCGTACATCTACGTACGATCGATGTCGTTGCTGGCAATCGTGACATGCGCAGAGAACAATCGTTGAAAGACAAATGTCTGACACTCACACCAACTGGCAGATTTTATCGTTAAACGACAAAAATTTTTAAACCTGGCTGATCGATTTTGGGGACGATAATGTCGGCTCGTTTAGTGGGCCGACGATCGTTCGTACACCACCAACTATACGATAACTTAACGATAGCATCGGATCGTTCGGGAATCGGTCGTTTGTAAGTAAAAAATCGGTCCGTGTATGGCCACCTTAAGTCTATTAAAAAATCAATAAAACATTAATTAAACTCAATAAGATTATTTTGCATCCAGTAAGGATTAATTATATCTTAGTTTGGATCAAATACAAAGCACGGTTTTATTTTTACAGAGAAAAAGGAAATCAATTTTTAAAATCTGAATTATTTGCTTATAATGAAGTCTATGGGAGACAGGCTTTCCGTAATTCTGAGCTTTCTGGATATCGGGTTTCCGGATAAGGGATCCCATACCTGTAATACCAAAAACTCCTTATGCACACCATGTTGTGACTGCTTCCCATAAAGGCCTCTTCAAGCACAGATTCTCTTGTTGTCCCAGAATTGTTTGTTTTTCATAAATCTTCTTTTCCAAGAGATTGCTGGGGATAGGTCGATAGGTTCCACCATTAGTGATGGGGAGTAAAAAGAAGACATTTGTACATGCGAGGGCCTCAACTGCAACGTTGCAATGTTAATACTATTGTTTTCTGAAACCAAGCCAATATGGATTCTGTCACTTGCTTGTACTCGTCTATACTGCTCACTTCAAACACAATATTGGAGCAAACCCCATTTTAAATATTCTTTAGGAAATAAGTTTATTGTACCTAAATCTTTATTTTCTCACATTTATTTTATAAGCTTTAAATTCAAGCTTTTATTCTGCCCCACAGTTTGTCCAATATCAGTGTAGCGAGCCCTGTAAGCCTGGATTCAGGAAAGCTAAAGTAGAAGGGGTGCCAAGTTGCTGTTATACCTGTGTACTGTGTGCCGATGGGGAGATGTCTAACATAACAGGTACGTCTCATACTAATGGCAATGTGGGTCATCGTCAAATAACTCCGACAAAGAGCATCTATGGGAGCAAAATCATGACAGAAAGGCAGAGGGTGGCAACTTTAAAATACATGTAAACCCCTACCAATAATCTGTATATACCTGCCACTCTGGTTGATTAAAGGTTAATAGTAAGGCTGCAGCACCCCCTTTACCACAAGATTCCTTCTCCCCCTGTAACTCCCTAGGCCCCCTCCCTTAGGAATTGACTTTGCCTCGTGACTACTTAGCATGCTCAGTTCTTCTCACCCTCCAGTCTAGCAGCCAATCAGGATACGGCACTGCTGGTTTCCATAGAAACTCTGCTCTAGCTGTGCACTCTGCTAGAGAAACATGTGTTTTCTCCAAACCTCCTCTCCTGAGATCAGTTTAACAATTGCAGTACACAATCCAAGAAGGACCCTTTTTTAAACAAAGTAAGATCTGCCTGTGTAAGCCTGCATTCTTCATTGCATGAACTTTACAGTGCACATGTCCTTTAAAGACTCTTAAACCATACACAATTTGACAAGGTAACACACTATCACAAGGATAAAGGGTACAATTTTCATGGTCTTGGACCTATGCTCTTCATAGTTATGTCTGTTTCATTATTTTAACTGAAATATATCCATGGCCACTTGTTTCCCAGGATGTCAGTCTTAGTAATGAAATAACTCAATCACTGTTAATAACATTTCCCAGTTATTCATGAGTGTAACACTGGGGAGAGAAACCTTAATGTATTTGGTTCCTGAGTTACACTTGACCTTGTAGAGCAAAGGATTGGCTGTTGGGACAGTTGACCCGCCCTTGTTCTTCTGCTGCACAATGGAGAGTGAGATGTAAGGATGGATGAGAAAATAATTTCTATGTTGAACAAGATTCCTGTATTTCAGCTTTTTCTTTAGTTTAATAAGTTGGGCAACTGAGTTGTACCCCAGAATCTAACACCTTATTTCCCTTTTTTCAATGTTATCACAGATGCCCAGAGTTGTACCAAATGCTCTAAATATGAAAAGTCAAACAGTGGAAGAACCAGCTGCATCCCGAGGGATATAAATTACCTTTCCTATGATGACCATTTGGGTTCTACTTTATCCTCCATCTCTGTAACATTCTCCATCTCTTGTGCTGTAATCCTGGGAATCTTTATAAAGTACCGCGAGACTCCTATAGTGAGAGCCAACAACCGATATCTCAGCTGTCTCCTCCTCATCTCTCTCATGTTGTGTTTCCTCTGCACTTTATTATTCATTGGGCGCCCAACTCAGATATGTTGTCTCCTCCGACAAGTAACATTTGGGATTGTATTTACTATTTCTGTTTCTTCTGTGTTGGCTAAAACTCTCACAGTTATTATTGCCTTCAATGCCACAAAGCCTGGGAGCAAGCTGAAGAAGTATGTAGGAACCCAACTGGCCATTGTATTAGTCATTGTATGTTGTTTGGGTGAAATTATAATCTCCATTGTATGGTTGGCCTCCAATCCCCCATTTCCAGAAGATGATACTCTTTCTGATGCAGATACCATTATTCTCCTGTGCAATGAGGGATCCGGCTGTTTCTTCTTCTGTATAATTGGATATATAGGAACGTTGGCCCTACTGAGTTTCATTGCTGCATTTCTAGCCAAGGATTTCCCTGACCGATTTAATGAGGCTAAAAACATCACTTTCAGTATGTTGGGGTTCTGTAGCGTGTGGGGGGCATTTGTCCCTGCATACCTGAGCAGTAAGGGCAGTAGAATGGTGGCAGTTGAGATATTTGCCATCTTATCCTCCAGTGCTGGGTTATTGGGCTGTATATTCATTCCCAAGTGCTATATTATATTTCTAAGACCAGAACTGAACACAAAAGCCAACAGAATTATTTAGGGCTGGGAATTACTGAGAATCCTGGGGGAATAAATTTGTCTACAAATTGGACTTTCAATATTTCTTTATATTGTATTCCGTATTCCGTTTTCCTGATTTCTTCCACTTTCAGAGGTTTCTGTGACACTTGGTATGGGGCATAGGAAATCCTTCCTGGAACCCGTTGTATGTGGGCAGCTGTGCTCTGCTGTGGGTTCTGTTTGTTGTATTATTGCTGTACAAGTTGTGTAAGAGCCCAGAGTAATGCAGTCATACGTCCTGAGCCATTCCCCCGCCAGTGCTGTATAATATGGGTTCTCCTGTTTATCAGTAGTGATGAGCAAATCTGTCCTGTTTGTCTGAAAAATGTACAGTGGAAAATGTGTGCAATGGCAATAATGTCACATCAAAAAAAAATGACACATGTGATTTTTTTTTTATTGAAGAGTGTAATTTATTTTTTTTTACTTGAATGGCAATTTTTTTGACACTGGCGACAATTTTTTGACATGGGCGACATTTTTTGGTCCCGTACTGATTTTTTACGTGCCGGATTTTGACGCCCATTTTGCGATACAATCTGCCGATGGCAAAACACGGAAGTTCATCACTGGTCCATGTCTGGTGAATAATTTCGCCATCACTACTTATCAGTGGCAATAAATCTGCCATTTGTGCGAAACTGTGTGAAATTGATGGCGAAATTAAAAGCCTTAAGGAGACCAAAACATAAACCTTTTCAATTGCAGTACAGAGCCCTTTAAGAAGTGACTATGTGGTGCCTAAGTGCTTTAGTACTTGTTTCAGTTCATTTAAATCAAAACAAATGGAATTCATACGAATCGCTACTTAATGTGTGAAATCTGGAACCGGTTCCAAAGGTTATCAATTGTCTTTTGTGGAATGTGTTCTGGAGTAGTAGGTGCCTCTCAACAGCTTGCAGACTCCCATTTTGGCTGCATATAGTTACAAATATAGTAAAACAGTTACCCAAAGAGCACAACGAGCCTTATAGCTCCATCACAGTGACCTTTATTGAGGAGACCTCATGCACTATATGTTCAGGCTCAACAGCTCAACATTTAAACCCTTCATTACGCCAACAAGTTCCACCAGCTCCATAGTATGGCCAGGTACATACGTTATTTTAGTACTGCCATCTAGTGGCCTACTCCCTAGTAGCACCTAAAGGCATTCAAAAGTCATGATCACTATAGTCTATAAAAAATGGAACCTTATACTATGGTTCAGTCCATTTATATAGTGATACAGAGTCTATGTTCTATTGTACCCATTTTATGAATCGATTTTGGTTCACATTGGAGTAACAGGTGTGTTCTACCTACCCCCCCCCCCCCCCCGCCCTCATTGGGACATGTACTTCCACCAGACTAATTTAGTCGCCTTTTATGAGGAGGTGAGTAGGAACCTTGATGCTGGAATGGCAGTGGATGGGATCTACTTGGACTTTGCTAAAGCGTATGATACAGTACCTCACAGAAGGTTAATAATCAAATTGAGGAATATTGGCCTAGAACATAATATTTGTAATTGGATAGAAAACTGGCTGAAGGATAGAGTACACAGAGTGGGGGTAAATTAAACATTTTTTAATTGTCCTTGGTCCCTTGCTTTTTAAAAGGCATGTCAACCCCAAAATAATATTTTGTCTAATAAAAGAAAACATAATTCCAAGCAACTTTCCAGTGTGAATTTATTAAAAATTTGTAGTGCTATAAATGTTATGTGTAAATGTAATTGCTATTGAAAGCAGCATTTGCTAAACTCCTGGTTGTTATGTTGTACACAATGTTGCAAAAGTCAGTCTCCCCCAGTGAGTCAGGTCTGTCAGGCTGCTGCCTTGTGTTACAGTGTTTCAGGGGTCAGTCTCCCCCAGCGAGTCAGGTCTGTCAAGCTGCTGCCTTGTGTTACACTGTTTCAGGGGTCAGTCTCCCCCAGCGAGTCAGGTCTGTCAGGCTGCTGCCCTGTGTTACACTGTTTCAGGGGTCAGTCTCCCCCAGTGAGTCAGGTCTGTCGGGCTGCTGCCTTGTGTTACACTGTTTCAGGGGTCAGTCTCCCCCAGCGAGTCAGGTCTGTCAGGCTGCTGCCTTGTGTTACAGTGTTTCAGGGGTCAGTCTCCCCCAGCGAGTCAGGTCTGTCAAGCTGCTGCCTTGTGTTACATTGTTTCAGTCTCCCCCAGCGAGTCAGGTCTGTCAGGCTGTTGTCTTGTGTTACATTGTTTCAGTCTCCCCCAGCGAGTCAGGTCTGTCAGGCTGCTGCCTTGTGTTACACTGTTTCAGGGGTCAGTCTCCCCCAGCGAGTCAGGTCTGTCAGGCTGCTGCCTTGTGTTACAGTGTTTCAGGGGTCAGTCTCCCCCAGCGAGTCAGGTCTGTCAGGCTGCTGCCTTGTGTTACATTGTTTCAGTCAGAGCCACCAGGGCAGGTAATAGAAAAGGATTGGTAAACACTATACTACTAGTAATAATATATATAAATAAGTCAAGAACCATTGCAAATTTGTATGAATGTATATTACTTAGAATTATGTTATAAGCTAATGGGGGCCCTGTCCAATTTTTGGACTTTAATGGAACTTGAAGAAGTTTGAACTTAAAAATGTAAAAAAAAACACAGCTTTAAGTTTCATCTCCAAGAATGGAAAGAGGAGAGACGTTCTAAGCAAAGTCCATAAATCCCAAGGCTGCTGCTGTATTGGGAAGAGCAGGACACCGGCTATTATGGCTGATTTAGGAAACTCTATAACTGTGCTGCTAAAATAAGTCAATGGCTGCAGCTGCTCATAGATTGCAGTTCAGGGAAGATATATAACTAAGGGAACATTGCTAGGGATATAGACTCTGGCTGCTCTGTTACTGGCACAAGGATGTCTCCTCTCTGCCCCCATCAGCTCAGGAACCTGCATCATCTCTTTGCTCTGTTCTGTGGATCAATGGAGGTTCCTACAAGATTCAAGGTTCTCTTAGTGGTTCTGATGTTCCAGGTACTCCCTTCTGCAGCTGAAATGCCCAGTCCCAGCTCTGGGTACCAACTGAGCAGAAGAATCAGGATGAACTACTTTAGTGATGGGGACTTGATCATTGGGGGAATTCTCCAGATACATGATAGGTTCCTTCATTTTCATTGGGGTACACAGTGCACACTGTAAGGGCAAGTTAGGTTTCTTTTCACTTTGCCTATAGGATATATAAAACTACATTGGATACAAACTGCCCAATTTTGTGTCCAGATCATTCAATCTCAATGCACTTTAAATACAACCAAAAAATGTTAAATTGTAGAGTTTGTTTGGCAATAAACTTTTTAAAGAAACAGGATTTATATTTATTTTTTGGGGGGGTTATAAAATGATAATATAGCAAGCTTTGTCATTATCTTAATATTTAACCTCATTAATAGAATCTAATAGTAAAACCTCTCTCCCTACATAACAGAATCTCATTCAGACACTATCGGCACCTACTGGTTCTCATTTATACGATTGGGGAGATCAATAAGGACCCGGAGATACTGCCTAATGTGACTTTGGGCTATCGGATCTATGACTCCTGTGCCTCGGGAATGATATCTTTTGCAAGTGCTTTTGGCATCCTGTCTGGAACAGAACAACCAATCCCAAATTACAGCTGCTGGAATAACAGGAAGGTTGTGGGGTTCATAGGAGACTTGTCTTCAGAATCATCTCTGTCCATCGCGCGGCTCGCAGGGATCTACAGGTACCCTCAGGTCTGTGCTGAAATAACATATTCCATAGGCTGCTGTAATTGTTATTTTTATATAAAGATTTCATTTGGCAGTTTGTCCAATGTTGACAGTAGCCCCTAGCCATTTGCTTTGTTACAAAACCTGCTCGGTACAGTTAGTACAAACATAGTCACATAGTAAACTTGGTTTGAAAAAAGACCAAAGTCCATCAATTTCAACACTTCCAAGTTAACCCAGCGCCCCCAAACTTATACTGACCTATCTTTACATTAACATACATAAATCATATATACCAACATCAATACTAACTGTAGATTTTAGTATCCCAGTAGCCTTGGATATCCTGCTTGTTCAAGAAATTATCTCTCTCCAGTTCATTAATATCCTTCTTAAGGACTGGAGCCCAAAACTGCCCCCCATACACACGGTGAGGCCTTACCAGGGACCTATAAAGGGGCAAAATTATGTTTTCATCCCTTGAGTCAATGCCCTGTTTATACAAGACAGCACTTTATTTGCTTTAGTAGCCACAGAATGACACTGCCTGGCATTAGACAACTTGTGATCTACAAAAACCCCTAGATCCTTCTCCATTAAGGATCCCCCCAACTCACTACCATTTTGTGTATAACTCACATTTATATTATTTCTACCAAAGGGCAGAACTTTTCACTTGCCTACACTGTAGCTCATTTTCCAGTTTGCTGCCCAGTTTTCCAATTTTGTCACATCTCTCTGCAAAGTGGCACCATCATTTTATCCCATTAAATCACAGTTAATCTGTTGCGATAGACAATTTATCCTGATATTGGCAATTCTCCGGTTATGGATAAGGCACTGGTAAATCAATCTGGGACCACTGGTGAGGAATATTAGATTCCTTCTACTGCCAATCAGAGCTGCTCATTTTGCTAATTGCAAGCTGATTGGTGCTTATTTCTCAACCCATGGAAGAGTTCTGAGGAAAAACCATCTACCTAAAAATCTGCTTCTTGCCTTTTTATCACTGTTCCATCAAAAGCATAGTTATGTATGGATATGTGTGTGGTTCGGTGCCTGTACCTCCAAAGATATTAAGGCACTAGTGATGGGCGAAAAGTTTCGCCAGGCATGGATTCGCGGCGAATTCCCGCGTTTCGCCATTGGCGGATTGTTTCGCGAAACGGATGAAAAATTTCGCCGCGGAAAAATTCGCCGAACGTCCAAAAATTGTCAAAATTGACAAAATAATAGCCGCAGGCGATGAAATAATAGCCGCGTGCGACAAAACAATAGCCGTGCGACAAAACAATAGCCGCGTGCGACGAAACAATAGCCGTGCGACAAAACAATAGCCGCGTGCGACGAAACAATAGCCGCGTGCGACGAAACAATAGCCGCGCGACAAAACAAAAGCCACGCGACGAAACAATAGCCGCGCGACAAAATAATAGCCGCGTGCGACGAAACAATAGCCGTGCGACAAAACAAAAGCCGCGGGCGACGAAACAATAGCCGCGCGACAAAATAATAGCCGCGTGCGACGAAACAATAGCCACTCGCAACAATTTTTTTGTCGCACGTCATTTTCGCCGCTTCGCGAATTTTCCGCCGTTTCGCGGATCTTTTGAAAGATTCGCAAATTTTTCGGCGAAACGGAACAGATTCGCTCATCACTATAAGGCACTTCAGAGGGTTATTAGGTCAGCAGAGAAAATAATTGATTGCACGCTCCCAACCCTGGAACACATTTACATCTCCCGTTGTCAGAAAAAAGCTCTGGGCATTGCACCCGATCCGACTCATCCTGGCCACTGTCTCTTCCAGCTCTTGCCATCGGGGAAGAGATATAGAGCAATGAAAGCCAGAACTAATCGTTTGAGAGACAGCTTTTATCCAAGAGCAATTATGGCTTTAAATATGAAACAGTAGAAATGATTTTTCTATTATTATGCCACTGCTTTGATTTGTTGCTTGCTTCTTTTTAAAATCTCATTGTTTACTATGTGACAATGACAATAAAGATATATTCTATTCTAACATGGAAAGTCAGAAGAGAATAATGATAGACATTCCAGTTCATGGACATAAAAGGCTCTGGGATTCAACTCAACTTCATCAGAGTCAATGAAGTAATATGTAGAACTCAACACATGTATGGCTTGGCCAAAAGCACTTTGCAGTTCACTTTGCTGCATCTGTACAGACTTGGAGAAAAGAAATGTAGTATTCAAGTTGCCCCCATTCACTGCTCAGGTAGAACAAATACTTACAAAGTCTTCTTGTGGTCTAGTGGCAGTCATTTTTTTTGACATAACAATTATTTGCCATCTTAATCCTGTCTGTTTTTGAATGGAAAAATGTAGTTCACTGTCAATGAAAAATTGGGTTTCTTCTGCAAATCAAGATTGTTAGATATTTTTCAGTTTTTCATGTGTTTTTTATACTTTTTGGATGAAAATATAGAAGCTTAAAGCCACTAGGTGAATTATAAACTAATAGGCACATCAGGATTTTGGAACTGAATACTTCTACTGTACTTTAGAATGCTTAAGAGTTCCAAAGAGTTATTGAATGGCTTTAACATTAGTTAAATAGCACAGTCTATGGCTGCTTTTCCCAAATCTTGAGGCTCCTCTAGAGGGCCTGGAGCTCTGGTTGAGATGTCCAGTTAAAGTGAGATTCGGGAGACTGATGGGCTTGAAGATCATTTAGGTTAAGATTTGCAATAAGCAATTTTTTTGCGGTACAATGTGGTTAATTGGCAAATAGAACTACCTTTTTATTTGTTGACACTCTTTTATGCTAACAGGGGTCCTGGCTAAATTTTGGACCACAAAGATGGGTTTGAACTAAAAATGTTCTGGAAACCAACCACTGGTCCATGGTAACACTGCATTAAGCAAGAAATATTTTCTTGGTTGTTTAAACATTCTATAAATTGAACCAACACATGCTAGAGACAGAAAAATATGCAAGACAATATGATATGTATGAGATACTTTAAGATGATTCTAGAATTTAAGGTTTAGAAAATACCTCTATTTACATATTCAATTTAGTTACCAAAAATGCACATCAGGTTCAACCATTCCAAAACCCTCTACAGGATGAATCAGATAAAGCAAATAAACCCAAAGCTGGGCATTTATCAGCTAATTCACTTCCTTACTGCTCACTAAGAACAATATGATTGGTTGATCACTTCAACTATATCTAATATTGAACCCCACCAGTGAGTCCCTCATTCCATAACTTCTCTGCCCAACAGTTACAGAGATTCCTGTGCCAAAAGTCAAAATGTCCCAAACAAATGAGTGCCCATCTATTGCCTTCACCATCCATGGAGTAATAAGTATTAGTTTATGTAGCACGTAGCTAATTAGCTGCTTCTTATTTTTATTTTGTTGACATTTTTTTCTTGTATCTACAGATCAGTTACGGCTCTGCTGATCCCATATTTAATAACAGACTAGAGTTTCCGTCTTTCTACCGAATGATCCCCAATGAGTTATCTGAAATTGATGCTATAATGAGCCTGATTAGGCATTTTGGCTGGAAATGGGTGGGGCTTATTGTATCGGATGATTTCACTGGGCACAGGGCAAGCGGAAGGCTACAAAATCAAATGAACAAAGATGGCGGCTGCTTGGCCTTCCTCATTAGACTTAAACTTTGGTCAGATATAAATAGGTCAGAAGTAAATATTACAGACATATATAGGTCTATAGCACAGACAATCTACAAGACCACAGCCAATGTGATCATTCTTTGTATCAGTTCACAGTATATTAACAGTTTTAATCTTTTTTTTGCCTTTAATAAAATGCCGAAGAAAATATGGATTGCGTCCTCCTCTTTCTCCCGTGTAATCGAGCTGCGATATTCCCAAACACCAGTAACTTTCAACGGCACTTTGGTACTTTCCTTCCAACAAGGGGAGATTCCTGGTTTTAGGCAGTTTTTCTATTCCTTAAATCCATATACATATCGAGATGATACTTTGTTCTCAAAGATCTGGGAAATGTTATTTAGTTGCAGATTTTCAGACTTGGTCCGAAGGAAAACAGCCAAGATCCCTCTTTCAAAATGTACCGGGAATGAAACATATGATGATACAGTTCTGGAATCCTACGGAACATTTAATTACAGAATAGCTTATGGGGTTTACACTGCAGTTTACACAATGGCTCACACTCTCCATGAACTGTACGGCACAATGACACGTTCCCCTAAATCAGCAGAGAGCCTACACATGTACTTTAAGCAATGGCAGGTACGTTCCTTTGTTCCACTTGTAGTAACTCGGCTCAACTACTTGTTTTCCTATTGGAGGTTAAAGATGTAGTAAAAGAGCCAGTAACACAAAAATATTATTAGAGATGTTTTGGGGTGAATAAGGATTCACCCCAAAACATCTCTAATAATAGGCCTAGCCTTTTCCCCCTTGTTTTTCTTGAATGATTATGGTCGAATGGTCACCTGTTACCTATTCGCCCTGCTTCTATGGAGCAGTTTGTAACAAAGATTCTACCAGGGGCATTCAAAAAATACAAGGGGGGAGGGGTTAGGCCTATTATTAGAGATGTTTTGGGGTCCTGATCCTGATAGGTATTGGGACCAATTATAGGTATGAAGACTTGACAGGAATAACAGAAGGTTGAGTAGGACAAGATGGTGCCAGAACTTGTGGTTCTTCAGTTTTTGTTGGAGTATCAACATCTAAGGATCAGGCAGAAATTGTTCTTTAATTTTTTCATCATTTATCCAACATACCTGTAATATCTAAACCACATATTTCCTTCAGACCTCTGGGGATAATTATATGTAAATATATTACTGTACTCAAGTGTCTATCCTTTGTAGACAGGTCATATGCCTTGACATCTCTTGGGAAAAGTCTCTACTTGTCCATTCGTAGCCCAGAGTGAATGACAATGATAGACCTTTAGATTAGGCACAAGCAGGTGTTTAGTTTTGAACCCAAACAAAAGAGAAAGGGGTTAAAGGGCAGTTGCATAATTCTTTCAAGGGAATTAGTAGACTTAGCAACCTGTATAGGGATAATATAATATTTTTTAAAGAAATGACATATGTATTTTTATATATTTTAAGCTAAATGCATTGATGCGGCATGTGGCATTCAGAACGTCTTCTGGGGACCAGATATTCTTTAGAGACAATGGAGACCCACCAGCCAATTATGATATTCTGAAATGGTACTTCTTTGGAGAAGGAAATATACAGAGCATAAAGGTTGGAAGCTTTGACACATCCAGATCTGATGGGGATCAATTATTTATCAATAACAGCGCCAATCTCTGGGGCCCGTACTTTTCAGAGGTAACATCACAGATATAGTCTGGTTCCTTTGTGTTTTGAGTTCATGGGAGCCAACATGGGATCAGAATACAAATCCATTTTTTTTAATTTGGTGCCAAATGGTAGCATGATGATGTCACGTGCTGACATGGTTTGACGACAAATTTGAAACAAAAGTTTGCCAAGGACACAATACCCAAACATAGGTCTTACTCTGGTTTCTGGTTGTGTCTCGAGCTTTTGGTTCCCCGTGTATTAGGCTAACCCATTTCATTCAGGAATGTGATTGGCTGCAATCATACACATGTTGTTAGCTCTGTGACCAATGGCATCCTCAGCCAGAGTATCCATAGAGCAGGGCTGTTTAAAGGTACCAGCAGGCCCAGAGCAAAGGTCTCAGCGGTCAGCCCCCTGCAACCATCCAAATAAATTTGTGATAGTACTACAGGTGGTCCAAGTACACCATCCTGGACCTGGGAAAAACCATAATTGCAAAGTAAAATTCAACAAAGAACCTAAAATGTTGTGTTGTAGAGTTTTTCTACTGCAATAAACATTTCAGAGGGATGCTTCAGTTAAAAGTTATAGCAGATGAAAGGTCTGATGTTGGACCTCCTGCCTTGGTAGGCCATGGGCAAAAGCCCATTTTACCCATTTAATAATACACCCTTTCTCTAGAGACCTAATCCCAATGCCCACCACAACTCCTGTCTTCTCTGGCACAGAATTTAAAATGGTGTCACCCATGGCCACCACGTGACCATGCCAGCACTGCATCCCATGTGGTGGGCGTGGTCGCTGCCATCTTGAAGTGCCTGATGATCCTGAGAGGGAGCCCTTTTTGGTCTGTGTTGGCCAACCTGGAAGGTATTTCAGGATCACTATTTGATTAATTGATGCTGAGCTGATCATTCTCTTTGCCTTATCTGGTCTGGTCTTCCTGATAAGTAGAGATGTAGCGAACTGTTCGCCGGCGAACTAATTCGCGCGAACATTGGGTGTTCGCGCTCGCACAAATTCGCGGACTTTTGGCGATGTTCGCCATTTTGGGTTCGCCGCGGGTTTTTTTGGCGTTTTTTTTTTGGCGTTATTTTTTGGCGGTTTTTTTTTTTCCTTTCGTTATTTTTTGGCGGTTTTTTTTGGCGGTTTTTTTTTTTTTTCTTTCGTTATTTTTTGGCGGTTTTTCTTTTTGGCGGTTTTTTTTTTTGGCGGTTTTTTTACAAAGTATTTTTCAGAGAAATTTTTGCTTGATCCCCCTCCTGCATGCCACTGTCCAGGTCGTGGCACCCTTTAAACAACTTTAAAATCAGTTTTCTGGCCAGAAATGGCTTTTCTAGGTTTTAAAATTCGCCTTCCCATTGAAGTCTATGGGGTTCGCAAAGTTCGCGAATATTCGCGAGTTTTGCCGAAAGTCCGCGAACGGGTCCGCGAACATTTTTGGCGATGTTCGCTACATCCCTACTGATAAGGTGATTTTTAAACTGTCCTTGTTCCTTCATGTCTGGGTATTATGTTAACCAGCCTATTGTGGTCCCAGATGTGTGTCCTAATCTGAAGAATTTCATGGAATCTAGGCTTCATGTATTGGAGGTGGACAATGGTCTGAGGAGGACTTCTTTGTGTAGACAGCCTCAAGTCTCAATTTGCAATACCTTTAGGCTCAGTGAAAGAAGATTCTGCAACTAAAAACAAAACTCTCTAGATGGATCAGAGAAACAATTCCGCAGGCATATATAGCTCTTGACAAGGATCCCCAGGGTGAGGTTGACCACACATTTAATTGCTTCTTGGGCTAGGAGGTTTCTGCAGATTAGGGCTGTGTAGGTCTGCCCCATGCTCTCCCATTCACACATCTGCTAAGTTTTAGAGATGTTCTTCTTAGAGAGCAGTTTTGGCAGGAAAGTTCCACAATCAGTTGTATCTACAAACTGAGGAAGACTATGTCTTGTTTCTCCCTTTGCTTTGTATTTTACTTGATGGAACTGCTTTGCCCCCCCAAGGATGTCTAGTCAATTGGGGGGCACCCTCTGAAAACCCCCTGAAACACTGCCCCCCTGCAGTTTAGTGAGTAATTGTGAGTTTTTTGTTATGGTTTGTGTGTGTTTCATTTGTTTTGGACTTACTATTCGAAACTGATTTAGGGCTTTTATCAGGAAGGATATAGAGGAAGGAGGAGGAGCCTTTTAATCTTTAGTGTCCTGCCTCCCATAAGGAGGAGCTTAACCCCAAGTTTCCTGTCTTCTCTAAGTGACTAGAGATTAAATGGTAAGTAATACCAAAAACTCCTTATGCACACCATGTTGTGATTGCTCCCCATAAAGGCCCTTTCAAGCACAGATTCTCTTGTTGTCCTAGAATTATTAGTTTTTAAATAGATTGCTGGGGATAGGTCGATAGGTTCCACCATTAGTGATGGGGAGTAAAAATAATACATTTGTACATGCAAGGGCCTCAACTGCAATGTTGCAATGTTAAAACTATTATTTTCTGAAACAACTGGAGGATTTATTTTCTCACATTTATTTTATATGCTACAAATTCATGTCTCTATTCTACCCCATAGTTTGTCCAGTCTCAGTGTAGCGAGCCCTGTAAGCCTGGATTCAGGAAAGCTAAGATAAAAGGGAAACCAAGTTGCTGTTATACCTGTGTACTGTGTGCCGATGGGGAAATGTCTAACATAACAGGTACGTCTGGTACTAATGGCAATGTGGGTCATCGTCAAATACCTCAGACAGAGAACTTCAATGGGAGCAAAATCCAAAACACATATTTCCGATGGTCTTAGGAATAATTTTATGGTTGGGGGTCATCACAACATGAGGAACTGTATTAAAGGGTCGCGGCATTAGGAAGGTTGAGAACCACTGTTGTAGAGCAAAGGATTGGCTGTTGGGACAGTTGACCCGCCCTTGTTCTTCTGCTGCACAATGGAGAGTGAGATGTAAGGATGGATGAGAAAATAATTTCTGTGTGGAACAAGGTTCCTACATTTCAGCTTTTTCTTTAGTTTAATAAGTTGGGCAACTGAGTTGTACCCCAGAATCTAACATCTTATTTTCCTTTTTTAAATGTTATTACAGATGCCCAGAGTTGTACAAAATGCTCTAAATATGAAAAGTCAAACAGTCGAAGAACCAGCTGCATCCTGAGGGAAATGAATTATATTTCCTATGATGACCATTTGGGTTCTACTTTCTCCTCCATCTCTGTAATATTATCTGTCACTTGTGCTGTAATCCTGGGAATCTTTATAAAGTACCGCGAGACTCCTATAGTGAGAGCCAACAACCGATATCTCAGCTGTCTCCTCCTCATCTCTCTCATGTTGTGTTTCCTCTGCACTTTATTATTCATTGGGCGCCCAACTCAGATATGTTGTCTCCTCCGACAAGTAACATTTGGGATTGTATTTACTATTTCTGTTTCTTCTGTGTTGGCTAAAACTCTCACAGTTATTATTGCCTTCAATGCCACAAAGCCTGGGAGCAAGCTGAAGAAGTATGTAGGAACCCAACTGGCCATCATATTAGTCATTGTATGTTCCTTGGGTGAAATTATAATCTCCATTGTATGGTTGGCCTCCAATCCCCCATTTCCAGAAGATGAAATTCTTTCTGATGCAAATACAATTATTCTCCTGTGCAATGAGGGATCCGGCTGTTTCTTCTTCTGTATAATTGGATATATAGGAACGTTGGCCCTACTGAGTTTCATTGCTGCATTTCTAGCCAAGGATTTCCCTGACCGATTTAATGAGGCTAAAAACATCACTTTCAGTATGTTGGGGTTCTGTAGCGTGTGGGGGGCATTTGTCCCTGCATACCTGAGCAGTAAGGGCAGTAGAATGGTGGCAGTTGAGATATTTGCCATCTTATCCTCCAGTGCTGGGTTATTGGGCTGTATATTCATTCCCAAGTGCTATATCATATTTCTAAGGCCTGAACTGAACACAAAAGCCAACAGAATTATTTAGGGCTGGGAATTACTGAGAATCCTGGGGGAATAAAAAGGGAAATGTCTACAAATTGGACTTTCAATATTTCTTTATATTGTATTCTGTATCTTTCTCATTGCTGGGAATAAATCAAACAAAAGCAGAACCTAGAACAATTAAATGTTTTGTGCTCCAGAAAGGGCAAAGGGAGCACTAAGGGCAGGGCCCACCCAAGAAACAATCCTGGTTCCCTGACAAGCCAGTCCCACACTGGGGCCAGCCTAAGGGAAAGTAAAAATGAGATTTAGGGTGAGTGCTTATTTACCCCCTTCTGTACCCCAGGAGCTAAAAGAGGGAGATTTCTTATGACAATGCATTGACATATCTGTGACCCCCACAAAGCTGGGTTACCATCAGACTAGATCCTGTGAATTTACAAGAAGAAGATGGCCAATGTTCATGTATGATCAAGACAAAGCAGTGCGGGCAATCATGGCCCATGGTTAGCATCCAATCAACCAATGAACCAAAGCCACAGAGGGGCACAGGGCATCTCGTTATTATATTGGGTTCTTGATCTTTTGGCACCATGTATCATGGGTAATAATACTGGGATACTCATATTGTCTGTGCCCTTGGGGGGTACCAGAATACCTAAGATTACAATTTTGCCAAGTCTCATACTACTCATGTTTGACAGTCTTAACATCCTACAGAATAGAAATATGCTACTCCCTGCCAGGCAACAGGATAGAATTAATGTTCTTTATAGTGATCACATCTGTTTGTGGGCATTTGTAACAGAAATGTATGAATGGAATGTTTTACAGTCATAAAAGAAGACTTTAAGAGAGGTATCTTTGCCTTCTACTAAACCAGGCTCTACTGCAAAGCAATTGGCCATGTTGTCGTGACCATCATCCACACCAAATACCGGCAGGGTACCCACAGGCTACAGGGAATATGACTATGATATTTCAGGTAGAAAGGCATGTAAATAATAGTCAGTTGAGAGCCTGTGTCACATAATGCTCTGGTGGGTACGCCTCGTGGGTTCTCATCCCATACCAAGTAGACTTATGGAACTCTGATTCCCCAGGTGTCCCCACGTTTCTCTGGGAAGCTTTATTGTTGGAGGGATTTGGATAAAAATGCACAGTAGCTCCTGAAGGAACATTGTGCGAAACTGTGTGAAATTGATGCAAAAATTAAAAGCCTTAAGGAGACCAAAACATTAACCTTTTAAATTGCAGTACAGAGCCCTTTAAGAAGGGACTATGTGGTGCCTAAGTACTTTAGTACTTGTTTCAGTTCAATGAAATCAAAACAAATGGAATTCATATGAATCACTACTTAAAGTTCATGTGTGAAATCTGCAACCGGTTCCAGAGGTTATCAATTGTCCCTTGTGGAATGTGTTCTGGAGTAGTAGGTGCCTCTCAACAGCTTGCAGACTCCCATTTTGGCTGCATATAGTTACAAATATAGTAAAACAGTTACCCAAAGAGCACAACGAGCCTTATAGCTCCATCACAGTGAGCTTTATTGTGGAGACCTCATGCACTATATGTTCAGGCTCAACAGCTCAATATTTAAACCCTTCATTACACCAACAAGTTCCACCAGTTTCATAGTGTGGCAAGGTACATACGTTATTTTAGTCCTGCCATCTAGTGGCCTACTCCCTAGTAGCACCTAAAAGCATTCAAACGTCATAATTCCTCCAAAACTAGTCATTGTTATGACTGATTGCCAAACCTCTTCACTTAATTTTTCAGGATTCGTTGAGGTTTGGCATGGTGCCGAGAGACTGGTGAATTGCTAATGTGGTGCCGTTATTCAAAAAGGGGTATTGTTCTCATCCTGAAAACTATAGGCCTGTTAGTCTGACATCAGTAGTAGGAAAGCTTTTGGAAGGGGTAATAAGGGATAGGGTACTTGAATACATTGCAGTTCACAATATTATAAGTTTGTGCCAGCATGGTTTTATGTGTTTTTAACAAACCTTGCCAGACTAATTTAGTTGCCTTTTATGAGGAGGTGAGCAGGAACCTCGATGCTGGAATGGCAGTGGATGGGATCAACTTAGATTTTGCTAAAGCGTTTGATACAGTACCTCACAGAAGGTTAATGATAAAATTGAGGAATATTGGCCTAGAACATAATATTTGTACTTGGATAGAGAACTGGCTGAAGGATAGAGTACAAAGAGTGGGGGTAAATGGAACAATTTTTTATTGGGCCAGTGATGTTGGTGGAGTAACGCAGGGGTCAGTCCTTGGTCCTTTGCTTTTTAAAAGGCATGTCAACGCCAAAATAATATTTTGCCTAATAAAAGAAAACATAATTCCGAGCAACTTTATGTTTAGTGCTTTCAAAGTTATGTGTAAATTTGTAATGAATGTATATTCGCTTAGAATTATGTTAGAATTGAGTTTGAACCTAAAAACATCAAAAAACCAAAGCTTTAAGTTTCATCTCCAAGAATGGAAAAAAATGAGACGTTCTAAGCAAAGTCCATAAATCCCAAGGCTGCTGCTGTATTGGGAAGAGCAGGACACCGGCTATTATGGCTGATTTAGGAAACTCTATAACTGTGCTGCTAAAATAAGTCAGTGGCTGCAGCTGCTCATAGATTGCAGTTCAGGGAAGATATATAACTAAGGGAACATTGCTAGGGATATAGACTCTGGCTGCTCTGTTACTGGCACAAGGATGTCTCCTCTCTGCCCCCATCAGCTCAGGAACCTGCATCATCTCTTTGCTCTGTTCTGTGGATCAATAGAGGTTCTGTTTCCTGCCAGACTCAAGGTTCTGCTACTGGTTCTGATGTTCCAGGTACTCCCTTCTGCAGCTGAAATGCCCAGTCCCAGCTCTGGGTACCAACTGAGCAGAAGAATCAGGATGAACTACTTTAGTGACGGGGACTTGATCATTGGGGGAATTCTCCAAATACATGATAGGTTCCTTCATTTTCATTGGGGTACACAGTGCACACTGTAAGGGCAAGTTAAGTTTCTTTTCACTTTGCCTATAGGATATATAACACTACAATGAATACAAACTGCCCCATTTGGTGTCAAGATCATTCAATCTCAATGCACTTTATATACAAGCAAAAAATGTTAAATTGTAGAGTTTGTTTGGCAATAAACTTTGTAAAGAAACAGGATTGATATTTACTTATTTTTTGGGGGGTTATAAAATTATAACTTAGAGCAAGCTTTGTCATTATCTTAATATTTAATCTCATTAACAGAATCTAATAGTTAAGCCTGTCTCCCTACATAACAGAGTCTCATTCAGACACTATCGCCACCTACTGGTTCTCATTTATACGATTGAGGAGATCAATAAGGATCCGGAGATCCTGCCTAATGTGACTTTGGGCTATCGGATCTATGACTCCTGTGCCTCGGGAATGATATCTATTGCAAGTGCTTTTGGCATCCTGTCTGGAACAGAACAACCAATCCCAAATTACAGCTGCTGGAATAACAGGAAGGTTGTGGGGTTCATAGGAGACTTGTCTTCAGAATCATCTCTGTCCATCGCATGGCTCGCAGGGATCTACAGGTACCCTCAGGTATTTGTGTGGAAAGGATAGATTCCATAGGCTGCTCCCATTCATTGTCTTAAATTGTAATTGTTATTTTTATATAAAGATTTGGTTGGCCAGTTTGTTCAATGTTGACCCTCAAGTTTAACACTTCCAAGTGAACTCAGTCTCAGAATGACACTGCCTGGAATTAGACAACTTGTTATCTACAAAAAAAACCCAGATCCTTCTCCATTAAGGATCCCCCCAACTCACTACCATTTTGTGTATAACTCACATTTATATTATTTCCACCAAAGGGCAGAACCTTTCACTTTTCTACACTGAAGTTCATTTTCGAGTTTACTGCCCAGTTTTTCAATTTTGTCTCTCTGCAAAGTGGCACCATCATTTCATCTCAATAAATCACAGTCAATCTGTTGCGATAGACAATTTATCCTGATATTGGCAATTCTCAATTTATGGATAAGGCACTGGTAAATCAATCTGGGACCACTGGAATATTAGATTCCTTCTACTGCCAATCAGAGTTGCTCATTTTGCTCAACCCATGAAGAAAATGGAAATTAAGAAGAGAATAATAATAGACCTTCCAGTTCATTGACATAAGAGGCTCTGGGATTCAACTCCATCAGAGTCAAAGAAATAATATGTAGAACTCAACACATGTATGGCTTGGCCAAAAGCACTTTGCAGTTCACTTTGCTCCATCTGTACAGACTTGGAGGAATTAAATTTAGCATCCAAAGTTGCCCCCATTCACTGCTCAGGTAGAACAAATACCTACAAAGTTTTCTTGTGGTCTAGTGGCAGTCATTTCTTCTGACATAACAATTATTTGCCATCTTAATCCTGTCTGTTTTTGAAGAAGACAATGGAAAAATGGGGTTTCTTCTGCAGATCAAGATTGTTAGATATTTTTTAGTTGTTCTTGTGTTTCTTATACTTTTATTAACATATTCAATTTAGTTACCAAAAAAGCACATCAGGTTCAACCATTCCTAAACCCTCTACAGGATGAATCAGATAAAGCAAATAAACCCAAAGCTGGGCATCTATCAGCTAATTCATTTTCTTACTGCTCACCAAGGGCAATATGTTGGGTTAATCACTTCAACTATACACTTTAAGATGTTTGCAGCTAAAAAAGACATTGACCCCAATATTGAACCCCACCAGTGAGTCCCTCATTCCATAACTTCTCTGCCCAACAGTTACAGAGATTCCTGTGCCGAAAGTCAAAATTCACAAGCATGAGTGCCCATCTATTGCCTTCCCCATCCATGGAGTAATAAGTATTAGTTTATGTAGCACGTAGCTAATTAGCTGCTTCTTAGTTTTATTTTGTTGACTTTTTTTTCTTGTATCTACAGATCAGTTATGGCTCTGCTGATCCCATATTTAATAATAGACTAGAGTTTCCATCTTTGTACTGAATGATCCCCAATGTGTTATCTGAAATTGATGCTATAATGAGCCTGATTAGGCATTTTGGCTGGAAATGGGTTGGACTCATTGTATCGGATGATGTTATTGGGCACAGGGCAAGGGAAAGGCTACAAAATCAAATGAACAAAGATGGCGGCTGCTTGGCCTTCCTCACTAGATTTAAAAATTGGTCAGATATAAACAGGTCAAAAGTAAATATTACAATCTACGAGACCACAGCCAATATGATCATTCTTTTTAACAGTTGACAGTATATTGACATTTTTTATCTTTTTTTTGCCCTTGATAAAATGCCGAAGAAAATATGGATTGCGTCCTCATCTTTCTCCCGTGTAATCGAGCTGCAATATTCACATGTACTAGTAACTTTCAATGGTACTTTGGCACTTTCCTTACAACAAGGGGAGATTCCTGGTTTTAAGCAGTTTTTCTATTCCTTAAATCCATATACATATCGAGATGATACTTTTTTCTCAAAGATCTGGGAAATTTTATTTTGTTGCAGATTTTCAGACTTGGCCCCAGGGAAAATAACCAAGATCCCTCTTCCAAAATGTACCGGGAATGAAACATTTGATGATACAGTTCTGGAATCCTACGGAACATTTAATTACAGAATAGCTTATGGGGTTTACACTGCAGTTTACACAATGGCTCACACTCTCCATGAACTGTACGGCACAATGACACGTTCCCCTAAATCAGCAGAGAGCCTACACATGTACTTTAAGCAATGGCAGGTACGTTCCTTTGTACAGGAATTATACATTAATACCTTTAGTCTTGGTCATTGCAATTATTTTTCTAAAAAGACTAGCATTACATTTGTGGATTCCAGAACATTTCACTAATTGAACACTAAGACCTATAACCCAGCCTGTAAGGGTCACTTGTACCCAGATATAATGGTACCCACTTGTAGTACCTCGGCTAAACTACTTGTTCTAACACTTTCCCACTGGAGGTTAAAGATGTAGTTAAGAATGCTTATTTTTGTACTGATGGATTGAAATTACCAACTCAACCCCAATCACAATGGCAGGAAGAAGTGTTGGGATCCTTATAGATACTGGGGCCAATTATAGGTAAGAAGAATTGAATGACAGAAGGGTGAGTAGGACAAGATGGTGCCAGAAATACTTTATATCAGTGCTCAACTTGTGATCTTTCAGTTTTTGTTGGAGTATCTCCATCTAAGAACCAAAGAACTTGTTCTTTAATTTTTTCTTTGTAATTACACAACACTATTATGTTCTTTTTGCAAGTTTGTAGCCTCACTTTGCATTTGTCTATGTGTCTTTCAATTTCTTGTATGTATGTATGTATAAATTTATTTATAAAGTGCCACAAGGGTACGCAGTGCTGTACAGTCTTACAATATACACAATTACACACAGGGGGCACAAGTGTTATAATAAATACAATAAATATATATATAAATGCACAAGGAATTAGTGCCATGTGGTATGAGACACAGTAGGAAGGAGGTCCCTGCCCCGTAGAGCTTACAATCTGAGTGGTTGGGTAACATACAGGCACAAACTGGAAGGTAAGAGGCACCAGGTATGGGCATTTGCCCTTAAGCACAGGACTCGGCAAAATAATGTTTTAGTGCTCCAGAATGTAACAGCTGAGCTTTTTCTTAAAGAGAGTGGGTGAGTTTTCCCTATGGAGGGATTCAGGGATAGAGTTCCAGAGGGAAGGAGCAGCGAGATAGAAAGGGTTAAGCCGAGAGAGCGCAGTGGGTGTGGATGGTGTAAAAAGACGGAGGCTCTGAGAGGAGCGGAGGAAATGACCAGAAACGTGCAGGGAGACCAGTGAGGGAATGTAGTGAGGAGCAGGGAGACCAGTGAGGGAATGTAGTGAGGAGCAGGGAGACCAGTGAGGGAATGTAGTGAGGAGCAGGGAGACCAGTGAGGGAATGTAGTGAGGAGCAGGGAGACCAGTGAGGGAATGTAGTGAGGAGCAGGGAGACCAGTGAGGGAATGTAATGAGGAGCAGGGAGACCAGTGAGGGAATGTAGTGAGGAGCAGGGAGACCAGTGAGGGAATGTAGTGAGGAGCAGGGAGACCAGTGAGGGAATGTAGTGAGGAGCAGGGAGACCAGTGAGGGAATGTAGTGAGGAGCAGGGAGACCAGTGAGGGAATGAAATGAGGAGCAGGGAGACCAGTGAGGGAATGTAGTGAGGGGCAGGGAGACCAGTGAGGGAATGTAGTGAGGAGCAGGGAGACCAGTGAGGGAATGTAGTGAGGAGCAGGGAGACCAGTGAGGGAATGTAGTGAGGAGCAGGGAGACCAGTGAGGGAATGTAGTGAGGAGCAGGGAGACCAGTGGAGAAATGTAGTGAGGAGCAGGGAGACCAGTGAGGGAATGGAGTGAGGAGCAGGGAGACCAGTGAGGGAATGGAGTGAGGAGCAGGGAGACTAGTGAGGGAATGGAGTGAGGAGCAGAGAGACCAGTGAGGGAATGTAGTGAGGAGCAGGGAGACCAGTGAGGGAATGTAGTGAGGAGCAGGGAGACCAGTGAGGGAATGTAGTGAGGAGCAGAGGAGGGAAGGGCACTGAATGTTAGTAGAAGGATTCTGTAAGCTCCTTTGCTTAACAGGTAACCATGCCTGAGAGTTTAATTGAGGCTGAACAGGTTCCCTCTTAGGAGAGAGCAGGAGGATCCTGGCAGCAGAGTTTAAAATTGATTGCAGGGGAGAGAGGTGGGAGTCTGGGAGGCCGGTTAGTAGGAGATTGCAGTAATCTAAGCGGGAAAGGATAAGGGCATAGATTAGTGTTTTAGCTGTTACTTGTGAGAGAAAGGGGCGTATCTTGGCAATATTGCAGAGGAGAAAGCAGCAGGTTTTGACAGTGTTATTAATATGGTTAGAGAAGGAGAGGGACTGGTCAAAGATACCCCCAAGGCAGCGTGCAGAATTTACAGGGTTAATGGTCATGCCATCAGTAGTAATGGTGAAAAGAGGAGGAGGGCCAGGTTTGGGTGGGAAGACCATGAGCTCTGTTTTAGCTAGGGTAAGTTTGAGCTGGCGTCGGTTCATCCAGGAGGAGATAGCCAGGGGGCAGTTATCAATCTGGGTTTGAACATCAGTGGTTAGTGCGGGGGTGTCTAAATATATCTGGGTGCATCTGCATATGGTGGTATTTAAGACCAAAAGAAGAAATAAGGTCTCCTAGAGAGAGAGTGTACAGGGAGAACAGGCACCCCCACACTGAGCGGAACCCACACATTAAGCGGAACTGGGGTAGGGGATTTGTTAGCAAGAGCGACAGAGAAGGAGCGGTTAGAGAGATAGGGGAGACCCAGGGTGCAGCCTGATCCCCGATACCCAGAGAATAGAGAATGTGTATAAGGACAGAATGGTCGACAGTATCAAAAGCAGAGGAAAGGTCTAGGAGAATGAGGACCGAGTAGTGTCCTTTGGCCTTGGCAGTCTGGGGATCATTTGCCCCTCTACATAAGGCCGTCTCAGTGGGGCGCAGGCCGGAAACCAGACTGCATAGGGTCCAGCAGATTATGGGGGCATAGGGCCCAATGAGCAGGGAGTAGGCGGAGTAAGGGCAGGGGCACACTGTTAGTAGGGATGGGGGCATAGGGCCCAATGAGCAGGGAGTAGGCGGAGTAAGGGCAGGGGCACACTGTTAGTAGGGATGGGGGCATAGGGCCCAATGAGCAGAGAGTAGGGGGGTAAGGGCAGGGGCACACTGTTAGTAGGGATGGGGGCATAGGGCCCAATGAGCAGGGAGTAGGTGGAGTAAGGGCAGGGGCACACTGTTAGTAGGGATGGGGGCATAGGGCCCAATGAGCAGGGAGTAGGTGGAGTAAGGGCAGGGGCACACTGTTAGTAGGGATGGGGGCATAGGGCCCAATGAGCAGGGAGTAGGTGGAGTAAGGGCAGGGGCACACTGTTAGTAGGGATGAGGGCATAGGGCCCAGTGAGCAGGGAGTAGGGGGGTAAGGGCAGGGGTACACTGTTAGTAGGGATGGGGGCATAGGGCCCAATGAGCAGGGAGTAGGTGGAGTAAGGGCAGGGGCACACTGTTAGTAGGGATGAGGGCATAGGGCCCAGTGAGCAGGGAGTAGGCGGAGTAAGGGCAGGGGCACACTGTTAGTAGGGATGGGGGCATAGGGCCCAATGAGCAGGGAGTAGGTGGAGTAAGGGCAGGGGCACACTGTTAGTAGGGATGAGGGCATAGGGCCCAATGAGCAGGGAGTAGGTGGAGTAAGGGCAGGGGCACACTGTTAGTAGGGATGAGGGCATAGGGCCCAATGAGCAGGGAGTAGGTGGAGTAAGGGCAGGGGCACACTGTTAGTAGGGATGAGGGCATAGGGCCCAGTGAGCAGGGAGTAGGGGGAGTAAGGGCAGGGGCACACTGTTAGTAGGGATGGGGGCATAGGGCCCAATGAGCAGGGAGTAGGTGGAGTAAGGGCAGGGGCACACTGTTAGTAGGGATGGGGGCATAGGGCCCAGTGAGCAGGGAGTAGGCGGAGTAAGGGCAGGGGTACACTGTTAGTAGGGATGGGGGCATAGGGCCCAATGAGCAGGGAGTAGGTGGAGTAAGGGCAGGGGCACACTGTTAGTAGGGATGAGGGCATAGGGCCCAGTGGGCAGGGAGTAGGGGGAGAGGATCGGAGAAGCTGAGAAACTTCCGACTGTTACGAGACTGAAGAAGCTGAATACGGAGAGAGGAGATTTAGGAAGGTTGAGATTACCGGTATCTGAAGGTTGGGAAAATTGTCAGCAAAGTCCTGGGGGGGGTGTTCAAATATGATTGATTCATTAGGTGAAGGATGAAGTAGCGAGTTAAATATGGAGAATAAACGCCGCGGGTTTGATTTATTATATATATAAGTGAGTTATAGTATACTTGCTTGGCCTGGGATAGGGCAGTATTGAGACTCACCATAAGGAATTTATAGTGGAGGAAATCCACCTTTGCACGAGATTTCCCCAAATGCGCTCAGCGGGTCGGGCACAGGAGCAGGAATGGCACCTGAGGGTTAAGCCAGGGCCGGGGATTGTGGGCACGACTGCGCTGCGGCTGCAGGGGGGCATGGGGGTTAATTGCAGATGATAAAATAGAGTTGTAGGTATTTACCAGTAACTCAGGATCAGAGGAAGCACAGAGGGAGGAGAGGCTAGAGCTGAGAGAGTTAGAGAGAGCAGTTATATCAACCATTCGAGTGTTGGGAATAAGGGTTTTAGGCTGAGCGTTAGCAGAAGGAGAAGGAGACACGTGCGAGATAGAGAAAGAGATAAGATGATGATCTGAGAGAGGAAAAGGCTCACTGTTAGATTCAGATAGATCTAGATTTTTTGGAAATCGAGATGGCCAGGGCTGAGAGGGGTCATCTATGTGGCAATTGGTATCTCCCAAAATAATTGCAGGGGTGTCAGAGCATAGAAACAAAGAGAGCCAGGATTCAAAGTCAGAGAGGAACGTAGCCAAGGATTTTGTAGAAGGAGGCCTGTAACCAACTGCCCCCCCCCCGCACAGAGAGAGGGTGGAAAGATGAACCCCATGCACCTCAAAAGAAGGAAACCTGAAAGTAGGGGGTATAGGGATTAGTTTAACCCGGCAGCATATATATCCAACATACCTGTAATATCTAAGCCACATGTTTCCTCCAGACCACTGGGGATAATTATACAATCCATATTTCTTTCAAGGGAATTAGTAGACTTGGCAACCTGTATAGGGATAATATAATATTGTTTAAAGAAATGACATATGTATTTTTATATATTTTAAGCTAAATGCATTGATGCGGCATGTGGCATTCAGAATGTCTTCTGGGGACCAGATATTCTTTAGAGACAATGGAGACCCACCAGCCAATTATGATATTCTGAAATGGCTCTTTTTAAGAAAAGGAAATATACAGAGCATAAAGGTTGGAAGCTTTGACACATCCAGATCTGATGGGGATCAATTATTTATCAATAACAGCGCCAATCTCTGGGGCCCGTACTTTTCAGAGGTAACATCTCAGATGAAGTCTGGTTCCTTTGTGTTTTGAGTTCATGGGAGCCAACATGGGGTCAGGATAAAAAACCCTTTTTCTATATTTGGCAGCATGAGGATGTCACGTGCTGTCGTAGTAGTTTGGCGCCAAATTCAAAATAAAAGAATGCCAAGGGCACAAGTTTAAGCCTTTTACTGCCAGCCATTTTGGTCAAAGCGGTACGTGTATTGCCAGAAAGTTTTTGAACATTTTGCAATCTTTCAATTTAGGGGACTTTCCTTGGGAGGACTTTTAGTTTACCCAGGAAACCTATATATTGTTTTTTTTAGGACAACCTAAGTTTTCAAAATATGGTAGAATTTTTCTGTTATTCCAAGATAAAGGCTTCTAAATGTCTAAAACATGAAAAAAAATATATTTTTCATAATATAAACACATATACCAGAAACAAAAATTATTTTATGCACAAGAATACAACTGATTTGGAAAGTCCCATGTCTCCTGAACGTGCCAATACCAAATATATATAGTTTTATGGAGATTTCTCACTTGTATAGGTCAAAAACTCCCAGCAGTACCCTACCAAATTTCCAAAGCACTGCTCCAGAAAGCTGCATACTTTAGATTTCAAGGCCAAAACTTCCACTAACAGAATATTTAACCAAGAAAATTATACATTTTTGGAAAGAACAGATTCTAGGGAATCCAGAATAGGTAGAACTGTCTGTCTACTCCAAACTACCAAGTCACAATGCTTTCCTAAAATTGTTGGTTTTTATCAAAATTTGTGATTTTTTTGAAAAATCACTTCAAAACTTCCTGTCTATAGTATCTTATCTCCTACAGGTCATAAAGTAACCAGATAAAACACCCTAAATATGAACGCCAGGGGTCCACTGAACAGTTTGATGCCCAATATGTATAGGTTTAGCTAAGTATGTGGCATGTAGGGGCCCCAATGTGAACATACCCCCATATGTACTGTCATTTCTGTCATTTCAGCTCCTGCAAAATCAACACATTTACATCATTATATGTGGGATAAAGCTACAAAAAATGTATGCTCACCCCAGAAATCCATATATTTTTGGAAAGTACACATTTCCCCGAATCTAAAATGGGTACCCATGTCTTTCTACTCCAAAGTACCAAGCTGCAAAGCTTTCCTAAATTTGGCGATTTTGATTACATTTCCAAAAATCCCCTCAAAGCTTCCATTTTGCAGCATCTTATCTCCCATATAGCATTAGGTACCAAGATAAAATGCCCTAAATATGAATGCCAGGGGTCCACTGAACAGTTTTATATACAATATGTATAGGTTTACCTAACTATGTGTCATGTAGGGGCCCCAATGTGAACATACCCCATGCAAGTTTTCATTTCTATCATGACTTTTCTGAAAAATGACTAAAAATGTTGCAATTTGCCACATTTATCTTACAACATTTCTTACATACAATGACACATCACCCTAAATATGAATGCCAGAGGTCTAATGAACAGTTTGATGCCCTATATGCAAAGATATGTGGTGTACAGAGGCACCCAAATGAAAATAGTGCATATGAATTTTCTCAGCTGTCAAAATAAGCCCAATGACTGAGTATTATGTGCCGTAAGACCCTCTAACTATACTGAAAAACCCAGAAAACCATATATTTTTTGGAAAGTACACATTCTGAAAATCCAACATGGGTAAAGAGTCCTTTCTACACCAAAGTACCAATCTGCAAAGCTTTCCTAAAGTTAGTGGTTTTTATGACATTTCAGAAAATCATCTAAAAATTTTGAAATTTGCCTCTTTTTTCTCACACAATTTCTTGCGTACAAAGGCAAGTCACCCCAAATAGGAACACCAGAGGCCTACTGAACAGTTTGATGCCCAATATGCATAGATATACCAAAGTCTGCGGTATGTACTGACCCCAAAATGAAAATAGCGCATATGGATTTCTCGCCTGCCAACTCAGCTTTTGCACACAGAGCCCCCTGTCAGTGTATTATGTGCCGTAACCCCCCAAAACTATACAGAGACCCCCAGAAAAACCTATATTTTTGGAGAATACACCTTCTGATGAATTCGAAATAGGTAAAGTTATTTTTCTACACCAAAGTACCACATGGCAAAGTGAAGCTAAAAAACAGATCGGGAATACTAATCCATAGATAAAAGTGCAATAAAACCACAAAAATTGTGCAAATTAGTGAAACAACAAAATAAGTCACACAACAGTGGTGTCAGTGGTCGGAATATCTGATCCAATAGTCAGGCTGTCAAAATAAACAGTTTTTAGGAAAAAAAACAAAGACAAAGCGGTAAAATAAATAAGTAAAAAAAAAAGTGTTTGTGTATACATGTGTGTACACATCTAAAAGTTGTCTGACAGTGTGTAAGTGTGTATATAAGTGTATAAAAGTGTGCTAAAGGGTGTGAAATTTAAAAAAAAAGAATTCTAATATGTGTGCTGTATGTGTGTGTAAATGCATGTAATTGTATGTAAGATTGTGTAAGTGTGTATAATAGTGTAAAGAAAGGGCACTTACCTGTCCAGGAGCTAGATGGCTGGTCAGATTGCTTGTAGATGCCTTCAGTGATCCTGCAGGGTCCTCTGTGCAGAGCTCGCAGCAACAGGAAATAAGGGGGCATTGCTGGAGGGAGGGGGAGAAAGCAGGGGGGAAAGCAGGGAGAGCCGAACGAGAAGCAGCAGATCACGATCGCATCTGCTGCTTGGAGGTTGGTCCTGCGATGATCGCATCGCAGGACCCACATGACAGGCCCCCTGGCTTGTTACCCAGGGCAGGGCGGCACAAATTTAGGGGCAGCATGCCGCCCCGCCGCAACAGAATTTTGAAATTTTGCTCTGATACGGAGCAGTGGGGATTTCTCCCCACTGCTCCGTATGGGAGTTAAATGCCTGCGCATGCGCACTTGAGTTGACGCGGCGTGGCATGGAGGGAGGGGGGGCTTGTTCGCGCATGCACAGGGGGCGCGAATGGGGGACGGGCTAGGGGCGGCTGCTTTTGAAATCCGGCGCTGACCCAGGGGGCTATCATCGCTCAGAACTCTGCAGAGTTCTTCAGAGAGAAACCTAGATAAAAGTGTTAAACAGGTAGGGTTCAGGTACACCATCCTGGACCTGGGATAAACCATAATAGGAAAGCAAAATTCAGTAAAGAACCTAGAAATGTTGTTGTGTTGTAGGGCTCTTCCAGTGCAATAAGTATTTCAGAGGGATGCTTCAGTTAAGAGTTATAGCAGATGAAAGGTCTGATGGTGGGCCTCCTGTCTTGGTGGGCCATGGGCAAAAGCCCATTTTACCCATTTATTAATACAGCCCTGCTCTAGGGGCCTAATCCCTGTCAGGAGTGCCCACCACTACTGCTGTCTTCTCCGGTACAGAATCCAATCCATGGCTAACATGTGACCTTGCCAGCGCTGTATCCCACGTAGATGGCTTCATTTATTGGATGTGGACATTGGTCTGAGGAGGACTAATTTGTGTAGACAGCCTCAATTTGCAATACCTTTAGGGTCAATGAAAGAAGATTCTGCAACAAAAACAAAACTCTCTAGATGGATCAGAGAAACAATTTCGCAGGCATATAAAGCTCTTGACAAGGATCCCCAGGGCGAGGTCAACCAGACATTTAATTGCTTCTTGGGCTAGGAGGTTTCTGCAGATTAGGGCTGTGTAGGTCTGCCCCATGCTCTCCCATTCACACATTTGCTAAGTTATAGATATAGTTCTTCTTAGAGAGCAGTTTTGGCAGGAAAATTCTGCAATCAGTTGTATCTACAAACTGATGAAGACTATGTCTTGTTTCTCCCTTTGCTTTGTATTTTACTTGATAGGGTTGCTTTAGTAAGTCCCCAGGGTTCCTGTGTCCCCCAAGGATGTTAAAGCAAAGGAGATTTTTTTGTATGTCTTTCTCTCTAGTCACTTGGGGGGCAATGGACCACCCTCCCCGAAACATTGTGTTCCTGCAATTTAGTGAGTAATTGTGGGGTTTTTGTTATGGTTTGTGTGTGTTTTATTTGTTTTGGACTTACTATTCGAAATCCTCTCTTCCAAGAGATTGCTGGGGATTAGAGATGTAGCGAACTGTTCGCCGGCGAACTAATTCGCGCGAACATCGGGTGTTCGCGTTCGCGAAAATTCGCGGACTTTTGCCGATGTTCGCCACTTTGGGTTCGCCGTGTTTTTTTTTGGCGCCGCGTTTTTTCGCCTTGGTTTTCCCACCGCTTTTTTCCGCCGCGTTTTATCGCCTATGCATATACATAGGAATAGCTTGCGTTTTTTTTGGCGTTATTTTTTTGCGTTTTTTTTTGCGTTTTTTTTTTTGGCGCTTTTTTTTGGCGTTTTTTTTAAAAGTATTTTTCTTAGAAGTTTTTGCCCTTGATCCCCCTCCTGCATGCCACTGTCCAGGTCGTGGCACCCTTTAAACAACTTTAAAATCATTTTTCTGGCCAGAAATGGCTTTTCTAGGTTTTAAAGTTCGCCTTCCCATTGAAGTCTATGGGGTTCGCAAAGTTCGCGAATATTCGCGAGTTTTGGCGAAAGTCCGCGAACGGGTTCGCGAACATTTTTGCGCGGGTTCGCTACATCCCTACTGGGGATAGGTTCCAACATTAGTGATGGGGAGTAAAAAGAAGCCATTTGTACATGCGAGGGCCTCAACTGCAACGTTGCAATGTTAATATTATTATTTTCTGAAACCAAGCCAATATGGATTCTGTCACTTGCTTGTACTCGTCTATACTGCTTACAATATTGGAGCAACCCCCATTTTAAATATTCTTTAGGAAATAAGTTTATTGTACTTGAATCTTTCTTTTCTTATATTTATTTTATATGCTATAAATTCATGTCTCTATTCTACCCCACAGTTTGCGCATTCTCGCTGTAGCGAGCCCTGTAAGCCTGGATTCAGGAAAGCTAAAGTAGAAGGGGCGCCAAGTTGCTGTTATACCTGTGTACTGTGTGCCGATGGGGAAATGTCTAACATAACAGGTACGTCTGATATTAATGGCAATGTGAGCATCTATGGGAGCAAAATCATGACAGAAAGGCAGAGGGTGGCAACTTTTTTTCCATGTAAAACCCAACAAATAATCTGTATATACCTGCCACTCTGGTTGTTTAAAGGTTAATAGTAAGGCTGCAGCACCCCCTTACCAATTAGGATTCCTTCTCCCCCTGTAACTCCCTAGGCCCCCTCCCTTAGGAATTGACTTTGCCTCGTGACTACTTAGTGTAGGGAATGGTAAATTTTACCTTTTCTAAACTCTGTGGTCCCCTAGTTACATAGACAGCTATAAAGGGTCCTTAATGTAATGGGAAGTAAGTCCCTTTGTCCTGGGTCATAGAATAATCGTTTGCAGTTCCACAGTTTGGCCATAAGGTGGCACTGTGGTATAAATGGCTGAGCAGCCATGAGGCTGGAGGCCATTTTGTGAAGTCTCAGCCTGAGCAAGCAGACAGAGATATACTGTGGAATCTGGGTGTAGGTAGGCCCAGACAGAATAGGCAGCTCCTGTTATAGGTCACACTAGGTGTGATAGACAGGCAGGGCTATTTAGTGAGCAGCATTTTGGCTCTGACCAGGAATTGTAGAGGGATTATAATCCCGGGTATAATACTGCCCAGAGTAGGGGTAACAGTGTACAGACCTAGGGTTAGATAGTGATCCCCGAGGTTCCACTGGAAACATATACCTGAAAGCGGGGAGTTAACCCATTGTGCCCTGCAGCTAAAGAGTTATTGTGACCATTCGTTGTAAGTACTGCCTATAAGATGCTACTACCTACCTAGTCTATGCTGTAATTACTCCTAAGTGGCTGTGTAAATAAACAGATCATGGTTTCAAGGTTAGGAACCACTGGCACCCATTTAATAAGAGATACAACACATATTTGCCTGGCCTCCATATCAAGCGAGGGTTAACCCCTGAAGGATAAAGTCTCATCCTGGGTAAAATACGATGTAGCTTGTGGTAACAGAAGGGCTAATTTACTATAAGCTTACATTAGCATGCTCAGTTTAGCAGCCAAACAGGATATGGCACTGATAGTTTCTATAGAAACTCTGCTTTAGCTGTGCACTCTACTTGAGAAACATGTTTTTTTTCTCCTAACCTCCTCTCCTGAGATCAGTTTAACAATGCAGTAAACCAAGCAGGACTTTTTTTAAACAAACTTAGATCTGCCTGTGTAAGCCTGCATTCTTCATTGCATGAACTTTACAGTGCACATGTCCTGTAAAGACTCTTAAACCATACACAATTTGAGGAGGTAACACAATATCAGAAGGATAAAGGGTACAATTTTCATTGTCTTGGACCTATGCTCTTCATAGTTATGTCTGTTTCATTATTTGAACTTAAATATATCCATGGCCACTTGTTTCCCAGGATGTCAGTCTTAGTAATGAAATAACTCAATCACTGTTAATAACATTTCCCAGTTATTCATGAGTGTAACACTGGGGAGAGAAACCTTAATGTATTTGGTTCCTGAGTTACACTTGACCTTGTAGAGCAAAGGATTGGCTGTTGGGACAGTTGACCCGCCCTTGTTCTTCTGCTGCACAATGGAGAGTGAGATGTAAGGATGGATGAGAAAATAATTTCTATGTGGAACAAGGTTCCTGAATTTCAGCTTTTTCTTTAGTTTAATAAGTTGGGCAACTGAGTTGTACCCCAGAATCTAACACCTTATTTTCCTTTTTTCAATGTTATTACAGATGCCCAGAGTTATACAAAATGCTCTAAATATGAAAGGTCAAACAGTGGGAGAACCAGCTGCATCCCGAGGGATATAAATTACCTTTCCTATGATGACCATTTGGGTTCTACTTTCTCCTCCATCTCTGTAACATTCTCCATCTCTTGTGCTGTAATCCTGGGAATCTTTATAAAGTACCGCAACACTCCTATAGTGAGAGCCAACAACCGATATCTCAGCTGTCTCCTCCTCATCTCTCTCATGTTGTGTTTCCTCTGCACTTTATTATTCATTGGGCGCCCAACTCAGATATGTTGTCTTCTCCGACAAATAACATTTGGGATTGTATTTACTATTTCTGTTTCTTCTGTGTTGGCTAAAACTCTCACAGTTATTATTGCCTTCAATGCCACAAAGCCTGGGAGCAAGCTGAAGAAGTATGTAGGAACCCAACTGGCCATCATATTAGTCATTGTATGTTCTTTGGGTGAGATGATAATCTCCATTGTATGGATGGTGTCCTATCCCCCATTTCTAGAAGATGATACTCTTTCTGATGCAGATACCATTATTCTCCTGTGCAATGACGGATCTGGTTATTTTTTCTTCTGTATAATTGGATATATAGGAACGTTGGCCCTACTGAGTTTCATTGCTGCATTTCTAGCCAAGGATTTCCCTGACCGATTTAATGAGGCTAAAAACATCACTTTCAGTATGTTGGGGTTCTGTAGCGTGTGGGGGGCATTTGTCCCTGCATACCTGAGCAGTAAGGGCAGTAGAATGGTGGCAGTTGAGATATTTGCCATCTTATCCTCCAGTGCTGGGTTATTGGGCTGTATATTCATTCCCAAGTGCTATATCATATTTCTAAGGCCTGAACTGAACACAAAAGCCAACAGAATTATTTAGGGCTGGGAATTACTGAGAATCCTGGGGGGAATAAAAAGGGAAATGTCTACAAATTGGACAATATTTCTTTATATTGTATTCTGTACTCTGGTTTCCTGATTTCTTCCACTTTCAGAGGTTTCTGTGACACTTGGGGGCACATTTACTAACCCACGAATCCGAATCCGAATTGGAAAAATTCCGATTGGAAAACGAACATTTTGCGACTTTTTCGTATTTTTTGCGATTTTTTCGGCGCCTTTACAACTTTTTCGGAAATTGTCGCGACTTTTTCGTTACCAATACGATTTGCGCGAAAAAACGCGAGTTTTTCGTAGCCATTACGATGCGCACGTATGTTGTCGTGACTTTTTCGTATTGAGCGCTCGTAAGCGGCGGGCGAAACTTTCAGACTTAGCATGATTTTGGAAGCCTCCCATAGGGCTCAATGGCACTCTGCAGCTCCAACCCGGCCCAAGGGAAGCCTCCCATAGGGCTCAAAGGCACTCTGCAGCTCCAACCTGGCCCAAGGAAAGTCTCCCATAGGGCTCAAAGGCACCCTGCAGCTCCAACCCGGCCCAAGAAAAGTCTCCCATAGGGCTCAAAGGCACCCTGCAGCTCCAACCCGGCCCAAGAAAAGTCTCCCATAGGGCTCAATGGCACTCTGCAGCTCCAACCCGGCCCAAGGAAAGTCTCCCATAGGGCTCAATGGCACTCTGCAGCTCCAACCCGGCCCAAGGAAAGTCTCCCATAGGGCTCAATGGCACTCTGCAGCTCCAACCCGGCCCAAGGAAAGTCTCCCATAGGGCTCAATGGCACCCTGCAGCTCCAACCCGGCCCAAGAAAAGTCTCCCATAGGGCTCAATGGCACCCTGCAGCTCCAACCCGGCCCAAGAAAAGTCTCCCATAGGGCTCAATGGCACTCTGCAGCTCCAACCCGGCCCAAGGAAAGTCTCCCATAGGGCTCAATGGCACTCTGCAGCTCCAACCCGGCCCAAGGAAAGCCTCCCATAGGGCTCAATGGCACTCTGCAGCTCCAACCCGGCCCAAGGAAAGTCTCCCATAGGGCTCAATGGCACTCTGCAGCTCCAACCCGGCCCAAGGAAAGTCTCCCATAGGGCTCAATGGCACTCTGCAGCTCCAACCCGGCCCAAGGAAAGTCTCCCATAGGGCTCAATGGCACTCTGCAGCTCCAACCCGGCCCAAGGAAAGTCTCCCATAGGGCTCAATGGCACCCTGCAGCTCCAACCCGGCCCAAGGAAAGTCTCCCATAGGACTCAATGGCACCCTGCAGCTCCAACCCGGCCCAAGGAAAGTCTCCCATAGGGCTCAATGGCACCCTGCAGCTCCAACCCGGCCCAAGGAAAGTCTCCCATAGGGCTCAATGGCACCCTGCAGCTCCAACCCGGCCCAAGGAAAGTCTCCCATAGGGCTCAATGGCACTCTGCAGCTCCAACCCGGCCCAAGGAAAGTCTCCCATAGGGCTCAATGGCACCCTGCAGCTCCAACCCGGCCCAAGGAAAGTCTCCCATAGGGCTCAATGGCACCCTGCAGCTCCAACCCGGCCCAAGGAAAGTCTCCCATAGGGCTCAATGGCACTCTGCAGCTCCAACCCGGCCCAAGGAAAGTCTCCCATAGGGCTCAATGGCACCCTGCAGCTCCAACCCGGCCCAAGGAAAGTCTCCCATAGGGCTCAATGGCACCCTGCAGCTCCAACCCGGCCCAAGGAAAGTCTCCCATAGGGCTCAATGGCACCCTGCAGCTCCAACCCGACCCAAGGAAAGTCTCCCATAGGGCTCAATGGCACCCTGCAGCTCCAACCCGGCCCAAGGAAAGTCTCCCATAGGGCTCAATGGTACCCTGCAGCTCCAACCTGGCTCAAGAAAAGTCACCATACTGAAGCTTGAATGAATCCGAATCTTTCGTACTCAGCGCGAAGGCTACGAAAAAGTCGCGACTTTTCGCGCAAGTAGTAACGCTACAAAAAAATAGCCAGATTTTGCGCAACATTCAGAATGGCAACGAAAAAGTCGCGACAATTTTCCGAAAAATCGCCAAATACCGATCATTACGAAAAAAACGCAATCGGACACATTCGGCCCGTTCGTGAGTAAGTAAATGTGCCCCTTGGTATTGGGCATAGGAAATCCTTCCTGGAACCCGTTGTATGTGGGCAGCTCTGCTGTGGGTTCTGTTTGTTGTATTATTGCTGTACAAGCTGTTTGAAAATGTAATGTGTCATTTTTTGGTTGCGCCCATTTTTTATGAGCCGAATTTTGCCGCCGTTTTGCAAAACTATCCGCCAATGGTGAAACATGAAAATTCGCTGCTATTCCATGCCTGGTGAATAATTTCACCCAGTGGCAATAAATCTGACATTTGCCTTTTCCCTGCCCCATCACAGACTCAAAAATAAGTGTTTTTCTATCTTTCTCGTTGCTGGGAATAAAAACAGAAGCAGAACCTAAAAAAAGTAAAAGTTTTGTGCTCCAGAAAGGGCAAAGGGAGCACTAAGGGCAGGGCCCACCCAAGAAACAATCCTGGTTCCCTGACAAGCCAGTCCCACACTGGGGCCAGCCTGAAGGAAAGTAAAAATGAGATTTAGGGTGAGTGCTTATTTACCCCCTTCTGTACCCCAGGAGCTAAAAGAGGGGGATTTGTTATGACAATGCATTGACATATCTGTGACCCCCACAAAGCAGGGTTACCATCAGACTAGAGCCTGTGAATTTACAAGAAGAAGCTTGGCCAATGTTCATGTATGATCAAGACAAAGCAGTACAGGCAATCATGGCCCATGGTTAGCATCCAATCAACCAATGAACCAAAGCCACAGAGGGGCACAGGGCATCTTGTTATTATATTGGTTTCTTGATCTTTTGGCACCATGCATCATGGTTAATAATACTGGTATACTCATATTGTCTGTGCCCTGGGGGGGTACCAGAATACCTAAGATTACAATTTCACCAAGTCTCACACTACTCATGTTTGACAGTCTAAACATCTACAGAATAGGAATATGCTACTCCCTGCCAGGCAACTGGTTAGAATTAATGTTCTTTATAGCGATCACATCTGTTTGTGGGCATTTGTAACAGAAATGTTTGATTAGATTGTTCGAAAGTCATAAGAGAAGACTTTAAGAGGGGTATCATTGCCTTCTACTAAACCAGGCTCTACTGCAAGGCAATTGTCCATGTAGACGTGACCATCATCCACACCAAATACCGGCAGGGTACCCACAGGCTACAGGGGATATGACTATGATATTTCAGGTAGAAAGGCATGTAACTAATAGTCAATTGAGAGCCTGTGTCACATAATGCTCTGGTGGGTACGCCTCGTGGGTTCTCATCCCATACCAGGTAGACTTATGGAACTCTGATTCCCCAGGTGCCCCCACCTTTCTCTGGGAAGCTTCATTGTTGAAGGGATTTGGGTAAAAATGCACAGAAGCTGCTGAAGGCATGTTGTGCGAAACTGTGTGAAATTGATGCAATAATTACAGAAATTACAAATATCGTGACTTAGAAATGGCATTACAAAGAGTCGATGATTTGAGGGAAAAAGATTAAAGTGAGGGCTCTATATCAATAGGTAGGAAAAGAAAAACGACCATAATTGGGAAGAAATTAAAATAATTTCTTATAAGAGGTTATTTGAAAATATTGAACTACAATTGAATAAGATACACTGGTCTGGGAGTATCAATATGGTGTATATTTGTTTTTATTAAATAGATAATAATAACTATTTATTGCTTAATATATTAAACAGCACTTTCAGGCACTATAATGCACTTTAGGTGTTAACTATTGGATATCCATGCATTTTAGGTGATTATATGAATCATTTATGTGTATTTAAAGTTTTATATTGGGCAATATTGGTATTTAATAATTATGTAAATTCAATTATTAATTCAATTAACTATTATGAGAAATAATCATTATGAAATGTATTTGAGGTCGGTCACTTGGTATTTACCCTTTAAGTTTGGTCATTATAATGAATACTGGACGTAATTGGATGCAATGTGTGTTTTATATGTTTAATATGATTTATGCTGGGTGCAGGGTTAGTTTGAAGGGCCCTGGGGAATGTATATAAGTTTTTACTTATTACGTGCCCATTATAGGGTTTGTTTGCAGCCCTGTATACTGTTTAAATTATAGGTGGAGGGTTTATAAAGGAAGTGGCATGAGTATGCCACACCTCCTCTGATGAAGCACCCAATGATGTGAAAAGCGTTAAAAAGAGGGCGGAGTTAGGTACCATGAGGAGCTGGGAGTCACCTGTTTGTCGTTTGGTATATAGTATGTTTGTAAAAAAAACAAATTCTGACATGTTTTATTGTAAATTGAGCCAATAAATGGTTGTTTGTTTTACTGATCAACTTGTTGATTAATTATCTATATATTCAGTGGGATATAACTTTAGATTCTCTTCCTCAATCTAAAAATCATTTTGCTGAATAATTACAGATCTTTTGTAATTAATATTTTATTGAGAGAGAAAGGAATTTAGGGGGGGTACAGAAAGGAAAAAGCAGGGAAACGGGTTGACAGTTTAGGCTACCTGCTGGTAGAACACCATTTTGTAAGGCGCTGTGCCGGCGGGGTGCATTCTCTTACCTTAGCTCGCGCCGGGCAGGAGACGCTCTCCTGTAATGGGCGGCACTTCTGGGTTCGCGCAGACCGCAGGAGACGTCGCGGTGTAACTGCCCATGCGCGCTGACGCTGTGACATGCGCAGTTGCGCGCATTGAAGCTTTAGGCGCCATCTTGGTGTAGGTTTTATTTACTTCCGTTCCCTTACTGTTTTGGCACCAAAATCTGCCTATTTAAACCCCTTCTGGTTGTACCGGTCCCTGCTCATGCCTGTTTTGATTGATTATTCTGGTTTTTGACTTTGGCCTGTTTCCTGACCACGTTCATCGCTGCCCGACTCGACCTCTTGCCTGTTTCCTGACGTTGTACCCGCCTGATCCTTGTCTGTACCTCGATTCGGTTATCTGTTCCCTGAAGTTTGTAGGGCCCCAGATAGGACCGCAGCAGAAAGTTCCGGGGCCCCAAAAGGGCATCGGTGAAGACCGGGAGTCAGATGTTCTCCAGCATCATCATCCATTGGCTCCCTCCTAACTAGTACGTTACACATTTGAGGCATTGATATCAACATGGTTGACAAGATATGCTTTCTATGTTTAAGTACATTATCCAAGTTAGAGATAATGGTTTTAGTATTGGGGTGTGGAGAGGGGAAAGGAGAAGAGAGGGAGGGAGTGGGGTTGGTTGAGAGAAGCATGAAAATCTGGAAGGCTTAATTGGGGGAGAAGGGGGAAAAGTAACAATAACTCAGCCTTGTTAGTTTCAAGGGTATATGTTAGTCGGTGAAAGTGGAACTTGGCTCAGCTGTATCGATTTCAAGGAAATAGTTCTACACATTGCTGGACATCTAGTCGGCGAGGCCCCTGAACACCCAAACAGACCAGATCTTTTGGAAATTAGCGGATTTGTTTTGTAGAAATGCTATTTTGTCCTCAAATCGTCTATTGCTGTTTACTCTGGCTATAATTTTGGATATAGTGGGAGGATCTATAGATTTCCATTTAGCTGCGGGGTGGCTGTAAATACGTGATTGACTAAGATCTGGGAATATTTAGAGAGCTCAGGAAAAGGCCTCCCCAACAGATAGGTAAGTGGGTCTTTCAGTAAGACCTGGGTGGTCAGGGTGGTTAGTAAGTCCACTACGTTGTCCCAAAGAGTCTGTATCTTGGAGCAGGTCCAGAAAATGTGGTATAGGGAGCCCTCATCTTCACAGAGTCTTCAACAAGTGTTGGGTTGGTCTGGGAATAAAGCATGTAATCTGTCCGGGGTATAGTACCAAAGCATGAGTACTTTGTAGATACTCTCTTTTTGCATGTGACCATTTTCCTGGAATTGGCCCAGATTGCATCCCAATCTTCTATGGTTGGTTGAGTTGGTAATAATTACAGATCTTAAGGAGACCAGAACAAAAACCCTTTACGTTCCACTCCAGAACCTGTTAAAAGGTGACTAAGTAGTGTTTAAGTGCTTCAGTACTTCATTCATTTTATATGAATCACTATTTCAAGTTCATGTTTGAAATCTTCACCCTTTTGAGTCCAGAGTTCTCTCCCACCAACCCTCAGACCAACCCTTATCCACTTCTTCTTCCTACTTCCTTTCTCAAACCCTGTGAGGAGTCTTTCCTCCAGCCCTAAATGGGAGCAGCTCAATGATGACTGTGCCAGACAGTAACGGGCAGCCATCTTGGAGAAGGCAAATTCATTCCAACAGGTAAAACATAGGTTATATCCCTACATAAGGCACCAGTTTCCCCGGCAATCATTTGACCCTGGCTACAGAAATCCCAACATTATGGATTTATATTATTATTATTGATATAGGGTGATCTCTGAGAAGAACACAACATTAAAGCTGTGGCCTCACAGGACAAGGGATGACCCGCCATGACACCATCAACCTGACTTATGCATTTTTTAGATCACATTCTTCTGTAATTTTTGTAAAACATGACAAAATATTGTGATTGCAATTTTGTTCGCTCAGTTATAAGCTAATGGGGCCCTTTTAGTTCCAGCTCCATAAATGGAAAGAGGAGAGACATTCTAAGTAAAGGTCCATAAATCCCAAGGCTGCTGCTGTATTGGGAAGAGCAGGACACCGGCTATTATGGCTGATTTAGGAAACTCTATAACTGTGCTGCTAAAATAAGTCAGTGGCTGCAGCTGCTCATAGATTGCAGTTCAGGGAAGATATATAACTAAGGGAACATTGCTAGGGATATAGACTCTGGCTGCTCTGTTACTGGCACAAGGATGTCTCCTCTCTGCCCCCATCAGCTCAGGAACCTGCATCATCTCTTTGCTCTGTTCCGTGGATCAATAGAGGTTCTGTTTCCTGCCAGACTCAAGGTTCTGCTACTGGTTCTGATGTTCCAGGTACTCCCTTCTGCAGCTGAAATGCCCAGTCCCAGCTCTGGGTGCCGGCTGAGCAGTAACATCAGGATGAACTACTTTAGTGACGGGGACTTGATCATTGGGGGAATTCTGCAGATAAATGATCTGTTCCTTCATTTTCATTGGGGAACACTGTGCACACTGTAAGGGCAAGTTAGGTTTTTTCTCTTTGTTTATAGGATATATAACACTATATTGAATACAAAGTGCACCTTGGCATAGGAATGATCTCTTTTAGAAGATCACAGTATTTGGAGGACAAATATGATTAATGTAAAGTAAGTTTATCCTGTAGAAATGAATCAAATGTAGAAACTCTCGTGGGTCACCCCCTAAAGCTGCCACCTTAGGCACAGGCTCTGAGATGTCTATATGGTAAACACGACCCTGAGGGTTAGACAAGAGCTGTTTGTGTGTAAAGGGGCATAACAATACACTAATTGCTACAGAAATTAGTATCGTCAACAAAAATAGAAATAGTACTGTCTATGCCAACCCCCATGTCATTAATAAACAAGTTAAACAGCAAAGGCCCAAGGACTGACCCCTGCGGTACCCCCTAACAACACTGTCCAATTAGAAACTGTTCCATTTCTCCCCACTCTGTGTACTCTATCCTTCAGCCAGTTCTCTATCCAGGTACAGATATTATGTTCCAGGACAATATTTCTAAATTTTATCATTAACTTTCTGTGCAGTACTGTATGAAATGCTTTCACAAAGTTCAAGTAGATCCCATCCACTGCCATCCCAGAGTCAAGGTTCCTGCTCACCTTCTCATAAAAAGCAATTTAATAGCTCTGCTTATTTTTTTCTCATATATAACATTTTATTGTGTTTTTTTGCACAAATAAAAGTGCTTTCTCCTCTGCTGAAGGTTTGAAGCACTGAACTATTTGAACATTGGCTGAACCTGGGAAGGAGATGGTTGCACAATACACACATTGCAATTACTCATAGTACCTGTTTAAAGAACAGAAGTCCCATTTGGTGTGAGTTCATTCAAGATCATTCAATGCCAGTGCACCTTAAATACACTTTGTAAAGAAACAGGATTTCTATTTACTTTATATTTTGGGGGGTTATAAAATGAGAGGCAGAGAGCATCTTTATGATTAACCTCATTAATAAAATCTAATAATTAAACTTGTCTCCCTACATAACAGAATCTCATTCAGACACTATCGCCACCTACTGGTTCTCATCTATACGATTGGGGAGATCAATAAGGATCCGGAGATCCTGCCTAATGTGACTTTGGGCTATCAGATCTATGACTCCTGTGGCTTGGGAATAATATCTTTTGCAAGTGCTTTTGGCATCCTGTCTGGAACAGAACAACCAATCCCAAATTACAGCTGCTGGAATAACAGGAAGGTTGTGGGGTTCATAGGAGACTTGTCTTCTGTTTCTTCTCTCTCCATCGCGTGGCTCGCAGGGATCTACAGGTACCCTCAGGTATTTGTGGGGAAATGACAGATTCCATAGGCTGTAGCGCCTAGCCATTTGCTTGGCTGCAAAACCTGCTAGGTACAGTTGGTACAAACATAGTTACATAGTTACGTTGAGTTGAATGAAGACCATCCAGTTCAATCCTTCCAAGTGAACCCCAGCTCCCACACAATGGCCCATTTATTAAATCACAGTCAATCTGTTGCAATAGAAAATTTGTCCTAATACTGCCTCTTCTCGATTTATGAATAAGGCACTAGTAAATCAATCTGGGACCACTGGTGAGGAATATCAGATTCCTTCTACTGCCAATCAGAGCTGTTAATTTTGATAATTGCAAACTGATTAGTGCTTATTTCACAACCCATGGAAGAACAGGGAAAGTCAGAAGAGAATAATGATAGACCTTCCAGTTCATGGACATAAGAGGCTCTGGGATTCAACTCAACTTCATTCAACTCCCTCAGAGTCAAAGTAATATGTAGAAATCAACACATGTATGGCTTGGCCAAAAGCACTTTGCAGTTCACTTTGCTCCATCTGTACAGACTTGGAGAAAAGAAATTTAGCATCCAAAGTTGCCCCCATTCACTGCTCAGGTAGAACAAATACCTACAAAGTCTTCTTTCTCTTGTGGTCAAGCGTCATTTTTCAGACATTACAATAATTGGCCAGCTTAAATCCTGTCTATTTTTGAGGTACACAATGAATAATGAAGTTCACTGTCAATCAAAAAATGGGGTTTCTTCTGCAGATCAAGGTTTCTAGTGCATTCTTATGCTTTTTTCGATGAAAACATTTAGGAGCTGAAAGCCACTAGATCAATTTTAAACTAATAGGCATATCAGGATTTTGGAATGGAGAACGTTCACTCTACTTTAGAATTTTTTGAAGAGTTCCAAAGAATTATTGAATGGCTTTAACATTAGTTAAATAGCACAGTCTATGGCTGTGGTTCCCAAATCCAGAGGCTTCTTTAGAGGGCCTGGAGCTCTGGCTGAGGTGACCAGTTAAAGTGAGATTCTCTGCCCTAACAGTTACAAAGATTCCGGTGCCAAAAGTGAAAATGTCACAAACAAATGAGTGCCCATCTATTGCCTTCACCATCCACTGATTAATAATTATTAGTTTATGTAGCATGTAGCTAATTAGCTGCTTCTTATTTTTATTTTGCTGACTTTTTTTTTCTTGTATCTACAGATCAGTTACGGCTCTGCTGATCCCATATTTAATAACAGACTAGAGTTTCCATCTTTCTACCGAATGATCCCCAATGAGTTATCTGAAATTGATGCTATAATGAACCTGATTGGGCATTTTGGCTGGAAATGGGTTGGGCTTGTTGTATCGGACGATGACATTGGGCACAGGGCAAGGGAAAGGCTACAAAATCAAATGAACAAAGATGGCGGCTGCTTGGCCTTCCTCATTAGACTTAAAAATTGGTCAGATGTAAATATGTCACAAGTAAATATTACAGATATAAATAGGTCTATAGCGCAGACAATCTACAAGACCACAGCCAATGTGATCATTCTTTTTATCAGTTCACAGTATATTGAAAGTTTTAATCGTTTGTTTGCCCTTAATAAAATGCCAAAGAAAATATGGATTGTGTCAACATCTTTCTCCCGTGTAATCGAGCTGCGATGTTCACAAATACTAGTAACTTTCAATGGCACTTTGGCACTTTCCTTCCAACAAGGGGAGATTCCCGGTTTTAAGCAGTTTTTCTATTCCTTAAATCCATATAAGTATCGAGATGATACTTTGTTCTCAAAGATCTGGGAAATTATATTTAGTTGCAGCTTTTCAGACTTGGCCCCAGGGAAAACAACTAAGATCTCTCTTCCAAAATGTACCGGGAATGAAACATTTAATGATACAGTTCTGGAATCCTACGGAACATTTAATTACAGAATAGCTTATGGGGTTTACACTGCAGTTTACACAATGGCTCACACTCTCCATGAACTGTACGGCACAATGACACGTTCCCCTAAATCAGCAGAGAGCCTACACATGTACTTTAAGCAATGGCAGGTACGTTCCTTTGTACAGTAATTATACATTAATACCTTTAGTCTTGGTCATTGTACGTATTTTTCTAAACAGACTAGCATTACACTTGTAAACTAGAAAGTTTCACTAATTGACCACTAAGACCTATAAGGGTCACTTGTATCAAGGTGTAATATAATATATAATAATATAATATTTTTGAATGATTAAGGTAGAATTTTAGGTGTTAAGTGCTGAAGGTCCTCTGATGCCAAGCCAAAGTACGGTTCAGAGCACACAGGAATTCAAGCACCTGTTACCTATTCGCCCTGCTGCTATGGAGCAGTTTGTAACTAAGATTCTACCAGGGACATTCAAAAAATACAAGGAGGAAAAGGCTAGGCCTATTATTAGAGATGTTTTGGGGTCCTGATCCTGATAGGTACTGGGATCAATTATAGGTATAAGACTTGATAGGAATGACAGACGATTGAGTAGGACAAGATGGTGCCAGAAATACTTTATATCAGTGCTGAACTTGTGGTCTTTCAGTGGTCTTTCAACTTGTTCTTTAATTTTTTCATCATTTATCCAACATACCTGTAATATCTAAGCCACATATTTCCTTCAGACCACTGGGGATAATTATATGTAAATATATTACTGTACTCAAGTGTCTACCCTTTGTAGGCAGGAAAAGTCTCTACTTGTCCATTCGTAGCCCAGAGTGAATGACAATTTAGTTTTCAACCCAAACTAAAGGCAAAGGTGTTAACCCTTTCCCTGCCAACAACGTAGCTCCTACGTGCTGGCATAAAAAGTCATTAAGCGCCCAGCACTTAGGAGCTACGTCTTGCGCTTGTTCTCTGCACTCTCTGCTTAATCTGAGCGTAGAGAAAGAGCTCAAGATAAAGAACCCCCTAGAGAACGAGCACAAGCTCATTCAGAAGACATGGCATATGCACTATTTTTATTTGGGTGCCCCTGTATGCCATATAGTTTGGTAAATCTATGCATATAGGGCATCAAACTGTTCAGTAGACCCCTGACATTCATATTTAGAATGTTTTATGTTGATACTTTACAAAATGTGGGGGTACATAATGAGATAAAATGCAAGCTTTGTGACAATTTTCAGAAATGTCATAAAAACAGTTATGTTTAGCATAGCTTTGTAGTTTAGTAGTTTGCAGTAGAAAGATGTATTTACCCATTTTTGTTTTGTCAGAATGTGTACTTTTAGAAAATGTATGGTTTTCTAGGGTCTTCATACTGTTAGGGGATCTTATGTCACATAATACACATACCGGGTGCAAAAACTGCACGAGCCGGAGCGTCACATGTGAAAATTCATATGCACTATTTTTATTTGGGTGCCCCTGTACCCCACATAGTTTGGTATATCTATGCATATTGGGCATCAAACTGTTCAGTAGACCTCTGGTGTTCCTATTTGGGGTGATTTGCCTTTGTATGCAAGAAATTGTGTCAGATAAATATGGAAAATTGCAACATGTCGTAGAAACCACTAACTTTAGGAAAGCTTTGTTGATTAGTACTTTGGTGTAGAAAGGACTCTTTACCCATGCTGGATTTTTCCAAAAATAAATGGTTTCCAGGGGTCACCCTACATTTCTGCAGCTTCTATCCCACATAAAACTGCCATGTGTTTATGAATTAGGTAAAGGTAAGCCATGAAATTAGTGTGCACAAGGTATATTTTGGGGACTCTAAGTGCCATCTGCTTTGATAAACCTATGTACAGTGGGCATCAAACTGTTCAGTAGCCCCCTGGGGTTCATATTTAGGGTGTTTTATATAGCTACCTAATAACCTGTAGAAAATAAGATGCTGCATATTGGAAGTTTGAGGTGATTTTTAGAAATGTCATAAAAATCAGCAAACTTAGGAATCCTTTGTGGCTTGGTACTTTGGAGTAGAAAGAGACGGGTACCCATTATAGATTCGGGGGAATGTGTACTTTTCAAAAATATGACTTTCTGGGGTGAGCGTACTTTTTTGTAGCTTTATCCAATATATAATGATGTAAATGTGTTGATTTTGCAGAAGCTGAAATGATAGATCTTATGGGGGTACGTTAACATTGGGGCCCCTACATGCCACATACTTAGCTAAACCTATACATATTGGGCATCAAAGTGTTAAGTGGACCCCTGGCGTTCATATTTAGGGTGTTTTATTTGGTTACTTTATGAGCTGTAGAAGATAAGATACTATAGACTGGAAGCTTTGAAGTGATTTTTTAAAAAAATCACAAATTTTGATAGAAACCAATAAATTTAGGAAAGCATTGCAACTTGGTAGTTTGGAGCAGGCAGACAGTTGTGCCTATTCTGTATTCCCCAGAATCTGTTCTTTCTTAAAATGTATAATTTTCTGGGATAAACCTTCATTTAGTGGAATATTTGACCTTGAAATCTAAAGTCTGCAGCTTTCTGGAGCAGTGCTTTGGGAATTTGGTAGGGTACTGCCGGGAGTTTTTGACCTATACAAGTGAGAAATCCCCATAAAACTATATATATTTGGTATTGGCACGTTCAGGAGACTTGGGACTTTCCAAATCAGTTGTATTTTCATGCATAAAATAATTTTTGTTTCTGGTGTATGTGTTTATATTATGGAAAATATTATTTTTCTTTTTCACTTTTTAGACATTTAGAAGCCCATATCTTGTTACAGAATTGGAATAACACAAAAATTCTACCATATTTTGAAATCTTAGGTTGTCCTGAAAAAAATGATATATTGTTTTTCTGGGTAAACTAAAAGTCCCCCCCCCCCCCCCCCCCAAAGTGAAACAGTGCAAAATGTTCAAAAACTGTCTGGCAGTAGAAGTTCCGCTTTGACTAAACGGCTGGCAGTGAAAGGGTTAAAGGGCAGTTGCGTGATTCTTTCAAGGGAATAAGTAAACATGGCAACCTGTATAGGAATAATATAATATTTTTTAAAGAAATGGCATATGTTTTTTTTATATATTTTAAGCTAAATGCATTGATGCGGCATGTGGCATTCAGAACGTCTTCTGGGGACCAGATATACTTTAGAGACAATGGAGACCCACCAGCCAATTATGATATTCTGAAATGGTACTTCTTTGGAGAAGGAAATATACAGAGCATAAAGGTTGGAAGCTTTGACACATCCAGATCTGATGGGGATCAATTATTTATCAATAACAGCGCCAATCTCTGGGGCCCTTACTTTTCAGAGGTAACATCACAGATAAAGTCTGGTTCCTTTGTGTTTTGAGTTCATGGGATCCAACATGGGATCAGGAACCCTTTTTTTTATTTGGTGCCAAACCATAGCTGATACGGTTTGGCAACAAATTCAAAACAAAAGATTGCCAAGGCCACAATACCCAAATATAGGTCTTACTCTGTGAGTTTCTGGTTGCACCTAAATTGCTTGAACTTTTGGTTCCCCATGTATGAGGCTAACCCATTGCATTCAGGAATGTTCTTGGCTGCAATCACACACATGTTGTTAGCTCTGTGACCAATGGCATCCTCAGCCAGAGCCTCCATAGAGCAGGGTTGTTTTAAGGTACCAGCAGGCCCAGAGCAAAGGTCTCAGCCGTCAGCCCCCTGCAACCATCCCAATAAATTTGTGATAGTACTACCCTTAAACAGGTGGTCCAAGTACACCAACTTGGACCTGGAATAAACCATAATAGGAAAGCAAAATTCAATAAAGAACCTAAAAATGTTTTTGTGTTGTAGGGCTCTTCCAGTGCAATAAGTATTTCAGAGGGATGCTTCAGTTAAAAGTTATAGCAGATGACATGTCTGATGGTTGGCCATCTGCCTTGGTGGGCCATGGGCAAAAGCCCATTTTACCCATTTATATATACAGCCTAATCCCTGTCAGGAGTGCCCACCACTGCTGCTGTCTTCTCCAGCACAGAATCCAAATTGGTGTCACCCATGGCCACCATGTGACCGTGAAAGCACTGCATCCCATGTGGTGGCCGAGGGCACTGCCATTTTGGATACTGTGAGAAGACAGGAATGCCAGTGGACGATCCTGACAGGGGGCCCCTTCTGGTCTGTGCTGGCCAACCTGGAAAGTATTTCTGGATTACTATTTGATCATTTGAAGCTGAACTGATCATTCTCTCAACCTCTCTTACCTTATTATTTTCTGAAACCAAGCCAATATGGATTCTCCATATTGGCTGCACCTATACTGCTCACTTCCAGCACAATATTGAGTATTTATTTTCTCACATGTATTTTATATGATATAAATCATGTCTCTATTCTACCCCACAGTTTGCCCATTCTCGCTGTAGCGAGCCCTGTAAGCCTGGATTCAGGAAAGCTAAATTAAAAGGGCAACCAAGTTGCTGTTATACTTGTGTACTGTGTGCCGATGGGGAAATGTCTAACATAACAGGTACGTCTCATACTAATGGCAATGTGGGTCATCGTCAGATACCTCGGACAAAGAACTTCAATGCCACTCCAGTTGTTAAAAGATTAATAGTAAGGCTGCAGCACCCCCTTAGTCACTTAGGATTCCTTCTTTTCCTGTAACTCACTCGGCCCTCTCTTGACTTCGGCTCTTGACTACTGAGCATGCTCAGTTCTTCTCAGCTCAGGTTACCAAACACACCCTCTAGTCTAGCAGACAATCAGGATATGGCACTGCTGGTTTCCATAGAAACTCTGCTCTAGCTGTGCACTCTGCTAGATAAACTTTTTTCTCCTAGCCTCCTCTCCTGAGATCAGTTTAGCAATTGCAGAACCCAATCCAAGCAGGACTTTTTTTTAATCTGCCTGTGTATGCCTGCATTCTTCATTGCATGAACTTTACAGTGCATATGACCTATAAAGGCTACAATTTGAGGAGGTAACACAATATCAGAAGGATAAATGGCACAATTTTTATTGTCTTGGACCTGTGCTCTTCATAGTTATATAGTTATATCTGTTTCATTATTTAACTTAAATATATCCATGGCCACTTGTTTCCCAGGATGTCAGTCTTAGTAATGAAATAACTCAATCACTGTTAATAACATTTCCCAGTTATTCATGAGTGTAACACTGGGGAGAGAAACCTTAATGTATTTGGTTCCTGAGTTACACTTGACCTTGTAGAGCAAAGGATTGGCTGTTGGGACAGTTGACCCGCCCTTGTTCTTCTGCTGCACAATGGAGAGTGAGATGTAAGGATGGATGAGAAAATAATTTCTATGTGGAACAAGATTCCTGTATTTCAGCTTTTTCTTTAGTTTAATAAGTTGGGCAACTGAGTTGTACCCCAGAATCTAACATCTTATTTTCCTTTTTTCAATGTTATTACAGATGCCCAGAGTTGTACAAAATGCTCTAAATATGAAAGGTCAAACAGGGGCAGAACCAGCTGCATCCCGAGGGATATAAATTACCTTTCCTATGATGACCATTTGGGTTCTACTTTATCCTCCATCTCTGTAACATTCTCCATCTCTTGTGCTGTAATCCTGGGAATCTTTATAAAGTACCGCGAGACTCCTATAGTGAGAGCCAACAACCGATATCTCAGCTGTCTCCTCCTCATCTCTCTCATGTTGTGTTTCCTCTGCACTTTATTATTCATTGGGCGCCCAACTCAGATATGTTGTCTCCTCCGACAAGTAACATTTGGGATTGTATTTACTATTTCTGTTTCTTCTGTGTTGGCTAAAACTCTCACAGTTATTATTGCCTTCAATGCCACAAAGCCTGGGAGCAAGCTGAAGAAGTATGTAGGAACCCAACTGGCCATCATATTAGTCATTGTATGTTCTTCAGGTGAGATTATTATCTCCATTGTATGGTTGGTCTCCAATCCCCCATTTCCAGAGGCTGATACTCTCTCTGACCCAGACTATATTATTCTCCTGTGCAATGAAGGGTCAGGCTTTTTCTTCTTCTGTATAATTGGATATATAGGAACGTTGGCCCTACTAAGTTTCATTGCTGCATTTCTAGCCAAGGATTTCCCTGACCGATTTAATGAGGCTAAAAACATCACTTTCAGTATGTTGGGGTTCTGTAGTGTGTGGGGGGCATTTGTCCCTGCATACCTGAGCAGTAAGGGCAGTAGAATGGTGGCAGTTGAGATATTTGCCATCTTATCCTCCAGTGCTGGGTTATTGGGCTGTATATTCATTCCCAAGTGCTATATTATATTTCTAAGGCCTGAACTGAACACAAAAGCCAACAGAATTATTTAGGGCTGGGAATTACTGAGAATCCTGGGGGGAATAAAAAGCAAAATGTCTACAAATTGGACAATATTTCTTTATATTGTATTCTGTACTCTGGTTTCCTGATTTCTTCCACTTTCAGAGGTTTCTGTGACACTTGGTATTGGGCATAGGAAATCCTTCCTGGAACCTGTTGTATGTGGGCAGCTGTGATGCAGTCATTCTTGTATAATATGGGTTCTCCTGCTTATCAGTAGTGATGAGCGAATCTGTCCCATTTCGCTTCGCTGAATCGCCGCGATTTTTTTAGTTTTGATGCCCATTTTGTTCAACAATCCGCCACTGGCGAAACGCTGAAATTCACCGCAAATCCATGCCTTCTGAATAATTTTGCCCATCACTACTTATCAGTGGCAATAAATCTGGCACAGACTCTAAAACTAACGTTTTTCTATCTTTCTCATTGTTGGGAATAAATCAAACAAAAACAGAACCTAAAAAAGTAAATGTTTTCTGCTCCAGAAAGGGCAAAGGGAGCACTAAGGGCAGGGCCCACCCAAGAAATAATCCTGATACCCAGACAAGCCAGTCCCACACTGGGGCCAGCCTGAAGGAGCTAAAATTTGCTTTTCTAAGATTCAGGGTTTTGTTGCCCCCGTGTAAATTTGTTTCCTGCACCAAACATCAAATGAAATAACATTATGGTCACTATTACCCAGGGGTTCAACCACTTGCACATTTGCTATACGTTCTGGGCCATTAGAGATCACTAGATCCAATATAGCAGGTTCCTGGTTGGTGCATTAGAGATCACTAGATCCAATATAGCAGGTACCTGGGTGGCGCATTAGAGATCACTAGATCCAATATAGCAGGTTCCTGGTTGGCGCATTAGAGATCACTAGATCCAATATAGCATGGTTCCTGGTTGGCGCATTAGAGATCACTAGATCCAATATAGCATGGTTCCTGGTTGGCTCATTAGAGATCACTAGATCCAATATAGCATGGTTCCTGGTTGGCGCATTAGAGATCACTAGATCCAATATAGCATGGTTCCTGGTTGGCTCATTAGAGATCACTAGATCCAATATAGCATGGTTCCTGGTTGGCTCCCCAACAACCTGTGACATAAAGTTGTCATGCAGCAAGTTTATAAACTTGTTCCCAGTTACTGTCCTGGCAGTACTATTGCCCCAGTCAGTATCAGGGTAATAAAATCCCCCATTATTATCACTTGCCCCAAACTAGCAGCCTTTTCTATTTGCAACAGGAGCTGGGCCTCCTCCTCCTCGCTTACATTAGGGGGGCTATAGCATACCCCTACAATTAGTTTGGTAGATTCTTTACTATCTGTGAGAAGCTCAACCCATAAGGATTCAGCTCCCTCTGTTCCCCCCATCACTTCCTCCCTAATATTTGCTTTTAATTCCTGCTTAACGAACAGACACACTCCTCCTCCTTTTCTATTGCCCCTGTCCCTCCGAAACAATGTATACCCCCCAATATTAACTGCCCAGTCATGTGACTCATTCAACCAAGTTTCAGCAACACCAATCCCATCATATTTCCGCTCCAACGCCAGTACCTCCAGCTCTCCCATTTTACCAGTCAGACTCCTTGCATTGGTAAACATACATTTAATACTGGTTCCGGCGTGAGAATGACGTGTAAACAACTTATGGGCCTCCCTGCCATTATCAGTATCCCGAAGCAAGTCTCCTCCCCCATTTTCCCTTACTATGCCCCCTACCTCATCTATCCTGTCTCCCACAGAATTTCCCGCTGCACCCTCCCCCCCCCACTCCTAGTTTAAAATCTCCTCCAACCCGCTAGCCATCTTTTCCCCCAAAGCAGCTGCCCCATCATCATTGAGGTGCAGCCCATCCCTGGCAAAGAGCTTGTAGCCGATTGAGAAATCAGCCCAGTTCTGGAGAAACCCAAAGCCCTCCTCCCTGCACCAATCTCTCAGCCACGCATTAATCTCCCTGAGCTCCCGCTGCCTTCTTAACGTTGCTCGTGGCACAGGGAATATCTCTGAGAAAATTACCTTGGAAGTCCTCGCCCTCAACTTCTCGCCTAGTTTTTTTAAATCGTTCTTGAGGACTTCCCCCCCTCCTCTAACTTTGTTATTGGTACCTATGTGTACCAAGACCACCGGGTCTTCCCCAGCCTCTCCCAACAATTTGTCCACTCGTTCCACCACATGCCGAACCCTAGCACCAGGCAAGCAACACACAGTTGGGCATGTAGGGTCCTTGCAACAAATTACCCTATCCCGACTGACCTTTCTAATAATTGAATCCCCTACAACTATAGCCTGCCTTCCCTTCCTAGCACTACTCTCCCAACATGTATAGGGATGCCAGCTCAGCCTGCCCCATACCTGCCAGCTCAGAGCTGCCCCCCAGCATCTTCACCTAAAGCGGCAAATCTGTTGGTTTGTATGAGCTGTGAACCAGCCCCCCTACCCTTGTGTCCCCTACTGCCCCCCTTGACTGTCACAAACCTGTCTCCCTCATTAACCTCCAATGTCCGTTCTCCACCCCCCACTACACCGGCCCCTGCCAGTGGTTGCTCAGTGAGCCTCCAGGATCAGATACATGTGACAAGATACACACTGAGTAACACCAGCAATCAAACTGGGACTCATATTGTCATTGGTACTCCCGAGTGCAGTCCCTCATATAGTGCCTTTTTAGATTTAAACGCCTAACAATGACAATGCATTGACATATCTGTGACCCCCACAAAGCAGGGTTACCATCAGACTAGAGCCTGTGAATTTACAAGAAGAAGCTTGGCCAATGTTCATGTATGATCAAGACAAAGCAGTACGGGCAATCATGGCCCATGGTTAGCATCCAATCAACCAATGAACCAAAGCCACAATTTTGCCAAGTCTCATACTCCTCATGTTTGACAGTCTAAACATTCTACAGAATAGAAATATGCTACTCCCTGCCAGGCAACTGGTTAGAATTAACCCTTTAAGTGCCAGCCGAATTCGTCATTTCAGTTCCCCCCAGTGCCAGACGTTTTGTAAACATTCTGTGCTCTCTCAATGTAGGGGCTTTTACTGGGGGCAGGGTTAAGTTTAGGTAGGCAAACTATATATTGTTTTTTTCAGGAGAACCTGAGCTTTCCAAATCTATGTGAGTTTTTGTGAATTTCCACTTCTGGAACAAGATTTAGAGCTTGAAATACAAAAAAAAAAAAGAAAAAATGCTATTTTTCATGATATAAGGATTTCTACCAGAAACATATTTTATTTTATGCACAAAAATTCAACTGATTTGGAAAGCCTCATGTCTCCCGAACGTGCCAATACCTGATATGTATAGTTTTATTGAGATTTCTGACTTCTATAGATCAAAAACTCCCAGCAGTAAATAACTAAATTTTCAAAGCATTACAGCAGAATACGGCATACTTTACATTCCAAAGCCAAAAATCCTGGAACATTAGGTTTACCCCAGGAAACCATACATTTTTGAAAACTACACATTCTGACGAATCCGAAATGGGTAACTATGTCTTCCAACTCCTAAGTACCAAACAGCAATGCTTTACTGAATTTAGCATTTTCTATAAAAAATTATGAAAATTCTAAAAAAATCACCTCAAATCTTCCACTTTCAAGCACCTTATCTCCCACATAACATTAGGTACCAAGAAAACACACCCTAAATATGAAAGCCAGGGGTCCACTGAATGGTTTGATGCCCATTGTGCATAGGATCACCGATGTATCTGGAATTTAGAAACCCCAAAAGGAAGTTAGTACATACAAATTGCCCAGGAGATCTCTTTTGCTACTGAAAATTCAACACATTTACTGCATTTTCTGTGGGGTAAAAACACAAAAAAATACATTGACCCCCCAAAACCATATATTTTTGGAAAGTACACATTCGGACGAATTCAAAATTGGTACCCATGTCTTTCTACTCCAAACTACAGAGTCGCAATGCTTTCCCAAAATTGCCAGTTTTGATGAAATACCTAAAAATCAGATCAAATCTTCCACTTTCAAGCACCTTATCTCCCACATAACATTAGGTACCAAGAAAGCACACCCTAAATATGAAAGCCAAGGGTCCGCTGAACAGTTTGATGCCCATTGTGCATAGGATTAGCACTGTATCTGGCATTTAGAGACCCCATAAGGACGTCAGTGCATAGAGATTGCCCCAGAGGTCTCTTTAGCTACTGATAATTCAACACGTTTACTGCATTTTCAGTGGGGTAAAAACACAAAAAAATACATTGACCCCCCAAAACCATATATTTTTGGAAAGTACACATTCGGGCGAATTCAAAATTGGTACCCATGTCTTTCTACTCCAAACTACAGAGTCGCAGTGCTTTCCCAAAATTGCTAGTTTTGGTAAAATACCTGAAAATCACATCAAATCTTCCACTTTCAAGCACCTTATCTCCCACATAACATTAAGTACCAAGAAAACACACCCTAAATATGAAAGCCAAGGGTCCGCTGAACAGTTTGATGCCCATTGTGCATAGGATCAGCACTGTATCTGGCATTTAGAGACCCCATAAGGACGTCAGTGCATAGAGATTGCCCCAGAGGTCTCTTTAGCTACTGAAAATTCAACACGTTTACTGCATTTTCTGTGGGGTAAAAACACAAAAAAATACATTGACCCCCCAGAACCATATATTTTTGGAAAGTACACATTCGGGCAAATTCAAAATTGGTACCCATGTCTTTCTACTCCAAACTACAGAGACGCAGTGCTTTCCCAAAATTGCTAGTTTTGGTGAAATACCTGAAAATCACATCAAATCTTCCACTTTCAAGCACCTTATCTCCCACATAACATTAGGTACCAAGAAAACACACCCTAAATATGAAAGCCAAGGGTCCGCTGAACAGTTTGATGCCCATTGTGCATAGGATCAGCACTGTATCTGGCATTTAGAGACCCCAAAAGGAAGTTAGTGCATACAAAGTGTATATACTGCAATATAAGCTACCGGCATGTGCATTATGCAGCATAAGACCCCCTAACAGTACAGAGACCCTAGAAAACCATATATTTTCCGAAAGTACACATTCTGACAAAACAAAAATGGGTAAATACATCTTTCTACTGCAAACTACCAAATTACAAAGCTATACTAAACAGAACTGTTTCTGTGACATTTCTGAAAATCATCACAAAGCTTGCATGTTGCCCCATTATGTACCCCACATTTAGTAACGTACCAACATAAAACATTCTAACTATGAACGCCACTAGTCTACTGAACAGTTTTATGCCCAATATGAATAGATTTACCAAACTATGTGGGGTACAGGGGCACCCAAGTAAAAATAGTGCAAATGAATTTTCACATAAGATGCTCCGGCTCATGCAGTTTTTGCACCCGGTATGTGTATTATGCGGCATAAGACCCCCTAACAGTACAGAGACCCTAGAAAACCATATATTTTCCGAAAGTACACATTCTGACAAAACAAAAATGGGTAAATACATCTTTCTACTGCAAACTACCAAACTACAAAGCTATGCTAAACAGAATGGTTTTTATGACATTTCTGAAAATTGTCACAAAGCTTGCATTTTACCCCATTATGTACCCCCACATTTTGTACCGTATCAACATAAAACATTCTAAATATGAATGCCAGGGGTCTACTGAACAGTTTGATGCCCTATATGCATAGATTTACCAAACTATGTGGGGTACAGGGGCACCCAAGTAAAAATAGTGCATATGAATTTTCACATAAGACGCTCCGGCTCATGCAGTTTTTGCACCCGGTATGTGTATTATGCGGCATAAGACCCCCTAACAGTAAAGAGACCCTAGAAAACCATATATTTTCCGAAAGTACACATTCTGACAAAACAAAAATGGGTAAATACATCTTTCTACTGCAAACTACTAAACTACAAAGCTATGCTAAACAGAATGGTTTTTATGACATTTCTGAAAATTGTCACAAAGCTTGCATTTTACCCGATTATGTACCCCACATTTTGTACCGTATCAACATAAAACATTCTAAATATGAACGCCAGGGGTCTACTGAACAGTTTGATGCCCTATATGCATAGATTTACCAAACTATATGGGGTACAGGGGTACAGGGGCACCCAAGTAAAAATAGTGCATATGAATTTTCACATAAGACGCTCCGGCTCATGCAGTTTTTGCACCCGGTATGTGTATTATGCGGCATAAGACCCCCTAACAGTAAAGAGACCCTAGAAAACCATATATTTTCCGAAAGTACACATTCTGACAAAACAAAAATGGGTAAATAAAACTTTTTACTGCAAACTAACAAATTACAAAGCTTTACTAAACAGAACTGTTTTTGTGACATTTCTGAAAATCATCACAAAGCTTGCATGTTGCCCCATTATGTACCCCACATTTAGTAACGTACCAACATAAAACATTCTAACTATGAACGCCACTAGTCTACTGAACAGTTTGATGCCCAATATGAATAGATTTACCAAACTATGTGGGGTACAGAGGATGCCAAATTGAAATACAGCAGACAAAATGTCCATGTGCAAAGACAAGTAACAAAGAACAATGTTAAAAGCACTAAAACTGATAAAAATAAAAAAAAAATCACTAAAATAATTTTTTTTTTTTGCCTAATAATATCTGCAGGCAGAATAACAGTTTGAGTATTTTGGCTTGGGCAAATAAGTTTTACAGACAAAGTCAAGCGAACAACAACTATGCATAACTGAAAATGCTATAAAATGGCTAAACATGCAGTAAAATACCCAAAAATGCACCAAAATCACAGAAAATGTAGTAGAAACACCAAAATAATACACAAAAGGTATTGCGCAGTGCGGTTAGCGAATACACTATCCGCAAAGGCAATAAAACATTTTTTTCAGGCAAGAATAAAAACGATGCGATAGAAAAAAAAAAAAATTACAAAATTACATAAGTGTGTAAGTGAGTGTGTACACATGGTAAAATGTGTTTTTTGTGCATGTGTGTGAGTGTGCAAGTGAGTGTGCAAGTAAGTATGTGTAAGTGTAACTGTTCTGAATGTGTGAAACCCACCAACTACCCAAAATGTATGTGTTTGTGTGTAAGTGTGAGTATAAGTGTGTATTAGTGTATTATGTGTGTGTATGTGTGTTTTTTTACACTTACCTGTGACAAGCAGGCACAGACATCGTGTGAAGGTGGGAGGAAGGACCCAGGAGCCGCTGCAGCTTCTTCCTGCGATGCCGATCTGTGAGTATGAGAAGTGGGGCCAGGGGGGAGGGAAGGGAGAGCAGGAAATGTCAGGCACGCATAGACAGCGTGTCCTGACATTTTCTATGGGGCCCCTGGGCGATCGCGACCCAGGGGCCACTCGTTCCCCACCTCTGACTTGTGTCTGGAGGCTGGGGAATGAGCGGGGAGCGAAGAAGCGGCTTGAAAAGCCGCTTCTCCGCTCCCAAACCTGGAAGTGCCCCAGGACGTAGAATCTACGTTCTGTGGCACTTTGGTCCTGTAGTACCCAGGACGTAGATTCTACGTCCTGTGGCACTAAAAAGGTTAATGTTCTTTATTCTGATCACATCTGTTTGTGGGCATTTGTAACAGAAATGTATGAATGGAATGTTTCACAGTCATAAGACAAGAGAAGACTTTAAGGGGCAAAGGCCTTCTACTAAACCAGGCTCTACTGCAAGGCAATTGTCCATGTAGACGTGACCATCATCCACACCAAATACCGGCAGGGTACCCACAGGCTACAGGGGATATGACTATGATATTTCAGGTAGAAAGACATGTAAATAATAGTCAATTGAGAGCCTGTGTCACATAATGCTCTGGTGGGTACGCCATTAATGATTAAATTGAAGGTTCTCATCCCATACCAGGTAAACTTATGGAACTTTGATTCCCCAGGTGCCCCCACCTTTCTCTGGGAAGCTTTATTGTTGAAGGGATTTGGGTAAAAACGCACAGTAGCTCCTGAAGGAATATTGTGTGAGGGTGTGAAAATGATGCAATAATTATAGATCTTAAGGAGACCAGAATATAAACCCTTTACGTTCCACTCCAGAACCCGTTAAAAGATGACTATGTAGTGTCTATGTAGTCCTTATTTCAAGTTCATGTTTGAAATCTTCACCCTTTTGAGTCCAGAGTTCTCTCACACTTGAGACCAATTTTTATCCACTTCTTCTTCCTACTTCCTTTCTCTAACCCCGGGAGGAGTCTTTCCTCCAGCCCTAAATGGGAGCAGCTCAATGATGACTGTGCCAGACAGTAACGGGCAGCCATCTTGGAGAAGGCAAATTCATTCCAGCAGGTCAAACATAGGTTATATCCCCACACAAGGCAGCAGTTTCCCCGGCAATCATTTGACTTTGACTACAGAAATCACAACATTTTGAATTTATACTATTATTGATATAGGGTGATCTCTGAGAAGAACACAAACCTTGATGCAATCTTGGAAGGAAAATATGGTAAAAAAAAAAAAAATAGAGAAAATCATGATTGATTTTTTTGCCATGATCTTCATGAAAGTAATCTTGAACAGGAATATATCAGCCACTGTGTGACAGCAAGCTCCCCATTGTGTGGCCCTACAGTGCTGTTTAAGTCTAGCAAGCTACTGCCCTACATATTGCAACTATGGTTCATTCAGCAATTTCTCAAATATCCAAGTTAGAAGCTAATGGGGCTCTTTTAGTTTCAGCTCCATGAATGGAAAGAGGAGAGACGTTCTAAGCAAAGTCCATAAATCCCAAGGCTGCTGCTGTATTGGGAAGAGCAGGACACCGGCTATTATGGCTGATTTAGGAAACTCTATAACTGTGCTGCTAAAATATGTCAGTGGCTGCAGCTGCTCATAGATTGCAGTTCAGGGAAGATATATAACTAAGGGAACATTGCTAGGGATATAGACTCTGGCTGCTCTGTTACTGGCACAAGGATGTCTCCTCTCTGCCCCCATCAGCTCAGGAACCTGCATCATCTCTTTGCTCTGTTCCGTGGATCAATGGAGGTTCTGTTTCCTGCCAGACTCAAGGTTCTGCTACTGGTTCTGATGTTCCAGGCACTTATTTCTGCAGCTGAAATGCCCAGTCCCAGCTCTGGGTGCCGGCTGAGCAGTAACATCAGGATGAACTACTTTAGTGATGGGGACTTGATCGTTGGTGGAATTCTCCAGATACATGATGTGTTCCTTCATTTTCATTGGGATACACAGTGCACACTGTAAGGGCAAGTTAGTTTTGTTTTCTTTCACTTTGCTTATAGGATATATAACACTATATTGAATACAAAGTGCACCTTGGCATAGGAATGATGTTTGTTAGAAGAATGAACTCACACTCTCCAGCTTCTTAAGGACTAGAGCCCAAAACTGCCCCCATACTCACGGTGAGGCCTTACCAGGGACCTATAAAGAGGCAAAATTATGTTTTCATTCCCTGAGTCAATGCCGTTTTTTATACAAGAAACCACTTTATTTGCTTTAGTAGCCACAGAATGACACTGCCTGGAATTAGACAACTTGTTGTTTATTAATGACCTGGAGGTGGGAACAGAAAACCCCCAGATCCTTCTCCATTAATGATCCCCCCCAACACACTATCATTTAGTGTATAACTCACATTTATATTATTTCTACCAAAGGGCAGAACTTTGCACTTTTGAACATTGAACCTCATTTTCCATTTTGCTGCCCAGTTTTCATCCTGCATGGAGCTTATAGATTTGCACAAATTAGTATTGTCAGCAAAAATAGAAACAGTACTGTCTATGCCCCCCTCCAGGTCATTAATAAACAAGTTAAAAAGCAAAGGACCAAGGACTGACCCCTGCGGTACCCACTAACCACACTGGTCCAATTAGAAAATGTTCCATTTACCCCACTCTGTGTACTCTATCCTTCAGCCAGTTCTCTATCCAATTACAAATATTATGTTCTAGGCCAATATTCCTTAATTTGATCATTAACCTTCTGTGAGGTACTGTATCAAACGCTTTAGCAAAGTCCAAGTAGATCCCATCCACTGCCATTCCAGAGTCGAGGTTCCTGCTCACCTAAAAAAAAATTTAATTAGTCTGCTTATTTTTTTCTCATATACAACATTTTATTGTTTTTCTTTTGCACAAATAAAAGTGCTTTCTCCTGTGCTGAAGGTTTGAAGCACTGAACTATTTGAACATTGGCTGAACCTGGGAAGGAGATGGTTGCACAATACACACATAGCAATTACTCATAGTACCTGTTTGAAGAACAGGAGTCCTATTTGGTGTTCATTCAAGATCATCCAATCTCAGTGCACCTTAAATACAACCAAAACATGTCTAAATTGTAGTGATTGGCAATACACTTTGTAAAGAAACAGGATTTCTATTTACTTTATATTTTTTGAGGGTTATAAAATGAGAGGTGGAGAGCATCTTTATTTTTAACCTCATTAATGAAATCTAATAATTAAACCTCTCTCCCTACATAACAGAATCTCATTCAGACACTATCGCCACCTACTGGTTCTCATTTATACGATTGAGGAGGTCAATAAGGATCCGGAGATACTGCCTAATGTGACTTTGGGCTATCGGATCTATGACTCCTGTGGCTCAGGAATGAAGTCTATTGTAAGTGCTTTTGGCATCCTGTCTGGAACAGAACAACCAATCCCAAATTACAGCTGCTGGAATAACAGGAAGGTTGTGGGGTTCATAGGAGACTTGTCTTCAGAATCATCTCTGTCCATTGCGTGGCTCGCAGGGACCTACAGGTACCCTCAGGTCTGTGTGGAAATGACAGATTCCATAGGCTGCTCCCATTCATCGTCTTAAATTGTAATGCAGTGCAGGCACCTACTGAAGGGCAAAGAAAATAATAATTCTTATATAAAGATTTGGTTGGGCAGTTTGATCTACGTTGACCATAGCCCCTAGCCATTTGCTTTGTTGCAAAACCTGCTAGGTACAGTTGGTGCAAACATAGTTACATAGTTACATTGGGTTGAATAAAGACCATCCAGTTCAATCCTTCCAAACGAACCCCAGCTCCCACACAATGACCCATTCATCTCATTAAATCACAGTCAATCTGTTGCTAATACTGCCTCTTCTCAATTTCTGGATAAGACACTGGTAAATCAATCTGGGACCACTGGTGAGGAATATCAGATTCCTTCTGCTGCCAATCAGAGCTGTTCATTTTGATCATTGCAAGCTGATTAGTGCTTATTTCTCAACCCATGAGAGAACTTGAAGAGAATAATGATAGACCGTCCAGTTCATGGACATAAGAGGCTATGGGATTAATCTCAACTTCATTCAACTCCATCAGAGTCAATGGAGTAATATGTAGAACTCAACACAACTCACTTTGCTCCATCTGTACAGACTTGGAGAAAAGAAATTTAGCATCCAAAGTTGTCACCAGTCACTGCTCAGGTAGAACAAAGAATGTTAGATATCTTCCAGTTTTTCACTAGATCAATTTTCAATGAATAGGCACATCAGGTTTTTGGAATGGAAAACTTTCACTCTACTTTAGAATTCTTTGAAGCGTTCCAAAGAATTATTGAATGGCTTTAACGTTAGTTAAATAGCACAGTCTATGGCTGTGATTCCCAAATCTTGAGGCTCCTCTAGAGGGCCTGGAGCTCTGGCTGAGGTGACCATTTTGAGTGAGATTAAGGAGACTGATTGGCTTGAAGGTCATTGGTTGGGATTTGTAATACACAAATACATTTGGTGGTACAATGTGGTTGAATGGCAGATACCTGGCTACATTTTGGACCACCAAGTGGGTCTTGAACTAAAAAATTCTGAAACCAACCACTGGTCCATGGTAAGATTTCATTAAGAAAGATACATTTTCTTGGTTGTTTTTACACTCAAATTCAAGAAAGAAATGCAAGAAGAATTTAAAGATTTTGATAATCTGCCCTTATCAATAACAAGGGTTAAGCTAATTAATAAAAACATTATTTACATATTCAATTTATTTACAAAAAAAAGGTTCAACCATTCCAGAACCCTCTACGGGATGAATCAGATAAAGCAAATAAACCCAAAGCTGGGCATCCATCAGCTCATTTCCTTACTACTCACCAAGGGCAATATAATTGGTTGATCACTTCAACTATACACTTTAAGATGTTTGGTGCTAAAAAGGCATTGACCCCAATATTGAACCCCACCAGTGAGTCCCTCATTCCATATCTTCTCTGCCCAACAGTTACAGAGATTCCTGTCCCAAAAGTCAAAATGTCCAAAACAAATGAGTGCCCATCTATTGCCTTCACCATCCATAGAGTAATAAGTATTAGTTTATATAGCACGTAGCTAATTAGCTGCTTCTTATTTTAATTTTGTTGACATGTTTTTCTTGTATCTGTAGATCAGTTACGGCTCTGCTGATCCCATATTTAATAACAGACTAGAGTTTCCGTCTTTCTACCGAATGATCCCCAATGAGTTATCTGAAATTGATGCTATAATGAGCCTGATTGGGCATTTTGGCTGGAAATGGGTTGGGCTTGTTGTATCGGATGATGACATTGGACACAGGGCAAGTGAAAGACTGCAAAATCAAATGAACAAAGATGGCGGCTGCTTGGCCTTCCTCATTAGACTTAAAAATTGGTCAGATATAAATAGGTCAAAAGTAAATAGTACAGAAATATATAGGTCTATAGAGCAGACAATCTACAAGACCACAGCCAATGTGATCATTCTTTTTGTCAGTCCTCAGTATATTGACAGTTTTAATCTTTTTTTTGCCCTTTATAAAATGCCAAAGAAAATATGGATTGTGTCCTCATCTTTCTCCCGTGTAATCGAGCTGCGACATTCACAAATACCAGTAACTTTCAATGGCACTTTTGCACTTTCCTTCCAACAAGGAGAGATTCCTGGTTTTAAGCAGTTTTTCTATTCCGTAAATCCATATAAATATCAACGTCATGAGTTCTTCACAGAAATTTGGGAAATATTCATTAATTGCACCTTTTCAGAGACAGACATCTCACTTAGAAAATGTACCGGGAATGAAACATTTGATGATACAGTTCTGTCATTCTATGAAACATTTAATTACAGAATAGCTTATGGGGTTTACACTGCAGTTTACACAATGGCTCACACTCTCCATGAACTGTACGGCACAATGACACGTTCCCCTAAATCAGCAGAGAGCCTACACATGTACTTTAAGCAATGGCAGGTACGTTCCTTTGTACAGTCATTATACATTAATACCTTAAGACCTATAACCCAGCCTGTAAGGGTCACTTGTACCCAGATATAATGGTACCCACGTGTAGTACCTCGGCTCAACTACTTGTTTTAACACTTTCCCACTGGAGGTTAAAGATGTAGTTAAGAATGCTTATTTTTGTACTGATGGATTGAAATTACCAACTCAACCCCAATCACAATGGCAGGAAGAAGGTGGGTGTTCCTTGCACCCAAAAGTGTTGGGATCCTTATAGTTACTGGGACCAATTATAGGTAAGAAGAATTGAATGACAGAAGGGTGAGTAGGACAAGATGGTGCCAGAAATACTTTATATCAGTGCTCAACTTGTGATCTTTCAGTTTTTGTTGGAGTATCACCATCTAAGAACCAAAGAACTTGTTCTTAATTTTTTTCATAGCTTTGTAATTACACAACACTATTATGTTCTTTTGGCAAGTTTGTAGCCCCACTTTGCATTTGTCTATGTGTCTTTCAGTTTCTTTATCCAACACACCTGTAATATCTAAGCCACATGTTTCTTCCAGAACACTGGGGATTTTATGTAAATATATTACTGTATTTAAGCACCTATCCCTTGTAGGCAGGTCAGATGCCTTGTAATTTCTTGGGAAGATCCGACTTGTCCATTTATTTTTAGTGAATGACAATGATAGACCTTTAGATTAGGGAGGGAACAAGCAGGTGTTTAGTTTTCATCCCACACAAAATATAAAGGTGTTAAAGAGCATTTGCATCATTTTTAACGGGAATTAGTAGACATGGCAACCTCGGGGGTTGCTCGGGGGAGCATGTGGCTCGCCAACCCTTTGGATGTTGCTCTCAGTGGCCTCAAAGAAGGAACTTGTTTTTGAATTTCTGGTTAGGATGCAGGTTTGATTACATAAAAACATAAAAAGTTGCCAAACAGGGCCTTCTGTAGGCTTCCAAACAACATAGGGGCCATCAAACAGACAATTATAACTCTCATTGGCACCTCCAGGAACTTTTTCCATACTTGTGTTGCTCTCCAAAACTTTTTCCATTTAAATGTGGTATAAAAGTTTGGGGTCCCTTCTGTATAGGAATAATATAATATTTTTTACAGAAATGACATATGTATTTTTATATATTTTAAGCTAAATGCATTGATGCGGCATGTGGCATTCAGAACGTCTTCTGGGCACAAAATATACTTTAGAGACAATGGAGACCCACCAGCCAATTATGATATTCTGAAATGGTACTTCTTTGGAGAAGAAAATCTACAGAGCATAAAGGTTGGGAGCTTTGACACATCCAGATCTGATGGGAATCAATTATTTATCAATAACAGCGCCAATCTCTGGGGCCCGTACTTTTCAGAGGTAACATCTCAGATGAAGTCTGGTTCCTTTGTGTTTTGAGTTCATGGGATCCAACATGGGATCAGGAACCCTTTTTTTTTTCATTTGGTGGTTTGGCAACAAATTTGAAACAAAAGATTGCCAAGGACACAATACCCAAATATAGGTCTTACTCTATGAGTTTCTGGTTGCACCTAAATTGCTTGAACTTGTGCTTGGCTGCAATCACACACATGTTGTTAGCTCTGTGAGCAATGGCATCCTCAGTCGGAGCCTCCATAGAGCAGGGCTGTTTTAAGGTACCAGCAGGTCCAGAGCAAAGGTCTCAGCAGTCAGCCCCCTGCAACCGTACCAATAAATTTGTGATAGTACTACCCTTAAACAGGTGGTCCAAGTACACCATCCTGGACCTGGAATAAACCATAATAGGAAAGCAAAATTCAATAAAGAACCTAAAAATGATGTTGTGTTGTAGGGCTCTTCCAGTGCAATAAGTATTTCAGAGGGATGCTTCAGTTAAAAGTTATAGTAGATGCTTGTGATTGTGATTGTGGGCCTCTTGCCTTGGTGGGCCATGGGCAAAAGCCCATTTTACCCATTTATATATACAGCCTAATCCCTGTCAGGAGTGCCCACCACCGCTCCTGTCTTCTCTGGTACATAATCCAAAATGGTGTCACCCATGGCCACCACATGACCATGCCAGTACTGCATCCCACGTGGTGGCCGTGGGCACCACCATTTTGAATTCTGCACCAGAGAAGACAGGAGTGCCAGTGGACGATCCTGACAGGGACCCCCTTCTGGTATGTGCTGGCCAACCTGGAAGGTATTTCTGGATCACTGTTTGATCAGTCGAAGCTGAGCTGATCATTCTCTCCACCTTATCTGGTCTGGTCTTCTTGATAAGGGGATTTTTTAAATCTCCTCTTGTTCCTTCATGTCTGAGTATTATGTTAACCAGCCTGTTGTGGTCCCATCTTTATGTCCTAATCTGAAGAATGCCATGGAATCTAGGCTTCATTTATTGGATGTTGACAATGGTCTGAGGAGGACTTCTTTGTGTAGACAGCCTCAAGTCTCAATTTGCAATACATTTAGGCTCAATGAAAGAAGATTCTGCAACAAAAACAAAACTCTCTAGATGGATCAGAGAAACAATTCCTCAGGCATATATACTGTAGCTCTTGAAAGGGATCCCCAGGGCGATGTCAAACAGACATTTAATTGCTTCTTGGGCTAGGAGGAATAAGGTTTCTGCAGATTAGGTCTGTGTAGGTCTCCCACATGGTCTTCCATTCACACATTTGTTAAGTTTTAGAGATGTTCTTCTTAGAGAGCAGTTTTGGCAGGAAAGTTCCGCAATCAGTTGTATCTACAAGGAAGACTATGTCTTGTTTCTCCCTTTGCTTCCTATTTTACTTGATGGGACTGCTTTGCCCACCAAGGATGTTAAAGAAAGATTTTTTGTATAACTTAATATTAAATGTACTTTTCTCTAGTCACTCGGGGGGCACTGGACCACCCTCCCTGAAACATTGTCCCCCGAGTAATTGTGAGTTTTTTGTTATGGTTTGTGTGTGTTTCATTTGTTTTGGACTTACTATTCGAAACTGACTTAGGGCTTTAATCAGGAAGGATATACAGTAAAAGGAAGGAGGAGGAGTCCTTTCTATCTTTAGTGTCCTGCCTCCTATAAGGAGGAGCTCTAAGTGACTAGAGATTTAATGGTACGTAATACCAAAAACTTCTTGCTCCACATAAAGGAATCTCCAAGAACAGATTCTCTTGTTGTCCCAGAATTGTTAGTTTTCCATAAATCTTTTCCAAGAGATTGCTGGGGATAGGTCAATAGGTTCCACCATTAGTGATGGGGAGTAAAAAGAAGCCATTTGTACATGCGAGGGCCTCAACTGCAACGTTGCAATGTTAATACTATTGTTTTTTGCAACCGAGCCAATATGGATTCTGTCACTTGCTTGTACTCATAGCATAATATTGGATTTATTTATTTTAACATTTATTTTATATGCTATAAATTCATGTCTCTATTCTAACCCCAGTTTGCCCATTCTCGCTGTAGCGAGCCCTGTAAGCCTGGATTCAGGAAAGCTAAAGTAGAAGGGGCGCCAAGTTGCTGTTATACCTGTGTACTGTGTGCCGATGGGGAAATGTCTAACATAACAGGTACGTCTCATAATAATGGCAATGTGGGTCATCGTCAAATAACTCCGACAGAGAACTTCAATGCCACTCCAGTTGTTAAAAGGTTAATAGTAAGGCTACAGCATCCCTTTAGTCACTTAGGATTCCTTCTCCTCCTGTAACTCACTCGGCCCCCTCCCAGCTTTGGCTCTTTACTACTGAGCATGCTCAGTTCTTCTCAGGTTACCAAACACACCCTCTAGTCTAGCAGCCAATCGGGATATGGCACTTCTCCTAAGATCAGTTTAACAATTGCAGTACACAATCCAAGCAGGACTTTTTTTTAAGTAAGATCTGCCTGTGTAAGCCTGCATTCTTCATTGCATGAACTTTACAGAGCACATGTCCTTTAATGACTCTTAAACCATACACAATTTGAGGAGGTAACACAATATCAGAAGGATAAAGGGTACAATTGTCATTGTCTTGGACCTATGCTCTTCATAGTTATGTCTGTTTCATTATTTGAACTTAAATATATCCATGGCCACTTGTTTCCCATGATGTCAGTCTTAGTAATGAAATAACTCAATCACTGTTAATAACATTTCCCAGTTATTCATGTGTGTAACACTGGGGAGAGAAACCTTAATGTATTTGGTTCCTGAGTTACACTTGACCTTGTAGAGCAAAGGATTGGCTGTTGGGACAGTTGACCCGCCCTTGTTCTTCTGCTGCACAATGGAGAGTGAGATGTAAGGATGGATGAGAAAATAATTTCTGTGTGGAACAAGGTTCCTGTATTTCAGCTTTTTCTTTAGTTTAATAAGTTGGGCAACTGAGTTGTACCCCAGAATCTAACAACTTATTTTCCCTTTTTCAATGTTATTACAGATGCCCAGAGTTGTACAAAATGCTCTAAATATGAAAAGTCAAACAGTGGAAGAACCAGCTGCATCCCGAGGGATATAAATTACCTTTCCTATGATGACCATTTGGGTTCTACTTTATCCTCCATCTCTGTAACATTCTCCATCTCTTGTGCTGTAATCCTGGGAATCTTTATAAAGTACCGCGAGACTCCTATAGTGAGAGCCAACAACCGATATCTCAGCTGTCTCCTCCTCATCTCTCTCATGTTGTGTTTCCTCTGCACTTTATTATTCATTGGGCGCCCAACTCAGATATGTTGTCTCCTCCGACAAGTAACATTTGGGATTGTATTTACTATTTCTGTTTCTTCTGTGTTGGCTAAAACTCTCACAGTTATTATTGCCTTCAATGCCACAAAGCCTGGGAGCAAGCTGAAGAAGTATGTAGGAACCCAACTGGCTACCATATTAGTCATTGTATGTTCTTTGGGTGAGATTGTTGTCTCTGCTGTATGGATGGCCTCCAACCCCCCATTTCCAGAGGCTGATACTCTCTCTGACCCAGACTATATTATTCTCCTGTGCAATGAAGGGTCAGGCTTTTTCTTCTTCTGTATAATTGGATATATGGGAACGTTGGCCCTACTAAGTTTCATTGCTGCATTTCTAGCCAAGGATTTCCCTGACCGATTTAATGAGGCTAAAAACATCACTTTCAGTATGTTGGGGTTCTGTAGCGTGTGGGGGGCATTTGTCCCTGCATACCTGAGCAGTAAGGGCAGTAGAATGGTGGCAGTTGAGATATTTGCCATCTTATCCTCCAGTGCTGGGTTATTGGGCTGTATATTCATTCCCAAGTGCTATATTATTTTCCTATGGCCTGAGCTGAACACAAGAGTCACAGTTATCAGAACATATTAATGTAAGAGATACACCATAAACCAACATGGAGGAACGAGGGTAGATAGAGTGCGCACTGATGGGAAGATCTTTATTCCTTTAGGTTACAATAAGTGTAATAGTAGTAAATCTAAATCAGCTGGAATTTACACCCTTAAGGGTAAAACAATCATCATGAATACGGCCCTGTCAAACACATGGAATTCCCTTGAACAGAAGAAACCACAGATCCTTCAGCAAGTCCAGTTGCTTTAGTTTTCTAAATGTCACAAATATGTAATAAAACTTCCCCCTGCCTTTAATACCTCCATTGTGATATCGTTCATGAATATATTGTGCAACAAGGCATATCCCATTACTTGGCACTATTTGCTCGCAGAGGAGCCTCCATCACACTCCAGTATATACTGGGGGCCTACATGGTGGCAATCCGGCAACCTGGGAACCATGGTCATTACTAGAGACTGGTGAACCTGGTACTTAATTCATAGGTGCCTACGGGCTAAGGGCTACACCTCAGGGCTAAGGGCTACACCTCAGGGGGTTCCACTAGGGCAGGGGGTAAGTATAGGACCCCCTTGTGGCTCACACTCACTGCCACTCTCTAGCTTGCAGGTCTGAATGATGTGCAAGGGGCAGGAGACGATAGGTCTACACATCCCCCAATCCTTATGAATACAGTAGTGCTATATGCAGGCAGCACTGTATTCATGGGGCTAAAACAGTGGCCAGTGGTAATTCACTTAGGCAGGAAGGCTAACCTGCCCTTGTTCCTGCCCTTGCCCCAACCTCTCAATGATCATATGCACCCAATATGTGTGCCTTTATATGTCTAGTGTGAGGCAGTAACTAAGGTCTATTTCCTATAGAGACAGGGTAAACCATCAGGAGATCTAAAGGCAGTAGACATTCCTATATAGAGAAGTGCTCTGCTCCCTTAAAGGGAAACTACACCCCCAGAATGAATACGTAACCAACAGACAGTTTATATTATGTTAAGTGCCTATTAAAGAATCTCCCCAAACTGGAATATATATATCAGTAAATATTGCCCTTTTACATCCTTTCCCTTGAGCCGCCATTTAGTGATGGGCTGTGTGCTCCCTCAGAGATCAGCTGACAGGAAGTGATGCAGCTCTAACTGTAACAGGAAGTAGTGTGGGAGCAAAAGGCAGAGCTCTGTCCATTCATTGGCTGATGGGGCCTAGCATGTATGTGTGCCTTGGCTTGTTTGTGTGCACTGTGACTCCTATGATCCCAGGGGGCGGCCCTTAGTACATAAAATGGCAGTTTCCTATTTAGGATTACCCAATGGCACATACTGCTAAAAAAATATATTTATATGAAAATGGTTTATTTAGATGGAGCAGGGTTTTACATATGAGCTGTTAATGCAATATATTTGTATAGAGACCTACATTGTTTGGGGGGATAGTTTTCCTTTAAGAGAAAAAGAAAGGACTACAGAAGAGAGATGAGCGCCACCTACTGATGAAAGAAATACTAATATTTATTTGAGACATCCGTTCCCTGCATAAAAACACAAAATCCATAAACTCCATAGAAACCAACAATAGGACTTTGTGCAGCAAAGAAAAATAAGGGGAAAAGCCCAATAACAAATTGGTGGTTATGGTCTTACACTTATAGCAATAATTTCCTACACATATATGCACCTGTAGGGGACACAAGGGGTTAATTGCCCTACTAGCTCAGGAAGTCCCAGTAGCTGTTACCTATGCCCTGGTGGGGGAGGTGTCCCCATAGGCCCAGGGGTAGCGTCACTTGTTCCTGCTATAGTTTATTTATGGGGATGGAGCACAAGGGGCTTCCTATTTAGACTCCACCTGGGGCTGGGGGGGTGGGTTATGCATTGAGGAGTGTGGAGAGAAGTGGAGTTGGGAAAATGGACCCTATGAAGGAGATATAGACTATATATAGTGTATAGAACATCCTGTATAATGCCCTGTTAGCAGCGGAGAGACAGGGTTAATATAGAGAGCAGCAGGGGAGAAACAGGGTTAATATAAAGTGCAGCAGGGGAGAAACAGGGTTAATATAAAGTGCAGCAGGGGAGAGGCAGGGTTAATATAGAGAGCAGCAGGGGAGAGACAGGGTTAATATAGAGTGCAGCAGGGGAGAGGCAGGGTTAATATAGAGAGCAGCAGGGGAGAGGCAGGGTTAATATAGAGTGCAGCAGGGGAGAGACAGGGTTAATATAGAGTGCAGCAGGGGAGAGACAGGGTTAATATAAAGTGCAGCAGGGGAGAGACAGGGTTAATATAGAGTGCAGCAGGGGAGAGACAGGGTTAATATAAAGTGCAGCAGGGGAGAGACAGGGTTAATATAAAGTGCAGCAGGGGAGAGACAGGGTTAATATAAAGTGCAGCAGGGGAGAGACAGGGTTAATATAAAGTGCAGCAGGGGAGAGACAGGGTTAATATAGAGTGCAGCAGGGGAGAGACAGGGTTAATATAGAGTGCAGCAGGGGAGAGACAGGGTTAATATAAAGTGCAGCAGGGGAGAGACAGGGTTAATATAGAGTGCAGCAGGGGAGAGACAGGGTTAATATAGAGTGCAGCAGGGGAGAGACAGGGTTAATATAAAGTGCAGCAGGGGAGAGACAGGGTTAATATAGAGTGCAGCAGGGGAGAGACAGGGTTAATATAGAGTGCAGCAGGGGAGAAACAGGGTTAATATAAAGTGCAGCAGGGGAGAGACAGGGTTAATATAGAGTGCAGCAGGGGAGAGACAGGGTTAATATAGAGTGCAGCAGGGGAGAGACAGGGTTAATATAGAGTGCAGCAGGGGAGAGACAGGGTTAATATAGAGTGCAGCAGGGGAGAGACAGGGTTAATATAAAGTGCAGCAGGGGAGAGACAGGGTTAATATAGAGTGCAGCAGGGGAGAGACAGGGTTAATATAGAGTGCAGCAGGGGAGAAACAGGGTTAATATAAAGTGCAGCAGGGGAGAGACAGGGTTAATATAGAGTGCAGCAGGGGAGAGACAGGGTTAATATAGAGTGCAGCAGGGGAGAGACAGGGTTAATATAGAGTGCAGCAGGGGAGAGACAGGGTTAATATAGAGTGCAGCAGGGGAGAGACAGGGTTAATATAAAGTGCAGCAGGGGAGAGACAGGGTTAATATAGAGAGCAGCAGGGGAGAGACAGGGCTAATATAGAGAGAAGCAGGGGAGAGACAGGGTTAATATAGAGAGAAGCAGGGGAGAGACAGGGTTAATATAGAGTGCAGCAGGGGAGAGACAGGGCTAATATAGAGAGAAGCAGGGGAGAGACAGGGTTAATATAGAGTGCAGCAGGGGAGAGACAGGGTTAATATAGAGTGCAGCAGGGGAGAGACAGGGTTAATATAGAGTGCAGCAGGGGAGAGACAGGGCTAATATAGAGAGAAGCAGGGGAGAGACAGGGTTAATATAGAGAGCAGCAGGGGAGAGACAGGGCTAATATAGAGAGCAGCAGGGGAGAGACAGGGCTAATATAGAGAGAAGCAGGGGAGAGACAGGGCTAATATAGAGAGAAGCAGGGGAGAGACAGGGTTAATATAGAGTGCAGCAGGGGAGAGACAGGGCTAATATAGAGAGAAGCAGGGGAGAGACAGGGTTAATATAGAGAGCAGCAGGGGAGAGACAGGGTTAATATAGAGTGCAGCAGGGGAGAGACAGGGCTAATATAGAGAGAAGCAGGGGAGAGACAGGGCTAATATAGAGAGAAGCAGGGGAGAGACAGGGTTAATATAGAGTGCAGCAGGGGAGAGACAGGGCTAATATAGAGAGAAGCAGGGGAGAGACAGGGTTAATATAGAGAGCAGCAGGGGAGAGACAGGGCTAATATAGAGAGAAGCAGGGGAGAGACAGGGTTAATATAGAGAGCAGCAGGGGAGAGACAGGGCTAATATAGAGCAGCTTGTGCTCCTTCGGGGAGATCTGGTGTGGGGTATCTCCTCAGGTGGTACCAAGTGTAGGGAATCCAGTGGGTCGGGTCTCAGTGAATTCTGTGTGTGAGTGCACCCTTGAGACCGCTTGAGACACTAAGAGACCTACAATGTGAGTGAGCCCCAAGAGAAGTCCCTGTGAGCCCCTGTACCTGATTTATTGAATGGGTTGAGCTGCATCTGCTGCTGCCTGTAAATACATTTATATTTCATTCAAAAACCACTGGCACCCAGCATTGTTTCAAGCACTGTGTGTGTGTGGAGAGTTACAGTTCAGCCTCCTCTGAGCCCTTCCTCCACCTACTCCGAGGGTTTCTCTGAGAGAGACAGTCCCAAATATCCCAGTGTTCTGCCCGGGAGCCGCTGGATTTAGGCAATACCGCCAGGAAAGGGTTACACACCTTAGAGAGTATATCTGTGGGACTGATAACTTGGTAGTTGAATAAATAACTGAGTAAGGGGGTGCCCCCCCATACCAGCCCCCCCCCCTGCATTGTATCTCTCCTGCCTGGATACCATGTTACCCACTGACTCCATAGACTTTGTATGCAGAGGGCACACAGGGCGTTCTGACTGGCACTTTGCCCTGGGGGCAAATATCCACAGGCCCCTCTGCCTCTCACCATCATCCCATAGAGATACATGGCAGTGTGCTGCCCAAGGCAGGAAGATTGGTTGAGCAGTTGTGAGATTCAATAGCTATCTGGTTGCTAGAGCTTCATTATCCTAGCAACTGGGCAGCCCTGAAGAATATTTTTAATTCAAGGTTCTGGAGCTTTGCAATGAAATCCATTGAACTCATTAACAAGAAGTGATGCTGCCATCTAGTGGGAGATTTGGTAACTGCAGGTGCTTCATGAGCTTCAACTAAAAACCAAATACACTGCTGGTTTGTATCACGGACACAGAATAAAAGAAGTGAATAAGTGAAACCCTACATGGTACGATCCATAGCCCAGCGAGGATTATGGGCTTTATTCAAATGCCCCAGCGCATATATATATATACTGGCACAATGATAAAGCGACCCTTAGCAACACATATTAATACAATTATGGCCCAGGTCAGAGCACATTAAAGGGGGAGTTCACCTTTAAATTATCAGACAGACAGTGATATTCTGAGACAATTAGCAATTGGTCTTAATTTTTAATTTTTTTCGGTTATTTAGATTTTTGATCAGCAGCTCTCCATTTGGTATTTTAGCAGCTATCTGGTTGCTAGGGTCTTTTTTTACCCTAGCAACCAGGCAGTGGTTGAAATGAAAGATGGGCATAAGAATAGAGGGAGGGGCTGAATAGAAAGATAAGGAATAAAAAGTAACAATAACAATAAAACTGGAGCCTCACAGAGCAATAGGGTTTGGCTGCCGGGGTCAGTGACCCCCATTTGAAAGCTGCAAAGAGTCAGAAGGGAAAGACAAAAAAAAAAAATATATATAATAAGAATAAATAGTGAAGACCAATTGCAAAGTTGCTAGGAATTGGCCATTGTATCACGTACTAAACCCTTTGAATATGTGTGAATACTTTGTTACATATCAATATTTATATGCAGTTTAATGGATTTTACTAAATAGAAACGATTCCTTTAGCAGCGGGGAGTGGGCATTTATCCTCCTGTACGAGTCTCCCCCATTGGCCCCCGCCATGAACTGTCGCTATAATCCAGGTGCAAAAGAAAAGGGGGTTATTTCTGCAAAAGAAGTCCCTCCCCATTTCTGCCCCTCTGCTTCCCAGAGAATCTGAGCTCCCCCTAGGGTTGCCTCCTGTCCGGTTTTGTCCGGGGCAAAACTTCCAGCCCGGTTTTCTCAATTGGGATTCTCCAAGATTGACGTGGGGGTTGGCCTATCACTGATTAACATGTCATAGTCCCACCCATGTGATGGCAGCATTCCGTGCTCGGAGTTTCGCGCAGGAGAGGTTGCAATCATTGCCCCCCAACTATCCCATGGGGGACTACAAGTCCCAGAATCCATCACTTCATCCAGAATGGAACAAGGTGAGATTGTAGAGTGTAAGCTCTTTTGGGCAGGGCTCCCTTCCCCTCCTGTATCGGTTACTGATTGCTTTATATGTTACTCCTTGTAGATTGTAAGCTCTTTTGGGCAGGGCTCCCTTCCCCTCTTGTATCGGTTACTGATTGCTTTATATGTTACTCCTTGTAGAGTGTAAGTGTAAGCTCTTTTGGGCAGGGCTCTCTTCCCCTCCTGTATCGGTTACTGATTGCTTTATATGTTACTCCTTGTAGAGTGTAAGCTCTTTTGGGCAGGGCTCTCTTCCCCACCTGTATCGGTTACTGATTGCTTTATATGTTACTCCTTGTAGATTGTAAGCTCTTTTGGGCAGGGCTCCCTTCCCCTCCTGTATCGGTTATTGATTGCTTTATATGTTACTCCTTGTAGATTGTAAGCTCTTTTGGGCAGGGCTCCCTTCACCTCCTGTATCGGTTACTGATTGCTTTATATGTTACTCCTTGTAGAGTGTAAGCTCTTTTGGGCAGGGCTCCCTTCACCTCCTGTATCGGTTACTGATTGCTTTATATGTTACTCCTTGTAGATTGTAAGCTCTTTTGGGCAGGGCTCCCTTCACCTCCTGTATCGGTTACTGATTGCTTTATATGTTACTCCTTGTAGAGTGTAAGCTCTTTTGGGCAGGGCTCCCTTCACCTCCTGTATCGGTTACTGATTGCTTTATATGTTACTCCTTGTAGAGTGTAAGCTCTTTTGGGCAGGGCTCCCTTCACCTCCTGTATCGGTTACTGATTGCTTTATATGTTACTCCTTGTAGATTGTAAGCTCTTTTGGGCAGGGCTCCCTTCACCTCCTGTATCGGTTACTGATTGCTTTATATGTTACTCCTTGTAGAGTGTAAGCTCTTTTGGGCAGGGCTCCCTTCACCTCCTGTATCGGTTACTGATTGCTTTATATGTTACTCCTTGTAGAGTGTAAGCTCTTTTGGGCAGGGCTCCCTTCCCCTCCTGTATCGGTTACTGATTGCTTTATATGTTACTCCTTGTAGATTGTAAGCTCTTTTGGGCAGGGCTCCCTTCCCCTCCTGTATCAGTTACTGATTGCTTTATATGTTACTCCTTGTAGAGTGTAAGCTCTTTTGGGCAGGGCTCCCTTCACCTCCTGTATCGGTTACTGATTGCTTTATATGTTACTCCTTGTAGATTGTAAGCTCTTTTGGGCAGGGCTCCCTTCCCCTCTTGTATCGGTTACTGATTGCTTTATATGTTACTCCTTGTAGAGTGTAAGCTCTTTTGGGCAGGGCTCTCTTCCCCTCCTGTATCGGTTACTGATTGCTTTATATGTTACTCCTTGTAGATTGTAAGCTCTTTTGGGCAGGGCTCTCTTCCCCACCTGTATCGGTTACTGATTGCTTTATATGTTACTCCTTGTAGAGTGTAAGCTCTTTTGGGCAGGGCTCTCTTCCCCACCTGTATCGGTTACTGATTGCTTTATATGTTACTCCTTGTAGATTGTAAGCTCTTTTGGGCAGGGCTCCCTTCCCCTCCTGTATCGGTTATTGATTGCTTTATATGTTACTCCTTGTAGATTGTAAGCTCTTTTGGGCAGGGCTCCCTTCACCTCCTGTATCGGTTACTGATTGCTTTATATGTTACTCCTTGTAGAGTGTAAGCTCTTTTGGGCAGGGCTCCCTTCACCTCCTGTATCGGTTACTGATTGCTTTATATGTTACTCCTTGTAGATTGTAAGCTCTTTTGGGCAGGGCTCCCTTCTCCTCTTGTATCAGTTACTGATTGCTTTATATGTTACTCCTTGTAGATTGTAAGCTCTTTTGGGCAGGGCTCCCTTCCCCTCCTGTATCGGTTACTGATTGCTTTATATGTTACTCCTTGTAGATTGTAAGCTCTTTTGGGCAGGGCTCTCTTCTCCTCTTGTATCAGTTACTGATTGCTTTATATGTTACTCCTTGTAGATTGTAAGCTCTTTTGGGCAGGGCTCCCTTCCCCTCTTGTATCGGTTACTGATTGCTTTATATGTTACTCCTTGTAGATTGTAAGCTCTTTTGGGCAGGGCTCTCTTCCCCACCTGTATCGGTTACTGATTGCTTTATATGTTACTCCTTGTAGAGTGTAAGCTCTTTTGGGCAGGGCTCCCTTCCCCTCCTGTATCGGTTACTGATTGCTTTATATGTTACTCCTTGTAGAGTGTAAGCTCTTTGGGGCAGGGCTCTCTTCCCCACCTGTATCGGTTACTGATTGCTTTATATGTTACTCCTTGTAGAGTGTAAGCTCTTTTGGGCAGGGCTCCCTTCCCCTCCTGTATCGGTTACTGATTGCTTTATATGTTACTCCTTGTAGAGTGTAAGCTCTTTGGGGCAGGGCTCTCTTCCCCACCTGTATCGGTTACTGATTGCTTTATATGTTACTCCTTGTAGAGTGTAAGCTCTTTTGGGCAGGGCTCTCTTCCCCTCCTGTATCGGTTACTGATTGCTTTATATGTTACTCCTTGTAGAGTGTAAGCTCTTTTGGGCAGGGCTCCCTTCCCCTCCTGTATCGGTTACTGATTGCTTTATATGTTACTCCTTGTAGAGTGTAAGCTCTTTTGGGCAGGGCTCTCTTCCCCTCCTGTATCGGTTACTGATTGCTTTATATGTTACTCCTTGTAGAGTGTAAGCTCTTTTGGGCAGGGCTCTCTTCCCCCCCTGTATTGGTTACTGATTGCTTTATATGTTACTCCTTGTAGAGTGTAAGCTCTTTTGGGCAGGGCTCCCTTCCCCCCCTGTATTGGTTACTGATTGCTTTATATGTTACTCCTTGTAGAGTGTAAGCTCTTTTGGGCAGGGCCCTCTTCCCCTCTTGTATCGGTTATTGATTGCTTTATATGTTACTCCTTGTAGAGTGTAAGCTCTTTTGGGCAGGGCTCTCTTCCCCTCTTGTATCGGTTACTGATTGCTTTATATGTTACTCCTTGTAGAGTGTAAGCTCTTTTGGGCAGGGCTCCCTTCCCCTCCTGTATTGGTTACTGATTGCTTTATATGTTACTCCTTGTAGAGTGTAAGCTCTTTTGGGCAGGGCTCTCTTCCCCTCCTGTATCGGTTACTGATTGCTTTATATGTTACTCCTTGTAGATTGTAAGCTCTTTGGGGCAGGGCTCCCTTCCCCTCCTGTATCGGTTACTGATTGCTTTATATGTTACTCCTTGTAGAGTGTAAGCTCTTTTGGGCAGGGCTCCCTTCCCCTCTTGTATCGGTTACTGATTGCTTTATATGTTACTCCTTGTAGAGTGTAAGCTCTTTTGGGCAGGGCTCCCTTCCCCTCCTGTATCGGTTACTGATTGCTTTATATGTTACTCCTTGTAGAGTGTAAGCTCTTTTGGGCAGGGCTCCCTTCCCCTCCTGTATCGGTTACTGATTGCTTTATATGTTACTCCTTGTAGAGTGTAAGCTCTTTTGGGCAGGGCTCCCTTCCCCTCCTGTATCGGTTACTGATTGCTTTATATGTTACTCCTTGTAGAGTGTAAGCTCTTTTGGGCAGGGCTCTCTTCCCCTCTTGTATCGGTTATTGATTGCTTTATATGTTACTCCTTGTAGAGTGTAAGCTCTTTTGGGCAGGGCTCTCTTCCCCTCCTGTATCGGTTACTGATTGCTTTATATGTTACTCCTTGTAGAGTGTAAGCTCTTTTGGGCAGGGCTCCCTTCCCCTCCTGTATCAGTTACTGATTGCTTTATATGTTACTCCTTGTAGAGTGTAAGCTCTTTTGGGCAGGGCTCTCTTCCCCTCTTGTATCGGTTACTGATTGCTTTATATGTTACTCCTTGTAGAGTGTAAGCTCTTTTGGGCAGGGCTCTCTTCCCCACCTGTATCGGTTACTGATTGCTTTATATGTTACTCCTTGTAGAGTGTAAGCTCTTTTGGGCAGGGCTCCCTTCCCCTCTTGTATCGGTTACTGATTGCTTTATATGTTACTCCTTGTAGAGTGTAAGCTCTTTTGGGCAGGGCTCCCTTCCCCTCCTGTATCGGTTACTGATTGCTTTATATGTTACTCCTTGTAGAGTGTAAGCTCTTTTGGGCAGGGCTCTCTTCCCCTCTTGTATCGGTTATTGATTGCTTTATATGTTACTCCTTGTAGAGTGTAAGCTCTTTTGGGCAGGGCTCTCTTCCCCTCCTGTATCGGTTACTGATTGCTTTATATGTTACTCCTTGTAGAGTGTAAGCTCTTTTGGGCAGGGCTCCCTTCCCCTCTTGTATCGGTTACTGATTGCTTTATATGTTACTCCTTGTAGAGTGTAAGCTCTTTTGGGCAGGGCTCCCTTCCCCTCCTGTATCGGTTACTGATTGCTTTATATGTTACTCTGTATTCCCAATGTATGTAACCCACTTATTGTACAGCGCTGCGGGATATGTTGGCGCTTTATAAATAAATGTTAATAATAATAATAATAATAATAATAAAGGTGAGGGAGGGGTTGCATTGCACTGTGAGCCTAAGGAACATTAGGGCGGTGCCCAGTGGAGTGACTAGAACTTACTGGGTCCCATAGTCAGATCATCGTACAGCCCCCCCTAAACTTTGGGGAATATTTTCACTTTACTATTTATCGGTCTGTGCCTCACTTTGCCCCTGTCCCTTCTGGGCATTCACAGTCCCTACACCCTGAATACAAACACAAAGGCAGCGAGTGTTTTATTACCGCAACATATTTCACGCCAGGGGCCCTTTCTGGCAGAGGGAATGATTGGGCCAGTTGGGCGCTGGTACTGGTCGTTATTAACAGGAACCATGAGGTTGCAAATATATATACCCAGGCAGGGGTGGAGCAAGGGGCGTAACAGGACACACAGTAGGCGTGGCCAAAATCATCCAGATACAGTTCCCTGGGGGCTCTGAGAAGCATGTACTCATTGCCCTTGTATTGGCCCATTGTCTGTTTGCACCTTAACAGAACATTCCCATGTGATGGACCTTTGTGTTGTGCTAAATACCCTGCAATTGTGTATCATTAATCCCATCATATTTTTCTATTTCACACAGTTTCAAGGGGAAGTTAATCCCCTCATTGTTTTCTGTTTCACCCAGTTTCAAGGGGAAGTTAATCCCCTCATTGTTTTGTGTTTCACCCAGTTTCAAGGGGAAGTTAATCCCCTCATTGTTTTCTATTTCACCCAGTTTCAAGGGGAAGTTAATCCCATCATTGTTTTCTATTTTACCCAGTTTCAAGGGGAAGTTAATCCCCTCATTGTTTTCTATTTCACCCAGTTTCAAGGGGAAGTTAATCCCATCATTGTTTTCTATTTTACCCAGTTTCAAGGGGAAGTTAATCCCCTCATTGTTTTCTATTTCACCCAGTTTCAAGGGGAAGTTAATCCCCTCATTGTTTTCTGTTTCACCCAGTTTCAAGGGGAAGTTAATCCCCTCATTGTTTTCTATTTCACCCAGTTTCAAGGGGAAGTTAATCCCCTCATTGTTTTCTGTTTCACCCAGTTTCAAGGGGAAGTTAATACCCTCATTGTTTTCTATTTTACCCAGTTTCAAGGGGAAGTTAATCCCATCACTGTTTTCTATTTCACCCAGTTTCAAGGGGAAGTTAATACCCTCATTGTTTTCTATTTTACCCAGTTTCAAGGGGAAGTTAATCCCCTCATTGTTTTCTATTTCACCCAGTTTCAAGGGGAAGTTAATCCCCTCATTGTTTTCTATTTCACCCAGTTTCAAGGGGAAGTTAATACCCTCATTGTTTTCTATTTTACCCAGTTTCAAGGGGAAGTTAATCCCCTCATTGTTTTCTATTTCACCCAGTTTCAAGGGGAAGTTAATCCCCTCATTGTTTTCTATTTCACCCAGTTTCAAGGGGAAGTTAATCCCCTCATTGTTTTCTATTTCACCCAGTTTCAAGGGGAAGTTAATCCCCTCATTGTTTTCTATTTAACACAGTTTCAAGGGGAAGTTAATCCCCTCATTGTTTTCTATTTCACCCAGTTTCAAGGGGAAGTTAATCCCCTCATTGTTTTCTGTTTCACCCAGTTTCAAGGGGAAGTTAATCCCCTCATTGTTTTCTATTTTACCCAGTTTCAAGTGAAACCAAGAATGAGCCCCAATACTCGAATTTTTCAAGTTTTAATGATACTTTGGGCTCCAAAAATTCAGGATTTTCTAATGTAAACTCGAAATTCAAGCATTATCGTGTCATTTTATAAATACAACAATGATCGAGTTTAATTCGAATTTATATCATGTCGCGTTTATGCGACTTTCAAGCCCCTTAGACTGAGACCCCAACTAACTCCATGACATGGGGGGGGGGTGATGATGAAGTACTGGGCTTACTGAAACCTAAATACTCATAGTCCCCAAATAACACGGGGTTACCTGATATCTCTATATACATTAATGTATCAGGTCTAAGCTTTCTCAGCATCACTGGATACGGAACAGAAGGTTCCGGATAAAATTATAATGTAGAAATAAATAAACCCGCAGCTTCTTTGCCAGCGACTCCCCTATGGGGATTCTCCACCCAGTCTGTAATTAAATCTTCAGCTTTCTATGGGCTGAATAAACAACACCCCCCCCCCCCCCCGGTAATGACATCTGCAGAACATTATCCCATAAGGGCTGCGCTCCCTCTGGAAGCTTTTTTGAAAAAAGAAATGACTATTTATGTGATCTATATTCATGCTGACGAGAGGGAAAGGAATGATTTCTAGGGAGAAACCCAATAATGACATGTTCCCATTTGCCTCCTGCAGGGATTTGGGCAGAAAACAGACACAAATGGAACTTTCTGTGCAGCTAGAACTTCTACAAAAGTCTCCAACCATTGTTTCTAGTGGTGCAACTTCCCCCGGTCATCAAATCACTTGTTAGCAATGTAACCTATCACAGAGGGACCGTGATTTGATTTGATCTGCAACAAATAGAAACAGTACTGTCTATGCCCCCCTCCAGGTCATTAATAAACAAGTTAAAAAGCAAAGGCCCAAGGACTGACCCCTGCGGTACCCACTAACCACACTGGTCCAATTAGAAAATGTTCTATTTACAACCACTCTTTGTACTCTATCCTTCAGCCAGTTCTCTATCCAATTACAAATATTATGTTCTAGGCCAATATTCCTCAATTTGATCATTAACCTTCTGTGAGGTACTGTATCAAACGCTTTAGCAAAGTCCAAGTAGATCCCATCCACTGCCATTCCAGCATCGAGGTTCCTGCTCACCTCCTCATAATTGTTTAAAAAGAAAAAAATTGCGACGAAATAGTCGTGCAAAATAAGATAAAGTCGCGGCGGTGAAGAAAAAGTCGCGACAAATACGAAAAAAATCGTGCCGGCGATGAAAAAGTCGCGAGATTTTCGTTTCCAATCCGATTTTTTCCCTTTCGGGATTCGGATTCGTGGATAAGTAAATCTCCCCCTAAGCATCAACCACCCATCAGACCTAGGGGCTGATTTACTAACCCACGAACGGGTCGAAATGAGTCCGATTGCGTTTTTTTCGTAAAGATCGGTATTTTGCGATTTTTTCGTATTTTTTGCGATTTTTTCGGCGTCTTTACGAATTTTTCGTTACCAATACGATTTTTGTGTAAAAACGCGAGTTTTTCGTAGCCATTACGAAAGTTGCGTAAAATCTTGCGATTTTTCGTAGCGTTAAAACTTGCGCAAAAAGTTGCGCTTTTTTCGTAGCGTTAAAACTTACGCGAAACTTCGCACCTTTTAAGTTTTAACGCTACGAAAAAGGCGCAACTTTTCGCGTAAGTTTTAACGCTACGGAAAAATCGCCAGATTTGACGCAACTTTCGTAAAGGCTACGAAAAACTCGCGTTTTTACGCTAAAATCGTATTGGTAACGAAAAATTCGTAAAGACGCCGAAAAAATCGCAAAACATACGAAAAAGTCGCAAAATGTTCGTTTTCAAGTCGGAACTTTTCCAATTCGGGTCGGATTCGTGGGTTAGTAAATCAGCCCCCTAGTGATGAGCGACTCTGTCCCATTTTGCTTTGCTAAAAAAATTCTCAAAACGCCCAAAAATTTGCAAAACACAGGTTCCATGTGTGTGATCGCAGCTTTTTTGATGCAAGCTCAAATTTTTGGCAGCAAAATTTTGCGGAAATTTCACAAAACAATTCAAAATTTGGAATCCATGGCTGCCGAAAAAATTCTCACCACTACTCAGACCTTAAAAAACTGGGGGGCTACTTCTTACTTACTACAGAAGTGCAGTGAGTGCAATTGCATTTTAGCAATGCGGCCCGCCCCCTGGACCCCAACTGGCGCAGGAAAGGTAATTACTGGGAGGCAAAGGACAGCAATGGCAGCACAGGAGCCACTTCAGGTCAGGGTGAAAATCATCCTGTAGATGCCGTATAAAAGCTTAGATGTTTAGTGCAAAACGTGCCCAAATCTGCACCAATACAATGCCATACAGAAAGCACTTGTAAATGTTAACATTTATTATTAAAATAAATAAAAAATACAAAATACAAAAATAAAAACAAAGTATGAAATACATGAATGTATGAAATGTGGGGCTGATATGCTTTTAATGCGGCAACAGAATTTTATTAAATCTGCTTTGCTCTCAAAGGTTAATGTTGGCCTTTATAGTGAAGGTTAATGTCGGCCTTTATAGTGAAGGTTAATGTCGGCCTTTATAGTGAAGGTTAATGTCGGCCTTTATAGTGAAGGTTAATGTCGGCCTTTATAGTGAAGGTTAATGTCGGCCTTTATAGTAAAGGTTAATGTTGGCCTTTATAGTGAAGGTTAATGTTGGCCTTTATAGTAAAGGTTAATGTTGGCCTTTATAGTGAAGGTTAATGTCGGCCTTTATAGTGAAGGTTAATGTCGGCCTTTATAGTGAAGGTTAATGTTGGCCTTTATAGTGAAGGTTAATGTTGGCCTTTATAGTGAAGGTTAATGTTGGCCTTTATAGTGAAGGTTAATGTTGGCCTTTATAGTGAAGGTTAATGTTGGCCTTTATAGTGAAGGTTAATGTTGGCCTTTATAGTGAAGGTTAATGTTGGCCTTTATAGTGAAGGTTAATGTTGGCCTTTATAGTAAAGGTTAATGTTGGCCTTTATAGTGAAGGTTAATGTCGGCCTTTATAGTGAAGGTTAATGTCGGCCTTTATAGTGAAGGTTAATGTTGGCCTTTATAGTAAAGGTTAATGTTGGCCTTTATAGTGAAGGTTAATGTTGGCCTCTATAGTGAAGGTTAATGTTGGCCTTTATAGTAAAGGTTAATGCTGGCTTCTAAAGTGAAGGTTAATGTTGGCCTTTATTGTGAAGGTTAACGTTGGCCTCTATAGTGAAGGTTAACGTTGGCCTTTGTAGTGAAGGTTAATGTTGGCCTTTGTAGTGAAGGTTAATGTTGGCCTTTGTAGTGAAGGTTAATGTGGGCCTTTATAGTGAAGGTTAATGTGGGCCTTTATAGTGAAGGTTAATGTTGGCCTCTATAGTGAAGGTTAATGTTGGCTTCTAAAGTGAAGGTGAATGTTGGCTTCTAAAGTGAAGGTTAGTGTTGGCTTCTAAAGTGAAGGTTAGTGTTGGCTTCTAAAGTGAAGGTTAATGTTGGCCTTTATAGTGAAGGTTAATGTTGGCTTCTAAAGTGAATGTTAATGTTGGTCTCTATAGTGAAGGTTAATGTTGGCTTCTAAAGTGAATGTTAATGTTGGTCTCTATAGTGAAGGTTAATGTTGGCCTTTATAGTGAAGGTTAATGGTGGCTTCTAAAGTGAAGGTTAATATTGGCCTTTATAGTGACTCTGCAAGGTTTGACTGTGACACATTCTCTGTATCGCTCAGGCAGCCCCAGACCAGAACAGGTTAAAGAGCACAGAGATCACAATCTGGTGGCTCAACATAAAACTAGAATAAGCTGAGTTGTGCCGCGTTCCCTGCGGAATATTCCCCCGGCACAGATCTGTAATTAAATCCTCAGGCGGCAGAAAGTTCCGTGCCAAGTAAACAAATCACAGTTTCACAGTTGCGCGGTCTCTTTGGAGATGAAGTCATTTTTTTTTTTATATCAGTTTCTTATTTTTAATTATCGAATCTGCCAGGAGTTCCGTTCCTGTCTAGAATTGCGCCCTTGTGTTTTCTAACAAGAAACAGGATAATTGCAGGGTCCGTTCTCCCCGAGCGCTCAGCCGTGATTGGCCCCAAGCGCTAAAATCAATTTGTTCAACTTTCGCTAAGGCTGAAACTTTCCCAAATCAGGTTTCTATCACTGAGGGAAATATCTATTCAAATAATTCCCATGTTACGTCTCTAATTGCCGATTGTGTCAGCAGCTTCCGTAAAATAGCTTGGAAAATACATGAAAAAATGAAAATAAAATTCAACAATTAAAAGAAAATAGATTTCTGTTTGATATATTAAGTCTGTATGTGAACGATATGATAGTGAACCTACTGAGCGTAAATTCAAATAATGTTAATATTGTTTCTTCATAAAGATACATATTTTATATTGAAAAAATAAATACATAAAAATATAATATTACATGAAAATTAAGTATGAAATATATTAAAAATGAAATATTAATTTTTAATCTGCACAAAATAACCGAACTCTCTGAAAATAAATAAAATGAAATGGGAATTTAAAACAGAAAATATAATAATGGAGTAATGGAGATTTTGGATACTTTTGTCCACTTTTGAGTAAAAAACTAAATAATGTTAATATTTATTTAATAAAATAAATACAAATGAAAATATAAATAAAATGCAAATATTAAAATGAAATGAAGTATGAAATAAATTCATGTATGAAATTTTTATTTTGAATATGCCCAAAAAAATAGTAAACCCACTGAGTTTAAATTAAATAAAAATGAAAAAATAAATAAAAGGCAAATATTAAAATAAAAATGAAGTATTAAATATATTAATGTATGAAATTATTATTTTGAATGTGCCCAAAAAAATAGTAAACCCTCTGAGTTTAAATTAAATAAAAAAATAAATAAAATGCAAATATTAAAATGAAATAAAGTATGAAATAAATTAATCTATGAAAAGTTTATTTTGAATGTGCCCAAAAAAATAGTAAACCCTCTGAGTTTAAATGAAAAAAAAAGGGATTATCAGACAGAAATAACAATAATGCAACTAATGCGAAAAAGGTTTAAAAAGGAAAATGGGAATTTTGGAAATATTTCTCTCTTTTGAGTCTAAAACTAATTTTTTATATATATTTGCTTTTATGATCTTTTTTTAATTGTATGGAAATGTTAACATTTATTATTAATAATCATAAATATAATTAAGGGGTACATTTACCAAAATTCATTTTTTTGTGACCTTGAAAGTCGTATAAACTCAACATGGTATAAATTGGAATTAAGCTCGATCATTGTTGTATTTATAAAATGTCACGATAATGCTTAAATCGTTCGTATGAAAATTTTGAGTTTACATTTGGAAATCCCAAATTTTTGAGCTGAAAGTATTGTTAAAACTTGAAAAATTCAAGTTTAAACAGACATTCATTTCCATGAATCCTCTTTATTTTGTTCCAAACAGGAAGTGCTCCAGCAGCCATTTTAGGAGCATTATTGGAGAACAATAATGTGTTTAAGTTTCAATTGAAACTGGGTGAAATTGAAAACAATGAGGGGATTAATTTCCCCTTGAAAGGCGTGAAACTGAAAACAATGAGGGGTTTAACTTCTCCTCAAAACTGAATAAAACAGAAAACAATGAGGGGATTAACTTCACCTTGAAACTGGGTGAAACAGAAAACAATGAGGGGATTAACTTTCCCTTTTAAGTGTATCAAGGACAGGCTGTCACTGACTATTCTATTCCTCTACTATTCTAAGCCTCCGTAGGACACAATGGTACTCAACAGACCTGTCGAATTTTTATTTTACAATAAAAAGTTAACTAAACATTAATAAATCACAAATTATGGGAGATATTTCGAACAACTTGATTTTTTCTGGAAATAATAACGAAAAAACTGAGTTCTGGTGAAAACCCACTCGTAGATCTCAAAATTATCTAGAAGTAAGAAAAAATCTGATTTTCTCTCATAATTGATTAGTAAATGTGCCCCTTACTATTAAGTAAAATAAAAAAAATACAAACAGTAAAACAAAATAAATAATGAAATACATCAATGTATGAAATCTTCATTTTGAACATGCACAAAATAACATAAAATAAATGGATTCAATGTAAAATGAAATTGGAATATAAGGGAGAAATAATAATCATAATGGCATATTACAACTAATTAACAAAAAGTTAAAAAAATGAAAATGACAATTTTGAACACATTTTCTCTTCAGAATAGAAAAACAAAAAGATAAATCATTCTTAATATGTTTTTGTTATTTTTATTTTACTAACATTTATTATTAAAATACATATTAAAAAAACTTAATAATGAAGTGAGTTTTTGAATACAATTATTTAAATCAATAAATAATCATTTCGGACACATTTTCCTCTTTTGAATACAAAACAAATCATTCTTGATATGATTTTCTCATTTTTAATTTTATTAAACTAATGTTAACATGTATTATTTAATATAATAAATTTAAAAAACGAAATTATGAAGTGAGCTTAAATGAAATAATAATAAAATAAATACAATAGAACTAATAGAACTAATAATAATTACATAATGCAACATAAAATTCATTAAAAAAAATTTCAATAGGAGGCTAAAGTTTTGTCAAAAATCGGAGTCATATTTCCAACAAGCTATAAACAACAACACTGTTAACTAGTGATGGGCAAAAAAATTCGGCAGGCATGGATTCGCGGCAAATTTTTGCGTTTCGCCATTGGTGGATTTTTTTGGCAAAATGGGCAGCAAGATTCGCTATATGTCCAAAAATTGTTGCGAGCATCAAAAGAATAAAGAATTGTCATGCGTCAAAAAGAATTGTCTCACTTGTCCAAAGAATTGCTGCTCATCAAAAGAATTGTCTCACGCGGCAAAAAGAATGGTTTTGTGGCAATAAGGATTGTCTCAGTTGACGCGCAACATTTTCCCTGTTTCGCAAATTTTTCAGCAAAAGATTTGTGAATTTTTTGGGGAAGCGAAACAGGACAGAATCGCTCATCACTACTGTTAACATTAGGCTATTCCAGAGTATTCAGCAGTAGTGATGAGGGAATTTTTTGCCAGGCATGAATTTGCAGCGACTTTCCACATTTTGCCATTGGTGAATTGTTTCCCGAAACTTCTGTGAAAATTCACTGCAGAAAATTTTGTTGCACGTCATAAAAAGTCGTGGTTGCATCAAATTGGGCGCGGCCCTGTCAAAAAAAGACACGGGTGACAAAGAGACATGGGTAACAAAAAAGTCACGCAACAAGCGCATTTCGCTGTACGTCCAAAAATTGTTGTGAGCGACAAAAGAATAAAGGATTCCCGCGTGTCAAAAAGAATTGTCTTGCTCGTCAAAAGAATTGTCTCTCTCATCGAAAGAATTGTCTCGTGCAGCAAAAGTACTGTCAAAAAACTCGCATCAAAAAGAATTGTCTCTTGTGTCAAAAAGAATTATCTCGCATCAAAAGAATTGTCTTGTGCCAAAAAGAATTTTCTCGTGTCAAAAAGAATTGTCTCATACAAAATATTGTCTTTCATGTCAAACGTATTGTTGTTCGTGAATTTTTTGGTGAAGCGAAACAGGACAGATTCGCTCGTCGCTACTGTTAACATTAGGATATTCCAGAGTATCCAGCAGTAGTGATGAGGGAATTTTTTGCCAGGCATAAATTTTCAGCGACTTTCCGCATTTCGCCATTGGTGAATTGTTTCCCGAAACTTCTGCGAAAATTCGCCATCATAAAAAGTCATGGTTGCATCAAATTGGGTGCGGCCCTGTCAAAATAGTCGCTGTCACGTCAAAAAAAAAGATACAGGCGACAAAAAGAAAGACATGGGTAACAAAAAAGTCACACGACAAGCACATTTCGCTGTACGTCCAAAAATTTTGTGTGTCAAAAGAATAAAGAATTGTCAAAAAGAATTGTCTCGCGCGGCAAAAGTACTGTCTCTCTTATCAAAAGAACTCGTGTCAAAAAGAATTGTCTCTTGTGTCAAAAAGAATTGTCTCATCTAAAATATTGTCTCTATTGTCAAATGTATTTTTTTTTTAAAAATTGTTTATTTTTATAATTTTTTTTGACGTGCAACATTTTTGGGGAGGCGAAACAGGACAGATTCACTCATCACATTAGGCTATTCCAAAGTATTCAGTAGTAGTGATGAGGGAATTTTTTGCCAGGCATGAATTTGCAGCGACCTTCTGCATTTCGCCACGTAAAATTTTGTTGCACGTCATAAAAAGTCGTGGTTGAATCAAATTGGGCACAGTCCTGTCAAAATAGTCACGTCACAAAAAGACACGGGCAACAAAACGAAAGACATGGGTAACAAAAAAGTCACACAACAAGCGCATTTCGCGGATTTTTCCTCTGTTTCACTAATTCTCTTGTTGTTTCACTAATTTTCCGGCGAAACGAGACAGATTCGCTCATCACTATTCAGCAGTAATCAGAACGATGTAGATGCTAAAAACAGAGTCTATGGGAGATGGCCTTCTTATAATTTAGAGCTTTCTGGATATAAGGTTTCTGGATAATAAATCCCATACCTATAGTTGTGGGAGTTAAACTGAAGAATTAGGTGTACTGACAAACAGACGCTCTTGTAGGCTACTAGTCAACATAGGGGCTACCAAGTAGCCAATCACAGCCATTATTTGGCAACCCAAGAACTTTTTGAACACTTGTGTTGCTCCCCAACTCTTTTTACATTTAAATGTGGCTCATGGGTCAAAAAGATTGGGGCCCCCTGATCTATATTGTCTGGCAGTAATGCGGGAAGGTGTTGGTGACCAGTGATGATAAAGAGAAGGACGTTCAATTTCTGTATTTTAGTAAGAAAACCATCAAGGTAGAAAAATGTCCCCATCCTTTTATTTATAGATAACGTAGGGGATATTAGTAAAAACACTGAGTTTTGTCAGTTCGGATTACAGGCAGTCAAGTGAATGTAGGGCCACCTTTACACCAATCAGAACTGGAGAATAACCCACAGGAATCAATCAGTGAGCCTAAGAAACTAGAATTTTCATTGGTTGCTCCGGGAGATAAACTAGCAGCTGGTTGGTGCATCCCCCTAGGAATTAGGAGGGGCTAAAGTAATTATAAAAGCCCCGGCACCTTAGTCTTATCTGTACAATTGGACTCACTCATATCTGAGATTTCAGAACCCTCAGTCACTCTGCCCCAATGCCCGGCTGTAGGTAGGTCTGTGCTTTGCCATTGGCACCAGTAAGGGCAAGTTATACCATTTGCTGCAACAGAAAGGGAGAGACAAACGGACAGATGCTGTGTTTATCACAATAACATTTTCAGATTTCCTTCAAAACAGTGAGAATGAGGAATAAATGTAGATGGCAAAGTTGCTTAGAATGACATTCTCTTTTATTGGGCAAAATGTAATTTTATTAAATGTTTGGGTTGAGTTATCCTTTGCTGCAAGGGCTCTGCTTGAGCACCAGAGAAAATACAGAAATGTCCCGATGGCACCACTTGCCTCCTGTAATGCACAAAGCCAATGGTTATTGAGTGAGGAAACAGGCAAGCAATATGATGGGTACAGTCAGAGCATTAGCCACAATGGCAAGTAGGTGACTTTAAGCATGGGGGGGGGGCAAATAATGGAACCAGCCATTGTGTCCTGGAGGGAACCATCAGAGGGTTATTTTATGGGAAGCACATACTGATTGTACTGGTTCCATGGGTCCAACCTAAAGGTTCTGCTATAGAGTAGGTAGAGGGTAGGTATAGAGTAGGTGTAATGTAGCTATACAGTAGGTATAGAGTAGTTATAGGGTAGCTATAGTGTAGGTAAAGGGAAGCTATAGAGTAGGTGTAGGGTAGCTATAGAGTAGGTGTAGGGTAGCTATAGAGTAGGTATAGGGTAGCTATAGAGTAGATGTAGGGTAGCTATAGAGTAGGTGTAGGGTAGCTATAGAGTAGGTGTAGGGTAGCTATAGAGTAGGTATAGGGTAGCTATAGAGTAGATATAGGGTAGCTATAGAGTAGATATAGGGTAGCTATAGAGTAGATGTAGGGTAGCTATAGAGTAGGTGTAGGGTAGCTATAGAGTAGGTGTAGGGTAGCTATAGAGTAGGTATAGGGTAGCTATAGAGTAGATATAGGGTAGCTATAGAGTAGATATAGGGTAGCTATAGAGTAGATATAGGGTAGCTATAGAGTAGGTGTAGGGTAGCTATAGAGTAGGTATAGGGTTGCTATAGAGTAGATGTAGGGTAGCTATAGAGTAGGTGTAGGGTAGCTATAGAGTAGGTATAGGGTTGCTATAGAGTACATATAGGGTAGCTATAGAGTAGGTAAAGGATAGCTATAGAGTAGGTGTAGGGTAGCTATAGAGTAGGTAAAGGGTAGCTATAGAGTAGGTGTAGGGTAGCTATAGAGTAGGTGTAGGGTAGCTATAGAGTAGCTATTGATAGGGCTCATATAGCATTCCTTCACAGGCATAATTGCCCTTTTGGTTGTCCCCATATATTTACTGAGAAACTGCATGCCCCTCCCCCCAAAAACTGGAACACATCTGAAGCACTCCCCCGGATATATATATTTTTATATCTACGCCCATTTGTATGTGCCTCTTTCTTAATAGAAACCCACTTTTTCAAAGGGGCCCAATAAATGTGCAATATTTGCACCTCCCCTGTCCACATTCTATTTAGTAGAGCAATTATTTCTTTTCAGGGCCCCCAATGGTTGTGGTGCCTGTATCTCTGATAGCTGCCCCAGTAAGAGTACACCAGATAACCACGGGGATGACTCTTCATGGTGAGTTCTGATGTGAGGGGTAGATCTGTACCAACAGTAAGAACTGGTGTGAAGGCAAATAGTAGCCCAGCTCCCTAACCTTTTGTCCCAAGCCAATGAGCCTATAAAAATAAACCAGACTGGGGGTGTTGCTGGGGAGAGGGGCTCTGCCATGTTGCTTTTGCTCCCCGGTATTCCCTCTGAGGTCTTGCAGTACAATATGACTGAATTTCTATAGTCCAAGCCAACACTAGGAAAATACCCCAGAAAGGTTTATTTCTTCTTTATGTAAGAGGTGCCCAGCTAGGGGCAAATAGTAACACTCAATAAGTATGCACTTCCCAATGGTATTTTATTTCTGTATCCTTTATGAACCCCTGGTGACACTATCTCATCCTATATCTACAGTACGCCTTGGTGTTTTCATAGCTCTGATTGGTTAAAATGGAGATGGGGAATCGCAGTGAGCCTACGGAATTCATTCTCCTTGGACTTTCGAGCGACTCTTCTGTTCAAACTCTTCTTTTCTGCTTGTTCCTGACCCTCTGTGTGTCCTCATTGGTTGCCAATGGGCTCCTCATTGTGGCCGTGAAGAGAGATGGCCACCTACACAGCTCGATGTACTTCTTCCTGGCCAACCTGTCCATCATGGATATCTGCTACACCTCGGTTATTGTCCCAAAGGCTTTGGTGAATTTCCTTGGGGGGAAGAAAAGTATCAGCTATAACGGCTGTGTCCTCCAGATCTTCTTCTACCTCTTCATGGGCGAGAGTGAGTGCATTCTCCTGGCCTTCATGGCCTACGATCGCTACGTTGCCATCTGCAGCCCCCTGAGTTACAGCACCATTCTGAGTACAGCGGTCTGTGCCAGGATGATTAGTGCCTCGTGGGTGGCCGGCTGTCTCATATCTGCACTTGACGTTGGCTTTATATATAGGTTGACCTTCTGCGGAACGAACACAATTGACCATTTCTTTTGTGAGGTTCCATCCTTGATACAACTCACCTGCACCAACGTCACCATCAATGTCATCCTGATGTTTGCTGGAGGTGCCATACTGCTGCTCCTTCCGCTTCTACTCATTCTCTTTTCTTATATTCAGATTTTCATTGCCGCCAAGCGGATAAGCTGTGGGAGATATAAAGCCTTCTCCACCTGCGCCGCTCACTTGATTGTGGTGGTGCTGTTCTACGGTACAGCTACGTTCATGTATATGAGGCCCAGACATTCGGCTCAGCAAACAGATAAAATAGTATCAGTGTTTTATACAGTTGTCACCCCAATGCTGAACCCCCTGATTTACCGCCTACGCAATAGAGAGGTTCATGGAGCGCTCAGGGGGTTGAGAAGATCTTCTGCCTCCCCGTGTCACAGATAATGGGTTAATAAGTGGAGTTAGAAGGGCTAAGGCAAATGTCCCAATATACTGTATATATGACATGAAATAAAAGTCACAATATACTATATATATTACATGATATAAAAGTCGCAATATACTGTATATATCACATGATATAAAAGTCGCAATATACTGTATATATTACATGAAATAAAGGTCACAATATACTGTATATATCACATGATATAAAAGTCACAATATACTGTATATATTACATGATATAAAAGTCACAATATACTGTATATATTACCTGAATAGTCACAACTGAAGGTTGATAAGTTATTAAATCAGACTCACATGACCTGGCAGCCCAAAAACCAGTGTATTTTGCATAGTAATGTAATCCGCATAGGGTCGCCACTAGTGATGGGTAAAATGTTTCACCAGGCATGGATTCACAGCGAATTTCCGCGTTTCGCAATTGGTGGGTTGTTTCGCAAAACGGATGAAAAAAACCGCCGCAGAAAAATTCGCTGTGCGTCAAAAAAGAATAGTCACGGGAGACAAAAGAATAGCAGTGGGCGGCAAAAGAATAGCCGCAGCGACAAAAGAATAGCCTCGGCGACAAAAGAATAGCCGCGGCGACAAAAGAATAGCCGCGGCGACAAAAGAATAGCCGCGGCGACAAAAGAATAGCCGCGGCGACAAAAGAATAGCCGCGGCGACAAAAGAATAGCCGCGGCGACAAAAGAATAGCCGCGGCGACAAAAAAATAGCCTCACAACAAAAAAATAGCCATGGCGACAAAAGAATAGCCATGGCGACAAAAGAATAGCCATGGCGACAAAGGAAAAGCCATGGTGACAAAAGTATAGCCACGTGACAAAAGAATAGCCACGCGACAAAAGAATAGCCACGCGACAAAAGAATAGCCACGCGACAAAAGAATAGCCACGCGACAAAAGAATAGCCACGCGACAAAAGTATAGTCACACGACAAAAGAATAGCCTCGCGACAAAAAAAATAGCCGCAGCAACAAAAGAATAGCCGCGGCGACAAAAGTATAGCCACGCGACAAAAGAAAAGCCATGGTGACAAAAGTATAGCCACGCGACAAAAGAATAGCCACGGTGACAAAAGTATAGCCACGCGACAAAAGAATAGCCACGCGACAAAAGAATAGCCACGCGACAAAAGAATAGCCACGCGACAAAAGAATAGCCACGCGACAAAAGAATAGCCACGCGACAAAAGAATAGCCACGCGACAAAAGAATAGCCACGCGACAAAAAAAAAAAAATTGCCTCGTGACAAAAGAATAGCCACACGACAAAAGAATAGCCTCGCGACAAAAAAAAATAGCCGCAGCAACAAAAGAATAGCCGCGGCGACAAAAGTATAGCCACGCGACAAAAGAAAAGCCATGGTGACAAAAGTATAGCCACGCGACAAAAGAATAGCCACGGTGACAAAAGAATAGCCACGGTGACAAAAGTATAGCCACGCGACAAAAGAATAGCCGCGGCGACAAAAGAATAGCCGCGGCGACAAAAGAATAGCCGCGGCGACAAAAGAATAGCCGCGGCGACAAAAGAATAGCCGCGGCGACAAAAGAATAGCCGCGGCGACAAAAGAATAGCCACGGTGACAAAAGTATAGCCACGCGACAAAAGAATAGCCACGCGACAAAAGAATAGCCACGCGACAAAAGAATAGCCACGCGACAAAAGAATAGCCACGCGACAAAAAAAAAAAATTGCCTCGTGACAAAAGAATAGCCACACGACAAAAGAATAGCCTCGCGACAAAAAAAAATAGCCGCAGCAACAAAAGAATAGCCGCGGCGACAAAAGTATAGCCACGCGACAAAAGAATAGCCACGCGACAAAAGAATAGCCACGCGACAAAAGAATAGCCACGCGACAAAAGAATAGCCACGCGACAAAAGAATAGCCACGCGACAAAAAAAAAAAAATTGCCTCGTGACAAAAGAATAGCCACACGACAAAAGAATAGCCTCGCGACAAAAAAAAATAGCCGCAGCAACAAAAGAATAGCCGCGGCGACAAAAGTATAGCCACGCGACAAAAGAAAAGCCATGGTGACAAAAGTATAGCCACACGACAAAAGAATAGCCACGGTGACAAAAGAATAGCCACGGTGACAAAAGAATAGCTGTGGCGACAAAAGAATAGCTGCTTCGACAAAACAATAGCCACGCGACAAAACAATAGCCACGCGACAAAACAATTGTCAAAAGTCAATACTGTGGTGAGTGGGAGAAGGGAAGGTGAGTCCTTCAGGCAGGGGCTGTTACAGGAAAGAGGAGGCGTGGACAGGACAGGAGCAGACGTAGAGAAGATGGGACAGGACGAGACAGAGCGGGCGTAGACTAGACGAGACAGGACGGGACGGAGCGGGCGTAGACTAGACGAGACAGGACGGAGCGGGCGTAGACTAGACGAGACAGGACGGGACGGAGCGGGCGTAGACTAGACGAGACAGGACGGGACGGAGCGGGCGTAGACTAGACGAGACAGGACGGGACGGAGCGGGCGTAGACTAGACGAGACAGGACGGGACGGAGCGGGCGTAGACTAGACAAGACAGGACGGGACGGAGCGGGGGCGTAGACTAGACGAGACAGGACGGGACGGAGCGGGCGTAGACTAGACGAGACAGGACGGGACGGAGCGGGCGTAGACTAGACGAGACAGGACGGGACGGAGCGGGGGCGTAGACTAGACGAGACAGGACGGGACGGAGCGGGCGTAGATCAGATGGGAACAGCAAGGGATGGGACGAAGGCAAGATCAGGCAGGACCAGAGAGAACAGAACAGGCAAGGCTAGACAAGGCAAAAGTAAGGACTGAGGAGAGAGGAGCAAGGAGCGAAAACAGGAACAAGATAAAGGGAGTAGGGACAAGGAAGCAAGGCTAAGGAGCAGAGAAAAGAAGAAACAAGACAAAGGAGCCAAAACGGGAAACACCAGCTAGGGGCAGGCCACAGTGCTGAATGTAATCAATGTTCAGGCACTGAGTGTTAGGAGGGCTGGGCTTATATAGGGCAGAGTCAGCCCTGATTGGCTGACCCCACCTAGCCAATAAGGCTGCTGGGGTAATGTTTTGAAACCCAGGACACTGGTGAAAGGGATTACAAAGCAATCCCCTCTAATCGGCTGCTCTCCTGGCTCAACAGTCAGAGAGCAGCCAAGAACCAGTAGGTCCTGGGATCAAACCCCAGCAGAGCCTGACAAAAGAATAGCCACGCGACAAAAGGAAAGCCACGGTGAAAAAGGAAAGCCACGAGACAAAGAATAGCCACGCGACAAAAGAATAGCCACGGTGAAAAAGGAAAGCCACGCGACAAAAGAATAGCCACGGTGAAAAAGGAAAGCCACGCGACAAAAGAATAGCCACGGTGAAAAAGGAAAAGCTGCGGATGACAATTTTTTTTACACGCAACATTTTCGTTGTTTCGATTCGCAAATTTTTTGACGAAGTGAAACGGGACAGATTCGTTCATCACTAGTTGCCACCTTTTTCAAATTAACTTACCTCCCAGCGGTGGGGGCGGCAACAAAAGAGGAGGTCCGTCATGTGAAATGTGGGGCAATGACATCATGGACGCCCTGCAAAGTATCAGGGAAAGTTTGTGGTGCACTGTGGGCAGATTGGGGGGGGGCAGGGGCTGAATTTAAGGTTGTTACACATTTAATGGCAATTACATTGGCGCACACTGATCCACTGATGTCACTGGGAGAGAATTGAGGGGTGCGTAAAAGTAAAAAAAATTCCCAGAAAAATAGGGGGAGTTTACAGGTCTGTATTTGCCCTTTATACCCTCCCTTCCCAGCCATAAATATACTTACATTCCTGGTGCCCCCAACTTCCCTCACTCACTCCCACTGAGTCTCACTCACTAACCCACTCACTCCCCTGTCCCCCTGAGTGTCTCACTCACTATCCCACTCCCACACACACAGGAGCCTCTCACTCACTCCCCTGTCCCCCTGAGTGTCTCACTCACTATCCCACTCCCACACACACAGGTGCCCCCCACTAACTCCCCTGTGCCCCTGAGTGTCACTCACTATCCCACTCCCACACACACAGGTGCCTCTCACTAACTCCCCTGTCCCCCTGAGTGTCTCACTCACTATCCCACTCCCACACACACAGGTGCCCCCCACTAACTCCCCTGTGCCCCTGAGTGTCTCACTCACTATCCCACTCCCACACACACAGGTGCCCCCCACTAACTCCCCTGTGCCCCTGAGTGTCACTCACTATCCCACTCCCACACACACAGGTGCCTCTCACTAACTCCCCTGTCCCCCTGAGTGTCTCACTCACTATCCCACTCCCACACACACAGGTGCCCCCCACTAACTCCCCTGTGCCCCTGAGTGTCTCACTCACTATCCCACTCCCACACACACAGGTGCCCCCCACTAACTCCCCTGTGCCCCTGAGTGTCACTCACTATCCCACTCCCACACACACACGTGCCTCTCACTAACTCCCCTGTCCCCCTGAGTGTCTCACTCACTATCCCACTCCCACACACACAGGTGCCCCCCACTAACTCCCCTGTGCCCCTGAGTGTCTCACTCACTATCCCACTCCCACACACACAGGTGCCCCCCACTAACTCCCCTGTGCCCCTGAGTGTCTCACTCACTATCCCACTCCCACACACACAGGTGCCCCCCACTAACTCCCCTGTGCCCCTGAGTGTCACTCACTATCCCACTCCCACACACACAGGTGCCTCTCACTAACTCCCCTGTCCCCCTGAGTGTCTCACTCACTATCCCACTCCCACACACACAGGTGCCCCCCACTAACTCCCCTGTGCCCCTGAGTGTCTCACTCACTATCCCACTCCCACACACACAGGTGCCCCCCCACTAACTCCCCTGTGCCCCTGAGTGTCTCACTCACTATCCCACTCCCACACACACAGGTGCCCCCCACTAACTCCCCTGTGCCCCTGAGTCTCACTCACTATCCCACTCCCACACACACAGGTGCCCCCCACTAACTCCCCTGTGCCCCTGAGTCTCACTCACTATCCCACTCCCACACACACACAGGTGCCCCTCACTCACTCCCCTGTGCCCCTGAGTCTCACTCACTATCCCACTCCCACACACACAGGTGCCTCTCACTCACTCCCCTGTGCCCCTGAGTGTCACTCACTATCCCACTCCCACACACACAGGTGCCTCTCACTAACTCCCCTGTGCCCCTGAGTGTTACTCACTATCCCACTCCCACACACACAGGTGCCTCTCACTCACTCCCCTGTGCCCCTGAGTGTCACTCACTATCCCACTCCCACACACACACAGGTGCCTCTCACTCACTCCCCTGAGCCCCTGAGTGTCACTAACTATCCCACTCCCACACACACACAGGTGCCTCTCACTCACTCCCCTGTCCCCCTGAGTGTCACTCACTATCCCACTCCCACACACACAGGTGCCCCCCACTAACTCCCCTGTGCCCCTGAGTCTCACTCACTATCCCACTCCCACACACACAGGTGCCTCTCACTCACTCCCCTGTGCCCCTGAGTGTCACTCACTATCCCACTCCCACACACACAGGTGCCCCCCACTAACTCCCCTGTGCCCCTGAGTCTCACTCACTATCCCACTCCCACACACACAGGTGCCTCTCACTCACTCCCCTGTGCCCCTGAGTGTCACTCACTATCCCACTCCCACACACACAGGTGCCCCCCCACTCACTCCCCTGTCCCCCTGAGTGCCTCACTCACTATCCCACTCCCACACACACAGGTCCCCCCACTCACTCCCCTGTCCCCCTGAGTGCCTCACTCACTATCCCACTCCCACACACACAGGTGCCCCTCACTCACTCCCCTGTCCCCCTGAGTCTCACTCACTATCCCACTCCCACTCACTCCCCTGTCCCCCTGAGTGCCTCACTCACTATCCCACTCCCACACACACAGGTGCCTCTCACTCACTCCTCTGTCCCCCTGAGTGTCTCACTCACTATCCCACTCCCACTCACTCCCCTGTCCCCCTGAGTGCCTCACTCACTATCCCACTCCCACACACACAGGTGCCTCTCACTCCCCTGTCCCCCTGAGTGTCTCACTCACTATCCCACTCCCACTCACTCCCCTGTCCCCCTGAGTGCCTCACTCACTATCCCACTCCCACACACACAGGTGCCTCTCACTCACTCCCCTGTCCCCCTGAGTGTCTCACTCACTATCCCACTCCCACTCACTCCCCTGTCCCCCTGAGTGCCTCACTCACTATCCCACTCCCACACACACAGGTGCCTCTCACTCACTCCCCTGTCCCCCTGAGTGTCTCACTCACTATCCCACTCCCACACACACAGGTGCCTCTCACTCACTCCCCTGTCCCCCTGAGTGTCTCACTCACTATCCCACTCCCACACACACAGGTGCCTCTCACTCACTCCCCTGTCCCCCTGAGTGTCTCACTCACTATCCCACTCACTCCCCTGTCCCCCTGAGTGTCTCACTCACTATCCCACTCCCACACACACAGGTGCCTCTCACTCACTCCCCTGTCCCCCTGAGTGTCTCACTCACTATCCCACTCACTCCCCTGTCCCCCTGAGTGTCTCACTCACTATCCCACTCCCACTCACTCCCCTGTGCCCCTGAGTGCCTCACTCACTATCCCACTCTCACTCACTCTCCTGTGCCCCTGAGTGCCTCACTCACTATCCCACTCTCACTCACTCCCCTGTGCCCCTGAGTGCCTCACTCACTATCCCACTCCCACTCACTCCCCTGTGCCCCTGAGTGCCTCACTCACTACCCCACTCCCACTCACTCCCCTGTGCCCCTGAGTGCCTCACTCACTATCCCACTCTCACTCACTCCTCTGTGCCCCTGAGTGCCTCACTCACTATCCCACTCACTCCCCTGTGCCCCTGAGTGCCTCACTCACTATCCCACTCACTCCCCTGTGCCCCTGAGTGCCTCACTCACTATCCCACTCTCACTCACTCCCCTGTGCCCCTGAGTGCCTCACTCACTATCCCACTCTCACTCAATCCCCTGTGCCCCTGAGTGCCTCACTCACTACCCCACTCCCACTCACTCCCCTGTGCCCCTGAGTGCCTCACTCACTATCCCACTCTCACTCACTCCCCTGTGCCCCTGAGTGCCTCACTCACTATCCCACTCACTCCCCTGTGCCCCTGAGTGCCTCACTCACTATCCCACTCACTCCCCTGTGCCCCTGAGTGCCTCACTCACTATCCCACTCTCACTCACTCCCCTGTGCCCCTGAGTGCCTCACTCACTATCTCACTCTCACTCACTCCCCTGTGCCCCTGAGTGTCTCACTCACTATCCCACTCCCACACACACAGGTGCCCCCCACTAACTCCCCTGTGCCCCTGAGTCTCACTCACTATCCCACTCCCACACACACAGGTGCCCCCCACTAACTCCCCTGTGCCCCTGAGTCTCACTCACTATCCCACTCCCACACACACACAGGTGCCCCTCACTCACTCCCCTGTGCCCCTGAGTCTCACTCACTATCCCACTCCCACACACACAGGTGCCTCTCACTCACTCCCCTGTGCCCCTGAGTGTCACTCACTATCCCACTCCCACACACACAGGTGCCTCTCACTAACTCCCCTGTGCCCCTGAGTGTTACTCACTATCCCACTCCCACACACACAGGTGCCTCTCACTCACTCCCCTGTGCCCCTGAGTGTCACTCACTATCCCACTCCCACACACACACAGGTGCCTCTCACTCACTCCCCTGAGCCCCTGAGTGTCACTAACTATCCCACTCCCACACACACACAGGTGCCTCTCACTCACTCCCCTGTCCCCCTGAGTGTCACTCACTATCCCACTCCCACACACACAGGTGCCCCCCACTAACTCCCCTGTGCCCCTGAGTCTCACTCACTATCCCACTCCCACACACACAGGTGCCTCTCACTCACTCCCCTGTGCCCCTGAGTGTCACTCACTATCCCACTCCCACACACACAGGTGCCCCCCACTAACTCCCCTGTGCCCCTGAGTCTCACTCACTATCCCACTCCCACACACACAGGTGCCTCTCACTCACTCCCCTGTGCCCCTGAGTGTCACTCACTATCCCACTCCCACACACACAGGTGCCCCCCCACTCACTCCCCTGTCCCCCTGAGTGCCTCACTCACTATCCCACTCCCACACACACAGGTCCCCCCACTCACTCCCCTGTCCCCCTGAGTGCCTCACTCACTATCCCACTCCCACACACACAGGTGCCCCTCACTCACTCCCCTGTCCCCTGAGTCTCACTCACTATCCCACTCCCACTCACTCCCCTGTCCCCCTGAGTGCCTCACTCACTATCCCACTCCCACACACACAGGTGCCTCTCACTCACTCCTCTGTCCCCCTGAGTGTCTCACTCACTATCCCACTCCCACTCACTCCCCTGTCCCCCTGAGTGCCTCACTCACTATCCCACTCCCACACACACAGGTGCCTCTCACTCCCCTGTCCCCCTGAGTGTCTCACTCACTATCCCACTCCCACTCACTCCCCTGTCCCCCTGAGTGCCTCACTCACTATCCCACTCCCACACACACAGGTGCCTCTCACTCACTCCCCTGTCCCCCTGAGTGTCTCACTCACTATCCCACTCCCACTCACTCCCCTGTCCCCCTGAGTGCCTCACTCACTATCCCACTCCCACACACACAGGTGCCTCTCACTCACTCCCCTGTCCCCCTGAGTGTCTCACTCACTATCCCACTCCCACACACACAGGTGCCTCTCACTCACTCCCCTGTCCCCCTGAGTGTCTCACTCACTATCCCACTCCCACACACACAGGTGCCTCTCACTCACTCCCCTGTCCCCCTGAGTGTCTCACTCACTATCCCACTCACTCCCCTGTCCCCCTGAGTGTCTCACTCACTATCCCACTCCCACACACACAGGTGCCTCTCACTCACTCCCCTGTCCCCCTGAGTGTCTCACTCACTATCCCACTCACTCCCCTGTCCCCCTGAGTGTCTCACTCACTATCCCACTCCCACTCACTCCCCTGTGCCCCTGAGTGCCTCACTCACTATCCCACTCTCACTCACTCTCCTGTGCCCCTGAGTGCCTCACTCACTATCCCACTCTCACTCACTCCCCTGTGCCCCTGAGTGCCTCACTCACTATCCCACTCCCACTCACTCCCCTGTGCCCCTGAGTGCCTCACTCACTACCCCACTCCCACTCACTCCCCTGTGCCCCTGAGTGCCTCACTCACTATCCCACTCTCACTCACTCCTCTGTGCCCCTGAGTGCCTCACTCACTATCCCACTCACTCCCCTGTGCCCCTGAGTGCCTCACTCACTATCCCACTCACTCCCCTGTGCCCCTGAGTGCCTCACTCACTATCCCACTCTCACTCACTCCCCTGTGCCCCTGAGTGCCTCACTCACTATCCCACTCTCACTCAATCCCCTGTGCCCCTGAGTGCCTCACTCACTACCCCACTCCCACTCACTCCCCTGTGCCCCTGAGTGCCTCACTCACTATCCCACTCTCACTCACTCCCCTGTGCCCCTGAGTGCCTCACTCACTATCCCACTCACTCCCCTGTGCCCCTGAGTGCCTCACTCACTATCCCACTCACTCCCCTGTGCCCCTGAGTGCCTCACTCACTATCCCACTCTCACTCACTCCCCTGTGCCCCTGAGTGCCTCACTCACTATCTCACTCTCACTCACTCCCCTGTGCCCCTGATGCCTCACTCACTATCTCACTCTCACTCACTCCCTGTGCCCCTGAGTGCCTCACTCACTATCCCACTCTCACTCACTCCCCTGTGCCCCTGAGTGCCTCACTCACTATCCCACTCTCACTCACTCCCCTGTGCCCCTGAGTGCCTCACTCACTATCCCACTCTCACTCACTCCCCTGTGCCCCTGAGTGCCTCACTCACTATCCACTCTCACTCACTCCCCTGTGCCCTGAGTGCCTCACTCACTATCCCACTCTCACTCACTCCCCTGTGCCCCTGAGTGCCTCACTCACTATCCCACTCCCACTCACTCCCCTGTGCCCCTGAGTGCCTCACTCACTACCCCCACTTCTCACTCACTCCCCCCCTCCTGTGCCCCTGAGTGCCTCACTCACTATCCCACTCTAACTCACTCCCCTGTGCCCCTGAGTGCCTCACTCACTATCCCACTCTCACTCACTCCCCTGTCCCCCTGAGTGCCTCACTCACTATCCCACTCCCACTCACTCCCCTGTGCCCCTGAGTGCCTCACTCACTATCCCACTCCCACTCACTCCCCTGTGCCCCTGAGTGCCTCACTCACTATCCCACTCTCACTCACTCCCCTGTGCCCCTGAGTGCCTCACTCACTATCTCACTCTCACTCACTCCCCTGTGCCCCTGAGTGCCTCACTCACTATCCCACTCTCACTCACTCCCCTGTGCCCCTGAGTGCCTCACTCACTATCCCACTCTCACTCACTCCCCTGTGCCCCTGAGTGCCTCACTCACTATCCCACTCTCACTCACTCCCCTGTGCCCCTGAGTGCCTCACTCACTATCCCACTCACTCCCCTGTGCCCCTGAGTGCCTCACTCACTATCCCACTCTCACTCACTCCCCTGTGCCCCTGAGTGCCTCACTCACTATCCCACTCTCACTCACTCCCCTGTGCCCCTGAGTGCCTCACTCACTATCTCACTCTCACTCCCCTGTGCCCCTGAGTGCCTCACTCACTATCCCACTCTCACTCACTCCCCTGTGCCCCTGAGTGCCTCACTCACTATCTCACTCTCACTCACTCCCCTGTGCCCCTGAGTGCCTCACTCACTATCCCACTCTCACTCACTCCCCTGTGCCCCTGAGTGTCTCACTCACTATCCCACTCTCACTCACTCCCCTGTGCCCCTGAGTGCCTCACTCACTATCCCACTCTCACTCACTCCCCTGTGCCCCTGAGTGCCTCACTCACTATCCCACTCCCACTCACTCCCCTGTGCCCCTGAGTGCCTCACTCACTATCCCACTCTCACTCACTCCCCTGTGCCCCTGAGTGCCTCACTCACTATCCCACTTCCGGTTAGCTGCTGTGCAGAGGAGACTACATTTCCCAGGATGCCCCGGGAGGGGGGGAGGAGCCTTTGTTCTGGAAGTATTCCCGGCCGGTGCAGGTTGGGTTCCCACACACCATGTGCCATTCATTGGCTGCCGGACTCGCTCCCCGGCTCCCGGTGCTGCTGGACCTGCGGCCTGTGAGTCCCACACTGGGCTGGGGGGGGGTTTAACCCTGTGAGTCCCACACTGGGCTGGGGGGGGGGGGGTTTAACCCTGTGAGTCCCACACTGGGCTGGGGGGGGGTTTAACCCTGTGAGTCCCACACTGGGCTGGGGGGGGGGTTTAACCCTGTGAGTCCCACACTGGGCTGGGGGGGGGTTTAACCCTGTGAGTCCCACACTGGGCTGGGGGGGGGTTTAACCCTGTGAGTCCCACACTGGGCTGGGGGGGGGTTTAACCCTGTGAGTCCCACACTGGGCTGGGGGGGGGGGGTGTTTAACCCTGTGAGTCAGTCCCCCATACAGTACAGGCAGCAATTGGACTACAACTCCCAGCAGCCTTTCCCATTAAGCTCTGTGCTGTGGAGCTGCCTGTGATTGGGATGGGGGGGGGGGGGGGTGCATCTCAGGTGTTTCCCATGCATTAGGGGCAAAGGGAACCCATAGAAGCCCCCATAGGGGGTAATTACTGGCACACCTGCCCCTCTGTCCCTTATACAGCCCTACATCATTCAGGTTTAACTCTCAGGAGGGGGTTTGGGAATTGTAGTTTAACAACAGCTAAAGCCCTTTAGCAGTGCATTCTGGGAGTTGTAGTTCAGCCATCATTATATATATAGGATTAGCCATTTCCTTTTGCTCAAGCCTTTGCCCTCTCTCTTCCACTCAATAACCATCTTATTCTTAGCAACTTTTCAATTGGTCTTTATTTAAACGATTGGCTCTTTCAAGTGGGGGGTCACTGACCCTGGCAGCCAAAAAACACCCCCAATGTTATTGTTACTTGTAATTTCTTTCTGTTCAGGCCTCTCCTAATAATCTTCCAGTGCCTGGTTGCTAGGGTAAATTGAACCCTAGCAACCATGTAGCTGCTGAAACTTCAAGCTGTACTATGGCTAAATAATTACAAAATGAAGACCAATTGCAAACTCCCTTAGAATATTCCTGGCTGTTGGGAACAAGGGGGTGACACTGATTAAATCTGCCCCCCAGTCCCCGTATGACCCCTTCTTATACAATGGACAAAAAACACAGGTAGAGGGAGGGTTCATTAATAACCAGAGATTTTGCAGCAATGCCGTTAGCCAAGGATTTCCGCTGAGAGCTTCCACTACTGGTAGTTCTTGCTGGAAGCTCCCCTTAGTGGCAGAATGAGGAATTTTTTACATTGTTGTAATTTATACATTTATATAAATCCCACCCTTTCCAGATACTTGCGTGCGATTGGTCTGTGCCTTTGGAAGGGAACAGAAGCGTTTAGAATGTCTGACCCTGCCTGTAACGGAAACAATGCAGACGATTCGTCGGACTCGGATATCCCATGGTGAGTGGGCGGGACTATATACATGTCACATGGTTTTACATATGGACCAGCCCATGTGAAGCAGGGTCTATTGGCTGTGGGCGGGGCTTGGGGCGGTTCTTGCTGCAGGGGTTACTTACGGTCTCTCGTTTCCAGGTCGTACCAGAGAATCCAATCACATGCTGCCAGGGTTAAAAAGGAGCCAATGAGGAGCAGAAGCCCCGCGGCGAGGGATATGAATGGGAACTACACTACAGGTGGGTAATACTCGTCACTACTATAAAACACCTCTAATATACGGGGCTTTCTACTGGTCAGTAGCTGGGGGAGGGAGGGTGAGAGAGAGGTTGGGCCACAGACAGATCTTCCCGCCCCCTGTATTTCCTTCCTACATTAAAGGGTTAGTTCCCCTTTAACATTTAATATGTTGCAGACAGTGATATTCTGAGACAATTTGCAATTGGTCTTCATTTTTTAAATTTTTTATGGTTTTTCAGTTATTTAGCTTTGTGTTCAGCAGCTCTCCATTTGGTATTTTAGCAGCTGTCTGGTTGCTAGGGTCTCTTTTACCCTAGTAACCAGGCAGTGGTTTAAATACTCGAGGGTACATACATACAGCCACATAAGACAGACTTGCTTGGCCCTGGGTTTGGGGGCTTCTCCCTACTCTGAAGGGTGGGGGCACCTCCTGCCCTAACGGGGCACTTGGAATGTTACAGGGCTTTCTGCTTATCAGGGCAATACTCTTTATTTACTTACCCCCCCCTCAGCTGTGGGTAGGGAGGGGGCTATTATACCCTGTGCAGCTGGGGGTAGGGAGGGGGCTATTATACCCTGTGCAGCTGGGGGTAGGGAGGGGGCTATTATACCCTGTGCAGCTGGGGTAGGGAGGGGCTATTATACCCTGTGCAGCTGTGGGTAGGGAGGGGCTATTATACCCTGTGCAGCTGGGGGTAGGGAGGGGCTATTATACCCTGTGCAGCTGGGGGTAGGGAGGGGCTATTATACCCTGTGCAGCTGGGGGTAGGGAGGGGCTATTATACCCTGTGCAGCTGGGGGTAGGGAGGGGGCTATTATACCCTGTGCAGCTGGGGGTAGGGAGGGGCTATTATACCCTGTGCAGCTGGGGGTAGGGAGGGGCTATTATACCCTGTGCAGCTGGGGGTAGGGAGGGGCTATTATACCCTGTGCAGCTGGGGTAGGGAGGGGCTATTATACCCTGTGCAGCTGGGGGTAGGGAGGGGGCTATTATACCCTGTGCAGCTGGGGGTAGGGAGGGGCTATTATACCCTGTGCAGCTGGGGGTAGGGAGGGGGCTATTATACCCTGTGCAGCTGGGGGTAGGGAGGGGGCTATTATACCCTGTGCAGCTGGGGGTAGGGAGGGGGGGAGATTGGATTCACTTACCCAGGGGGAGGTTCCTGCCTGACCATGGGAAAGAGAGCAGCCCAGGAGCAATAAGAATAGTGAATCAGGGCTCTGTGCAGAGGGAGGGGGCTATTATACCCTGTGCAGCTGGGGGTAGGGAGGGGCTATTATACCCTGTGCAGCTGGGGGTAGGGAAAAGGGACCATGGGAAAGAGAGCAGCCCAGGAGCAATAAGAATAGTGAATCAGGGCTCTGTGCAGAGGGAGGGGGCTATTATACCCTGTGCAGCTGGGGGTAGGGAGGGGCTATTATACCCTGTGCAGCTGGGGGTAGGGAGGGGGCTATTATACCCTGTGCAGCTGGGGGTAGGGAGGGGCTATTATACCCTGTGCAGCTGGGGGTAGGGAGGGGGCTATTATACCCTGTGCAGCTGGGGGTAGGGAGGGGGCTATTATACCCTGTGCAGCTGGGGGTAGGGAGGGGGGGAGATTGGATTCACTTACCCAGGGGGAGGTTCCTGCCTGACCATGGGAAAGAGAGCAGCCCAGGAGCAATAAGAATAGTGAATCAGGGCTCTGTATGTGGGGGAGTACTGAGACCCCAGACTTAGATTACAGGGGGGACATGCCCCCCCCCACAATGTGACCCTCTGTATTTCTTTTGAGCAGATGAAGAAGATTTCGATGGAAAACTCTCGGAAGACTTTCCTCTCTCCGGTGCTCCGGGGACCCCCTTACAGTCCAAGGATCCGCTGCAGAGGCCACGCCCCCGGCGGCAGGATTCTTCCCGCGCGTCCCCGGAGAAGTCCGTCGCCCGAGAGAGGAGCACCGTGGACTCGTCGGGGAAGATCACGCTGATGACGGAGACGGTGTACAAGTGCAACCGCTGCCACAAGACTTTCTTCACTCGCTCCGGTTACCGGAAGCACCAGCGGAACCACGGGGAGGAGAGCAGCCACAGGTGCAGGGAGTGCGGGGAGTCCTTCCCTGACTGGGACACTTACACCCTGCACAGTGACACCCACACAGGCAGGGGGCGCTGCGCCCAACCCCTCCGGCTCCAGTCCCATCTGGCGAGGCACGAGCAGAGCCGCCCCGGGGAGGAGAGACTAAACCCATGCAGTGTGTGTGCCAAGTGCTTTGCCCACAGCTCTAGCCTGGCCGCCCATATGGCTGCCCACACTGGGGAGGGGCTATAGGGAGATGTGGGAGGGGGCTTGTACCCCAACGTGTACCTAACGGGTCCACGACCCCCCATCACCCACAGAGCAGAATCACTTTCATTTTTTTTTTATTAATGCGACTACTTGACTCCTCGGCCAATCAGGCCCTTTTCTTTTGAGTCGTTCCAACCGCCGCCTTGTTGCTAGGGGGAGTTCCGAAGGCAACCGGGGGAAAGGTGCCGGATACAAATACTGTTATTTTTGACTCTGAACCCCAAGAAGCTCCGACGGTTCCGTTCCGGCCGACGTGCAGTGTTTGTGTTGAAATTCACAATTTACTGGTTGATTTGTGCACATTGGGCTGAACAAAAAGGCCAATAAAATGGATTCTTGGCAAAAGTCATTTATTTTTATAGACTCCGCCCTCTCACGTGATCATTAGCCGCCGAGCCCCTGCGGGAAATGAACCTGCACATGGAAGGGTTAGTTACCCTTTACAGAACTGCTGGCTGGAGATGCCGGCGACTGAATAAGAAATCAGTTTGATGTTGAGAGTGATATTCCGAGACAATTTGCAATTGGTCTTCATTTTTTATTATTGGCCGTTTTCAAGTTATTTTACTTTTTGTTCTGCAGCTTTCTAGTTTGGAATTTTAGCCGTTATCCTGTTGCTAGGGTCTAATTTACCTTAGTAACCGGGGAGTGGTTTGAGAAAGGGACTGATATAGGAATAGGGGAGGGGCTAAATAGTTTTTGGCTGTGGGGTCAGTGACCCCCATTTGAAAGCTGGAAAGAGGCAGAAGAAGGAGGGAAATAATTCAAACACTATAATAAATAATGAAGACCAATTGAAAAGCTGCTCAGAATTGGCCATTCTGTAACATACTGTATATATCTCCCCAGGCTGCGGGGCAATAATTAGTGATTAAGGGGGTCCTATAATAAAAGGCACAGGAGCAGTAACCCATAGCAACCAATCAGCAGGTAGCATTTACTGTTCTTTTTGGTTGCTATGGGTTACTGCTCCTGGGCAACCATAGTGCCTTTTTATTACCCATGGGGGGTCCCTTTTTATCCATAAATAATACGCACAGGGGGCAACGAGACTTTGTTACGGGGACAATATAGAATATCGGCCTAATGCCCAAGTCAGAGATGGGAGAGAAAGGGTTAATTGAATCCATTTGCCTAGAAGTCTATAGGACATTGGGCTGGAAACCCCCCCCCCCCCCCCCCCCCCGGTGTCCGGCAACTCCACATTTGGTGAGGGCCCCCCTCAGCATATACTAAGGATATTGGTTACATACACAGTTTGGGAGCCACTGAGTAACCCCCCTATGATCAAGCAGGAGAGATGGGTGGGGCCACAAATGGGTTCCATTGATTCAGGGGTTAATGAGTCCAGCCTATTGGTCCCCAGAAGCCCCCGTCATCAACGTACCCCACTGCCCCCCCACAGATAGCGCTGCAGGCTCCATGGCCCCCCAAGTCTCCCCATTGCAGAGAATGGATATACTCCCTGCACCCCGAGAACAATGAGCTGTTGTTGGGCAGTGAGGGAGCTGGCAGTTAGGGAGAGGCAGATAAGCAGCGTCCGACAGTAAATATTGATTCAGTTTCATTAGAAAGATTGGGAATTCCTTAGGTTTTTATTGTTTCCTATCAATAGTGAGTAGCTATGAATGTTATCCCCCGGCAACCACCCTGGCGCCAACTGATCCAGGGGCCGATACAGGCGGCTCAGTCCTATAAAGTCAGCGCCCGACTCTCACTGTCACTTCCTGCATACGGGGAAACCGGGAACATTCAGGTACTCTGCACTGCTGGTTCTGACTCCTGATACAACTCCCCAATATCCATTCATTCCTCATTCTCACTGGGTTTATAGTTATGTGTAACTGTCACTGTGTCTGTCCCTTTCCCTTCCCTGCACTGCTGGTTCTGACTCCTGATACAACTCCCCAATATCCATTCATCCCTCATTCTCACTGGGTTTATAGTTATGTGTAACTGTCACTGTGTCTGTCCCTTTCCCTTCCCTGCACTGCTGGTTCTGACTCCTGATACAACTCCCCAATACCCATTCATTCCTCATTCTCACTGGGCTGGCAGTTGGTAGGTAGTAAGCCCACCTTTCTCCCATGGGTGCTGGAGGGTCAAGAAACACCCACATTTGCTCTTTTGCAGAAATGGGCTTTCTACTCACTGCTGCCCTCTTGTGCATCGTGTCTGGTACTGCAGCTCAGAACAATAATCAAGGTAAGTGGCACAAACAGCGACCTGGAATAGTCTAGGCCAGTGCTGTCCAACTTCTGTTGTACCGAGGGCCGGAATTTTTCCGACCTACGTGGTGGAGGGCCGATAATGGAAGCCAGTTTTGACCACTCCCCTTTTTAAAACCGCACCCACTTGAAACCACACCCATGTTATCACATGACCATACCCATATTAATGGTTGTAGTACAGCAAAAACCTGCCACACTCTGCCTTCCCTACCATGCCTGTGTGCCATACTCTGCCTTCCCTACCCTGCCTTTGTGTGTGCCATACTCTGCCTTCCCTACCCTGCCTGTGTGTGCCATACTCTGCCTGCCGTACCCTGCCTGCCATACTTTCACTGTGTGTGCCATTCTTGGCTGGTTTGTGCCATACTTGGCCTGTGTGTGCCATACTCTGCCTGCCCTACTCTGCCTTCCCTACCCTGCCTGCGTGTGCCATACTTTCACTGTGTGTGCCATTCTTGGCTGGTTTGTGCCAAACTTGGCCTGTGTGTGCCATACTCTGCCTGCCATACTCTGCCTGTGTGTGCCATACTCTGCCTTCCCTACCCTGCCTGTGTGTGCCATACTCTGCCTTCCCTACCCTGCCTGTGTGTACCATACTCTGCCTGCCCTACCCTGCCTGTGTGTACCATACTCTGCTTGCCCTATGCTGCCTGTGTATATGGCACACACAGGCAGCCTACAGTGACACAATGCTGGCACTGCTCCTACAGTCTGCACAATAACTATATATTAAAAAACGTTTTAATTGCAGTACCACCTCAGTATATGTTCTTTTTGTAGTGTGCAGGGTTTATTTGTGGGTTTCTACTGCTCCTGAGGTGTGAACAGGGGAACAATGGGGGTGATTACAGCCTGAGACTGAGGTGTGAACACTGCAGGGGATGAACAATGCAGGTATTAAAAGGTGTGAAAAACACAGGGGATTACATATTTAAACAATACAGCCTGATTACAGCCTGAATCTGAGGTGAGAACCATGCAGGGGGGGGCAGTTAATCACAGTACTGATACCATTTAAAGCTTACACAAGAGTAAGCCATCAAAGCAGCCAGGTGGGGGGCCACACAGAGGGGGGTCGCGGGCCGCATGCGGCCCGCGGGCCGCCAGTTGGACAGCACTGGTCTAGGCTACTGGCCAACAGTAGGTGCCAATGGCTTATCCTCCGTATCATTATCTTTCCTCTATAGGGCAGAACCTTGCCCTCCGGGGCCGCGCCACTCAGTCCTCTACTTACTACAATTACAACATTGGATATTTAGCCCTCGCTGCTAATTCTAATGATGGAAACTTGGATTCTAACTATTACCATGGCTCCTGTTCCCTCACCGGCAACGACATGTCCCCCTGGTGGCGAGTGGATTTACTGCAGCCCTATAAGATCTCTCAGGTTGTAGTGACCAATAGGGGCGACTGCTGCGGGGAAGCGATTAATGGGGCTCTGATTCTCATTGGCGACTCATTGGAAAATAATGGCAATAACAACCCAAGGTATATGTTTGCGTTATAGTTTTGTTATAGGGGTAACAGTCACCCTGCTATAGTTCCAGGGGTACCCAGGGCACAAATAAGCACTCACCCCAAATCCCCCCCTAACTGGCCTTCAGGCTGGGCCCCCTTAGCCCATAACAAGGTTACAGATATATAGAAACATTGGGGTAACAGTCACCCCGCTATAGTTCCAGGGGTACCCAGGGCACAAATAAGCACTCACCCCAAATCCCCCCCTAACTGGCCTTCAGGCTGGGCCCCCTTAGCCCATAACAAGGTTACAGATATATAGAAACATTGGGGTAACAGTCACCCCGCTATAGTTCCAGGGGTACCCAGGGCACAAGCACTCACCCCAAATCCCCCCCTAACTGGCCTTCAGGCTGGGCCCCCTTAGCCCATAACAAGGTTACAGATATATAGAAACATTGGGGTAACAGTCACCCCGCTATAGTTCCAGGGGTACCCAGGGCACAAATAAGCACTCACCCAAAATCCCCCCCATATAAACCTAACTGCCATATTTTCTGCCCCCCCAGCTGTGCGGAGATCACATACATAGGGAAAGGCGCCACTCAGGCCTTCGAGTGCAACGGGATGGTCGGGCGCTTCGTTACCATAGTGATCCCAGGGAGACAGACGTACCTGCAGATGTGTGAAGTTCAGGTGTATGGGGAGCCCCTCTCGGCTAATAAGTGCGCCCCAAATTAATAACAGAGTAATTAATGTTCTACAGCAACTTTTCTTTTTGGACCCCCCCTATCCTGCGCCTGCATCATGTCTGATGGAAACAGCCAATCAGATCTCGAATAAAAGTCAATCTGGCCCCCGGGGGTCTCACATTATAGGGGGGCTATTCTCAGTTTCTCTCGGTACCCAGGGTGCTTTAATATATGATTCTATGAACTGAATGTTGGTGATTATAAAGTTGGTTGCTATGGGTTACTGCCCAGGGTTGATAAATGAGCCAGTTGTGTTTGAAACTAAAATAAAATCTGGGGCCCCAGGAATGTTCCTGCTTTTGTCTCTTCTGTTATTTGGTATTTCCCGTATGTAGGATTTGGGTTGAACGGCAGTTCTGGAATGACCCAGTAGATGGTACCAGCCGCTAGAATTCATTGTTATTTCCCGCAGCCAGGGGGCAGCAGAAGGCGTAGGTGTAAGGCAAGTAGAGTGGGTCATGTTCCATGTATAATGATATCCCCAGGGTAATACAGGGAGCAGGGTGCCCATATATGATGATGCCAGGGGACCAGGGTGCCCATATATGATAATGCCAGGGGACCCGGGTGCCCATATATGATGATGCCAGGGGACCAGGGTGCCCATATATGATGATGCCAGGGGACCAGGGTGCCCATATATGATAATGCCAGGGGACCTGGGTGCCCATATATGATGATGCCAGGGGACCAGGGTGCCCATATATGATGATGCCAGGGGACCAGGGTGCCCATATATGATAATGCCAGGGGACCCAGGTGCCCATATATGATGATGCCAGGGGACCCGGGTGCCCATATATGATGATGCCAGGGGGCCAGGGTGCCCATATTTGATGATGCCAGGGGACCAGGGTGCCCATATATGATAATGCCAGGGGACCCGGGTGCCCATATATGATGATGCCAGGGGACCAGAGTGCCCATATATGATGATGCCAGGGGACCAGGGTGCCCATATATGATAATGCCAGGGGACCCGGGTGCCCATATATGATGATGCCAGGGGACCAGGGTGCCCATATATGATGATGCCAGGGGACCTGGGTGCCCATATATGATGATGCCAGGGGACCAGGGTGCCCATATATGATAATGCCAGGGGACCCGGGTGCCCATATATGATGATGCCAGGGGACCAGGGTGCCCATATATGATGATGCCAGGGGACCTGGGTGCCCATATATGATGATGCCAGGGGACCCGGGTGCCCATATATGATGATGCCAGGGGACCTGGGTGCCCATATATGATGATGCCAGGGGACCCGGGTGCCCATATATGATGATGCCAGGGGACCAGGGTGCCCATATATGATGATGCCAGGGGACCAGGGTGCCCATATATGATGATGCCAGGGGACCCAGGTGCCCATATATGATGATGCCAGGGGACCAGGGTGCCCATATATGATGATGCCAGGGGACCAGGGTGCCCATATATGATGATGCCAGGGGACCAGGGTGCCCATATATGATGATGCCAGGGGACCTGGGTGCCCATATATGATGATGCCAGGGGACCAGGGTGCCCATATATGATGATGCCAGGGGACCCAGGTGCCCATATATGATGATGCCAGGGGACCAGGGTGCCCATATATGATGATGCCAGGGGACCCAGGTGCCCATATATGATGATGCCAGGGGACCCAGGTGCCCATATATGATGATGCCAGGGGACCCAGGTGCCCATATATGATGATGACAGTGAGAACCCTAGAAATTGATGGTTTTTAGCTGGGAAGTTGCCCCCGGGTTCATGGGAGTAAGGAAGGTGGAAGGCTAAACCAGGGACCCTCTAATGGAGTAATGAGAGACCTGACTCATATACACTCAGTGCCTGGGCCTATGGGCTCCAAGCAACACACCTGGGGGGTCCCCCTAGCAAATAACATACAAATACACTTAGATAAATAAAACCTTTATATATAAAACACAGATAAAGAAGCATTGAATGCAGTGCAGTGTAACTATAACAGGGACTTTGTAACAGTCTGACCAATGAAATCAGTTCTTGTGCCCGCATAGTAGCGGCATATCCAACGGTGCCCTGATGTACCCCCAGTACTAGAGTATCTGCTTCCTGTTGCATTACCAGAGCTGACCACTAGATGGCTCTGTTTGTAATTCAGACTCATAGGGGGGAATTCACAAAAGTGGTGATATTCCGACACAATAAAAGTGGAGATAGATTTGTCGGATTTTCCACCTAATTCACAAACCTCTGTCTCCACTTTTGTGAAAAGCAATGTCAGTGAAGGGATTAAAGAGGGGGCACTGCTGCTAAAACTAAATATTTGCCTGGGAGGCTTTACTTTTCCTTTTAATAAAATTGTTTACAATATATTCACTCAGAATTTTTATTATTGCCTCACTGATTGAGCTAAAACTCCCATAATCCTGCAAATGGGAGGGGAAAACTTTTTATATATAAGATATAAATTAAACTTTTTTTAATCAGTGTTTTACTTGTTATGTTAATGGTGCCCTATTGTTCTAGGGTGAGACAGAAACTTGCCCCCCTAACAATAGGCTGCTAATCCCCATTAATATGTTACTGATCCCCCAATGGGGCCCCTACCAGAGGTTGCAAATGGAGACTGGGTGAAACAAAACATAAGAGCTTAAAATTGATCTGACAGTTACACTGAGCTTTACTCCATTTTGAAAATGAAGGGAAAAAATGTCGTTAAAACGTCGTATAAATGTCGTTTAAACGACAAATTCACAAAAGTGTCTGTAAACTGGCGGTTGAGTCGGAATTTCGGAATTGTGAATCTGGAGAAAGTGTTTTCCACCAGTTTTTCCACCACTTTTACTCCAAAAAAGGGCTCTCTCCACTTTTGTGAATTCCCCCCTCGGAGTTCTATAACTGCTAGAGAAGGGGTGCCCAGACCTTTTCCCCCGGCGATCGACCTTTGACTCCTGCCCGCGTATGTACACATACCCAATAAACGCACCGCACTTCCGCATCCCAAGGCTTAGACGCGGCCCACCAGAACTCCACGGGGGGATCGACTGGTGGACCGCGATCAACGTCTCGCCCACCCCTGTGCTAGAGTGTATATTTGTCAGCAACCAACACCTAAGAAGTATTTATTAGTGTAGAATTTCTTTCATTAAAGAGACACCAGCTGAAATTTCCGATTTTGGCGATGAACCTTCACAATACCCTTCCAGTGGGGGCTAGTATGGCTAGGCGTCTGGGTATCTAACAGGAACTTGGGTCACCTCCTGGGCCTTTGCAGGTTCATTATCTAGGATTTTCCTATTTTACCGTCGGTGTTCTCCTTCCCCTATTTTTCTGCCCCGTCAGAGCCCCATACAGGTCTACTGGATCCCCCTCTATGTACAGAACAATGGCGCCAGAGATGATCCACACCAACCCCCTGGGTCATGGTATCATCAGCCATAGAAATGTACAGAACAATGGCACCAGAGATGCTCCACACCAACCCCCTGGGTCAGGGTGCCATCAGCCATTGGAATGGCTGAGTACAAATTTGGGCATTTTTGACCCCCAGTCAACTCAACCACCATCTACTCACAACCCTACTTGCTTTCCAGTAACTCCAGACCCCAAAATATTCTGGATTTGTTTATTTTATATTTTTGAGGACATGGGGGTGTAAGTACTGATGGGAGGGCTCAGTAAATAAAAGGAGAAGCATAGATGTAATTTAGGGGGCGCCATGGCTCTTTGGAAGGCAGTATGACACTTCAGTAGGACTAGGGGGTGGTAGGGAAGTCTTTGGCGATCAGATACAGCGGCAGCATAGACAGGACGGAGGTTCTTAATTACCCCCAGGAAAAGCAAAGTAATGAATTATTCACCAATTATATGGAATAAAACAATTTTGACCTTTTTAATGTGCCGTGGTTCTCCACCATGAATAACAGATTCCAAAAACAATCACACATATCATTACACAGAGGAGGGATCTACATGAATTCTGGGAGTTGTAGTACAGCAAGACCTTGGGAGGAAGGCTGGAGAAGATAGAAGAACACCCGGTGTAGTGGTTCCATCCCTACGTTGTAGCCGTTCATCTTGGAATAAATGTTTTTGGGAATTTTAATTTTCTGATTTTTTCATCGATTTATATCAAATTTTATTATTATTGGTTTAATTTTTATTTTTCGTTCATGTTGATGTTTAAGAAGAACCCTTGGTCACCGGCTGCCCGTAGACCTGAACCTCGCACAGCGTCAGATACTGCTGTTGCCCCGGGAGAATGATGTTGACGAAGCGGCCGACCATCCCATTGCACTCGAAGGCTTGGGTCTCTCCGTTCTGCATGGAAAAGATTTCTGCGCAGCTGCAGAGAAATGGGAAGGAAGGTGTTAATTACAGTGCCCCTGGGGCAATAGTGATATAAAGTGGCGTAAGGGACATCTTGACATCTTTAGGTACATAGAAGAGGAGATCACAATTCATAGGTTAGACATGGCCTACCTGTAGGGTTGCCTTCATTTTCTAGAAACTTTACCAGCCAGATAGGGGGTGGGTTTACAAAGGGGTGTGGCAATGATGTCACAGGGGGTGGAGTTTAATCATGAAGGGAGCCACATCCACATGGAATGAAGTGGATTAGGTGAGTATGAAGGAGAGAAAGGGGCAGGTTGGGGTGAATCAGAGGTGGGCTGGGGCCAAGTTCATAGCTGGTATTTTACTGGCTATACCCATGAAATAATGGCCAGGTGGCAACCCTACCTGCCTGTTGTTCAGGGATATCAGGGGGTTCCCTAGTCCATAAAATCAAGGGGATCTCTGAGTTCATCCTCTTCAGACTCCACTTGCTGGAGGAGGAAGATGGTGCTGGAGGCAGAAGGCCCCAGTAGGAAAAGACCTCCATGTAGATAAGACTAACTAATGGAGGGACAAGCTCCTACATAACTCACTTTAGGAGTGACAGAGGAGCAAGAGGCTCCACCAAGGAAAGCAGATAGGGGGTGGGTGTAAAAAGGGGTGTGGCAATGATATCACAGGGGGTGGAGTTTAATCATCAAGGGAGCAGCATCCTGAGGCATGGAATTAAGTGGATTAGGTCAGTATGGAGGAGAAATACATTGCTGGTAAATTTGTAATACCACCCCCGGCCTTAGCTGGTATTCTATTGGCTATACCCGTGAAACAATGGCCAACCCTACCTGCCTGTTGTTCAGGGATATCAGGTAGGTTCCCTAGCCCATAAAATCATGGGGATCTCTGAGTTCATCCTCTTCAGACTCCACTTGCTGGAGGAGGAAGATGGTGCTGGAGACAGAAGGCCCCAGTAGGAGAAGACCTCCATGTAGATAAGACTAACTAATGGAGGGACAAGCTCCTTCATAACTCACTCTAGGAGTGACAGAGGAGCAAGAGGCTCCACCAAGGAAAGCGGAAGGGTCAGTTTCCATCCAGCAGCAAAGGGAATCAAGCGGATAGACTCTGGGATAGAAAGATTCCAAGAGAAGCACCTCTGAGTGGTCCTTGTGCTAAAAGCACTGATGGAGAAGGAAAAGTTAAAACTAAGTAGCTTTATCAAAAAAGGTCTATGTATATACAGCCATAAGCAGAAACGCTGAGTCCTCTATCAAAAGAAACACAGGATTTATTTTCTTCTTTTGTGTCACATGTTCTTCGGAATCAGACTTCCTTCTCTCAGAATTATCCTTCAGGGCACGGCACGAGTCTGCTCGGTTTGATCCTCTCTTCCCTTCTCCTCCTCCCCCTCCCATCAGCATTCACTCCCCCTCCCAACTGTGCAGAGTAATCTGAGCTACTGGGACATTTCACCCCCCAGGACAGGACATTACTTCGTCTTCTACCTGACACAAACCCCCACTGCACCTGTAGGTTCCTACTCATATCTAGAATCCTATCGTAGATTTGAAGGTATCATGGTTTGCTCACCTGGGATTGTTATTGCCATTGTTTTCCATCGAATCCCCAACGAGGATCTGAGCTCCGTTGATTAAATCTCCGCAGCAGTCGCCCCTGTTTGTCACCACCACCTGGGATATCTGATAGGAGTCCAGTAAATCCAGCCGCCACCAGGGGGACATTTCGTTGTTGGTGTAGGAACAGGATCCATGTTGGAAGTTGGGATCCATGTTTCCATCAATGGCGTTGATAGCCATCGCCAAATATCCATAAACATAATCGTAGTATACAGAAGACTGAGTGGCCCGGCCTTGGAGCGCCAAATTCTCACCTGTGGTCAGAAGATAAAGTCGGAAGTCAGGATTGTGGCTTATCCGTGGTCCCGTGAAAATCAGTTAAGACTTCTATTATTTATGATACTAAGCTCTAAATATTAACACATAAATCTCTTTCCAAACCCAATGGTCAAGTAAGACTTTCCTTATTCTGAACCCCAGGCAGGTTATATTTAATTTCTGCCATCTTGGAGCAAGAAAGGAATTTTTTCCCCATCTGTGGCAAATTAGAGAGGCTTCAGATGGGGTTTTTCACCTTCCTTTGGATCAGCTGGCAGTTAGGCAGGTTATATATAGGCATTATGGCTGAACTTGATGGACGTATGTCTTTTTTCAAACTAACTTACTATGTTACTATGTTCAGACAGGGTTTTTCGCTTTCCTCTGGATCAGCTGGCAGTTAGGCAGGTTATATATAGGCATTATGGTTGAACGTGATGGACGTGTGTCTTTTTTCAACCTAACTTACTATGTTACTATGTTCAGATGGGGTTTTCGCCTTCCTCGGGATCAGCTGGCAGTTAGGCAGGTTATATATAGGCATTATTGTTGAACGTGATGGACGTGCGTCTTTTTTCAACCTAACTTACTATGTTAATATGTTCAGATTGGGTTTTCGCCTTCCTCGGGATCAACTGGCAGTTAGGCAGGTTATATATAGGCATTATGGTTGAACGTGATGGACGTGTGTCTTTTTTCAACCTAACTTACTATGTTACTATGTTCAGATGGGGTTTTCGCCTTCCTCTGGATCAGCTGGCAGTTAGGCAGGTTATATATAGGCATTAGGGTTGAACATGATGGACGTACGTCTTTTTTCAACCTAACTTACTATGTTACTATGTTCAGATGGGGTTTTCGCCTTCCTCTGGATCAGCTGGCAGTTAGGCAGGTTATATATAGGCATTAGGGTTGAACGTGATGGACGTACATCTTTTTTCAACCTAACTTACTATGTTACTATGTTTAGATGGGGTTTTCGCCTTCCTCTGGATCAACTGGCAGTTAGGCAGGTTATATATAGGCATTATTGTTGAACGTGATGGACGGATGTCTTTTTTCAACCTAACTTACTATGTTACTATGTTACACTTACTTGGCACAACCCATTGGCTGTAAGCAAGCGTCCGTGCCTAATCAGCAGGCAGCACAGATAAGCACAGAATTGGAAATGAAGTGGGAGGGGTTCAGGGAAAGGGCAGCCAACTGGGAGGGCCGGGGAATACCGGTGGCACAACTTACCCTGCCCATTGTAGTTATTGCTCTGAGCCAGGACACCCGATGTGATGCACAAGAAGGCGACGGTGAGTAGAAACACCATGTTCTGTAAAAGAGAAAATGAGCAAAATGTGGATAATTCTCAGAGCACCAAATATGTGGCCTCTAACCTGTAACTTATTCTCACACCCATTCTGAATGGGCACTGGTACAGAACTGGAGGCAGAAGATCAAAGCTCTTCTTTGGAGGTGGTCTTTGGAAGCCCAATGTTCCTACAGGGTTCCTAGAGGTCATGAACAGGCCTGGGTAACGTTTTGTGGCCAAAGAATTAACTTGGGTTTGATGGACCTATTCTGATTATTTAGTGGGCAAAGGGATGACCCTATGTACTTAAAGATATTTTCCATCAGTGGAGTTGGCTACTGGTTTGGTGGAAAAGTCTGGAATTGATAGAGTTGCAGCTCTGTACAACTCATCTTTATCTGGTGAAGTGAAATGGATCAGGACAAGGTTAAAAATATCATGTATTTGCCAGGGCCACAAAGGCACATTTCTAAGCTGCAGGCAGAGGTTTCTCCTGTTGGATCTATCATGCTTTCCATATTAACAAAGAACTAATGAAACAGTGAGGAAACTTGTCCTTGAATCCTAGCATGCCCAAGATAAGTCTTCTTCTCTCACTGACCATTGTAGGGTTGGAGTCAAGTTCATACACCTGTAGGCTGCCTAGGGAATTTCCATGGGGCACATACCCACTGGCATTGGCACAGCAACGAGTAGCCTGACTGGTCTGGTTGGCTCTTTGGCTCTTTAGCCATGAAGGGCAAATAGGAATAACATAGGAAATAGTGGACCTATGTTGGTATCAGTCATTAAGACAAATAGGACCTCTAATTGGATCTACTGGCCAGGGCCATAAAGGCACAATTCTAAGCTGCAGGCAGAGGTTTCTCCTGTTGGATCTATCATGCTTTCCATATTAACTAATAAAACAGTGAGGGCCCCAGGGCTTTTTTTTTTAGAAATTAAAAGTGATTTGATACCTAGCATGCCCAAGATATGTCTTCTTCTCTCACTGACCATTGTAGGGTTGGAGTCAAGTTCATATGCCTGTAGGCTGCCTAGGGAATTTCCATGGGGCACATGCCCACTGGCATTGGGCAGCACTGAGTAGCCTAACTGGTCTGGTTCAGCTCTTTGGCTCTTTAGCCATGAAGGGCAAATAGGAATAACATGGGAAATAGTGGACCCATGTTGGTACCAGTCATTAAGACAAATAGGACCTCTAATTGGATCTACTGGCCAGGGCCACGAAGGCACAATTCTAAGCTACAGGCAGAGGTTTCTCCTGTTGGATCTATCATACTTTCCATATTAACAAAGAACTAATGAAACAATGAGGGCCCCAGGCTTTTTTTTTTTTTTTAGAAATTAAAAGTCATTTTTATGGAAACTTGTCCTTGAATCCTAGCATGCCCAAGATAAGTCTTCTTCTCTCACTGACCATTGTAGGGTTGGAGTCAAGTTCATATACCTGTAGGCTGCCTAGGGAATTTCCATGGGGCACATACCCACTGGCATTGGGCAGCACCGAGTAGCCTGACTGGTCTGGTTCGGCTCTTTGGCTCTTTAGCCATGAAGGGCAAATAGGAATAACATGGGAAATAGTGGACCTATGTTGGTATCAGTCATTAAGACAAATAGGACCTCTAATTGAATCTACTGGCCAGGGCCATAAAGGCACAATTCTAAGCTGCAGGCAGAGGTTTCTCCTGTTGGATCTATCGTGCTTTCCATATTAACAAAGAACTAATGAAACAATTGGATCTACTGGCCAGGGCCATGAAGGCACAATTCTAAGCTGCAAGCAGAGGTTTCTCCTGTTGGATCTATCATGCTTTCCATATTAACAAAGAACTAATGAAACAGTGAGGGCCCCAGGGCTTTGTTTTAGAAATTAAATCATTTGAAACCTAGCATGCCCAAGATAAGTCTTCTTCTCTCACTGACCATTGTAGGGTTGGAGTCAAATTCATATGCCTGTAGGCTGCCCAGGGAATCTCCATGGGGCACATACCCACTAGCGTTGGCACAGCAATGAGTAGCCTGACTGGTCTGGTTCGGCTCTTTGGCTCTTCAGCCATGAAGGGCAAATGGGAATAACATGGGAAATAGTGGACCTATGTCGGTACCAGTCACTAAGCCAAATAGGACCTCTAATTGGATCTACTGGTTTCCTGACCATTAAAGGGCAGAAGAGAGAGAGACCATAAAACTCACGGCACGGATTTCTTTCCAGACTTTGCTCCGGGTTCCCTGTATCGTCCCGACCTCAACTCCCTGCACCTCACCCAGGAAACCTGAACGGGGAAAGTGCAATCCAAGGCTTTATAGGATGGAGCGGTTCTGGAACTCCCTCACCCTAAACGTGACCATTTGTGGCATGGGTGGGACCTCCTGTGATACCATTCAGAGCCTTGTTTAGATATCCAACATAGGAGGGGGATTATTAAACCAATAGTGACTAATCAGCACAATGGGATCGGGCCAATATTTAATGTTGCCTTACCCAGGGCAGAACTTTTGTTTCTAAAGGGCAGGCAACTGTAAATGCCCCGTATCACTGATTATGGACTTAATGGGGAATTTCACCTTGAATGAACTCTCTTCCATTCTTCATTTTTCACCTTTTTCGTGTGTTTTTGGGTTATTTTTTGGGAACTCTCTCAGTCGTTCAGCCTGGTTTTTTTTGGTTGCCGGGGTCAGTGACTCCTAGCAACCAAACAGGATTTTTAGTGTCAGTCAACGGCAGAATAGAAAGGCAAATAGTTAAAAAAAACATAAATAGGAATACATGAGGGGGGAATTGAAAAGTTGGTTGGAATAGGTCCTTCTAGAATATAATGGGATATTAATGGTGAACTTTCCCTTTATTCTGCTAGAAATGTTCTATTTCTCATTGGTACAATTAAAAAATTGATAATAAAAAGTATAGCAGAAAATAAAGTTTAGTAACATGTAATGGTATAGTAGTGTATTTTGGGGGTAACGGTTAAACTGTAGGGTAACTGCAGGGGTCCCAGACGCAGCGATCTGAGATCCTGGGCCTCTGTTATTAATGCCCTGGGTGCAACTGGTAGAGGATTATGGGCCAATCAATAAGCAAATGGCTGATTGCGCCCACTGTAGCTGCTATCCCACAAGCCCCTGCTCTTCCCAGAAGCCCTTTCAGCGGGACACAAAGGCCTGGGCCTAAGGGGGTCTGGGTGGGAGATTTTGACCAAAAGGTCTGGAGATAGGGGGATCTGCGGGGAGAAAGTGAAGGTTGGGAAAGTGGGTGGGGCAAGTGGGTTGGGCAAGTGGGTGGGGGTGGGCGAGCCAGTGGGGGGGCTAAGAGAGGGAGGCGTGGGGGAAGTGGCCTAGAGTCGCCCCATCTTTCAATCTGGTGCTGTTTCCGTGGCTGGAGGTGCAATGTTTGCCCTTCACAACTGCCCCATGCCTATTCCCCCCAACAAGGATTTAGGACACAGGCAGGGGGTTAAGGAGGGCAGCTGAGTGTAAGGGTTAAAAGCAAATATTCAGAAAATGGAGGTCCAGGGATGGTCCTGTCAAGAGACAAATGGAACCCCCACTTTTTTTCTTGGGGTGCACTGCTAACCAATGGGGGGATCCCCCAGTGTTGCTGTACAGGGTGGCCATATCATTCTTCCTTTGGTGCTGATAGGTTGGTACACTGGACCCCCAGTTGCACACAGTATGGACATTTTATTGTCTAATGGTCAAAGTCACTTTGGGAGATTCTCAGTGGGGCCAATTATCTTTTAGAGATTTACCCTCCAGACAACAGAGGGGGCAGATCTTGGACCGTATGCCCTGGTCCTAAACTCCAAAGTCCCATATCTAATTAAAGGCATAATGTTTGCCCATGGGCAGTAACCCCTAGCAACCAATGAGACGTTTGCTTTCAAACCAGTAAATACTACTTGCTGATTGGTTGCTAAAGGTGATAAGAAAGGTGGCAAACTTTGCTCCTTACAGTACATAACCAGTTATATTCTTAACTTTGGGACTCCAATGAGACTATATATACGCCCTGGGGCCCCAGTGAATCATGGGAGCAGTCCGTTTGTGATCAATTCCCCAGTTCTGTTCAATTTTATATAAATGCATATTCCTGACCAGGTCTAGTATCCCATAGCAACCAACCAGCCTGTAGCATTTACGCCAGTGGTTGCTATGGGATACTAGACCTGGTCAGGATTATGTACCTGTTTGAAAACATCTAATTGGTTGCTATGGGATACTAGACCTGGTCAGGATTATGCACCTGTTTGAAAACATCTAATTGGTTGCTATGGGATACTAGGCCTGGTCAGGATTATGCGCCTGTTTGAAAACATCTAATTGGTTGCTATGGGATACTAGACCTGGTCAGGATTATGTACCTGTTTGAAAACATCTAATAGGTTGCTATGGGTTACTAGACCTGGACAGGATTATGTACCTGTTTGAAAACATCTAATTGGTTGCTATGGGTTACTAGATCTGGTGCAGCTTTTTATTACATTTTACCATAAAGGTCTCCGTATGTTTTTATATCTGACCATTGGTTTGAACCCCTCATCCCCCAAAAATCATCATGACACCCTGTTATTCACTGAGCAAATGATATAATAACAGCAATGAGACAGGATTTATTTATTGAACTTTATTGATCATTTTCTTTCTTTTCATTCTGGTTAATATGAATCACAGCATCAGTACAAGGCCGTCAGAATCAAGGGAGCTGCTAGGAATGCTGGGAGGTGTAGTTTAGTAACAGCTGGGGGAACGTTATGAACAGGGAGGCTTCTTGGATACCGGTACCCCGAAAACTTGCACCTCGCACAGAGTGAGATACGTCTCCTTCCCCGGGATAATAATGTTAACATAGCGGCCGGCCATCCCGTTGCACTCAAAGGTCTGGGTCCCTCCATTGGGCAAGTAATTGATCTCCGAGCAGCTGTAGGGAGAAAAAAAATGGGTAGGGGGTGCCATAGTGTTTCCCTTAGACAGTACAGTATGGGGGTACAGCTTATTGTGTGCCCAGAACATTCCTTCTCTGTATATTTGTATTTATACATATGGGTAGGGGGTGCCATAGTGTTTCCCTTAGACAGTACAGTATGGGGGTACAGCTTATTGTGTGCCCAGAACATTCCTTCTCTGTATATTTGTATTTATACATATGGGTAGGGGGTGCCATAGTGTTTCCCTTAGACAGTACAGTATGGGGGTACAGCTTATTGTGTGCCCAGAACATTCCCTCTCTGTATATTTGTATTTATACATATGGGTAGGGGGTGCCATAGTGTTTCCCTTAGACAGTACAGTATGGGGGTACAGCTTATTGTGTGCCCAGAACATTCCCTCTCTGTATATTTGTATTTATACATATGGGTAGGGGGTGCCATAGTGTTTCCCTTAGACAGTACAGTATGGGGGTACAGCTTATTGTGTGCCCAGAACATTCCCTCTCTGTATATTTGTATTTATACATATGGGTAGGAGGTGCCATAGTGTTTCCCTTAGACAGTACAGTATGGGGGTACAGCTTATTGTGTGCCCAGAACATTCCTTCTCTGTATATTTGTATTTATACATATGGGTAGGAGGTGCCATAGGGTTTCCCTTAGACAGTACAGTATGGGGGTACAGCTTATTGTGTGCCCAGAACATTCCTTCTCTGTATATTTGTATTTATACATATGGGTAGGGGGTGCCATAGTGTTTCCCTTAGACAGTACAGTATGGGGGTACAGCTTATTGTGTGCCCAGAACATTCCTTCTCTGTATATTTGTATTTATACATATGGGTAGGGGGTGCCATAGTGTTTCCCTTAGACAGTACAGTATGGGGGTACAGCTTATTGTGTGCCCAGAACATTCCTTCTCTGTATATTTGTATTTATACATATGGGTAGGAGGTGCCATAATGTTTCCCTTAGACAGTACAGTATGGGGTTACAGCTTATTGTGTGCCCAGAACATTCCTTGCCCTGAGTTATTAGATATAAAAGAGGCAAATCTGAGCCCATTCCTTACCTGGGGTTGTTATTGCCATTATTTTCCAGGGAATCCCCAACAAGAATCTGAGCCCCATCAATTAAATTTCCGCAGCAGTCGCCCCTGTTTGTCACCACAATCTGGGAGATCTTATGGGACTTCAGCAAATCCACCCGCCACCAGGGGGACATGTCGTTGTTGGTGAAGGAACAGGAACCGTGGTAGAAGTTGGAATCCATGTTTCCATCGATGGCGTTAATAGCCGACGCCAAATATCCAAAAACGTAGTTGTAGTAAGTGGAGGACTGAGTCGCCCGACCTCGAAGGGCCAAATTCTCCGCTGCAATGGAAAGGGAAAGAGATGGTCAGTAGGAGCTATTGAGCCAAAGGTAAAACCCAACGACCCTGGCCATTTGGCCGAAACCAAGGGATTATCGGTGCAACTTACTTGGATTGTTGTTCTGAGCTGCGGCACAGGCCAAGAGGCACGCAAGGGCAGTAGCGAGTAGGAGACCCATTTTCTGGGGGGAATTAAGTCAGATGAGAAGAAATCAGTTGGAGACTAGACAACAGGTTTAATAACTGTCCCCCAATATCTGTTCCCAGGGGCTTCATCTTTAGGAGGAGGAGGAAAGCTGAGCAACACCCATCAGTGGAAAGGCAGAGAGGTGCCCTTAGTAGGACTTCCCTTGGGGAACATGAGTTTCACCCCCCACCACAAGGAGGTCCAAGGATGGGAGACCTTTGCCTCCAACAGCTGAATATCCACTATGGAGCCAACAACTCAGTCTCAAGGAGATGTTGGTGGAACATCTCACCTAGGGGTCCTCACATCTCTCTGAAACTCACTAGACTCCATGGGTACTCATGAACAACTGGAAGACTCCCAAGAAGCCAAGATCCCTGGGGACTTCCCTTGGGGAACATGAGTTTCCCCCCCCCCCCCCCCACCACCACAAGGAGATCCAAGGATGCGAGACCTTTGCCTCCAACTGCTAAAGATCCACTATGGAGCCAACAACACAGGAACATATAATTTAGTTCTTCCCAAAGCTGGGACTTGGTGGAACATCTCACCTAGGGTTCTCCTCACATACATCTCTCTGAAACTCACTAGACTCCATGGGTACTCATGAACAACTGGAAGACTCCCAAGAGGGCAAGATCACTGGAGACTTCCCTTGGGGAACATGAGTTTCACCCTCCACCACAAGGAGGTCCAAGGATGGGAGACCTTTGCCTCTGACAGCTGATGGAGCCAACAACTCAGGAACATATCAGTCAGATCTTCCCAAAGCTGGGACTTGGTGGAACATCTCACCTAGGGTTCTCCTCTCATGAACAATTGGAAGACTCCCAAGGGGGCAAGATCCCTGGAAGTGTTGACCCTATATCCTAACTATCCTTTCATAAGGAGAGAGTTGGCACAACCCTTTGGGTCTAATGGGTCCCTGCTCCAGGCTGTCAATCAATAATCCAACATATTCATTACTTAGAACATGAAATATGAATATAGATATTCTGTAACTTACCTGCTCGTCTGATCCCTCGTCCCTGAACCTCGCAGAGAGAAGTGCCCCGGGGAGGGCAATACCAGCCTTTATATATATAGAGTGCCATTCATCTGCATGGGAACAAAGGGAAGGCTGGCGCTTATTACTGCGAGCCCTAGATACCCAGATCTGGGAGATACGGTGCAGATTATTAAGTCAATAATGACTAAACAGCGGGAAGGAATAAGATCAATATTTTATCCCCAAGAATTTGCTTCTAAATTTATCCCTGGTTTTATACGGAGTCATTTCAGCTTCTTATCAGCCGAACTCACCTGGAGCCTCCTTGTTCCCTAACAAAAACACCACATTCTACTCCCCATAATCCCTTATTTACTCCTGGGGTGATAAAGCAGGTCTGTGTGTGTATAGGGCAGCCAATATACTGACTTATAGCCCAGCCCCATCCTGTCGGCTCAGGGGGTCACTATGGGGTCCTATCCAGGTACAGGCAGGGGCAGCTGGGAAGGGCAGTCAGGTTATGGGGTTCCCTACCAAGAGAGGGGGAATGAGTGATTCATTGGGGGTGGGGAGGAAAGGGGATCTCACCATCAGCATAGGAAGGGGTTCCTTACTGTAAGGGCAGTCAGGTTATGGGGTTCCCTACCAAGAGAGGGGGAATGAGTGATACATTGGGGGTGGGGAGGAAAGGGGATCTCACCATCAGCATAGGAAGGGGTTCCTTACTGTAAGGGCAGTCAGGTTATGGGGTTCCCTACCAAGAGAGGGGGAATGAGTGATACATTGGGGGTGGGGGGAGGAAAGGGGATCTCACCATCAGCATAGGAAGGGGTTCCTTACTGTAAGGGCAGTCAGGTTATGGGTTCCCTACCAAGAGAGGGGGAATGAGTGATACATTGGGGGTGGGGAGGAAAGGGGATCTCACCATCAGCATAGGAAGGGGTTCCTTACTGTAAGGGCAGTCAGGTTATGGGGTTCCCTACCCAAGAGAGGGGGAATGAGTGATACATTGGGGGTGGGGGGAGGAAAGGGGATCTCACCATCAGCATAGGAAGGGGTTCCTTACTGTAAGGGCAGTCAGGTTATGGGGTTCCCTACCAAGAGAGGGGGAATGAGTGATACATTGGGGGTGGGGGGAGGAAAGGGGATCTCACCATCAGCATAGGAAGGGGCTCCTTACTGTAAGGGCAGTCAGGTTATGGGGTTCCCTACCAAGAGAGGGGGAATGAGTGATACATTGGGGGTGGGGGGAGGAAAGGGGATCTCACCATCAGCATAGGAAGGGGCTCCTTACTGTAAGGGCAGTCAGGTTATGGGGGTTCCCTACCAAGAGAGGGGGAATGAGTGATACATTGGGGGTGGGGGGAGGAAAGGGGATCTCACCATCAGCATAGGAAGGGGTTCCTTACTGTAAGGGCAGTCAGGTTATGGGGTTCCCTACCAAGAGAGGGGGAATGAGTGATACATTGGGGGTGGGGGGAGGAAAGGGGATCTCACCATCAGCATAGGAAGGGGCTCCTTACTGTATGGGCAGTCAGGTTATGTGATTCCCTACCAAGAGAGGGGGAATGAGTGATACATTGGGGGTGGGGGGAGGAAAGGGGATCTCACCATCAGCATAGGAAGGGGTTCCTTACTGTAAGGGCAGTCAGGTTATGTGATTCCCTACCAAGAGAGGGGGAATGAGTGATACATTGGGGGTGGGGAGGAAAGGGGATCTCACCATCAGCATAGGAAGGGGCTCCTTACTGTAAGGGCAGTCAGGTTATGGGGTTCCCTACCAAGAGAGGGGAATGAGTGATACATTGGGGGTGGGGGGAGGAAAGGGGATCTCACCATCAGCATAGGAAGGGGTTCCTTACTGTAAGGGCAGTCAGGTTATGGGGTTCCCTACCAAGAGAGGGGGAATGAGTGATACATTGGGGGTGGGGGGAGGAAAGGGGATCTCACCATCAGCATAGGAAGGGGTTCCTTACTGTAAGGGCAGTCAGGTTATGGGGTTCCTTACCAAGAGAGGGGGAATGAGTGATACATTGGGGGGGGAGGAAAGGAGATCTCACCATCAGCATAGGAAGGGGTTCCTTACTGTAAGGGCAGTCAGGTTATGGGGGTTCCCTACCAAGAGAGGAGGAATGAGTGATACATTGGGGGGGGGGCGAGGAAAGGGGATCTCACCATCAGCATAGGAAGGGGTTCCTTAATGTAAGGGCAGTCAGGTTATGGGGTTCCCTACCAAGAGAGGGGGAATGAGTGATACATTGGGGGTGGGGAGGAAAGGGGATCTCACCATCAGCATAGGAAGGGGTTCCTTACTGTAAGGGCAGTCAGGTTATGGGGTTCCCTACCCAGAGAGGGGGAATGAGTGATTCATTGGAGGTGGGGAGGGAAGGGGATCTCACCATCAGCATAGGAAGGGGTTCCTTACTGTAAGGGCAGTCAGGTTATGGGGTTCCCTACCAAGAGAGGGGGAATGAGTGATTCATTGGGGCTGGGGAGGAAAGGGGATCTCACCATCAGCATAGGAAGGGGTTCCTTACTGTAAGGGCAGTCAGAACATTTCAGTTCCTATTTCCAAGCCACGTTCCTCCCATAGATATATAATTTTATATAAGAGGGATATGTGCCAGGTGTCACGGAGTTAATCATTTGAGCAAATATATTTGGGTGTTTATTTAAACGGCTAATCTGATTGGAGGAGGTTCCAAGAAGGAAAATATTAGCAGAACTAATTAGTTTCCACCTCTTGGACCTGGAGATGAGGAGCGTGACACGCTAAGGTTCAGCCGAGGACCCAAGGGAACTGGGGCTCATTTATCAACGCTGGGCAGTAACCCATAGCAACCAATCCGTGACTGGCTTTTATCCAGACAGCGGCAGGTACAACAATCAACGCAACAGTTTGATTGGTTGCCATGGGTTACTGCTGGGGATGCACCAAATCCATCATGTTTGGTTTGGCCGAACCCCAAATCCTGTTTTTTTACAACTTTTCCTTCGCAACTTTTTCTTTAGTAAATATCAGACACTCGGGAGTTAAGTCAAATTTGACAATTAAAAAAAAATGAGAAATGATGGAGTTTTAATAAATCTGCCCCATACGGCTCGACTTTTCCCGGGGCAACACCCATTGGCTTCTATAGCAACTCGCAACCGATGGCGAAGTTCTACATTCGAGTTTTCCGATTAATAAATACCGGACGTTTGAACCATAACTCGAGTTTGAGTTGCAATTGGTCTTCGTGTTTTATTTTTTGCACTTTTGCAGTTATTTAGCTCTTTGTTCCGCAGCTCTCCACTTTGGAATTTCAGTTGCTATCTGGTTGCTAGGGTCTTTTTTACCTTAGCAACCATGCAGTGACCTGAACGAGAGACAGGTATATGAATAGAGGAGGGGCTGAATAGAAAGATAAGGAATAAAAAGTAACAATAACAACATTGGCAGCTCACAGAGCAATAAATCTTTGGTTGCCGGGGTCAGTGACCCCCATTTGAAAGCTAAAAATAAGGAGAAGAGAAATAATTCAACAACTATAATAAAATAAATAATGCAGACCAATTGCATTCAATAGTACATTCTAGAAGATTCTAAAAATTAACTTAAATTGCGGAGGTTGCGTAAATTGGGTAATTTATAGGTGCAATCAGCATAATCTTCCCCCTTCTAAATCAGAATTCACTGGGCCCCGCCCAACCGCATCCCCTCTTCCCCCTGGTGGCCCCGCCCTTCAGAGGTTTTACTTTGCCTTTAGTTCAGTGTTTAATGTTGCAAAGTTGCTTTACACTCAGGGTGAAGTTACAGCAAAGGCCACAAGAGGGCGCTCTGAAATAAAAAGTCCAATCTGGGCTCTTCCTACTCGCTGGATCCCTATTGGACGCCCTGAACAAATAGATTAAGTTACAAAGCTTTCAGGAACTTAACGACTTGCAGAGGTTTCGGCCAATCCCAGGAAACACAATTAGAACTAATTAGAAACACAAGTTTCCCGGGGAACTGAGACTTAAAGGGGAAGTTCACTCTCATTAGCAAAACTGTAATTACACATAAACATCGTCATTTATTCACATAGAAGGGTAGAGAGTAAGAGTAGGAGCAGAGGGACCTGCGCACAAGAGCTTACAGTCTAAAGGGTGACAGGGTCCAAAAACCCATAGAAATTTGTTCAAACTTTCCTTGACTGGTTCAGTAGAAGTCTTGAGTTGAGACTTATATTTAAGCTGATTGGCTGAAACGGCAATGGTCTCTATATCTGTAATCTGGTTATAACTATGAGGGGCCCTGGCCAAAAACTCAACCTCCAGTTGTGGCCTGTACTGCAAACATCTGCCAACCACTGATGGTGGGACTTCTCTCCCCATGTATAGGGTGTGCTCCCCACCCCCCCAGCTCTCAGATGGTACTTCTCTCCCCATGTATAGGGTGTGCTCCCCACCCCCCCAGCTCTCAGATGGTACTTCTCTCCCCATGTATAGGGTGTGCTCCCCACCCCCCCAGCTCTCAGATGGTACTTCTCTCCCCATGTATAGGGTGTGCTCCCCACCCCCCCAGCTCTCAGATGGTACTTCTCTCCCCATGTATAGGGTGTGCTCCCCACCCCCCCAGCTCTCAGATGGTACTTCTCTCCCCATGTATAGGGTGTGCTCCCCACCCCCCCAGCTCTCAGATGGTACTTCCCCCCCACCCAGCTCTCAGATGGTACTTCCCCCCCGCCCAGCTCTCAGATGGTACTTCCCCCCCCGCCCCAGCTCTCAGATGGTACTTCCCCCCCCGCCCAGCTCTCAGATGGTACTTCCCCCCCACCCAGCTCTCAGATGGTACTTCCCCCCCACCCAGCTCTCAGATGGTACTTCCCCCCCCGCCCAGCTCTCAGATGGTACTTCCCCCCCCCGCCCAGCTCTCAGATGGTACTTCCCCCCCCCGCCCAGCTCTCAGATGGTACTTCCCCCCCACCCAGCTCTCAGATGGTACTTCCCCCCCCGCCCAGCTCTCAGATGGTACTTCCCCCCCCACCCAGCTCTCAGATGGTACTTCTCTCCCCATGTATAGGTTGTCCTCCCCCCCCCCCAGCTCTCAGATGGTACTTCCCCCCCCCCGCCCAGCTCTCAGATGGTACTTCCCCCCGCCCGGCTCTCAGATGGTACTTCTCTCCCCATGTATAGGTTGTCCTCCCCCCCCAGCTCTCAGATGGTACTTCCCCCCTGCCCAGCTCTCAGAGGGTAATTCTCTCCCCATGTATAGGTTGTCCTCCCCAGCTCTTAGATGGTACTTCTCTCCCCAAGTATAGGTTGTCCTACCCCCCCCTCAGCTCTCAGATGGTACTTCTCTCCCCATGTATAGGTTGTCCTCCCCCCCCCAGCTCTCAGATGGTACTTCCCCCCTGCCCAGCTCTCAGAGGGTAATTCTCTCCCCATGTATAGGTTGTCCTCCCCAGCTCTTAGATGGTACTTCTCTCCCCAAGTATAGGTTGTCCTACCCCCCCCCCCCCCCAGCTCTCAGATGGTACTTCTCTCCCCATATATAGGTTGTTCAACACCCCTTCCCAGCTATCAGACAGTACTTCTCTCCTCATATAGATTGTCCATCTCCCCAGCTATCAGATGGTACTTCTCTCCTCATTTACAGGTTGTCCATCTCCCCAGCTATCAGATGATACTTCTCTCCTCATTTACTGGTTGTCCATCTCCCCAGTTATCAGATGGTATTCTCTCCTCATTTACAGATTGTCCATCTCCCCAGCTATCAGATGTTACTTCTCTCCTCATTTACAGGTTGTCCATCTCCCCAGCTATCAGATGGTACTTCTCTCCTCATATAGATTGTCCATCTCCCCAGCTATCAGATGGTACTTCTCTCCTCATTTACAGGTTGTCCATCTCCCCAGTTATCAGATGATACTTCTCTCCTCATTTACAGGTTGTCCATCTCCCCAGCTATCAGATGGTACTTCTCTCCTCATATAGATTGTCCATCTCCCCAGCTATCAGATGGTACTTCTCTCCTCATTTACAGGTTGTCCATCTCCCCAGCTATCAGATTGTACTTCTCTCCTCATTTACAGGTTGTCCATCTCCCCAGCTATCAGATGATACTTCTCTCCTCATTAACTGGTTGTCCATCTCCCCAGCTATCAGATGATACTTCTCTCCTCATTAACTGGTTGTCCATCTCCCCAGCTATCAGATGTTACTTCTCTCCTCATTAACTGGTTGTCCATCTCCCCAGCTATCAGATGGTACTTATCTCCTCATTAACTGGTTGTCCATCTCCCCAGCTATCAGATTGTACTTCTCTCCTCATTTACAGGTTGTCCATCTCCCCAGCTATCAGATTGTACTTCTCTCCTCATTTACAGGTTGTCCATCTCCCCAGCTATCAGATGGTACTTCTCTCCTCATTTACAGGTTGTCCATCTCCCCAGCTATCAGATGGTACTTCTCTCCTCATTTACAGGTTGCCCATCTCCCCAGCTATCAGATTGTACTTCTCTCCTCATTTACAGGTTGTCCATCTCCCCAGCTATCAGATGGTACTTCTCTCCTAATTTATTGGTTGCCCATCTCCCCAGCTATCAGATGGTACTTCTCTCCTCATTTACAGATTGTCCATCTCCCCAGCTATCAGATGATACTTCTCTCCTCAATTACAGGTTGTCCATCTCCCCAGCTATCAGATGGTACTTCTCTCCTCATTTACTGGTTGTCCATCTCCCCAGCTATCAGATGGTACTTCTCTCCTCATTTACAGGTTGTCCATCTCCCCAGCTATCAGATGGTACTTCTCTCCTCATTTACAGATTGTCCATCTCCCCAGCTATCAGATGATACTTCTCTCCTCAATTACAGGTTGTCCATCTCCCCAGCTATCAGATGGTACTTCTCTCCTCATTTACAGGTTGTCCATCTCCCCAGCTATCAGATGGTACTTCTCTCCTCATTTACAGGTTGTCCATCTCCCCAGCTATCAGATGGTACTTCTCTCCTCATTTACAGGTTGTCCATCTCCCCAGTAATCAGATGGTACTTCTCTCCTCATTTACAGGTTGTCCATCTCCCCAGTTATCAGATGGTACTTCTCTCCTCATTTACAGGTTGTCCATCTCCCCAGCTATCAGATGATACTTCTCTCCTCAATTACAGGTTGTCCATCACCCCAGCTATCAGATGGTACTTCTCTCCTCATTTACAGGTTGTCCATCACCCCAGCTATCAGATGGTACTTCTCTCCACATTAACAGGTTGTCCATCTCCCCAGCTATCAGATGGTACGTCTCTCCACATTAACAGGTTGTCCATCTCCCCAGCTATCAGATGGTACTTCTCTCCTCATTTACAGGTTGTCCATCTCCCCAGCTATCAGATGGTACTTCTCTGCCTTTTGCCCCTTGTGGCACTAACACATTACCCAGCAACCTACCCAGTGTGTCCATCATTCCCATCAGTCCCTGCCCCACTAGGGGTTGATTCGGGGACAAGAGGAAGAGAAACCAAGGCACATTTGTTCCACCACCACAATGAGAGGTGAATGTTCTGCACTAATCATTAACGAGCAATAGAATTTATGATCTTCAGCCCATGACTTGTACTTTCACCTCCCATAACCCAAGGTGCCAGCGGAACACACAGAGCATGAAATCTATGCAATGAGCTGGATCAGGACCGGACTCAGTACAAAGTCCCGGCCTATTACTGGCAGCTCTGGTACAACAATGGCACCTTGAGAGACTTCCAGCAACAGGATTTCATCTCCTGAAAGGAACAAAGTCTCTGAGATTCCATCAGAACCTGATCTGCTGCTCTTCCCATTGCAGTGGTTTCTGTTGGCCTTTGGATTCTGAGCTTTCTAGAGCTCTCATTGTTTATTGGCTGGTTCTTGCCCTTGTATTTGCCTTCCGCTGGGGTGTTACCCTCTCATGCATTCTCAGGCTTTTGGGCTACAAGTGGTCCAGCAGGAAGGAAGACCAGCCCTTGTGGCTACTGGTAAAATATCTGAAGAACCAGCATGGGCATCTTGGAATCCTGTGGCACAACCTTAAATCTTAAAACTTTTAGTATGATGTAGAGAGTAATATTCTGAAACAATTTGCAATTGGTCTTCATTTTTTATTATGGGCGTTTTTTGAATGATTTTGCTTTTTGTTCATTAGCTATCTGGTTGCTTGGGCCCAAATTACCTTAGCAACCAAGCCATGGTGTGAGTGAGACATTGGAATATGAATAGAGGGAGGGACTGAATAGAGAGATAAGGAATAAAAAGTAACAATAACAATAAAACTGGAGCCTCACAGAGCAATAAGTTGTTTTTTTATTGCCTGCCAGGGTCAGCGACCCCCATTTGAAAGCTAAAAGCGGTTGTTTTTTTTCTGGTCGGGTTATTAAATAAGCCCCTAAAAGGTGAACTACGTCTTTAAGAACAGACACAAGGGGTATATTTATCACGCTGTGTAAAAAGGGGAGTAAAACATATATTGTTCATAGCTGCCAATCAGATGCTTTGCTTTGGTTTTCTGTTGAAATCTAATTGCTGATTGGTTGCCCTGGGCAACATCACCGGTATTGCTTCTCTCTTCCTTTTTACACCGCATGATAAATATACTCCAAGTAACGGGCTAATGATTAACCCCCTGTGTGCCACAATGTACTACAGCGTTGCCCTGGTTACAAAGGGTAAGTTTGTTCTATTGCCCTTTATCTGCGCAGCCATAAAGCGCAGCCCGTGCCTCCGATAAGCCAGAGATAAGGACTTTCTCTTTCCTTTATGGATTGGGTGCAGGTGTGGCCCCTACAGCGGGGCCCGTAGGTGTGGGTGTCTGATAATCCCCTACTATTAAGCACCCCGAGCTGAGATAAGGGCTTATTATCTGTTAGGGACTCTCTCTATCTACTGTATATAACTGCCATAAATACATATATATACGCTATAACTACGATGTATGTGTCGCAGAGCGATCCCTGCTCCACAGAGCTTACAGTCTAATTCATCCATATAGTGTGACTTGTGTATCCACATATATCCCTATATGTTACAATAGGGGGCACTTTATTCACTATATATTATAAGGAACCCCTCGGGGGCTTATAATATCCCTATATGTTACAATAGGGGGCACTTTATTCACTATATATTATAAGGAACCCCTCGGGGGCTTATAATATCCCTATATGTCACAATAGGGGGAACTTCATTCACTATATATTATAAGGAACCCCTCGGGGGCTTATAATATCCCTATATGTTACAATAGGGGGCACTTTATTCACTATATATTATAAGGAACTCCTTGGGGGCTTATATTATCCCTAAATGTTACAATAGGGGGCACTTTATTCACTATATATTATAAGGAACTCCTCGGGGGCTTATAATATCCCTATATGTTACAATAGGGGGTACTTTATTCACTATATATTATAAGGAACTCCTTGGGGGCTTATATTATCCCTAAATGTTACAATAGGGGGCACTTTATTCACTATATATTATAAGGAACTCCTCGGGGGCTTATAATATCCCTATATGTTACAATAGGGGGCACTTTATTCACTATATATTATAAGGAACTCCTCGGGGGCTTATAATATCCCTATATGTTACAATAGGGGGTACTTTATTCACTATATATTATAAGGAACTCCTCGGGGACTTATAATATCCCTATATGTTACAATAGGGGGTACTTTATTCACTATATATTATAAGGAACTCCTCGGGGACTTATAATATCCCTATATGTTACAATAGGGGGCACTTTATTCACTATATATTATAAGGAACCCCTCGGGGGCTTATAATATCCCTATATGTTACAATAGGGGGTACTTTATTCACTATATATTATAAGGAACCCCTCGGGGACTTATAATATCCCTATATGTTACAATAGGGGGTACTTTATTCACTATATATTATAAGGAACTCCTTGGGGACTTATAATATCCCTATATGTTACAATAGGGGGTACTTTATTCACTATATATTATAAGGAACTCCTTGGGGACTTATAATATCCCTATATGTTACAATAGGGGGTACTTTATTCACTATATATTATAAGGAACCCCTTGGGGGCTTATAATATCCCTATATGTTACAATAGGGGGTACTTTATTCACTATATATTATAAGGAACCCCTCGGGGGCTTATAATATCCCTATATGTTACAATAGGGGGCACTTTATTCACTATATATTATAAGGAACCCCTCGGGGGCTTATAATATCCCTATATGTTACAATAGGGGGCACTTTATTCACTATATATTATAAGGAACCCCTCGGGGCTTATAATATCCCTATATGTTACAATAGGGGGCACTTTATTCACTATATATTATAAGGAACCCCTCGGGGACTTATAATATCCCTATATGTTACAATAGGGGGCACTTTATTCACTATATATTATAAGGAACTCCTCGGGGACTTATAATATCCCTATATGTTACAATAGGGGGTACTTTATTCACTATATATTATAAGGAACTCCTCGGGGGCTTATAATATCCCTATATGTTACAATAGGGGGCACTTTATTCACTATATATTATAAGGAACTCCTCGGGGGCTTATAATATCCCTATATGTTACAATAGGGGGCACTTTATTCATTATATATTATAAGGAACCCCTCGGGGCTTATAATATCCCTATATGTTACAATAGGGGGTACTTTATTCACTATATATTATAAGGAACTCCGCGGGGGCTTATAATATCCCTATATGTTACAATAGGGGGCACTTTATTCACTATATATTATAAGGAACTCCTCGGGGGCTTATAATATCCCTATATGTTACAATAGGGGGCACTTATTCACTATATATTATAAGGAACTCCTCGGGGGCTTATAATATCCCTATATGTTACAATAGGGGGCACTTTATTCACTATATATTATAAGGAACCCCTCGGGGGCTTATAATATCCCTATATGTTACAATAGGGGGTACTTTATTCACTATATATTATAAGGAACCCCTCGGGGGCTTATAATATCCCTATATGTTACAATAGGGGGCACTTTATTCACTATATATTATAAGGAACTCCTCTGTGCCTTATAATATCCCTATATGTTACAATAGGGGGCACTTTATTCACTATATATTATAAGGAACTCCTCTGTGCCTTATAATATCCCTATATGTTACAATAGGGGGCACTTTATTCACTATATATTATAAGGAACCCCTCGGGGGCTTATAATATCCCTATATGTTACAATAGGGGGCACTTTATTCACTATATATTATAAGGAACTCCTCGGGGCTTATAATATCCCTATATGTTACAATAGGGGGCACTTTATTCACTATATATTATAAGGAACCCCTCGGGGACTTATAATATCCCTATATGTTACAATAGGGGCACTTTATTCACTATATATTATAAGGAACCCCTCGGGGGCTTATAATATCCCTATATGTTACAATAGGGGGCACTTTATTCACTATATATTATAAGGAACCCCTCGGGGGCTTATAATATCCCTATATGTTACAATAGGGGGCACTTTATTCACTATATATTATAAGGAACCCCTCGGGGCTTATAATATCCCTATATGTTACAATAGGGGGCACTTTATTCACTATATATTATAAGGAACCCCTCGGGGGCTTATAATATCCCTATATGTTACAATAGGGGGCACTTTATTCACTATATATTATAAGGAACTCCTCGGGGGCTTATAATATCCCTATATGTTACAATAGGGGGCACTTTATTCACTATATATTATAAGGAACTCCTCGGGGGCTTATAATATCCCTATATGTTACAATAGGGGGCACTTTATTCACTATATATTATAAGGAACCCCTCGGGGGCTTATAATATCCCTATATGTTACAATAGGGGGTACTTTATTCACTATATATTATAAGGAACTCCTCGGGGCTTATAATATCCCTATATGTTACAATAGGGGGCACTTTATTCACTATATATTATAAGGAACTCCTCGGGGGCTTATAATATCCCTATATGTTACAATAGAGGGCACTTTATTCACTATATATTATAAGGAACTCCTCGGGGGCTTATAATATCCCTATATGTTACAATAGGGGGCACTTTATTCACTATATATTATAAGGAACCCCTCGGGGGCTTATAATATCCCTATATGTTACAATAGGGGGCACTTTATTCACTATATATTATATTATATTCCTGTCTCTCGTTTGACCCACTGCCTGGTTGCTAAAGGAAGAAAGACCATAGCAACCAGACAGTTGCTGGAATGCCAAGCTGGAGAGCTGCTGAACATAAAGCTAAATAACTGAAAAACCATAAAAAAAACAAAAAAATGATGACCAATTGCAAATCATCTCAGAAAATCAACGTCTACTTTATACTAAGAGTTAATTTAAAGGCAAAGTACCCCCTCAAGGGCATATTGCAGTGATACAACTCCCAGCAGTGATTCAGCTGTAGAGCAGCTGCACAGGGAATGCTGGGAGTTGTAGTCAGGAATAATATGATGTAATGCGCCGCGGTCTGTATAAAGCCCCGATAAGACCATGGAGGAGCCTACAGAGGGGAGAGGGGAGAAGGGAGCCGTGGGAGCTGTGGTACTGGGCCAAGTCCCCGGCTGAACCCCCATTCGCTTGGGACACGTCATGTGTAGCTGGGGGGGGGGGGGGAGGGGGGTGTGTCGGACATGTGACCCCAAGCCGGGGGAATCAGCCCATCTCTGCCCCGCCCACTCCGCCGGCCAGGACGTGACGTCACGGGAGCCAACCCCTCCCCCTTCCACACACGCCGGCTTCTCCCATTCAGCAACTGTCACCCAGCCCAACCGCCCGAACCGCCGCCCGTAACCCCTAACCCGCCGCCATGGCCTGGGAGTACGTCAGCCCGGAGCAGCTGGCCGGCTTCGATAAGTACAAGGTACCGCCGGGCTGTGTGTCCCCCCGGGGTGTGGGGCTTGGGAGGGGGTTAGCCGGCGTGGGGTTGGGGGGGTCTGTCCTGCTTTGTTACAGCACTGTGACCCCATGGGGGGGTATATGTATAGTGGGGCAGCTACCCCATGGGGTATAGGGATGTATGTGCCCCCTGTGGGGTAGAGAGGGGTGTATGTGCCCCCTGTGGGGTAGAGAGGGGTGTATGTGCCCCCTGTGGGGTATAGAGGGGTGTATGTGCCCCCTGTGGGGTAGAGAGGGGTGTATGTGCCCCCTGTGGGGTATAGAGGGGTGTATGTGCCCCCTGTGGGGTGGGGCAGTGACCCTGTGGGGTAGAGAGGGGTGTATGTGCCCCCTGTGGGGTGGGGCAGTGACCCTGTGGGGTATAGAGGGGTGTATGTGCCCCCTGTGGGGTGGGGCAGTGACCCTGTGGGGTAGAGAGGGGTGTATGTGCCCCCTGTGGGGTGGGGCAGTGACCCTGTGGGGTAGAGAGGGGTGTATGTGCCCCCTGTGGGGTGGGGCAGTGACCCTGTGGGGTAGAGAGGGGTGTATGTGCCCCCTGGGGGGGCAGTGACCCTGTGGGGTATAGAGAGGTGTATGTGCCCCCTGTGGGGTGGGCAGTGGAGGTGTATTGCCCCCTGTGGGGCAGTGACCCTGTGGGGTAGAGAGGGGTGTATGTGCCCCCTGTGGGGTATAGAGGGGTGTATGTGCCCCCTGTGGGTAGAGAGGGGTGTATGTGCCCCTGTGGGGTATAGAGGGGTGTATGTGCCCCTGTGGGGTGAGTGACCCTGTGGGGTAGAGAGGGGTGTATGTGCCCCCTGTGGGGTATAGAGGGGTGTATGTGCCCCTGTGGGGTATAGAGGGGTGTATGTGCCCCCTGTGGGGTAGAGAGGGTGTATGTGCCCCTGTGGGGTAGGGGTGTATGTGCCCCCTTGGGGAGGGTGTATGTGCCCCCTGTGGGGTAGAGAGGGGTGTATGTGCCCCCTGTGGGTTGTAGAGGGGTGTATGTGCCCCCTGTGGGGTAGAGAGGGGTGTATGTGCCCCTGTGGGGTAGAGAGGGGTGTATGTGCCCCCTGTGGGGTAGAGAGGGGTGTATGTGCCCCTGTGGGTAGAGAGGGGTGTATTGCCCCCTGTGGGGTATAGAGGGGTGTATGTGCCCCTGTGGGGTATAGAGGGGTGTATGTGCCCCCTGTGGGGTGGGGCAGTGACCCTGTGGGGTATAGAGGGGTGTATGTGCCCCCTGTGGGGTGGGGCAGTGACCCTGTGGGGTAGAGAGGGGTGTATGTGCCCCCTGTGGGGTAGAGAGGGGTGTATGTGCCCCCTGTGGGGTAGAGAGGGGTGTATGTGCCCCTGTGGGGTAGAGAGGGGTGTATGTGCCCCCTGTGGGGTAGAGAGGGGTGTATGTGCCCCCTGTGGGGTAGAGAGGGGTGTATGTGCCCCCTGTGGGGTAGAGAGGGGTGTATGTGCCCCCTGTGGGGGTATAGAGGGGTGTATGTGCCCCCTGTGGGGTATAGAGGGGTGTATGTGCCCCCTGTGGGGTATAGAGGGGTGTATGTGCCCCCTGTGGGGTATAGAGGGGTGTATGTGCCCCCTGTGGGGTGGGGCAGTGACCCTGTGGGGTAGAGAGGGGTGTATGTGCCCCTGTGGGATGGGGCAGTGACCCTGTGGGGTACAGAGGGGTGTATGTGCCCCCTGTGGGGTGGGGCAGTGACCCTGTGGGGTAGAGAGGGGTGTATGTGCCCCCTGTGGGGTGGGACAGTGACCCTGTGGGGTACAGAGGGGTGTATGTGGCCCCTGTGGGGTAAAACAGTGACCCTGTGGGGTACAGGGGGAGTGTGTGTGGCCCCTGTGGGGTAAAACAGTGACCCTGTGGGGTACAGGGGGAGTGTGTGTGCTCTCTATGGGGTGGGGCAGTGACCCTGTGGGGTACAGGGGGAGTGTGTGTGCTCTCTATGGGGTGGGACAGTGACCCTGTGGGGTACAGGGGGGGTATGTGTGCTCTCTATGGGGTGGGACAGTGACCCTGTGGGGTACAGGGGGAGTGTGTGTGCTCTCTATGGGGTGGGACAGTGACCCTGTGGGGTACAGGGGGGTATGTGTGCTCTCTATGGGGTGGGACAGTGACCCTGTGGGGTACAGGGGGAGTGTGTGTGCTCTCTATGGGGTGGGACAGTGACCCTGTGGGGTACAGGGGGGGTATGTGTGCTCTCTATGGGGTGGGACAGTGACCCTGTGGGGTACAGGGGGGGTATGTGTGCTCTCTATGGGGTGGGGCAGTGACCCTGTGGGTGTAACAGGGGTGCTAGCTGTGTCCCTGTATGTGTGGTTAGGGTGGCAGGGGGTATAATGTGGTGGATATTGGTGCAGGGTAGTTGTGGGGTGGCATGGAGCTCATTAGGGCACACCCCCAGCACTTCCTTATCAGCAGCACCAGGTTGTGATTCGCTGCCATGGGATGGTGCCCGGAGCTGTGCTAGTGCCAAGGCATGCCCACAGTTACTGGCCAATCGTATCCACCAAATCTGTCCGTGCATGGCCTCTATTGGAAATGTGTGCCGCTACGGTATCCGTACACGCGTGTGACATATCTGACAGATATCTGTTACGGTATCCGTACGTGTGTGACATATCTGACAGATATCTGTTACGGTATCCGTACGTGTGTGACATATCTGACAGATATCTGTTACGGTATCCGTACGTGTGTGACATATCTGACAGATATCTGTTACGGTATCCGTACGTGTGTGACATATCTGACAGATATCTGTTACGGTATCCGTACGTGTGTGACATATCTGACAGATATCTGTTACAGTATCACTACACGTGTGTGACATATCTGACAGATATCTGTTACAGTATCACTACACGTGTGTGACATATCTGACAGATATCTGTTACAGTATCACTACACGTGTGTGACATGTTTTGCTGGTTGGGGACATTGCTGCACTGTCGGACCCACCAAGGGATATATTTAGCTAATCCTTCCCTAGAGGATTTTCCCCTTGGTGCTGATTGGATGAGGTACTGCTGCTTTCCCTAGTGGTGCTGCTTTGTGATTGGCTGCTGCGCCTTCCAACCAAGATGGATGTGCTTTTTGGCTGACATGTGCCTCTCTCGGTGCCACTGGGCTATATTGCTGGAATCAGCCACCGTGGCAGGGCCAACATTGGCCAATGGGAGCTTGTTCCACCCTCTCCGGGATCAGGGGCCCCCTTGCCTATTTGCCCACAAGTGAAGTGCTGCCCCCTCCCAAACTCTTTAGCCCCCGGCTTTGATGCTGGCCTTCATTATCTGGGGTCAATTGGCCCTTGTGGGGCAGCTCTGAGGCAATGGCGTGTCATGTTGGCACAGGGGCCACTTCTCCTGAGGGCCCTTCATGCTCTAGTGCATTCCATGGGGGGGTTGTAATTAGAACCAGGCCTGGACTGGGACTGGACCACTACTAGCCCACTAAACAGTGCCAGTCTGGGCCTAATAAGCCCTAAACCCAATGGACTGATCCTTGTTGTTTCCCATTGCATTGGGAATGTTGCTCCTTTCACTGTGGCTCTTGGGGGTGTCTGTCGCCCCCCAGTTCCAGGGGGAATGTGTCTGGTTCTGAGACTGGGGTACCAATGGGTCGGCCTGTAGGATTACACAGGCTCCTCCCCAGCCCGGGAATGTGTTTCCGTGGGAAGGTTCTCTCGCTATAAGATGGGTCGGGGGCAGTACAGGGGCCGCCTCATTATAGACAAAGGGGTATTGTTCCCCCCCATGATGAAATATATTACAGGGACACTGCGGCCAACCGTTCTGGGTCTTAAAGACAATCCGGCATATGGGGTTCCTGGGTGGGTACTGCCATGGTGCTGCCCGTGCCAGGGATGCCAGCATTGGGCTTGTAATGAGGCTCCCTTGTTGTAATGAGCAATCAACATGGCAGCTCCCATGCACTGTATGTACATCTGTATCCATAGAAACTCGCTGTATGTACATCTGTATCCATAGAAACATGCTGTAGGTACATCTGTATCCCTATAAACGCCCTGTAGGTACATCTGTACCCCTATAAACGCGCTGTAGGTACATCTGTATCCCTATAAACGCGCTGTAGGTACATCTGTACCCCTATAAACGCACTGTAGGTACATCTGTACCCCTATAAACGCACTGTAGGTACATCTGTACCCCTATAAACGCACTGTAGGTACATCTGTACCCCTATAAACGCACTGTAGGTACATCTGTACCCCTATAAATGCACTGTAGGTACATCTGTATCCCTATAAACGCGCTGTAGGTACATCTGTACCCCTATAAACGCGCTGTAGGTACATCTGTACCCCTATAAACGCGCTGTAGGTACATCTGTATCCCTATAAACGCGCTGTAGGTACATCTGTACCCCTATAAATGCGCTGTAGGTACATCTGTACCCCTATAAACGCACTGTAGGTACATCTGTACCCCTATAAACGCACTGTAGGTACATCGGTACCCCTATAAACGCACTGTAGGTACATCGGTACCCCTATAAACGCACTGTAGGTACATCGGTACCCCTATAAACGCACTGTAGGTACATCTGTACCCCTATAAATGCACTGTAGGTACATCTGTACCCCTATAAATGCCTGATCGGGTTTCTGCAACAGATGTGACCCATATTCCATATCACCATGTGTTTCCCTTACCCCTTTGTCTTTAGTTTCCACATCCTTCCATACCCCCCTCATTCCCTTTTTCCCCCCCCACCCATGTCACTTGGGCTCTCCCTATTTTGGCCACTTCCTGTCCAGCTCTTTCATTTCCCATTGCATTTGCCCCTTTCTCCTTTGCTGTCACATTGTGTCTTGTTCTGCACTTCCTGTACCAGTAGGGAGGGATATATTATATATATATATATATATATATATATATAGTGAATAAATAACCCCCTATTGTAAAATATAAGGATATTTTAAATCACAGAGGAGTTTCGTGACCTGTATAATTTTACAGAGTGAACTTTATTTATTATAATATACAATTTCAGTGAGTCATGTGACAGAAATTACATCACTAAGCTCCAATTATAACTGATGACATCACTAAGCGCCGTTGCTCTCCGACCAATCACGTGAGCCCTAAGAAGATGATTGGGTATAGATCAGCTTGGGCAGGGAGTGGAATGTGTGAGGAGCCGGGTCACATTAAATATTAATTAATTTGTACTGACCCCTCCCAGCCTCATTATTCTTTCATACATACCACTTGTTCACTACAAGGGGCGGAGCCTGTGTGCGCTCAGCATTTCCTAATGCCTGGCACCCTGCTCACTGGCACCGCCCATCTCCACTTATAAACCCTGCACCGTACGGGTGATGTGGAACTAATACTCCCATATATATATATCCCATATATTGTGTCCCCTCTGTGAAACCATTACTGCGTAGTGGGCAGGGCTAGATCCAGCATGTAGCCAATCAGAGCACTCCCAAGCGGAACCCTGTAGTGATAGGGAGGTGCCATTAATTGAGAGACGCGGTGCAACTTGATTTATTCGTCCAAAACTCCCGGTGACCTTGGGTCTGTGACAGTAATGAGGCCACCACATGTCCCCGTATTTGTGCCAAAAGGGCAAAATCCAACGAAACTGGGACATTTGGCAACGGTAACAGCCCCATCAGTATGGCAGGGCCGGTCTAGCCAGGGGGGGCTCTAAGGTGCCACAGACAGTCACTATTTATTGGGCTGGGGGGGCTGTTTGTGCCTCTGGGTACTGGGAATGCCAGGGGGGCTGTAAGGTGCCACAGACAGTCACTATTTATTGGGCTGGGGGGGGGCTGTTTGTGCCTCTGGGTACTGGGAATGCCAGGGGGGCTGTAAGGTGCCACAGTCAGTCACTATTTATTGGGCTGGGGAGGCTGTTTGTGCCTCTGGGTACTGGGAATGCCAGGGGGGCTGTAAGGTGCCACAGACAGTCACTATTTATTGGGCTGGGGGGGGCTGTTTGTGCCTCTGGGTACTGGGAATGCCAGGGGGGCTGTAAGGTGCCACAGACAGTCACTATTTATTGGGCTGGGGGGGGGGGCTGTTTGTGCCTCTGGGTACTGGGAATGCCGGGGGGGCTGTAAGGTGCCACAGACAGTCACTATTTATTGGGCTGGGGGGGCTGTTTGTGCCTCTGGGTACTGGGAATGCCAGGGGGGCTGTAAGGTGCCACAGACAGTCACTATTTATTGGGCTGGGGGGGGGCTGTTTGTGCCTCTGGGTACTGGGAATGCCAGGGGGGCTGTAAGGTGCCACAGACAGTCACTATTTATTGGGCTGGGGGGGGCTGTTTGTGCCTCTGGGTACTGGGAATGCCGGGGGGGGGCTGTAAGGTGCCACAGTCAGTCACTATTTATTGGGCTGGGGGGCTGTTTGTGCCTCTGGGTACTGGGAATGCCGGGGGGGGCTGTAAGGTGCCACAGACAGTCACTATTTATTGGACTGGGGGGGGGGGGGGGGGCTGTTTGAGCCTCTGGGTACTGGGAATGCCAGGGGGGCTGTAAAGTGCCACAGACAGTCACTATTTATTGGGCTGGGGGGGCTGTTTGTGCCTCTGGGTACTGGGAATGCCAGGGGGGCTGTAAGGTGCCACAGACACTCACTATTTATTGGGCTGGGGGGGCTGTTTGTGCCTCTGGGTACTGGGAATGCCAGGGGGGCTGTAAGGTGCCACAGACAGTCACTATTTATTGGGCTGGGGGGGGGGCTGTTTGTGCCTCTGGGTACTGGGAATGCCAGGGGGGCTGTAAGGTGCCACAGACAGTCACTATTTATTGGGCTGGGGGGGCTGTTTGTGCCTCTGGGTACTGGGAATGCCAGGGGGGCTGTAAAGTGCCACAGACAGTCACTATTTATTGGGCTGGGGGGGCTGTTTGTGCCTCTGGGTACTGGGAATGCCAGGGGGGCTGTAAGGTGCCACAGACACTCACTATTTATTGGGCTGGGGGGGGCTGTTTGTGCCTCTGGGTACTGGGAATGCCGGGGGGGCTGTAAAGTGCCACAGTCACTATTTGTGTATCCCCCCCAACATTCCCCTGTATATAAGGACTTATGGGAAGTATAGAGTGTGGGTGCTGTAACCTGAATCCCTTGCCAGATGGATTTAGGTGAGATAAGCATATAAATGGGGCCCCCCAGGCACAGTATAACCAATAGGGTGTGAGATTGCAGGGAAGTCTCTAGACGCCCAGAACAGAACCGTCAGGTTGGACCAGTTGCAGGGGATTAGGCGCTCACACCCGTTACACAACTCCCCGCCGGCTTAGCCAAGACTTGCCCTCGGTGAAAGTACCTCCCTAATTAGGGGCAGTGATTGCCTCCAAGCAAGGCTGTCTGGGAGTAAATAAGTGTAGCGCATGCCCCACCCCTTTATATCCAGGCCCCACCCCTTTATATCCAGGCTGCATGGCTGCAGTTTATATACATAATAAATCACCAGATAGAATCCAGTGCAGCCTGCATTCTGCACTATCTGATCCCCTGATATAGCTGTGACGGGCAGACCCCTCCCCTGTTGGCACCGGCTCGGGGAAGGGATTTAGCCCCTGTTGGCGCTTATTCAGGGAGCCCTGGCACCGGCTCGGGGAAGGGATTCAGCCCCTGTTGGCGCTTATTCAGGGAGCCCTGGCACCGGCTCGGGGAAGGGATTTAGCCCCTGTTGGCGCTTATTCAGGGAGCCCTGGCACCGGCTCGGGGAAGGGATTTAGCCCCTGTTGGAGCTTATTCAGGGAGCCCTGGCACCGGCTCGGGGAAGGGATTTAGCCCCTGTTGGCGCTTATTCAGGGAGCCCTGGCACCGGCTCGGGGAAGGGATTTAGCCCCTGTTGGCGCTTATTCAGGGAGCCCTGGCACCGGCTCGGGGAAGGGATTTAGCCCCTGTTGGCGCTTATTCAGGGAGCGCTGGCTCGGGGAAGGGATTTAGCCCCTGTTGGCGCTTATTCAGGGAGCCCTGGCACCGGCTCGGGGAAGGGATTTAGCCCCTGTTGGCGCTTATTCAGGGAGCCCTGGCACCGGCTCGGGGAAGGGATTCAGCCCCTGTTGGAGCTTATTCAGGGAGCCCTGGCACCGGCTCGGGGAAGGGATTCAGCCCCTGTTGGCGCTTATTCAGGTAGCTCTGGCACCGGCTCGGGGAAGGGATTTAGCCCCTGTTGGCGCTTATTCAGGGAGCCCTGGCACCGGCTCGGGGAAGGGATTCAGCCCCTGTTGGCGCTTATTCAGGGAGCCCTGGCACCGGCTCGGGGAAGGGATTTAGCCCCTGTTGGCGCTTATTCAGGGAGCCCTGGCACCGGCTCGGGGAAGGGATTTAGCCCCTGTTGGAGCTTATTCAGGGAGCCCTGGCACCGGCTCGGGGAAGGGATTTAGCCCCTGTTGGAGCTTATTCAGGGAGCCCTGGCACCGGCTCGGGGAAGGGATTCAGCCCCTGTTGGCGCTTATTCAGGGAGCCCTGGCACCGGCTCGGGGAAGGGATTCAGCCCCTGTTGGCGCTTATTCAGGGAGCCCTGGCACCGGCTCGGGGAAGGGATTTAGCCCCTGTTGGCGCTTATTCAGGGAGCCCTGGCACCGGCTCGGGGAAGGGATTCAGCCCCTGTTGGCGCTTATTCAGGGAGCCCTGGCACCGGCTCGGGGAAGGGATTTAGCCCCTGTTGGAGCTTATTCAGGGAGCCCTGGCACCGGCTCGGGGAAGGGATTTAGCCCCTGTTGGCGCTTATTCAGGGAGCCCTGGCACCGGCTCGGGGAAGGGATTTAGCCCCTGTTGGCGCTTATTCAGGGAGCCCTGGCACCGGCTCGGGGAAGGGATTTAGCCCCTGTTGGCGCTTATTCAGGGAGCTCTGGCACCGGCTCGGGGAAGGGATTTAGCCCCTGTTGGCGCTTATTCAGGGAGCTCTGGCACCGGCTCGGGGAAGGGATTTAGCCCCTGTTGGCGCTTATTCAGGGAGCCCTGGCACCGGCTCGGGGAAGGGATTCAGCCCCTGTTGGCGCTTATTCAGGGAGCCCTGGCACCGGCTCGGGGAAGGGATTCAGCCCCTGTTGGCGCTTATTCAAGGAGCCCTGGCATCGGCTCGGGGAAGGGATTTAGCCCCTGTTGGCGCTTATTCAAGGAGCCCTGGCATCGGCTCGGGGAAGGGATTTAGCCCCTGTTGGCGCTTATTCAAGGAGCCCTGGCATCGGCTCGGGGAAGGGATTTGGCTCCGGGGGGATCAGGTTCCCAGACACAGGGGGATTGGGTTTCTGCCTGAGGGATCAGTAGAACGGGAGGAAACCCAAGAGCCGGTAATGAGCCCGGGCCCTTGTACAACTGCTCATTGTCTAACCTGTGAGCCGGATCCGTGTTCTGTACCAACGGGTCAGATGGGCCACGTGCCAGGGGGTATCAGTGGCTTCTGCTCCTGTTACTGCTCCAGCCCTGTCCCTCCCTATACACTGATCTGTGTACTGCCATATATACTGACTAAATCATATATACTGAATATATACTATATACTGTGACTATATACTGAATATATACTATATACTGCCAATATATACTTAATATATCATATATACGTTGAATAGATACCCTATACTGTATATAATATATACTGCAACTGCTCTATGCTTCAGTGTGATAGGGACCTTAGACTGTAAGCTCACTGGGGCAGGGACTGATGGGAATGTGATAGGAGCCTTAGATTGTAAGATCACTGGGGCAGGGGCTAATGGGAATGGGATAGGAACCTTAGATTGTAAGCTCACTGGGGCAGGGACTGATGGGAATGTGATAGGGACCTTAGATTGTAAGCTCACTGGGGCAGGGACTGATGGGAATGTGATAGGGACCTTAGATTGTAAGCTCACTGGGGCAGGGACTGATGGGAATGTGATAGGGACCTTAGATTGTAAGCTCACTGGGGCAGGGACTGATGGGAATGTGATAGGGACCTTAGATTGTAAGCTCACTGGGGCAGGGACTGATGGGAATGGGATAGGGACCTTAGATTGTAAGATCACTGGGGCAGGGGCTGATGGAAATGGGATAGGAACCTTAGATTGTAAGCTCACTGGGGCAGGGACTGATGGGAATGGGATAGGGACCTTAGATTGTAAGATCACTGGGGCAGGGGCTGATGGGAATGTGATAGGGACATTAGATTGTAAGCTCACTGGGGCAGGGGCTGATGGGAATGGGATAGGGACCTTAGATTGTAAGATCACTGGGGCAGGGGCTGATGGGAATGTGATAGGGACCTTAGATTGTAAGCTCACTGGGGCAGGGACTGATGGGAATGGGATAGGGACCTTAGATTGTAAGCTCACTGGGGCAGGGACTGATGGGAATGTGATAGGGACATTAGATTGTAAGCTCACTGGGGCAGGGGCTGATGGGAATGAGATAGGGACCTTAGATTGTAAGCTCACTGGGGCAGGGACTGATGGGAATGGGATAGGGACCTTAGATTGTAAGCTCACTGGGGCAGGGACTGATGGGAATGGGATAGGGACCTTAGATTGTAAGCTCACTGGGGCAGGGACTGATGGGAATGGGATAGGGACCTTAGATTGTAAGCTCACTGGGGCAGGGACTGATGGGAATGGGATAGGGACCTTAGACTGTAAGCTCACTGGGGCAGGGACTGATGGGAATGGGATAGGGACCTTAGATTGTAAGCTCACTGGGGCAGGGACTGATGGGAATGGGATAGGGACCTTAGATTGTAAGCTCACTGGGGCAGGGACTGATGGGAATGGGATAGGGACCTTAGATTGTAAGCTCACTGGGGCAGGGGCTGATGTATATAAATATAACCAGCCTCCCAGACTCCCACCTCTCTCCCCTGCAATCAATCTTAAACTCTGCTGCCAGGATCCTCCTGCTCTCTCCTAAGAGGGATCCTGCTCAGCCTCAATTAAGCTCTCTAGCATGGCTGCCTGTCAAGCAAAGGATAGCTTACAAAATCCTTCAAAGCCCTTCCCTCCTCTGCTCCTCAATACTTTCCCTCACTGGTCTCCCTGCTCCTCAATACTTTCCCTCACTGGTCTCCCTGCTCCTCACTACATTCCCTCACTGGTCTCCCTGCTCCTCACTACATTCCCTCACTGGTCTCCCTGCTCCTCACTACATTCCCTCACTGGTCTCCCTGCTCCTCACTACATTTCTTCACTGGTCTCCCTACATGTTCCTGGTCGTCTCCTCCGCTCCTCTCAGAGCCCCCGTCTCTTTACACCATCCACACCCACTGCGCTCTCTCATCTTAAACCTTTCTCGCTGCCCCTTCCCTCTGGAACTCTATCCCTGAATCCCTCCGTAGGGAAAACTCACCCACTCTCTTTAAGAAAAAACTCAGCTGTTACCTTCTGGGGCACTAAAACATTATTCTGCCCAGTCCTGTGCTTAAGGGCAAATGCCCATACCTGATGCCCTCTTACCTTCCAGTTTGTGCCTGTATGTTACCCAACCACTCAGATTGTAAGCTCTACGGGGCAGGGACCTCCTTCCTACTGTGTCTCATACCACATGGCACTTATATATATATATATATATATATGTATTTATTGTATTTATTTATTATATCACTCGTCCTCCCTGTGTGTAATTGTGTATTCTGTAAGACCGTACAGCGCTGCGTACCCTTGTGGCGCTTTATAAATAAAGTTATACATACATACATACATACATACAAATACAGGAAATAAATAAAATAACTCCCAGGAGTCACAGCACTAGTTGGGAGCCAATAAACTTACGGTTGGGGAGTGTGAGTGCAGTTTGTGTAATTCTGCTCTTGTCTTCTCTCCCAGTACAGCGCCGTCGATACCAACCCGCTCTCCCTCTATGTCATGCACCCCTTCTGGAACTCTATTGTGCGGGTAAGTGCCCCCTCCATATACCCCTATATCTAATAACTGCCCTGTGTGTATTATACATGTACTATCTGGGGCTGTTCCTGCTGAATTGTACTTAGTACAGGGGAATCCCTATGTGCCATAGTTTTATGGTATCTCTCTGTACAGGCTATGAGCAAACTTAGGGGGCTGTTCCTGCTGAATTGTGCTTAGTACAGGGGAATCCCTATGCTGCCATAGTTTTATGGTATCTCTCTGTACAGGCTATGAGCAAACTTAGGGGGCTGTTCCTGCTGAATTGTGCTTAGTACAGGGGAATCCCTATGCTGCCATAGTTTTATGGTATCTCTCTGTACAGGCTATGGGCAAACTTAGGGGGCTGTTCCTGCTGAATTGTGCTTAGTACAGGGGAATCCCTATGTGCCATAGTTTTATGGTATATCTCTGTACAGGCTATGAGCAAACTTAGGGGGCTGTTCCTGCTGAATTGTGCTTAGTACAGGGGAATCCCTATGTGCCATAGTTTTATGGTATCTCTCTGTACAGGCTATGAGCAAACTTAGGGGGCTGTTCCTGCTGAATTGTGCTTAGTACAGGGGAATCCCTATGTGCCATAGTTTTATGGTATCTCTCTGTACAGGCTATGAGCAAATTTAGGGGACTGTTCCTGCTGAATTGTGCTTAGTACAGGGGAATCCCTATGTGCCATAGTTTTATGGTATATCTCTGTACAGGCTATGAGCAAACTTAGGGGGCTGTTCCTGCTGAATTGTGCTTAGTACAGGGGAATCCCTATGTGCCATAGTTTTATGGTATATCTCTGTACAGGCTATGGGCAAACTTAGGGGGCTGTTCCTGCTGAATTGTGCTTAGTACAGGGGAATCCCTATGTGCCATAGTTTTATGATATCTCTCTGTACAGGCTATGGGCAAACTTAGGGGGCTGTTCCTGCTGAATTGTGCTTAGTACAGGGGAATCCCTATGTGCCATAGTGTTATGGTATCTCTCTGTACTTACCGATGTGTCTCGTTGCAGTTCTTCCCTACATGGCTGGCTCCGAATCTGATCACTTTTAGCGGTTTCCTACTTTTGGTTTTTACCTTTCTCTTGATGGCGTTTTTCGATCCAGACTTCTACGCCTCAGGTAAGCTTGGCACTGTGCCGGGGGTTGTGCTGCTCACTATATATATATATATATATATATATATATATATATATAGATATATATATATAGATATATATATATAGATATATATATATAGATATATAGAGAGATATATATAGATATATAGAGAGATAGATATAGATATATAGATACAGATAGATATAGATATATAGATACAGATAGATATAGATAGATATATATCTATAGATATATTTATACATATATATATATTATAGCTGTGCCCTAGGGAACATACAGGGGCATCTCCTTACTGTCTCCCCTCTGTGTATTCTGCAGCCCCGGGGCAGGAGCACGTGCCCAACTGGGTGTGGATAGTGGCCGGCCTGCTCAACTTCACAGCCTACACTCTAGGTAAGTGCCCCCCCCCCCCCAAGCCTTACACTAATCCCCCTCTTGCCTGACCCGGCAGAGCCACTTGGGGAGGGTCATGGGATCCCACTCCCTGCAACGTACTGCCTGGGGGTCACATACCCAGAAATCATGATTGATATATATCATATCCCCCCCCCCTACTGGTACAGGAAGAGGACAACAGGACACAAGGTGACAGCAAAGGAGAAAGGGGCAAATGCAATGGGAAATGAAAGAGCTGGACAGGAAGTGGCCAAAATAGGGAGAGCCCAAGTGACATGGGTGGGGGGGGAAAAAGGGAATGAGGGGGGTATGGAAGGATGTAGAAATTAAAGACAAAGGGGTAAGGCTATGTGCCTTTATATGGTCATGGAACTCCTCGGGGACTTAAAATATCCTTATATTCTACAGTAGGGGGTACTTCATTCACTATATATATCTACACTATGGAATTAGACCAGCGCTTTATACTCCCCTAAATATAGAAGGATTGTGCTTATAAAAGTTGGGTTTCAGACTGATTTATTGAGAAATCCCCCCCAAAACCCTACTAGCCCCGCCCATCTATTCCACTTCCTGCTGCCTGCACTGTAGGATAGGAGCCAATCAGCAGCCAGGCTGACCCGATAGGAAACTGAAGCCTGTCTGTGCTTGTGTGAGTGCAGGGCTGTGCTTGGCTATGCCCCTCCTACTGTGCTTCTGGCAGAGTTAGGACACGCCCACCCCTCATTCAAAACCCAGGCAGGGACCTGAGAGGATCTATAGGGAGCCATTTTTACAGATAGGGTTAATGTTTCAGACGGAGTTGACGGCAAGCAGGCTCGGAGGACCAACTCCAGTACGCCACTGGGGGAGCTGTTCGACCACGGGCTGGACAGCTGGGCCTGCATCTTCTTTGTGGTGACGGTGTACTCCATCTTTGGGCGGGGCGAGACCGGGGTCAGCGCCGTGGTGCTTTACTTCCTGCTGTGGGTGGTTCTGTTCTCCTTCATCCTGTCCCACTGGGAGAAGTACAACACCGGGATCCTCTTTCTGCCCTGGGGCTACGACTTGAGCCAAGTGGTAAGTACCCCCTGCGGGCAGGGAAGGCTCGGGGGCCATTGCTGCTACTGATCCGCCATTACTTACTCGCTGTATTACAGACCATCTCCTGTGTGTATCTGGTCACCGCCGTGGTGGGAGCAGAGACCTGGTACCAACCCGTTGTTTTTAACATCTTATACCGGGACCTCTTCACTACAATGATAGTCGGTAAGCTGCCTACACAGTGGTTACTATCTCTGCCTACACAGTGGTTACTATCTCTGTCTACACAGTGGTTACTGTCCCTGCCTACACAGTGGTTACTATCCCTGCCTACACAGTGGTTACTATCTCTGCCTACACAGTGGTTACTATCTCTGCCTACACAGTGGTTACTGTCCCTGCCTACACAGTGGTTACTATCCCTGCCTACACAGTGGTTACTATCTCTGCCTACACAGTGGTTACTATCTCTGCCTACACAGTGGTTACTGTCCCGGCCTACACAGTGGTTACTGTCCCGGCCTACACAGTGGTTACTGTCCCGGCCTACACAGTGGTTACTGTCCCGGCCTACACAGTGGTTACTGTCCCGGCCTACACATTGGTTACTGTCCCGGCCTACACAGTGGTTACTGTCCCGGCCTACACGGTGGTTACTGTCCCTGCCTACACGGTGGTTACTGTCCCTGCCTACACGGTGGTTACTACCCTTGCCTGCCTGCTAGCTCTGCTCCAGCACTATTTACTCACAAGGCCTCTGTATCTGAAAGGGAACAGGCATATTTATACCCACAGCTGGCACACTCCTACTACTCGTACTCACTGGCCTGCTCCTATTACTTGTACTCACTGGCCTGCTCCTACTACTCGTACTCAATGGCCTGCTCCTACTACTCGTACTCACTGGCCTGCTCCTACTACTCATACTCACTGGCCTGCTCCTATTACTCGTACTCACTGGCCTGCTCCTACTACTCGTACTCACTGGCCTGCTCCTATTACTTGTACTCACTGGCCTGCTCCTACTACTCGTACTCACTGGCCTGCTCCTACTACTCGTACTCACTGGCCTGCTCCTATTACTTGTACTCACTGGCCTGCTCCTACTACTCGTACTCACTGGCTGTCCTGGCTGCCCAGGTATAGATATAAAATATAAGTGGACCTACCCCACAGGGGTAACTGGGCCCCCAGGGAGCTGTGGGTGAAAGGGGTACAGCGCTGCCCCACAGAATGAGTTTGGGGGTGCATTGTTACAGTATTAGGGGTTATCCCCCAGTCCATCCCTAGAGGAGCATTATCTTATAGTTCAATAAAGGCAGCAGTGTTACACGGAATGTTCCATGACGTTCTCTCCTTCCTTCCAGGCTGTGCCGTGTGTGTGACGCTGCCAATGAGCCTCTACAATGTGTTCAAGTAAGTTTGCCCCCTGCCCTGTTTTACCTGCCCCCCCCCCCCCCCCCCCCCCCATTGCTTTGGTATGATCCGCCGGCTGCCCAATCGTGGGTGGGGGACAGGTGTCGGCCTACAAACTGGAGCGCTCCATATCTTGCTTGTTGGCTCAACCAAACGTTACTGTTGCCGGACTACAAATCCCAGAATAATGTAACATATAATGAAGGGTGAGGCATGCTGGGAGCTGTAGTCCAGCAACATCAGGGCTGTATTCTTAAAGCAATATTGCCCAATAAAACTTCCCCCCAAATCCCCAGGGCCAGCGGCTGCATTAAAATGCAAACAAATCCTCCAATGAGGATCCCAAAACCAGGGGGCGCCGTGGGGCAGTGTTGGGTTTACATCCCCTTTAATTCCTAGCATACTAGAAACTATATCCATGGGTAAAGCATGCTGGGAGCTGCAGTCCAGCAACATCAGTGATGGATTCTTAAAGCTACAGTGTCTCAAGAGCTAGTGGCCCACTAAATGCAGATGGCTGCCCCCCTGCTCTTTGTCACTTTTGTATATAACCCGCCTGTTTCCCCCCCACCAGGGGCTACCGCAATAACACGCTGAAGCACACGTCGCTGTACGAGGCCATGCTGCCCATTATATCCCCCGTGCTGCTTTTCATCCTCTCCACCCTCTGGATTTTAGCCTCTCCTTCCAAAATCCTGGAGCACCACCCCCGCCTCTTCTACTTCATGGTGGGAACCACCTTTGCCAACATCACCGTAAGTTCCCATCCAATCGGAATCCTAGTACGTGCTTTTAAGTATACGGGGGCTGCATGTGTCAGCACTGCTGTAACCCCACCTCCTGGCACAAACGAAAGCATCATTTGATGTATTCAGCGGGGGCCCTGTATTCAGCGGGGGCCCTGTATTCAGCGGGGGCCCTGTATTCACGCTGCTGCTGTTTGTTCCAGTGCCCGATGCAGGCCTCTGAGCTGGCTGCTGATCCCCCTCACTGGCTCTGTAGCCACGGAGGCTCTGTATTCACGGGGGGGGGCTCTGTATTCACACTGCTGCTGTTTGTTCCAGTCCCAGCTGATAGTGTGCCAGATGAGCAACACCCGATGCAGGCCTCTGAGCTAGCTGCTTATCCCCCTCACTGTCTCTGTATTCACGGGGGGGGCTCTGTATTCACGGGGGGGCCTCTGTATTCACGCTGCTGCTGTTTGTTTCAGTGCCAGCTGATAGTGTGCCAGATGAGCAACACCCGATGCAGGCCTCTGAGCTAGCTGCTTATCCCCCTCACTGGCTCTGTATTCACGGGGGGCTCTGTATTCATGCTGCTGCTGTTTGTTTCAGTGCCAGCTGATAGTGTGCCAGATGAGCAACACCCGATGCAGGCCTCTGAGCTGGCTGCTGATCCCCCTCACTGGCTCTGTATTCACGGGGGGCTCTGTATTCATGCTGCTGCTGTTTGTTTCAGTGCCAGCTGATAGTGTGCCAGATGAGCAACACCCGATGCAGGCCTCTGAGCTGGCTGCTGATCCCCCTCACTGGCTCTGTATTCACGGGGGGCTCTGTATTCATGCTGCTGCTGTTTGTTTCAGTGCCAGCTGATAGTGTGCCAGATGAGCAACACCCGATGCAGGCCTCTGAGCTAGCTGCTTATCCCCCTCACTGGCTCTGTATTCACGGGGGGGGGCTCTGTATTCACGGGGGGGCCTCTGTATTCACGCTGCTGCTGTTTGTTTCAGTGCCAGCTGATAGTGTGCCAGATGAGCAACACCCGATGCAGGCCTCTGAGCTGGCTGCTGATCCCCCTCACTGGCTCTGTATTCACGGGGGGCTCTGTATTCATGCTGCTGCTGTTTGTTTCAGTGCCAGCTGATAGTGTGCCAGATGAGCAACACCCGATGCAGGCCTCTGAGCTAGCTGCTTATCCCCCTCACTGGCTCTGTATTCACGGGGGGCTCTGTATTCATGCTGCTGCTGTTTGTTTCAGTGCCAGCTGATAGTGTGCCAGATGAGCAACACCCGATGCAGGCCTCTGAGCTGGCTGCTTATCCCCCTCGCTGGCTCTGTATTCACGGGGGGCTCTGTATTCATGCTGCTGCTGTTTGTTTCAGTGCCAGCTGATAGTGTGCCAGATGAGCAACACCCGATGCAGGCCTCTGAGCTAGCTGCTGATCCCCCTCACTGGCTCTGTATTCACGGGGGGCTCTGTATTCATGCTGCTGCTGTTTGTTTCAGTGCCAGCTGATAGTGTGCCAGATGAGCAACACCCGATGCAGGCCTCTGAGCTGGCTGCTGATCCCCCTCACGTTGGCCGTGGTTGTGTCGCTCTCCACCGTTACCCCACGAGACGAGACCTTGGCGCTGGTTCTCCTGACGGTGCTCGTCACCCTGGCGCATATTCATTACGGCGTGAATGTGGTAAGTACGGCGGCTGTATCAGCCTCCCATAGCTACGTCCCATGTACCTACTCACTCCTATTTACCCCCCCCCCGCCAGGTCAACCAGCTGAGCAAACACTTCAACATCCTCCCCTTCTCGCTGAGGAAGCCCAGTACGGACTGACTAGAGGAGGAGAAAATCGGCCTGCAGTCTGCGCAAGTACTGTAACCCCGCCCCCGCAGCCCGGAGGGACACGCCTCTGGGCGGGCACTGGAACCAACCACTGGAACCCTTTATAAGGGGCCGCTACAAACATCTCCTTTGGTAACTGACAAACTGACTATAAAAAAAAAAAGACCAACTGAATGTTTCTGGTGCCGTTTGATTTCCGACCCCCCCCCCCCCTTTCTTTTATTTGTGCTCCCCCCCGACTGATCACGTGATCTGGATCCGGCGCCATCGACGGTACCTACGGCTCCTCGCCGGCCAAGTGCCAATCAGGATAAAGCAGCGGAGCCGCCACGGTTGCGTAAAGCACACAGATCTCTCACAGGCCTCAGGTCCGAATGGGTTCTCCCTTCAGAACTCTTTTATTTTGGTCTTGTTTTTGTTTTTTTTAATCACGGGATTCATCGGATCGTTTGAATGTTTTTATTTCCGAAAGCATCATGTGACGTAACCTCATGTCGTGGAAGGAAGCCAGCCAATGGGACGGTTATCTCGCAGGCCCCGCCTACCTCTGCGGCCAGTCTCTGTTCTCTATTCCAGCCTTGCTCTGTCATTTATTTATATTCTTGTTGGTGGTCTGAATATTGCTGCTGAATTGGGGGGGCCTGGGGGGGCGGGACTGCGGCATTGGGGGCGGGGTTCTTCTGTATATTGAAAAGAATGAGTTTGGATCTGATCAATGCCCCCCCCCCCGCTCCCTAGAAATGTGATTGACAAGGTTAATTTGCTGCAGATCCTGGTACAGGTGTAGGACCCATTATCCACAATGCTCAGGGTTTTCCGGATAAGGGGTCTTTGCATAATTTGGATCTCCCTCTATATTATCATGCTGTGTAAGAAGTGGAGTAAAACCATTACCGGCCATAGCAGCCAATCAGATGCGTCGCTTTGGGTTCCTAACTGTTAAAAATCTAATTGCTGATTGGTTGCCCCGGGCAACATCACCAGTAATGCTTGACTCCACTTGATAAATATACCCCTGAATAAACCCATTAGGTCACGTAAACATGGAAGTTGAACGTTTTCCGCCTAGCAACCGCTTACCCTTTCCGGATTTAGGATTCGGGGTTCGAATCCGAAAAAGTTAGATTGGGTCCCTAATCCCTAATTATATCCTAATAAGGATTAATTATATCCTAATAAACTACTGTTTTATATTTATAGAGAAAAAGAAAATTAATTTGAAAAAAAAATTCCAATTATTTCATTAAAATAGGGTCTCCCGTAACCTGGATCTGTCTGGATAAGGGATCCTACACCTGTGCATCATGTCCCCCATGTTCAGCCGAATGGGTTTCTGGGAATTCAGTTACGAGGCTGGCAGTGCCATACGGCTTCCCTGGCATGGACCCCCGATTATAAGCCCCGCCCCCTTCCCTTTCAGTCTTACCTCTGAGACCGCCTCTGTCTGGTGCTACTTTCGGTTGCTTTTTTTTACATTTCTGTTGGTTCCTGACCCCGCCCCCCAGTTTGGCGGTGGGACGTATTCGCATGCCGATTTTATTTTTTTTGTAGAGTTTTTCGTTTTTGTTGTTGTTTTTAATAGAAATGGCGCCCCCCTCCGTGCTTGAATGAAGGGTGTATCTAAAGCCCCCCGTTACGTCGGGACAGGGTACACCTGGAGGGAACAAGCACGGCAGGCGCTATTATTAATGATAGTATTGATATGTATCATCATGTGGGGGGGGTCTGCCCCCCCGGGGGGGAGGGGCTAGTATTCAGCCCATGAGAAATGGATTCTCACCAATCAAAAGGTGACAGTGATTTCAATGACTGGCGTCCAATCTGTAACCCCACCCCCTGGTTACTATGCAGGCCATATTTAATTTAAAGGGAAACTATACCCCCAAACAATGTAGGTCTCTATAGTAGTAATGCTATTGGGTAATCCTAAATAGGAAACGGCCATTTTAAGTACTAAGGGCCGCCCCCTGGGATCATAGGATTCACAGTGCACACAAACAAGCCAAGGCACACATACATGCTAGGCCCCATCAGCCAATGAATGGGCAGAGTTCTGCCTTTTGCTTCCACGCTACTTCCTGTTAAAGTTAGAGCTGCATCACTTCCTGTCAGCTGATCAAACAGCTAATCACAAAATGGCGGCTCAAGGGAAAGGATGTAAAAGGGCAATATTTACTGATATATATATTCCAGTTTGGGGAGATTCTTTAATAGGTCCCTCAACATAATATAAACTGTTGGTTAAGTATTCATCTGGGGGTTTAGTTTCCCTTTAATCCATATCAATAAAGTATCACAAACTCACAGAAAATAGGTTGTATTTAAACATCCATATTAAAAAAATGTTGTTTTTAATATGGAATTTTGAATAAAACCTATTTTTCTAATTTTCCATGATATTGATATGGAGGGTCGATATGCCCTTTAAAGGGGAACCTGTCACCCTAAGAAATGATTCCAAATCCTTTTCTATCGTGTTTGTAGAGCAAAATAAACTTTATTTACACTGTATAAATGATTTAAATCTTGCTAGCTTTAGTTTTGGAATTCACAATCACAGCCAGCAGGTCGGCGCCATTTTGTGTACAGTGTTATTAAGGCGGAGCTTTGTATCAGCCCAAAATCATATACATTTGTCATCTGGGAAGTGCTGAATGGAAAGTTTAAGTAATTGTAATTAAAAATCTGAGCTGTCAATCATATATGGCTTGCTCCGCCTCTATGCCTTCGGCATAGAGGCGGGGCAAGCAATATATGATTGACAGCTCAGATTTTTAAATACATTTATAACAGGAATGGGTGATTTATTTAAAAAAAAAAATGTGGGTTTCATGTTTAATTTGTAAAGTACTTTTTATTCTGCAGCTTTGTATGTGTGGGTGACAGGTCCCTTTAATTAGGGGGCGGTACCCCCTTTTTGACAGGCCATTTATGACCTCTATTATGGTGAACGTATTTAATTTAACCTGTGCTATGCCTTTGCGCCACCCCCCCCCCCGTGTTCCTATGTAAGTATTCACGCTGTTACGCCATTCTCATCTAATGTGAACCCCCCGAGCTTTGTGTTAGCGCCCCCTTTATTCCCTAGGATGGAGCCCGCGTGTGTGCCAGCCATTATATACACAGTATATAGCGAATGTCATGTATTTATTGATCCCCCCCCACTGTGCTGGGAAAAGACCAATCATACAGTGGCTCATTGATCAACACTGGGCAGATTTGCCCGTGGGTAGTAACCCATAGCAACCAATCAGAAATTGGCTTTTTTTTTTAGCCAGCTGTTTTCATTGCAACAATTTGATTGGTTGCCATGGGTTGCCGCCCATAGGCGAATCTGCCCAGTGTTGATAACTGACCCCCTAAGGTGTTTCTGTGCCTATGGGATGTGTATTAATTCCACCGAACGCACAGCGCCCCACTGTTATTGGCCAGTGTGTGTGTGTGTGCAGTCTGACCCATGTACCCATTAAATTTCTACCTGTATATACCAACGGCTCCGTTGTTATTGCCTCTCTATAGCAACCGAAGGACTGGATTCCTAGCCACAGGGGCAGCCATTCAAAGGAGAAAAGGCACAGTTTACCTAGCAGATAACATAAAACACCATTGTATTCTACAGAGCTTATCTGCTGTGTAACCTCATTTTTTTGGTGTTACCAGGGTCGGACTGGGCTGCCGTGATACCAGGAAAAATCCCGGTGGGCCCCGGCGGCCCAGACCCGACTCTTGTGGCTCCCCCTGCCCGACCGCTCCTCCCCTGATGCGTTAAATTTAAGTGCTCGGGGTCGGACGTCGGGTGGGGGGTTAGGGGGAGACACCTGCGGGGGGGGGGGGTTAGGGGGAGACACCTGCGGGGGGGGGGGGGGGGTTAGGGGGAGACACCTGCGGGGGGGGTTAGGGGGAGACACCTGCGGGGGGGGGTTAGGGGGAGACACCTGCGGGGGGGGGGGTTAGGGGGAGACACCTGCGGGGGGGGGGGTTAGGGGGAGACACCTGCGGGGGGATTGGGGGGGGATACCTGGGGGGGGGTTGGGTGACACCTGCAGGGCCCCTGGGTTGCAGCCCCGTGAGCCCTTCACCCCCGTGAGCCCTTCACCCCCCAGTATGACCCTGGGTGTTACTGTTCCTTTAATTTTCTCTTTTTAGTGGTTGCTGAGATATTTGCTGTTTTAGACTGCTAATAAGCTCTCTCTCAGAAGTCCGTGTGTCAGTGACCAACTATGTTAACCCTCTGGGGCTCATTTACCCACAGAGAGCACTATGGGAAATCCGATTGGCGCCGTGGGTGCATTGATAGATAGCTAAGCATTGATAAATAAGCCCCTCTGATTGGGAGAGGGAACTGCTGAGTTGGCATTAGCAGTCTAAAACGATTTTTAGTAAGTTTACGTGCATTACTTCCCCTTTAAAGCCCAGAGCTAGGAACATTTGTGGTTTTCACCTATTCCTAGCAACGTTGCAATTGGTCCCCATTATTTATTTGTTTGTAGTATTTGAATGATTTGCTCCTGTACAGCTTTCAAATGGGGGTCACTGACCCCAGCAACCAGGAAACTTTTTCGTTCTGATCTTTACAATTTTATTGTTATTGTTACATTATATACCTTGTATTTATATTCAGTTCCTCTCCTAATTATATTCCAGTCTCCCGTTCAATCCACAGCATGGTTGCTAAGGTAAACAAGACCCTAGCAACCAGATAGCTGCTGAAATTCCAAACTGGAGAGCTGCTGAATAAAAAGCTGAATAATTGAAAAAAACACAAAAAATAAAGACCAATTGCAAATTGTCGGATTGAGGACCAATGAGGGAACCTTATGGTGTCGCCACCTTACCCTGATACTGTCGGCCACTCCGCTTCCTTCTTGGTTTATTTACCGCCGCTGCCCCCTGCTGGCTGCTCCTTTAATTGGATTTATTGTTATCGGCACTTCCCTGGATACAGAGGCTGGATTGGTATTAATTAAAGGGGAACTTAATATGAGGCCCCTCCCCAGCTACATCAGCTGGAGTCACAACCAGCAGTGCAGGGAAGGGAGAGGGACAGACACAGTGACAGTTACACATAACTATAAACCCAGTGAGAATGAGGGATGAATGGATATTGGGGAGTTGTATCAGGAGTCAGAACCAGCAGTGCAGGGAAGGGAAAGGGACAGACACAGTGACAGTTACACATAACTATAAACCCAGTGAGAATGAGGAATGAATGGATATTGGGGAGTTGTATCAGGAGTCAGAACCAGCAGTGCAGGGAAGGGAAAGGGACAGACACAGTGACAGTTACACATAACTATAAACCCAGTGAGAATGAGGGATGAATGGATATTGGGGAGTTGTATCAGGAGTCAGAACCAGCAGTGCAGGGAAGGGAAAGGGACAGACACAGTGACAGTTACACATAACTATAAACCCAGTGAGAATGAGGAATGAATGGATATTGGGGAGTTGTATCAGGAGTCAGAACCAGCAGTGCAGGGAAGGGAAAGGGACAGACACAGTGACAGTTACACATAACTATAAACCCAGTGAGAATGAGGGATGAATGGATATTGGGGAGTTGTATCAGGAGTCAGAACCAGCAGTGCAGGGAAGGGAAAGGGACAGACACAGTGACAGTTACACATAACTATAAACCCAGTGAGAATGAGGAATGAATGGATATTGGGGAGTTGTATCAGGAGTCAGAACCAGCAGTGCAGGGAAGGGAGAGGGACAGACACAGTGACAGTTACACATAACTATAAACCCAGTGAGAATGAGGGATGAATGGATATTGGGGAGTTGTATCAGGAGTCAGAACCAGCAGTGCAGGGAAGGGAAAGGGACAGACACAGTGACAGTTACACATAACTATAAACCCAGTGAGAATGAGGGATGAATGGATATTGGGGAGTTGTATCAGGAGTCAGAACCAGCAGTGCAGGGAAGGGAAAGGGACAGACACAGTGACTGGATATTGGGAAGGGGAATTTCTTTCACTCGGCAAACAATGCAGTTATGGGGGGTATTTCCCTATAAGGGGGGGCTAATGCGTTTGTTTCCCCTTTCTCTCAATACCACAGAAATCGTATCTATCGCTCAGCATCTCTTATAAACCGGAGCCGAATCACTGCCTGGTTGCTACGCTACACTGCTCCCTCCCACAGCTTTACAACCCTATTAACCAACCGGTGATAAGCTCCCGCCTACCGACACAACATACAAGCGCGCATAGGCGGATGGAGACGTCAATCTGACAAGGGCTTCGTAACTAAAATACGCTTCCATTGGTCAGAGAGTTCTGACGAGCCTTGCGGGCAGCCTAGTTTTCATTGGTTGAACGGGTTATTCGGTGTCTCTTAGCAACGGGAAATGCTAACAGCGCCACATGACGTACAGGACTCACTGAATCAGCCGCTGAGGTAACTGGGACCGGGGCAATACCGGGGCAACACCGGGGCAATACCGGGGCAACACCGGGGCTGGGCAATACCGGGGCAACACCGGGGCTGGGCAATACCGGGGCAACACCGGGGCAATACCGGGGCAACACCGGGGCAATACCGGGGCAACACCGGGGCAATACCGGGGCAATACCGGGGCAATACCGGGGCAATACCGGGGCAATACCGGGGCAACACCGGGCAATACCGGGGCAACACCGGGGCAATACCGGGGCAATACCGGGGCAACACCGGGGCAATACCGGGGCAATACCGGGGCAACACCGGGGCAATACCGGGGCAATACAGGGGCAATACCGGGGCAATACCGGGGCAACACCGGGGCAATACCGGGGCAATACCGGGGCAACACCGGGGCAATACCGGGGCAACACCGGGGCAATACCGGGGCAATACCGGGGCGGGGCAATACCGGGGCAACACCGGGGCAATACCGGGGCAACACCGGGGCAACACCGGGGCAACACCGGGGCAACACCGGGGCAATACCGGGGCAATACCGGGGCTGGGCAATACCGGGGCAATACCGGGACTGGGCAATACCGGGGCAATACCGGGGCAATACCGGGGGAATACCGGGGCAATACCGGGGCTGGGCAATACCGGGGCAATACCGGGGCAATACCGGGGCTGGGCAATACCGGGGCAATACCGGGGGGCAATACCGGGCAATACCGGGGCTACGGGAATACCGGGGCTGGGCAATACCGGGGCAATACCGGGGCTGGGCAATACCGGGCAATACCGGGGCAATACCGGGGCTGGGCAATACCGGGGCAATACCGGGGCAATACCGGGGCTGGGCAATACGGGGCAATACCGGGCTGGGCAATACGGGCAATACCGGGGCTGGGCAATACCGGGCAATACCGGGACTGGGCAATACGGGGCAATACCGGGGGAATACCGGGGCAATACCGGGGCTGGGCAATACCGGGGCAATACCGGGGCAATACCGGGGCTGGGCAATACCGGGGCATACCGGGACTGGGCAATACCGGGGCAATACCGGGGCAATACCGGGGAATACCGGGGCAATACCGGGACTGGGCAATACCGGGCAATACCGGGGCAATACCGGGGCTGGGCAATACCGGGGCAATACGGGGCTGGGCAATACGGGGCAATACCGGGGCAATACCGGGCAATACCGGGGCTGGGCAATACCGGGGCAATACCGGGGCTGGGCAATACCGGGGCAATACCGGGGCTGGGCAATACCGGGGCAATACGGGGCAATACCAATACCGGGGCAATACCGGGGCAATACCGGGGCTGGGCAATACCGGGCAATACCGGGGCTGGGCAATACCGGGGCAATACCGGGGCTGGGCAATACCGGGGCAATACCGGGGCAATACCGGGCAATACCGGGGCAATACCGGGGCAATACCGGGACTGGGCAATACCGGGGCAATACCGGGGCTGGGCAATACCGGGGCAATACCGGGGCAATACCGGGGCAACAATACGGGGCAATACCGGGGGCAATACCGGGGCAATACCGGGCAATACCGGGGCAATACCGGGGGGCAATACCGGGCAATACCGGGGCAATACCGGGGCTGGGCAATACCGGGGCAATACCGGGGCAATACCGGGACTGGGCAATACCCGGGGCAACCGGGGCAATACCGGGACTGGGCAATACCGGGGCAACACCGGGGCAATACCGGGCTGGGCAATACCGGGGCAATACCGGGGGAATACCGGGGCAATACCGGGGCTGGGCAATACCGGGGCAATACCGGGACTGGGCAATACCCGGGGCAATACCGGGGCTGGGCAATACCGGGGCAATACCGGGGCTGGGCAATACCGGGGCAATACCGGGGCTATACCGGGACTGGGCAATACCGGGACTAGGCAATACCGGGGCAATACCGGGGCAATACCGGGACGGGGGCAATACGGGGCAATACCGGGACTGGGCAATACCGGGGCTGGGCAATACGGGGCAATACCGGGGCAATACCGGGACTGGGCAATACCGGGACTAGGCAATACCGGGGCAATACCGGGCAATACCGGGACCGGGCAATACCGGGCAATACCGGGACTGGGCAATACCGGGGCAATCCGGGGCTGGGCAATACCGGGGCAATACCGGGGCAATACCGGGGCAATACGGGACTGGGCAATACTGGGACTAGGCAATACCGGGGCAATACCGGGGCAATACCGGGACCGGGGCAATACCGGGGCAATACCGGGACTGGGCAATACCGGGGCAATACCGGGACTGGGCAATACCGGGGCAATACCGGGGCAATACCGGGACTGGGCAATACCGGGGCAATACCGGGGCAATACCGGGGCAATACCGGGACTGGGCAATACTGGGGCAATACCGGGACTGGGCAATACCGGGGCAATACCGGGACTGGGCAATCGGGGCAATACCGGGGCAATACCTGGGCAATACCGGGGCAATACCGGGGACTGGGGCAATACCGCCGGGACTGGGCATACCGGGACTGGGCAATACCGGGGACAGGACAGGCCAATACCGGGGACTGGGCAATACCGGGGCAATACCGGGACTGGGCAATACCGGGCAATACCGGGACTGGGCAATACCGGGGCAATACCGGGACTGGGCAATACCGGGACTGGGCAATACCGGGGCAATACCGGGACTGGGCAATACCGGGGCAATACCGGGACTGGGCAATACCGGGGCAATACCGGGACTGGGCAATACCGGGGCAATACCGGGACTGGGCAATACCGGGACTGGGCAATACCGGGGCAATACCGGGGTGCCAGGCAGGGCCAGTGGGGAGGTGCCTGGTACTATTAGCAGTAAAGGGGGCCATATTAATACGAGGGGAAGAGAAGCCCCCACTGCTGATCCCTATGGGGCTGAATTGTATCTGTAGGACTGGTTAATGACTGGTTAATGACTGGTTAATGACTGGTTAATAAGGCCCGGGCAGCTGATGTATCACTGAGAGATGGAGAGAGCAGTAGGTGCCCTGTATTTGCACCAGGGATAAGGAGGCTTTGCTCATAGGAGCTCAGGGCCGCCATCAGAAATCACAAGGCCCCTCACAACAACATTTTCTGTGCCCCCCCTCCTCCCACGCCCCAGTGACCCCTCCCATTAATACAAAGGACACACAGACGTTGGTAGCCAGGGCCCCCTAAAACATTGGTGGTCCTCCCCCAATGTCCTCATACTATGGCCTGCTCTCCGCTGCTTCCTTACTTCCTCCCGCTCCCACCCCGCGTCCTCCCGCATCCTCCAGTTCCTCTCCCCACGTCCTCCTGCATCCTTCAGCTCCCCCCCATGTCTTCCCCCCCCGCACGTCCTCCCACATCCTTCAGCTCCCCCCCACATTCTGCCCCCCCGCACGTCCTCCCACATCCTTCAACTCCCCGGCACGTCTCCCCACCGCAGCGTCTTCCAAGTCTTCCGGCTCCCCCCCAGCATCCTCCTGCTTCCTCCAGGGCCCCCTAAGCATGCTCCAGCTCCCCCCCAGCAACCTCCTGCTTCCTCCAGGGCCCCCCAAGCATCCTCCAGCTCCCCCCCAGCATCCTTCTGCATTCTCCAGGGCCCCCCAAGCATCCTCTAGCTCCCCCCCAGCAACCTCCTGCTTCCTCCAGGGCCCCCAGCATCCTCTTGCTTCCTCCAGGGCCCCCCAAGCATCATCCAGCTCCCCCCAGCTTCCTCCAGGGCCCCCCAAGCATCCTCTAGCTTCCCCCCATCATCATCCTGCTTCCTCCAGGGCCCCCAGCATCCTCTTGCTTCCTCCAGGGCCCCCCCAAGCATCATCCAGCTCCCCCCAGCATCCTCCTGCTTCCTCCAGGGCCCCCCAAGCATCCTCCAGCTTCCCCCCATCATCCTCCTGCTTCCTCCAGGGCCCCCAGCATCCTCTTGCTTCCTCCAGGGCCCCCCAAGCATCATCCAGCTCCCCCCAGCATCCTCCTGCTTCCTCCAGGGCCCCCCAAGCATCCTCCAGCTCCCCCCAGCATCCTCCTGCTTCCTCCAGGGCCCCCCAAGCATCCTCTAGCTCCCCCCAGCATGCTTCTGCGTCCTCCAGGGCCCCCCCAGCATCCTCCTTCTTCCTCCAGGGCCCCCCAAGCATCCACCAGCTCCCCCTCAGCAACCTCCTGCTTCCTCCATTGCCCCCCAAGCATCCTCCAGCTCCCCCCAGCAACCTCCTGCTTCCTCCAGGGCCCCCCCCTAGCATCCTCCAGCTCCCCCCCCCCCAGCAACCTCCTCCTTCCTCCAGGGCCTCCGAAGCATCCTCCAGCTCCCCCCAGCAACCTCCTGCTTCCTCCAGGGCCCTCCAAGCATCATCCAGCTCCCCTACCCCAGCTCCCTGACGTCACACGTACGCACGTGGCGCGACCAATGACTGGGCCCGGAGTTGATTAAAGGGGGCCCAAGCTAAGAAAACTCTAGCACGGCTGGGCCCCCTTTAAAGTTAAAAACGCCCGGGCCCGGGATGACTGTCCCCCTGTGCCCCCCTGATGCCGGCCCTGCAGGAGCTTACAATCTAAGCCCAACAGAGCAGGAAGTTCTGCATAGAGCATTATATTTACTGTGTTGTTATTATTTGCCCCGCCTCCAGCGACACCATGAGCCTGTACGAGAAAGAGCCTGGTACCGAGGAGAGCGCAGTCACCGGCCCTTCATTGGACGCAGAAGATCCCCAGGAGCGAATAGAAGCGAGGCGGCTGCGCATTGCAGCACGAATTGAAGCCAAGAGGCGGTGAGACTTCATTCTGGGGCTTCATGGCTTTGAGTAATGGTTACGCACCTACTGGGGCTCATTTATAAACACCGGGCAAATGTGCACCTGGGCAGTAACCCATAGCAACCAATCTGCAATGAGATTTTTCCAGCGAGCTGTAGGTAGAACGATGAAAGCAAACTTCTAATTGGTTGTCACGGGGTACTGCCCAGGTGCAAATTTGCCCAGAGTGGAGAAAGGTGCCGAGTGGATCTTTATTGGCTGCTATCATTAGGGTCCTAAAATGGAGTTAAATATTGTGCTGCTTTACTCTCGCTTATAGGGAGGCACTGGGTGAGGACCTAAAGGTCCCAAAAGAGAAGAAAGAAGAGGCCAGGAAAAGCCACAAGCAGATAGAGGACAGCAGGCAGGTAAGGCTATGGCTGGTAAATGCTGGGGTACTGGGACCCACCTGGGTTTGCTGAGTTTACTAGTTCAACAAAGAAATATCATTCTGTTTTTCCCACAGCGACTCACAAAGCTTGTCAGTGATGGCACCCAGCTGGTAACCAATATACAGATAGCCACCGATGCCAAAGAGACACAGAGGCGGGCAGAGGAGGAGGAGCTTAAGAGACAGAGGTACCTGGGTTTGCCCAAGGGGGATTGTTATTTATTTATAACCCAGTCCCGGAGGCAAAATAAATGAACAGTGTCAGTAGCCATTATGGGAAAAAGAAAGGGTTGCCGATTTGCCCCCATCTTGCTTATAAAGATGTATTGAGTTGTTTAGTTTATTGTGTAATGTGTGCAGATTGATTGTAGGAACATGCAACTTTTTGCTTAACCTCCCTGATCAGTCTGCTCCATTAAACACCCCAACCTGCCTTCCTGTTACATGTAGCAGGGGGTAACAGGAAGGGTGGGGGGTAGAAACTGAGGGAAAGAGATGCAGGGCCAATAGCTCATAGGGAGTGAGTGCAGAGATGTAGGAAGTGATAGGGAGAGATATCGAGGGGAATGGGTACATCTAGGATGTAGACACACAGAGCTACTAGTTGCAGTTACTTGTTGTGGCTACTAAAACAGACAATGCTGATCATTTACTGATAACTGTCTCTACGTGTGTTTTAGCAGAGGTAATTCTCAGTATTGTCTATGGCAGGGGATTTTCTGGAGTTTAGTAGTCATAAAAAAGTAGCTGCTAGTAGTAGGTCAGTGTGTCATCACCCTAAGTGGGTTGGGAGTCAGAGACACAGAGACAGAAGGAAATGGAGGGATAGAGATGCGGGGCCAATAGCTCATAGGGAGAAAGTGAGTGCAGAGATGTAGAAAGTGATAGGGAGAGATATCGAGGGGAATGGGTACATCTAGGATGTAGACACACAGAGCTACTAGTAGCAGTTACTTGTTGTGGCTACTAAAACAGACAATGCTCATCATTTACTGATAACTGTCTCTACGTGTGTTTTAGCAGAGGTAATTCTCAGTATTGTCTATGGCAGGGTCATAAAAAAGTAGCTGCTACTAGTAGGTCAGTGTGTCATCACCCTAAGTGGGTTGGGAGTCAGAGACACAGAGAGAAAAGGAAACTGAGGGAAAGAGATGCGGGGCCAATAGCTCATAGGGAGAAAGTGAGTGCAGAGATGTAGGAAGTGGGGAGAGATATCGAGGGGAATGGGTACATTTAGTGGTTTGGGAGTCAGAGACACAGAGACAGAAGGAAACGGAGGGATAGAGAGGCGGGGCCAATAGCTCATAGGGAGAAAGTGAGTGCAGAGATGTAGGAAGTGGGGAGAGATATCGAGGGGAATGGGAACATTTAGTGGTTTGGGAGTCAGAGACACAGAGACAGAAGGAAACGGAGGGATAGAGAGGCGGGGCCAATAGCTCATAGGGAGAAAGTGAGTGCAGAGATGTAGGAAGTGGGGAGAGATATCGAGGGGAATGGGAACATTTAGTGGTTTGGGAGTCAGAGACACAGAGACAGAAGGAAACAGAGGGATCTGCTGATACAAAGGCTGTGAGGTTAGACAGAGAAGCAGAAGAGACTGAGTACAAATGAGATAACAAGCAGGTAATGGAGTGAGATAGGGAAGGAGTGGGGGAAGTAGGGGAGTTATAGAGGATGCAGGCAAGAAAAAGGGATCGGGAAAGGAAATAGCTCAAAGGGGCAAATCAGGAGATTCAGAGAGAGTTGGAGCAGAAGAAGCAAAGGAAGATTGAGAGGGAATAGAAAAGAGAGACAGAGAGAGGGGGGAGTATGGTGATAGGGAGATTGGTGTGACAGAGAAGGAACGGGGGGGGGGGGGAGAGAAAGAATGAGTTGGGGAGACGGAGCTGGGGGCTGTAGGGACTGTGGGGAGATGAAGGTGCAGGGGTGATAGGGAGTGGAGGTACCCAGGCAGGGAACATGGGGAACGCAGCAATGGAGACAAGGCAAGAGAACCAATAGGAAGGGCAGAAAGGGTTGGGGGGGTAAGGAGTGAAGGCAGAAGGATGAAATGATGAAGGGACTCAATCCATGGAATGATGGTTTCTTGCTCGGCAGGCGAGAGAAGTTGGACACCGAGGCCAAGAGCAGCCTGGAGAAGTTTGATGAGATCACCAAGAAATGGGCGTTAGACAAACCCAAACAGGTTCCCCAGAAGATGTGGGAGATCCTGAACAGTCAGCAGCAGCAGTGCGCCCACCTCATCGGGGACAAGAACAACCTCATCAGTGAGCTCCAGAAGGTGCGACTATTCCTCTCACTATTCCTCTCACTATTCCTCTCACTATTCCTCTCACTATTCCTCTCACTATTCCTCTCACTATTCCTCTCACTATTCCTCTCACTGATCCTCTCACTATTCCTCTCACTGATCCTCTCACTATTCCTCTCACTATTCGTCTCACTGATCCTCTCACTATTCCTCTCACTATTCCTCTCACTATTCCTCTCACTATTCCTCTCACTATTCCTCTCACTATTCCTCTCACTATTCCTCTCACTGATCCTCTCACTGATCCTCTCACTATTCCTCTCACTATTCCTCTCACTATTCCTCTCACTATTCCTCTCACTATTCCTCTCACTATTCCTCTCACTATTCCTCTCACTATTCCTCTCACTAGGGCGCAGCTCTGGCCTGGAGCTTTGTGCCTGGAGCAAATAGGATGTGTATAAATAATAAATGCAGCTAATTGCGGCCTCCCACAGGGAGCTATGGAACACACATCTTGCCCTCGGGGGTATTTATATATCATTAGAATGCCTTTATTATGTGTATTGCCTCTATATAACTAGGGCTTTGCAGCACCCTCTAGTGGCAAATAGAGGTTTCTCGGCTAAAATGTTCTCAAATCACGTTGGCTTCATGGCAGTGGTTATACAGGTATGGGATCTGTTACCCAGAAACCTGTTATTGAGAAAGCTCTGAATTACAGGCAGGCCATCTCTCATAGACTCCATTCAATTTTTAAAATGCATTCTCTGTAATAATAAAACAGTACCTGTACTTGATCCCAACTAAGATATAATTACCCCTTATTGGGGGCAGAACAGCCCTATTGGGTTTATTTCATGGTTAAATGATTCCCTTTTCTCTGTAATAATAAAACAGTACCTGTACTTGATCCCAACTAAGATATAATTACCCCTTATTGGGGGCAGAACAGCCCTATTGGGTTTATTTCATGGTTAAATGATTCCCTTTTCTCTGTAATAATAAAACAGTACCTGTACTTGATCCCAACTAAGATATAATTACCCCTTATTGGGGGCAGAACAGCCCTATTGGGTTTATTTAATGGTTAAATGATTCCCTTTTCTCTGTAATAATAAAACAGTACCTGTACTTGATCCCAACTAAGATATAATTACCCCTTATTGGGGGCAGAACAGCCCTATTGGGTTTATTTAATGGTTAAATGATTCCCTTTTCTCTGTAATAATAAAACAGTACCTGTACTTGATCCCAACTAAGATAAAATTACCCCTTACTGGGGGCAGAACAGCCCTATTGGGTTTATTTAATGGTTAAAATGATTCCCTTTTCTCTGTAATAATAAAACAGTACCTGTACTTGATCCCAACTAAGATATAATTACCCTTTATTGGGGGCAGAACAGCCCTATTGGGTTTATTTCATGGTTAAATGATTCCCTTTTCTCTGTAATAATAAAACAATACCTGTACTTGATCCCAACTAAGATATAATTACCCCTTATTGGGGGCAGAACAGCCCTATTGGGTTTATTTAATGGTTAAATGATTCCCTTTTCTCTGTAATAATAAAACAGTACCTGTACTTGATCCCAACTAAGATATAATTACCCCTTATTGGGGGCAGAACAGCCCTATTGGGTTTATTTAATGGTTAAAATGATTCCCTTTTCTCTGTAATAATAAAACAGTACCTGTACTTGATCCCAACTAAGATATAATTACCCCTTATTGGGGCAGAACAGCCCTATTGGGTTTATTTCATGGTTAAATGATTCCCTTTTCTCTGTAATAATAAAACAATACCTGTACTTGATCCCAACTAAGATATAATTACCCCTTATTGGGGCAGAACAGCCCTATTGGGTTTATTTCATGGTTAAATGATTCCCTTTTCTCTGTAATAATAAAACAGTACCTGTACTTGATCCCAACTAAGATATAATTACCCCTTATTGGGGCAGAACAGCCATATTGGATTTATTTCATGGTTAAATGATTCCCTTTTCTCTGTAATAATAAAACAGTACCTGTACTTGATCCCAACTAAGATATAATTACCCCTTATTGGGGGCAGAACAGCCCTATTGGATTTATTTCATGGTTAAATGATTCCCTTTTCTCTGTAATAATAAAACAGTACCTGTACTTGATCCCAACTAAGATATAATTACCCCTTATTGGGGCAGAACAGCCCTATTGGGTTTATTTACTGGTTAAATGATTCCCTTTTCTCTGTAATAATAAAACAGTACCTGTACTTGATCCCAACTAAGATATAATTACCCCTTATTGGGGGCAGAACAGCCCTATTGGGTTTATTTAATGGTTAAATGATTCCCTTTTCTCTGTAATAATAAATAATAAAACAAAGTAAATCCCATGTCTCCCACCCTCAGGAGCTGCGGAGGAAAGACGACCAGTACGTGAAGGATCTGAAGAAACAGGCGGAGGACATAGACCTGCTGGTCGAGAGAATGGAGGAGCAGATTAAGAACCTGACCAAGACGTACAGGCAGGAACTGCTGCAGATCGAGGTGAGAATCACATGGTTATGGATAGAGAAACAGTATGGCCGCTCCCACAGTGCAGGGAATATTCTGTGCACTGAGACTGACATTCTGCGTATTGTCACCGATCATTTGGGAAAAAAAATGAATACTTTATTGGCAGATCTTGCACTTGTAATTACTATAGACTGTAATGCTGCCTTTTAATTAGAGAATTTATTGTATCAGGTTGTGTGGGTGCAGTTCTGCTACCACCTTTGAAACGATCTGCCACCTACTGGCGGGAATTGGTAAGAAAGGCTCCAGTGCAGCCATTGGTTGATCAGCCGCAGGAGCTCTACTGAGGGGTGTAAGGGGCAACTAGTTTTTAAAGGGATCCTGCCATGATATTTATGGGGCACTTTTTATCTCTAAATGACACTGTTACACAGCAAATAATTCCCTCTGCCATTTAACCTTTTATTCTTCAACCAACAAATGTATTTGTAGCTGTAATATTGGTGTGTAGGCGCCATCTCAGTGCATTGTGCCTGAGTCTGAGCTTTCAGCCAGCGCTACCCATTAGAACTGCTTTCAGCTAACCTGTTGTTTCTCCTACTCCCATGTAACTGGAGGAGTCCCAAGCCGGACTTGGATTTCTTACTATTGAGTGCTATTCTGATACCTACTGGGAGCTGCTATCTTGCTCCCTTCCCATTGTTCTGCTGATCGGCTGCTGGGGGGAGGGGGGGATATCACTCCAACTTGCAGCGCAGCAGTAAAGTGTGCCTGAGTCTGAGCTTTCAGCCAGCGCTACACATTAGAACTGCTTTCAGCTAACCTATTGTTTCTCCTACTCCCATGTAACTGGAGGAGTCCCAAGCCGGACTTGGATCTCTTACTATTGAGTGCCATTCTAATTTATTTTTCCTTTGTTACAGAAAGTCTTTGAGTTGGAGCGGCGGGAGCTTTTAACAGCAAATAGGAATAAATGGGAACAGGGGATGGAAGCCCGAAGGGACAAGGAGGTAATCTTTACTGATTGGTGGGTTTGGGATGAGAGACAAACTCAGCTTAGTAACTGCGACATTTCTCTGTTTTATATGGAATCTGGGCCTAGAACCTTTTATCCTTTTGTCTGTACAGGCTATGAGCAAACTTAGGGGTCTGTTCCTGCTGAATTGTGCTTAGTACAGGGGAATCCCTGTGTGCCATAGTTTTATGGTATCTCTCTGTACAGGCTATGAGCAAACTTAGGGGTCTGTTCCTGCTGAATTGTGCTTAGTACAGGGGAATCCCTGTGTGCCATAGTTTTATGGTATCTCTCTGTACAGGCTATGAGCAAACTTAGGGGTCTGTTCCTGCTGAATTGTGCTTAGTACAGGGGAATCCCTATGCTGCCATAGTTTTATGGTATCTCTCTGTACAGGCAATGAGCAAACTTAGGGGGCTGTTCCTGCTGAATTGTGCTTAGTACAGGGGAATCCCTATGTGCCATAGTTTTATGGTATCTCTCTGTACAGGCAATGAGCAAACTTAGGGGGCTGTTCCTGCTGAATTGTGCTTAGTACAGGGGAATCCCTATGTGCCATAGTTTTATGGTATCTCTCTGTACAGGCTATGAGCAAACTTAGGGGGCTGTTCCTGCTGAATTGTGCTTAGTACAGGGGAATTCCTATGTGCCATAGTTTTATGGTATCTCTCTGTACAGGCTATGAGCAAACTTAGGGGGCTGTTCCTGCTGAATTGTGCTTAGTACAGGGGAATTCCTATGTGCCATAGTGTTATGGTATCTCTCTGTACAGGCTATGGGCAATCTTAGGGGGCTGTTCCTGCTGAATTGTGCTTAGTACAGGGGAATCCCTATGTGCCATAGTTTTATGGTATCTCTCTGTACAGGCTATGGGCAAACTTAGGGGGCTGTTCCTGCTGAATTGTGCTTAGTACAGGGGAATCTCTATGTGCCACAGGTTTATGGTATCTCTCTGAGACAGGGGAGGTGCCACATATTGTACCTGATCACCTTCCCTCCCGCAGCTCGAGACCCTGATGAGCCGGATGAGGAAGGTGGAGGAGTACGAGCAGCAGCTGAAGCAGCTGAGGGTGCAGGACGGGGAGGAATATAATATGATCAAGATCAAACTGGAGGCTGATGTTCAGGTGGGTTCATGTTATTTTTTATATACCTTCTGGGCCTTATCAACGGCTGTGTGCCCAGAACATTCTGCAGCCTGTATATATAATGGCGTGGGTGCTACCCTAGCGCTTGGCTTTGGCCATGATGTGCTGCCCCCTGTGTGCATCAGGTCCTACAGCAGCAGCTGCAGCAGATGAAGGCCACATACCAGCTGAACCAGGAGAAGCTCGAGTACAACTACCAAGTGCTGAAGAAGCGAGACGAGGAGAACACCATCACCAAATCCCAGCAGAAACGCAAGATTACCCGGTATGGAAGCTCCCAGCCTATCCTGGCCCTCCTTATTATGGGCGTTCAGCAGTTTGGGGTGTCAGCAGCTGTCTGGTTGTTAGGGTCCAAAAACAGCAATTGTGGCCTCTCAGAGTCCCTTACAGGGATGTCCCCCCCCTCTCCCCACTATGTGACTGACTGTGGGGCCAGTCTGTGGGTGTCACCACTGCACCCCTTACAGGGACGTCCCCCCCTCTCCCCACTATGTGGCTGACTGTGAGGCCAGTCTGTGGGTGTCACCACTGCACCCCTTACAGGGATGTCCCCCCCCTCTCCCCACTATGTGACTGACTGTGAGGCCAGTCTGTGGGTGTCACCACTGCACCCCTTACAGGGACATCCCCCCTCTCCCCACTATGTGACTGACTGTGGGGCCAGTCTGTGGGTGTCACCACTGCACCCCTTACAGGGATGTCCCCCCCCTCTCCCCACTATGTGGCTGACTGTGAGGCCAGTCTGTGGGTGTCACCACTGCACCCCTTACAGGGACGTCCCCCCCCTCTCCCCACTATGTGGCTGACTGTGAGGCCAGTCTGTGGGTGTCACCACTGCACCCCTTACAGGGACATCCCCCCTCTCCCCACTATGTGACTGACTGTGGGGCCAGTCTGTGGGTGTCACCACTGCACCCCTTACAGGGATGTCCCCCCCCTCTCCCCACTATGTGGCTGACTGTGGGCCAGTCTGTGGGTGTCACCACTGCACCCCTTACAGGGACGTCCCCCCCCTCTCCCCACTATGTGGCTGACTGTGAGGCCAGTCTGTGGGTGTCACCACTGCACCCCTTACAGGGACATCCCCCCTCTCCCCACTATGTGACTGACTGTGGGGCCAGTCTGTGGGTGTCACCACTGCACCCCTTACAGGGATGTCCCCCCCCTCTCCCCACTATGTGGCTGACTGTGGGCCAGTCTGTGGGTGTCACCACTGCACCCCTTACAGGGACGTCCCCCCCCTCTCCCCACTATGTGACTGACTGTGGGGCCAGTCTGTGGGTGTCACCACTGCACCCCTTACAGGGACGTCCCCCCCCTCTCCCCACTATGTGACTGACTGTGGGGCCAGTCTGTGGGTGTCACCACTGCACCCCTTACAGGTATGCCCCCCTCTCCCCACTATGTGACTGACTGTGGGGCCAGTCTGTGGGTGTCACCACTGCACCCCTTACAGGTATGCCCCCCTCTCCCCACTATGTGACTGACTGTGGGGCCAGTCTGTGGGTGTCACCACTGCACCCCTTACAGGGACATCCCCCCTCTCCCCACTATGTGACTGACTGTGGGGCCAGTCTGTGGGTGTCACCACTGCACCCCTTACAGGGACACCCCCCATCTCCCCACTCTGTGGCTGACTGCACCCCCACTTGTCGTGCAGGCTGCAGGATGTGCTGAATAACCTGAGGCTGAAGCAGGCCAAGCAAGTGAAACAGTATAAGGAGGAGAACCAGTCGCTGATGGATGACTATAAGAGGATAGTGGAGCAATACAAAGAGTTGCAGAAGAAGATGAGGTGGGTGACAAGCCGAGGGTGCTATAGGCCGCGGGGGTGCCCACATTCCGTACGGGTGCTGATACGGCTCTCTCTCCGGCAGGCATTTCTCCGCTGTGGATGCCAAGATGTTTGAGGACATCTGGTTAATGAATGAAGAGGAGATGAAGCAGTTGGTCCAAAAGGCGCTGGAAGCTGATCGTATCATTCAGGAGCAGCAGCTGGGGATGCGCTGGGAGCCTCCGGAACTTGGGTTCTTGGACAATGTTGGGCCACTCCTGGCAAAGCAAAAGGATCAGAAGCCGGCAATCACCGTAGCGCAAGAAGTCATGTCCTCTAATGGTGAGTTATTGGCTCTGACTGGGCAGTTATTGGGTCAGACTGGGCAGTTATTGGTCCTTGCAGGTGAGTTATTGGGTCTGACTGGGCAGTTATTGGTTCCTGCAGGTGAGTTATTGGGTCTGACTGGGCAGTTATTGGTCCTTGCAGGTGAGTTATTGGGTCTGACTGGGCAGTTATTGGTTCCTGCAGGTGAGTTATTGGGTCAGACTGGGCAGTTATTGGTCCTTGCAGGTTAGTTATTGGGTCTGACTGGGCAGTTATTGGTTCCTGCAGGTGAGTTATTGGGTCTAACTGGGCAAGTATTGGGTCTAACTGGGCAGTTATTGGTTCTTGCCGGTGAGTTATTGGGTCTGACTGGTCAGTTATTGGTTCTTGCAGGTGAGTTATTGGGTCTGACTGGGCAGTTATTGGTCCTTGCAGGTTAGTTATTGGGTCTGACTGGGCAGTTATTGGTCCTTGCAGGTTAGTTATTGGGTCTGACTGGGCAGTTATTGGTTCCTGCAGGTGAGTTATTGGGTCTAACTGGGCAAGTATTGGGTCTAACTGGTCAGTTATTGGTTCTTGCAGGTGAGTTATTGGGTCTGACTGGGCAGTTATTGGTCCTTGCCGGTGAGTTATTGGGTCTGACTGGTCAGTTATTGGTTCTTGCAGGTGAGTTATTGGGTCTGACTGGGCAGTTATTGGTCCTTGCCGGTGAGTTATTGGGTCTGACTGGTCAGTTATTGGTTCCTGCAGGTGAGTTATTGGGTCTGACTGGTCAGTTATTGGTTCCTGCAGGTGAGTTATTGGGTCTGACTGGGCAGGTATTGGTTCCTGCAGGTGAGTTATTGGGTCTGACTGGGCAGGTATTGGTTCCTGCAGGTGAGTTATTGGGTCTGACTGGGCAGGTATTGGTTCTTGCAAGTTAGTTATTGGGTCTAACTGGGCAGTTATTGGTTCTTGCAGGTGAGTTAAGAGCTCCTCCCCCAAGCATGGCATCACTCCTGGCACCTTTATTTATTACCTTTCAGTAAGTCATGTGACAGAAATGACATCACTGAGCACCTGTAATATCTGATGACATCACTAAGCACCGTTTATAAGAATATAAATTACAGGATATTTATGGTATTACATAGATAAATGAAATCTGCTTAGATCATCCTTCTGTTTGTGTCCCCCGTCTCCTTCCTTTCGGGCACAGCACACAGGGACGAGAGTCCGGCCATGTTGGGACAGAGCGACGGTAGGGTGCGTCAGGGGGGCCCAGCTGTCTCTGCTCAGACTGTTAAGCACATCCTGGAGTTGCTCTGCGACGAGTCGGTGGGTATTGAGTATCTCAGTTGTACCGCCATTTATTTGCCACTTGGCCCAGCTGCTGACTCTATAGGCCAGGCGTTCATAGAAACATTGTGCCTGACTGGCACCGAATGAATATCCTACCCAGCTGTGGGCCCTACATTCCTCCCTATAACTGACAGATGTGATTATATTGGGGTGCATAGTCCCCTAATGATATGGGTCAGTATTACTGGCCCGTAATCACCTGCCGTGCACTCTAACCCCCGGCTTTTGTTCCAGGGCTTCCTCATAGAGAACAAACTGACGCGGCTGCTGTCCCCCCTGGACAAGGACGAGAGGTCCCTCATTAAACTCGACTCCATTTTCGGGGTACGTTGTTTACACTCGAATCATAATATTATCTGCTATATATAATATAATTAGTATACGTGATATATATCTGTATAATATACAGTTGGGTCATTTCCCTATGGGTCCCAACTGTAAATTATACCCTTATAAACAGCACGTAGTGATGTCATGAGTTATAATCGGAGCTTAGTGATGTCATTTCTGTCACATGACTCACTATGAGAATGGGCATTGGCTGATTGTATCATTGTGCCCAGGCTCTTGGCATCGCAGTGGAGGAGGATGTGTACAAACTGGTCGAGTTCTTCTGTAGGTACAAGAGAGAGCGCAGCGCGGCCAAACCGGTGAGTGACCAATTGTGCTTCCTAATAAACCCCTGATACGGTTTCCTGTTGGCCAATGGCGCGAGGGGAATTCGGGCGGCCCGTTCCCTATAGTCACACTCATGGAAGGGCACAAACGCTTTCAGCTCTTTGTAATGGAAGTGAATTGGGAGAGCAGACAGGAACATTTTACTCCCCCCCCAGACCTGCTGAAAGTGGTAGATTCCACAATAACTCCCATAATAATTCCCATAACAACCATAATAATTCACATAACCTCCCATAATAATTCCCATAACACCCCTAATAATTCCCATAACCTCCCCTAATAATTCCCATAACCTCCCCTAATAATTCCCATAACCTCCCATAATAATTCCCATAACCTCCCCTAATAATTCCCATAACCTCCCCTAATAATTCCCATAACCTCCCCTAATAATTCCCATAACCTCCCCTAATAATTCCCATAACCTCCAATAATAATTCCCATAACCTCCCCTAATAATTCCCATAACCTCCAATAATAATTCCCATAACCTCCCCTAATAATTCCCATAACCTCCAATAATAATTCCCATAACCTCCCCTAATAATTCCCATAACCTCCAATAATAATTCCCATAACCTCCCCTAATAATTCCCATAACCTCCCATAATAATTCCCATAACCTCCAATAATAATTCCCATAACCTCCCCTAATAATTCCCATAACCTCCCATAATAATTCCCATAACCTCCAATAATAATTCCCATAACCTCCCTAATAATTCCCATAACCTCCAATAATAATTCCCATAACCTCCCCTAATAATTCCCATAACCTCCAATAATAATTCCCATAACCTCCCTAATAATTCCCATAACCTCCCCTAATAATTCCCATAACCTCAATAATAATTCCCATAACCTCCCCTAATAATTCCCATAACCTCCCATAATAATTCCATAACCTCCAATAATAATTCCCATAACCTCCCCTAATAATTCCCATAACCTCCAATAATAATTCCCATAACCTCCCCTAATAATTCCCATAACCTCCCCTAATAATTCCCATAACCTCCCCTAATAATTCCCATAACCTCCCATAATAATTCCCATAACCTCCCCTAATAATTCCCAAAACCTCCCCTAATAATTCCCATAACCTCCCCTAATAATTCCCATAACCTCCCATAATAATTCCCATAACCTCCCCTAATAATTCCCAAAACCTCCCATAATAATTCCCATAACCTCCCATAATAATTCCCATAACCTCCCCTAATAATTCCCATAACCTCCCCTAATAATTCCCATAACCTCCCATAATAATTCCCATAACCTCCCCTAATAATTCCCATAACCTCCCCTAATAATTCCCATAACCTCCCATAATAATTCCCATAACCTCCCCTAATAATTCCCAAAACCTCCCATAATAATTCCCATAACCTCCCATAATAATTCCCATAACCTCCCCTAATAATTCCCATAACCTCCCCTAATAATTCCCATAACCTCCCATAATAATTCCCATAACCTCCCCTAATAATTCCCAAAACCTCCCATAATAATTCCCATAACCTCCCCTAATAATTCCCATAACCTCCCAGTTGCCGTTGCCCTTACACATTTAGGTTTTACCCTGTAGCAAGTTACAGCATTGGGAATATACTGCCTGGCTGAATGTTACACGTGGCACTTTGGGTTTAGTTGCCCTTTAAGCCAGCTCACTGCTCTGTGCTTTGGTTTGAGGATGAAGATGGAGATGCGGGAGAATCCAACGCTGACAGCAGCGCAGGGGGGAGCCATGGACCCCAAGGGCTTATCCATCCCAATGAGGTTCTGGGGGCCATCAAGGCTTTTGTTATGGAGTTCCAGAAACCAAGGTTTGTGCAGCGGGTACCCCTGGCATTATCCTTACATGCACTATTCCCCTGTACTAAGCACAATTCAGCAGGAACAGCCCCTAAGTTTGCTCATAGCCTGTACAGAGAGATACCATAAAACTATGGCACATAGGGATTCCCCTGTACTAAGCACAATTCAGCAGGAACAGCCCCCTAAGTTTGCTCATAGCCTGTACAGAGAGATCCCATAAAACTATGGCACATAGGGATTCCCCTGTACTAAGCACAATTCAGCAGGAACAGCCCCCTAAGTTTGCTCATAGCCTGTACAGAGAGATACCATAAAACTATGGTACATAGGGATTCCCCTGTACTAAGCACAATTCAGCAGGAACAGCCCCCTAAGTTTGCTCATAGCCTGTACAGAGAGATCCCATAAAACTATGGCACATAGGGATTCCCCTGTACTAAGCACAATTCAGCAGGAACAGCCCCCTAAGTTTGCTCATAGCCTGTACAGAGAGATACCATAAAACTATGGCACATAGGGATTCCCCTGTACTAAGCACAATTCAGCAGGAACAGCCCCCTAAGTTTGCTCATAGCCTGTACAGAGAGATACCATAAAACTATGGCACATAGGGATTCCCCTGTACTAAGCACAATTCAGCAGGAACAGCCCCCTAAGTTTGCTCATAGCCTGTACAGAGAGATACCATAAAACTATGGCACACAGGGATTCCCCTGTACTAAGAACAATTCAGCAGGAACAGCCCCCTAAGTTTGCCCATAGCCTGTACAGAGAGATACCATAAAACTATGGCACATAGGGATTCCCCTGTACTAAGCACAATTCAGCAGGAACAGCCCCCTAAGTTTGCTCATAGCCTGTACAGAGAGATACCATAAAACTATGGCACATAGGGATTCCCCTGTACTAAGAACAATTCAGCAGGAACAGCCCCCTAAGTTTGCCCATAGCCTGTACAGAGAGATACCATAAAACTATGGCACATAGGGATTCCCCTGTACTAAGCACAATTCAGCAGGAACAGCCGCCATTCTCAGGAATACACAACCAAATAAAGCGTTGCTGTGTGGGTTTCAGGGAGAGAACAGCGCCCCCCAGGCTGATGGAGGAACGAGACAGCAGTGAAGACGCCACATACTGGGCTGCAGCAGCAAAAGCCATTCCTGAGTCGCGGCTGAGAGTGTGGGACGCCCTGGAATCTGCTCTGGAGAAGTATCAGTGAGTACAGTATTAATAATAATTACCCTGTGTGCTGCCATGTTGTTTCCTGCATTCCCCTGACTGACCAATCATTGCCCTTCATTCCAGTAATGTCCTGAGTGGCCGGGCCCAGCTGATAACAGAGACAGTGAGTCTGAGACATCAGAACACAGAGCTACGGACTCTGCTCCACCAGTACCTCAACTCCCAGGTAAGGCCCCGCCTCCCCCCTCAGCCCCTCCCATTCTCCCCTGTAATGGTTCTGCCAGCAGTGGGAATCCAATGGGTCGGCCATGTTCTTTATGGAGTAAAATACTTGAATTGATGTGAGAAAAGCTTCTATTGCATTTAGCCTCTCCAATGGGGGGGGGGGGGAGATTAATTACAACCATGAGATTTGATTGGTCAGCTGTAGTAAAACTAAATTGTACGGCTCTGGCACTTTGGTCCCTGAGAGTCAGAATCTTAGAATTTAGAATTAAGACTGTACCAGCGCTTTATACTCCCCTAAATATAGAAAGATTGTGCTTATAAAAGTTGGGTTTTGGACTAATTTATTGAGAAATCCCCCCCAAAAGCCTTCTAGCCCCACCCATTCCACTTCCTGCTGCCTGAATTCTCTGCACTGTAGGATAGGAGCCAATCAGCAGCTAGGGAACTGAAGCCTGTGTTTGCTTGTGTGAGTGCAGGGCTGTGATTGGCTATGCCCCTGCTATTGTGCTTCTGGCAGTTAGGACACGCCCACCCCTCATTTGAAACCCAGACAGGGACCTGAGAGGATCTATAGGGAGCTCCGCCTGATGTTCAGCCCAATTGGTGGAACATTCCCCTGCTTTAAAGGGGCGGTTCACCTTTAAGTTAACTATTAGTATGTTATAGAAAGGCCAACTGTAAGCAACTTTTCAATTGGTCTTTATTATTTATTTTTTATAGGTTTTGATCTATTTCCCTTCTTCTTCTGACTCTTTGCAGCTTCCAAATGGGGGTCACTGACCCCGGCAGCCAAACCCTATTGCTCTGTGAGGCTCCAGTTTTATTGTTATTGTTACTTTTTATTCCTTATCTTTCTATTCAGCCCCTCCCCTATTCATATACCTGCCTATCATTCAAAGGAAAGCCTGGTTGCTAAGGTCATTTGGATCCTAGCAACCAGATAGCTGCTAAACAAAAACTGAAATAATTAGAAAACTACAAATAATAAAAAATGAAGACCAATTGCAAACTGTCTCAGAATATGACTCTCTACATCATACTAAAGGGGAACTCTCCTTTTAAGGGGAAAAGAATAATATTTTCCATTTTCATGTTTCTGTTTCAGGTCAATGCGGAACTGGAAATCCCCCCAACCCAGATGCTGCAGGGGGAGTATTCGCACACGTGAGTGGGGGGCGCAGTGTCCCTATCCGGACTGTCTCGCTGGGCAACGCTCACTTTCTCCAATAAATTATATTTATTACAGTAAATGGGCTTTGGGTATTGGATCAATTAGTAATTGAGTAGTGGGGGGGGGGGGCTGCCAAACTGCCGCCTTCTGTTCCTCCAATCAGACGCGGCGTCATTGGAAGCTGTATGTAGCCATAAAGTCATCACACAAGGCCGGATTGTTTCTAAATTTCCCTTTAATCCAGTGAGTGAATGAATTTCATACAAAACACATAATCAATTTAACATCATTTCCCAGAATATAACGAGTTGGTCCCTTGGGCAGCGCCGAGGGGGGGGGGGGGCCGGGGAAGCGGCAAGGGTGGGGGCCCAACCCACAATGCAACATAAATGTATATAAATGCATTTCCCCTCTGCATTACTTGGATTAGAAGAAAAAGGTTTAATCACTTGGGGAAGGCGGGGCCTGATATTTAGCTCCCCCCCCCAGTGATTAACCCTTTCCTTTAAAAACATGCCTCTGTCTGAGTGTTGGTGATATGTGTAGTTCAGCAGCACCCAGAGGGGCCCCTTCTGACTCGGGGACCCCCGGGTGGTAATTCTTACTGATTACAATGGCTCCAACGTGCATGGTCGCACAGTGCTGTAACCCATAGCAACCAAACAGACCAACCAGATAGTCTAAAGGTGCCCCTACAGGGGCCGATTGTAGCTGCCGATATGGGTCCCTTAGAGAGATTCGGCATCTTATCGCGCCGTGTAGGGGCAGCAACGATGGACATGCCAACCGACATCTGGCCTAAAGTCGGGCAGATCTTGATCGGGCAGGTTTAAAAATTTAGTTGGATCAAGGGACCGCACCGGCTCGTTGATGCGGCCCCCAAACCGACTGCACCCATTGCCGTCATTATAATTCAATCGTTTGGCCCCAGGGACCGAATTGGGAGAAGATCCGCTCACTTAGCGACCTCACCAAGCGAGCGGATCTTAACGCCTATGGCCACCTTTAGTTGCTGTAAACTGACCAATGGTAACTGATACATGGTTGCTATGGGTTACACTGCTGGTATATAAATACCCTTGCCCAGCTGTAGTTCTACCCTGCAAGTAGTCCCTGTGTGTGTTTGGGCTGCTATTGGGGTATTATGGGTTATTGGTTCTTGGTCTGTTCCTGACTAATTCTAATGGCAGCCTGACCCAATCCCTGCCTTTACTTTGGCTTTCCACCCCGCCTCCCCCTATTGGGACCATCCCATTGGCCTTTGCCTTTTCCCAATCCCCAGTGCCCTGCTTTCTCCTTAGTCCTTACCCCCTGCTCCTTTCAGCCCTGTGCCAATGTGATCCAATTGGCCCCCCCAGACCCAGTGGGCAGCTTATTGGCCCATACAAGGGACTATCTGAAAACTGTCAGTGAAGCAGATTTGATTGCCACATTGGCATTTATATTAGCCCTCGTCCAATAGGTGCCCGTAGGGTAACAGTATCATCCGATTACGGTCAGATTAACCTCATTTTGCCCAGGGTAAGGTTGGCGCAATCGGGCAAAGATCCGAGGCAAAGCCGTTTCCCGTTGATGGGTAACTGTGCCCTTGGGCTGTTCCTTTGCCCTCAGCCGCGGGGGTTAATGAGCCTCTCGCTGATAGCGCCGGGGAGGGTGTAGAGCACCAACGCCACGAACATCAGAACCGCACAGGAACCGATGATGCCCAGTACGTGCCACCGGTACTGTCGCCATAGCAACATGCACACTACCCGCAGGGGGCTCAGCATCCACGCCAGGCTGGGATTCGGCCGACTGGGAGAAACCATTTACACTTTTATTGTAACAAACAAACAAACAAACAAAAACAACTTTGAAAATCAGAAAATCCAAAACCCAAACACAACAGGAAAACGAATAAATAACGAATCAATAAATAATAAAACACAAATTCAACTTATAAATGAGAACCTTTACAACAAACCCAAATTAGTGCAAAACCGAGGGAAACGGGGGGTTCCCTGTAATGGGGGGGAGGGGGCGGGGTCACGATGGGAGCGAAGGAAAGCACCGCCCCCTAAAGAGAATTCACGTCACACTCAAACTGACTACAGGGGGAATATGATGCCAAATGTTGTGTTTTTAGCCCTAAATACCCCCCTGGGACCGAATTGTAACCCCCCCCCCCCCCCAAAATCATAAACTCTAGTTTCCTATTTGTGTTTTTTGTGGGGTTTCTAGATCCGCTTGCAGATTCTGCCTTCCCTATAGACTTCATTATTCTCTATCAATGCAATGACTGAAGGTGGGGCCTAAAAGGTGGGGGAGTGGCTTGCCAATGCTGGGGGGTGTGGTTAGTACCTAACGAGCTGTGGCAGATAAGAAACCTACACAAACTCCCTAAACTAAATAAATCATATAATCCAAAGTATTAAATCTAATAATATAGGGATATCAGTCCTCCAGGTTTCCTAAGGTGCAACTAGCAGCCCCCTGCTCTCCGGGGGTAGGGGTTAGAAATCTGGGGACCACCCGTAATAAGAAGCCCTGTGACCTGTGACCCCTCATTGACTTCTAATATCCTTATCATTTACAGTAGGGGGTACATTATCCCTTATAATACATGAGTGATACTCAGAGTTCCCTGTATAACTCAGCCTGCAGCCTTGTGCCTTTATATGGGGGGCACAGAACCCCTCAGTGACTGCTAATATCCTTATCATTTACAGTAGGGGGTACATTATCCCTTATAATACATGAGTGATACTCAGAGTTCCCTGTATAACTCAGCCTGCAGCCTTGTGCCTTTATATGGGGGGCACAGAACCCCTCAGTGACTGCTAATATCCTTATCATTTACAGTAGGGGGTACATTATCCCTTATAATACATGAGTGATACTCAGAGTTCCCTGTATAACTCAGCCTGCAGCCTTGTGCCTTTATATGGGGGGCACAGAACCCCTCAGTGACTGCTAATATCCTTATCATTTACAGTAGGGGGTACATTATCCCTTATAATACATGAGTGACTTTATAAGTTATAAAATAGTAGGGGGCATATTTATGGACACTTTACATCTTGAAAAATCCTTCTGTTTATAAATAAATCTCTGAATAAATACATATTTTTTTATAGACAGATATGGGATCCGTTATCCTAAAATCTGTTATCCAGAAATGTCCGAATTACAGGAAGGCCATCTCCCATAGACTCCATTTTAAGCAAATAATTAAAAAATGATTCCCTTTTCTCTGTAATAATAAAACAGTACCTGTACTTGATCCCAACTAAGATATAATTACCCCTTATTGGGGGCAGAACAGCCCTATTGGGTTTATTTAATGGTTAAATGATTCCCTTTTCTCTGTAATAATAAAACAGTACCTGTACTTGATCCCAACTAAGATATAATTACCCCTTATTGGGGGCAGAACAGCCCTATTGGGTTTATTTAATGGTTAAATGATTCCCTTTTCTCTGTAATAATAAAACAGTATCTGTACTTGATCCCAACTAAGATATAATTACCCCTTATTGGGGCAGAACAGCCCTATTGGGTTTATTTCATGGTTAAATGATTCCCTTTTCTCTGTAATAATAAAACAGTACCTGTACTTGATCCCAACTAAGATATAATTACCCCTTATTGGGGGCAGAACAGCCCTATTGGGTTTATTTAATGGTTAAATGATTCCCTTTTCTCTGTAATAATAAAACAGTACCTGTACTTGATCCCAACTAAGATATAATTACCCCTTATTGGGGCAGAACAGCCCTATTGGGTTTATTTCATGGTTAAATGATTCCCTTTTCTCTGTAATAATAAAACAGTACCTGTACTTGATCCCAACTAAGATATAATTACCCCTTATTGGGGGCAGAACAGCCCTATTGGGTTTATTTAATGGTTAAATGATTCCCTTTTCTCTGTAATAATAAAACAGTATCTGTACTTGATCCCAACTAAGATATAATTACCCCTTATTGGGGGCAGAACAGCCCTATTGGGTTTATTTAATGGTTAAATGATTCCCTTTTCTCTGTAATAATAAAACAGTACCTGTACTTGATCCCAACTAAGATATAATTACCCCTTATTGGGGCAGAACAGCCCTATTGGGTTTATTTCATGGTTAAATGATTCCCTTTTCTCTGTAATAATAAAACAGTACCTGTACTTGATCCCAACTAAGATATAATTACCCCTTATTGGGGGCAGAACAGCCCTATTGGGTTTATTTAATGGTTAAATTATTCCCTTTTCTCTGTAATAATAAAACAGTACCTGTACTTGATCCCAACTAAGATATAATTACCCCTTATTGGGGCAGAACAGCCCTATTGGGTTTATTTAATGGTTAAATGATTCCCTTTTCTCTGTAATAATAAAACAGTACCTGTACTTGATCCCAACTAAGATATAATTACCCCTTATTGGGGCAGAACAGCCCTATTGGGTTTATTTAATGGTTAAATGATTCCCTTTTCTCTGTAATAATAAAACAGTACCTGTACTTGATCCCAACTAAGATATAATTACCCCTTATTGGGGGCAGAACAGCCCTATTGGGTTTATTTCATGGTTAAATGATTCCCTTTTCTCTGTAATAATAAAACAGTACCTGTACTTGATCCCAACTAAGATATAATTACCCCTTATTGGGGCAGAACAGCCCTATTGGGTTTATTTAATATTTAAATTATCTCTCAGTAGACTTAAGGCATGGAGATCCAAATTATGGAAAGATCCCTTATCCAGAAATCCCCAAGTGCTCAGCATTCTGGATAACGGGTCCCATACCGGTATTATTTTTCATCAATTCACCTGCAAAACTGTTAAAAATCCTTCTCTGAAATAACCAAAATGGCAGCTTTGTTTCCCTGATTTATGTCAAACGTATAAAAACGGACCTTGATCTTCTCAGAATTGTTCTGCGGCCTATGGATTAGTGGGCGCCAGAGAGCGCCTTGGTCATGTGATTCCCTGTACTCACCTGATCCCCGTTGGTTGGGTGACGTTTAGGGGTGAATGTATCTACTGTATATATATCCCTTAGCCCCCCCAAGAATATCAGCAATACCCCAAACTATTCATTGGGAAGCCATTGGGATTATATAGGCAGCATTCACAGAGCTAATATTTTTGGTTCTGTTGCCATATAAATTCTAAACTGATCTAATTCCACAGGGAATGTAAGAAAACGAGACGGTGGAAGCTCCTCCCCAACTCAAACTTCTTCATTTTTTCCCCATATTTTTGGGTGGAGACGAACTCTCTGCACCCAGCAGCCAATAGAGTTGGGATCATGTAAAGGAACCTTGAACTAGAAAGCTAAGATTCCACCTTAGTTGAGGCCAAAAGGTAGAAGCGGCTCGGTCGTCAGTGGTAGAGGATGCGGTTTCATTCAAGTCCATGGCCGCCCTCTGGCTCCCATTTTGTTCCTATTCATTAGGGCTACAAATATCTCACACAAAACAGATGTCCTGACAAAGCTTTCGCTAAAAGTTCAACGTTTGAGATGGAAAAGGACAGAGCAAGCTACGAGAGAGTCCTTCAACCGTCGGCTCCTCATGCACCCAGAAGCTTCTTCACCATGTAACCGGGCATGCTGTAGAGGAAGAGGGCCACCATGGCCAAAAGCAGCAACGCCAGCACAATCTTAATGATGAGCCACTTGTAGCGATTACAGATGAGATACTTGATGGACTTAAGTGGGTTGAGGAACCAGATGAACGAGGTGTCGGGTCGACTGTCCAAGGCGGCAGATAGGAGACAAGATGGGGGAATTGGGGGTGGGAGAGGGGAGAGAGGGGTTAAACTGTTAGTAACACATTTTAATCTGAACGGCAATGATCTGCAGAAAGCAAAAGGTTAGTGTTGTTAGGTTTGGGGCAACGGCCAAGGGACGGAGACAAAAGGACAGCAGCAACCCTGAAAATATTGGTTCCTTCGTAACGTCTGTCACAGGATTGGTGCAAGTTAGAACCTAAAGTATCTGCTGTGATGGGGTGAGCTTATTTAGCAGAGTACAGTCATGAAATCTGATTGGGTGTCACCAACTCCCCATGTGATCACTTATTGCCACCGATGGCGAAAGCCAGTATGGGACCATCAGCAGAAGACAGTGTGAAGGGTGGAACGTTCGAAATGCAACCAGGAAATTAGGGAACAAGTGGAATATTCTAAACATAACCAAGAAATTAGGGAACAAGTGGAACGTTCTAAACATAACCAGGAAATTAGGGAACAAGTGGAACGTTCTAACCGCAACCAGGAAATTGGGAACAAGTGGAACGTTCTAAACACAACCAGGAAATTAGGGAACAAGTGGATCGTTCTAAACACAACCAGGAAATTAGGGAACAAGTGGATCGTTCTAAACACAACCAGGAAATTAGGGAACAAGTGGATCGTTCTAAACGCAACCATGAAATTAGGGAACAAGTGGATCATTCTAAACACAACCAGGAAATTAGGGAACAAGTGGAACGTTCTAACACAACCAGGAAATTAGGGAACAAGTGGATCATTCTAAACATAACCAGGAAATTAGGGAACAAGTGGAACGTTCTAACACAACCAGGAAATTAGGGAACAAGTAGAACGTTCTAACACAACCAGGAAATTAGGGAACAAGTGGATCATTCTAAACATAACCAGGAAATTAGGGAACAAGTGGAACGTTCTAACACAACCAGGAAATTAGGGAACAAGTGGAACGTTCTAAACACAACCAGGAAATTAGGGAACAAGTGGAACGTTCTAAACACAACCAGGAAATTAGGGAACAAGTGGATTGTTCTAAATGCAACCAGGAAATTAGGGAACAAGTGGATCATTCTAAATGCAACCAGGAAATTAGGGAACAAGTGGATTGTTCTAAATGCAACCAGGAAATTAGGGAACAAGTGGATCGTTCTAAATGCAACCAGGAAATTAGGGAACAAGTGGATCATTCTAAACATAACCAGGAAATTAGGGAACAAGTGGAACGTTCTAACACAACCAGGAAATTAGGGAACAAGTGGAACGTTCTAAACACAACCAGGAAATTAGGGAACAAGTGGAACGTTCTAAACACAACCAGGAAATTAGGGAACAAGTGGATTGTTCTAAATGCAACCAGGAAATTAGGGAACAAGTGGATCATTCTAAATGCAACCAGGAAATTAGGGAACAAGTGGATTGTTCTAAATGCAACCAGGAAATTAGGGAACAAGTGGATCGTTCTAAATGCAACCAGGAAATTAGGGAACAAGTGGATTGTTCTAAATGCAACCAGGAAATTAGGGAACAAGTGGATCATTCTAAATGCAACCAGGAAATTAGGGAACAAGTGGATCATTCTAAATGCAACCAGGAAATTAGGGAACAAGTGGATCATTCTAAATGCAACCAGGAAATTAGGGAACAAGTGGATCGTTCTAAATGCAACTAGGAAATTAGGGAACAAGAAGGGACCCAGGGGATATGCAAACTGGGGCAAAAGAAGAGGGAAAAGACTTAGAAGCAATTATTTCCTGCCCATCTAGGTCAAAATATGGAACCAGAGTGGCAAAAAATAATCTCAATTATTGTCCCTTTTTGTTAACTAATTCTACCCAAAGGATCTGACTCTCTTCAAAGAGAAAGAGAAGAAAATATGTTCTGGACATCATCAAGTCGGAAAGAAACCGATGGAAATGAGAAAAACAGGGATCTGCCACCAAAGAGGCTTGGAGCATCTCCATGGCCAATGCTAAGTGGAGCAGACTCGGGGGAAGTCTCACTTGTATCAGTTGAGTAGAACCCCTGAGGGGAACATTGTGGCCTCCTAGAGCCAAACCCAAACCCTGTGTGCCAGTGAGTGGGTATCAGAGATGTCAATCAACCCCATGTTATGAGGGAAATAATAATCCATTCCAGGCCTATTAAAGACCTTATTTCATGTTATGATTTAATGTGAAGAGGGATTCAGGCCTAAAAAAACTGGATCATTATCTCTCCAATGACATGAGGTTGGTTGATGAGGTTGAATGATGAAGGGGAAATGGTGGCAGGTACCTATCGAAATAAAGGAAACTTGAGTAAATGTGAGAATCAGGAAGCAGTTTATATTGAAAGTGAGTGACCCCAATATTTCCAGTACCAGGGGCTAGAGGAAGAGACCCCATTGATCGTGGTGGTGGGAGACCTGTTGGGAAACATTTGGTGGGAGATGACATTGAGGAAACCCCAGGTACTTTGGCTTCCATGGCTAGAGGATGAGCCCCTGTTGACTATAAGAGACCTGTTTGGGAAGTGGCAACCACTGGAACTTCACAGTGACAATTGCTCACTGGCCGCATTGTGGTAAACGAACTCAATAGATATTTCCTTTATTCGGGTATTTACCTGTATGCCTACATATCAGGAATACATGCAGAACCAGAGACAGAATCCAAACAATGCAGATGTGATTGGCTGGGATGCACGTGTAATCAGGAAGAATGGAAGGGACTGTACCATCAGTGATAAGAAACCCTCAGGCTCCCAGGATCTTCTTTACCAGGTATCCAGGCAAAGAGTAAAGGAAAAGCCCCACCATGAGGAGAAGGAGGATGAGGATGAGGATTTTCAGGATCAACCAGCGATAAGTGTGCCAGATGAAATAGCGGATAGACTTCAGGGGGTTCAGAAACCAGATGAAACTTGTATCGGGGCGGCTGGAGGACACATGATGAGTAGGAGGAAAGGACAGAAACAAGAAAGAAAGGGAAATCAAGATACCAACAAGAAATAGAATGGAGACATGCAACTGGTATTTCCATATGGGAAGATGTGACCTCTATTGGCAATTGTCTCCATAAGACAATATAATATATGATCTCCTCAGTTCATTGCACATCAAAAGCCTCAGGAACCCCAGGAAGAGGGCTGACCAAGGTCAAAAAGACATGGAGCTATGTGGGACAGCATTAAAGGCATGGATCTTTTCTGCCATAGAACTCATGAACCTCTCAGTTGGAGGCCGAAGCTAAATATAGATATTTGGATCTACACTGACCATCAACTGCACAAAACATTGACCAGTTTTTGACCTTGCTTGTAAATTTGTGGTCACCTTGCCTGTCCAGATCATAGATCTGCCCATATTTGGCCAACTTTGGTAGCTACTAGTCTGGGCAGAGATCTGGAAATGCCCAGTTGAGGAACGATGGAAGAGGATGATATGTCTGACAGAAGTATCCAGTGGGGATAAGAAAAGGGACAGATGGGGATGGGAAGGACCTACTGTCTCTGGGGGAGCACTACAATAGGAAAGGTGACAAGATGAGTGAATAGACATCTTTTGTGATAGAGAAGGTTCTAAAGGTGAAGTTACCATGAGAGATCAACATTGGTGGCGCAGGTTGGACAAGTCAGGCATAGAATATCAGAAAAGACACCATGGTTACAAAACAATGAAGAAAGATCCTTACTTTGGTTTTTCAAGAGGATCTGGTTCATTGCGCCCAAGCCCTGCCGGGGTCTTCTCTGCCTCCTCTGCTGAGAGAAGGTGAAGCTCCGCCTCCACTTTACCCTAAATGGTGACAAATAAAACACATTAATCTGGGTGATTTAGGCATTTTGTTGGGATCTCGTTGGGATCCTCTGGCTACACCCGAATAATAAGCAGGACAATACTGAACAGTGTCTTACAGTCAGCTCCATCTCATCGTTTTCATTCCTGGCAACGAAAGGCCACCATCCCTTCACCCTCTTCTGTTTGAAGATTGAGACCATTGGCAGATCGACGTCGGGTTCCGCCATTTCTATCGAACACTGTTTCGCTGTTTTTGCCCCTCGGGGAAAGCGATTCAAGTCTAATTCTATGGCTCCTGTTTGAGATTTTAGAAATATGTTTGAGGCAGACCTTATGCATTCTAGATTTGAAGTTTAGCAACAACTGAAGGGCCGACTCTGTTCTAGATGGTCAACTCTAGAAGGGACAACCCTTCCCAGGAATACATACCGAGAAAGTCATCTGCTGAGAAGTGGTCGGCATCCCAGACCTGGAGAGTGAGACGAGCCGGGATCTTGTACTCGGTCTCATCCCAAGAGAACATGGACTCTTTCTTGGAGATGACAATCTTCTCCTCTGCCATAAGGTAATCAAAAGGGAACAAGAACCTCCAGTTGAAGTTCCCCTCCCCAGTAAGGGAATGATAGTGGACATCCGTGTCTTGTTTGTCTTCCTGCTGTCCCTTCAGCCACCTGTGTCAGTCATCCAGAAGGCAAAGCCAGAGACCGTCATTAAGGGAATATTAATATCATCACATTATTTCCCTTTATCATTATTGGCCTTTGTTGAGTTTTCCTAATTAGCAGTGACTGTGAAGGTGTCTATGTAAAGGGATTCCATACCAGTGGCAACCACTGACCTATTATCTTTCTCTTCCAGCTCAACAAAATTGGGATTTCTGGCTCCAAACTAGGGCAACCCTAGCTCTATCTATATTCTGCCTGATGAGTAAAGGTGCCCATAGATGGGCAGATTCCAGCTAATGATTCAGGTCCTTCAGACCAACTCAGCAGCTTATCTGCCTGTGTATGGGCTCCCCCGACAGGCCTACCCGGCCGATATCTGGCCTAAAATTGCCTAGATCTGAATGGGGCAGGTTTGATTTTCCATTGGATTGGGGCTCGTTGATGTAGCCCTGGGTCCAACGGTGCCTATACCCGCCATTGTAATTTGATCATTTGGCCTTAGGGCCAAATTAACCCGATATCACCTACCTATGGCGGGCACATCAGGAGAAGATCGTTTGGCGACCTCAATGTTTTTCATTTATTGGCCAGATGATTGTTTGGGGTTCACAAGGCTGAAACCCGTTGAGACCCGAAAATCCCTAAGAAAAACTGAACTATTGGGGTCAAAACTGAGGGGGAAACCGTAAATAAGCCCCATAGAGTCCCTTCAATAAGGAGAGGTGTGTTATGTTCCCTGGATTCTGTTTCCAGTTGTCCCTGATTCAACCAATCAGCAGGCAGAATTTACTGGTCACCTGTTTAAAAGCAAGTATCTTGGTTGCTATGGGTTACTGCTACTGGGCAAACTTAGTGCCTTTTTATTACATATGGGGGTTACTCTCTTATCTACTTCCTTCCTGTCAGAGCTTCAGCGTTCATACAAATGTTGTAGGTTCCCTTCTTCTTCGGACTCTTTGCAGCTTTCAAATGGGGGTCACTGACCCCGGCAGCCAAACCCTATTGCTCTGTGAGGCTCCAGTTTTATTGTTATTGTTACTTTTTGTGACTTTCTTTACTCTCCTATTCATATACCAGTGTCTAATCCAAACCACTCCCTGGTTGCTAAGCTAACTTGCACCCTAGCAACCAAATAGCTGCTGAAATGCCAAACTCCTAAACTGAAAATGAAATAACTAAAAAACGGCAAATAATAAAAAATGAAGACCAATTGCAAATTGTCTCAGAAAATTACTCTCTACATCCTACTTAAAGGAGTCCGGGTCAAAACTGGACAGGTGGCCACCCTACCTTCTCCCCAGTAGTAACATGAAGTTATCAGTAGCCGGATACAAACTACTCATTCGTCATGGAGTAATTCTATTGGTTTGGCTGAATTATAAGGGATGCTACTAGGGAATAGGACTCACTGGTTACAGTAAAAAGTGCTTAGGGAATGGGTGATTGGCTCGCTTACTGGCCAACATCTTCCCCTATGGGCAAACCTTGCTGATAGCCCCCAAAGCCAGGCAGATACCCACAAGTAACGTCTTTAATACCATACTTATCTGCTAGAAAATGTTAAAGGGGTTGTTCACCTTCTGAGAAGATTTGCAATTGGTCTTCACTTTAACTATTTGCAGTTTTTTTAGTTATTTAATTTTTTGTCCAACAGCTCTCCAATTTGGCTTTTCCAGCAGCTATCTGGTTGCTATGGTCCAAATTACCTTAGTAACCAGGATATGGTTTGAATGAGAGGCTGGTATATGAATAGGGGAGGGGCCGAATAGAAAGATAAGGAATAAAAAGTAACAATAACAATAAAACTGGAGCCTCACAGAGCAATAGGGTTTGGCTGCCGGGGTCAGTGACCCCCATTTGAAAGCTGCAAAGAGGCTGAAGAAGAAGGGAAATAATTTAAAAGCCATAAAAAATAAGCAACGTAAAGGTGAACCTCCCCTTTAAGGGGAAAAAGGAGAATTTGTAAGACAATGCAGAAATAAAATGGCGTCTATGTGGTCCTTGGCTCTCGTACCCGCTACGTTTCATGCATGAGAAGCAGGTACTCATGCGGAAATGCCGACAAGCAGGCTCCATCCAACATGCCCAATAGCGCGGACATATATACAGATATGTCAGTAATATGGAGAATACACAGAGGAAAGATACAGAAAGCCACATGCAAAAACATTAGGGTGATGCATTCATCTTCAGGCTCAGACTGGGAGAGTTTATTCTTTTGGCTTTTTTTAATGTTAAAAACACCTCTTTGGTTCTGGTGGGGCTAGCATTGAGTCCATATCCACTGAGCGCATGGCCAACCACGCCAAAGCAAAGAGGCTACGGGGGGGGGGACTTACCTGCATTCCACAAGCACAATCCGTAAGTGCATATTGCATGGTGCAACGTAAAACTAAGAAACCTTTCTGTTGGTGCAAACGCACGAATCACACTGTGTGCAGTCACTCACTCCATCTCCAGCTGGTGGGATTGTGCGGTGGAACCATGGCCAGAAAGACCTCTCCAGTTCTGAGGGTGGGACGGCGATGGCGTATCTGATATCCTAATGGAAGACCAAGTTTCTTGAGGGTCATATCTCGACACTGCCAATGAGCCAATGTCAAGGAGCCAATGCCAAGCAAGCAAAACCAATATGGCTTCCAAGCTTTGATGTAAAAAAAATACAAAAAGAACTCACCCACGTTCTATTGACTCCTATGGGAAGTCGTATTTATTAGTTGGTCTTCAACAATTTGGCAAGCTTCAAAGCTTGGAAGCCATATTAGTTCTTGTTTGCTTTCGTTTCGTAATGGCTCATTGGCAGTGTCGAGGTACGACCTCAAGAACCCAAGTCTTCCAGTAGGAACCCAACTTCCTTGCAGGAGAAAAAGCCATAGCTCTTTGAATCTTGTTATCATCCCAAACATAGAATGATACAAAGCCAAGAAGACTACAGTAGGTACTAGAACCATTGGACCTAGAGTTCTGTACATTTCTCCAAACCTATCTTGAGATTGTGGTCATTGTTAACATGAAGGCACGGGTGCCATACTGGATATTTATAAAGTACTGGAGAGTATTCTCAGCACTTGGTAACAATAATGGAGGTAATTGTGGGATAAACCAGGAAAGAAATTGTTATTAATATCATTTTTTTTGGTTCGTTTAATTGAGATTTAGTTGCCTTAGAGACTGAAGAGCAGTTTCATTTGATAACCAAGCCAATGGGACCACCACATAGCAACCCCTGAGACGAGCTAGAGATGGGAGCGAGCAGGCAAGGATGCAGTTCAGTGCAGTTCAGTGCAGTGACACAAGCAGTGATGGGTGGTAGGGGGTGTGCACATTCTGTACGCCCAGGGGTAACAAGGAGGGGTGGGGTTTGGGGAACACGGGCCGTGCATCATTTACCCCTTGACATAGATGTCAGACATCTTCTCTCCTGTCATGAAAGCATCATCTTCTAGAATCACTTCATCAGTGTTCCAAATAATAACACGTAGCTCAAAACTAGGCACGACGTGAAACACGAGGAGACAAAAAGAAAAAAAAAAAAAAGAAACCGGACAAAGAAGCGGAAAAAAAAAATAAGCAAAATTCTGTTAATCACACACAACACAAAAGTGGCATCAGTGGTGGCATGGAGACCGGCGTGGGCAGCACGAGTGTACACAGAAGCCCTCACACAACACAAAGTCAAGCTGGCACTTGTACCTACCCCCTGACAAATATGTCACTAGATTTTTCTCCTGTGAAGTAATCATCATCTTCCAGGATTACCTCATCTGTATTCCATATTATCACTCTAAGCTCGTATCTGGCAAGGAGACAGTGAGACACGGTGAGGAAAGGGCTCAGAGAGGGGGGGAACGGGGGAACGAGAAGAAGAAGGTCTCCATGGTGAGCGGAGAACCCAAGTACGTCCATCAGTACGGAAGCCATAATGTGATGGGACAGAACACTAAGGAGATAAGGGCTTCCAGGGTAGGACTGGTTTGAGTGATGACAGAGGCTTATGGGTAGCTTGTAATACTGATGGGAAAGGTTATGATAGAGACAAATGGGATCTGTGAGGTTTCCTACTCAATCAAATACCAGTCTTATCAGGAAACGCTCAAGATGCCAGGGATTTGAAGGGCAAGGTTGAGGTCAGAGTGATATATTAAATAGGGAGATGAGATAAACATTCCATAGAAATATGCACGGTCTGTTAATAGCCCCCCATGTGAGCATATATAGAGTGTGAGCTCTTAGGCTAATGTCCCAGGGAGCGGTTCAGCCACTCATGTTAGATCTCTGCTAACCACTCCGAAATCTCATTCCTTTGGGCATTGGTGGAAAGCCCTTCGCATCGATTTGGTTTTCCGAAGTTGCCAGCAGGAGAAAACTTCACGCAACTTCTGAATACCGAAGCAACGTGATGCCCTTTCCTCCGGCGACTCCTATTGTTGCATTTCGGAGCGGTTAGTCGCCCACAATAGCAGAGATCTCAGAGGGACATCCGCCGTATATTTATCTGTAGAGATCACTTAATTGCAGTTGGTGTTTAATAAGTTGATATCATAGACCATCCTTGGCAATGTCTATAGGTTTTCATTCATCCGGTCATGATATGAAGTATCTAATGGTGAGAAGTCTAAAGCAACCACACTTGCTTGTTGGTGAAAACCATGAGTGGTGAAACATGTTCAAGAAGACTCAGAAGTCCAGTTGCTTCAGACCTGCCATTATCAGATACAGACCCTGGAGATGCTACAAGAACACTTACCGTGCTTCGGTTTGGTTGCCAGTATGGCTGTAACGCTAGAACAAGCATTTATTAGAGAACATATTGTTGACAGACCTTCTACAACAGCTTCTAAAGATTGAGGCTTGCATAGCAAATATTCCTGATAGAGTTCTGTAGCAGATTAAGCATTCACCTAAGGGTCCAACCATGGGGTCTGAACTGGCCAATCAAGGCAGATGAATATGACCACTTTATTAGTTGACCAAATGACCAGATTGCACTAGTGGTTGTGAAATATTGTCTATTTAGTTGAAGGCCACCTAATGAATTTAATCTGATTCAATTATGTCTGATCTAAATGTCCAATAATAAACTGTGGGATTCTCAGACCCTGTGCTCAGGATGGAACTGGCAACCCATTTATATGTTGAGCCACTATGGCTTTGTGACCTTGCCTTCATGAATTGCCCTAATAATTCTTTCAATTCTGATTCAATTATCTCCCCCTCTAGATGCTGACAGTTGCTTACTTTTTGCCGTGATCCCTGTTGTTGTGTCTGTGACCCTGCCTTGATTCCCGAGACCCTTTTTTGCTTCCTGTGTACCCCACATTGGTTCCTGAGTCTCTGCCTTGATTTCTGAGTTCTTGTCTTGGTTCCTGAGTACCCCGCCTTGGTATATGAGTTTCTGCCTTGGTTCCTGAGACCCAGCTTTGGTTCCTAAGCTCTTGCCTTGGTTCTTGAGTCCTCACCTTTGTTCCTGAGTCTCTGCCTTGATTTCTAAATTCTTGTCTTGGTTTCTGAGTACCCTGCCTTGGTATATGAGTTTCGGCCCTGATTCCTGAGGCCCAGCTTTGGTTCCTAAGTTCTTGCCTTGGTTCTTGAGTCCTTTCCTTGATTCCTGAGTCCTTGCCTTGGTTTTCGAGTCTCTGTTTTGGTTCCTGAGACCCTGCTTTGGTTACTAAATTCTTGCCTTGGTTCTTGAGTCCTCGGCTTGGTTCCTGAGTCTCTGCCTTGGTTTCCGAGTTTCTTCTTTGGTTCTTGAGACTCTTCTTTGGTTTCCGAGTCCTTGCCTTGGTTCCTAAGTCCTTGCCTTGGTTCCTCAGTTCCCTGCCTTGGTTCCTAAGTCCTTGCCTTAGTTCCTCAGTTCCCTGCCTTGGTTCCTAAGTCCTTGCCTTAGTTCCTCAGTTCCCTGCCTTGGTTCCTCAGTTCCCTGCCTTGGTTCCTAAGTCCTTGCCTTAGTTCCTCAGTTCCCTGCCTTGGTTCCTCAGTTCCATGCCTTGGTTCCTCAGTTCCCTGCCTTGGTTCCTCAGTTCCCTGCCTTGGTTTCGGTGTTCCTCGCCTTGGTTCTTGAGTGCCTCACCTTGGTTCCTGAGTCCCCACCTGATTCCCCACCTTATACAGCTTACACTCAGCTTGTTCTTTCTGTCAGATTCCAAACTTTCTACTGACATTTCTGGTATTTCTCTGTATCTATAAAATCTCTTTAAGTATTTGGCAAATTGCATCATCTCAAGTGGCAGAAACATTAACACACAACTCTTAATACATGACTTGCAAAATCTTTGAGACGGGAAAGGTATGTCAAGATCCCAGCCCTCTGTTCTGAGAAGACATTTGAGCAATGAATGGAATGACTGTTCAAATATAATAAATGGCCAGTGACACAAAAGCAAACGGTTTAATCAAGATGGGGCAGTGAAGGCTAAAGGGACGTTGATGGCAGACTTTATATCTCATCCTACAAAAGCCCCACTGGTCTCCAAAACATCTTTGATAGAAGTAAATTGAGCTACTAATTAGTGTTAATGTTCATTAGAGTTAAACAATGTTTCTTTCATTACTACTTAAGTCAACAATTACAAAATGGCAGCATGGGAAAAGCGTATTAAAGATGGCAGTGCAAACCCATGACTTACAACCTGTAGCTGGGGCTTGAGATCCCCTGTCAAATATCAGGTTGGTGATATTTAGTAAATATTCCATTATATATTATTATATATAATAATATAATATTAATTTCTGGATTTTTTAAATTCCCCCAAGACCAAATGAATGTTCTGACAGGTACCTTTTTGGCTTCCTTGGAGAGATATCAATGGCAGGACCTGGCGCAGGCATGTCCATGGGGAACATGTCTACCCACATTTCTATGCGGCCCTGTGAGAAACAAATAAAAATACCAATTAACTTAAATGAAGGAGAAAGAATATGGTAACTAGTAATTCTCATTCATTTATTAGAATTTCTGTAATGACTTCCTTTTCTCTGACGGGGACATCTCATTGACCTTGTAGACCAGCGGTTCTCAACCCGTGGGTCGGGACCCCTTTGGGGGGTGGAACCACCCTTTCACAGGGGTCGCCTAAGACCATCGGAAAACACATATTTCCGATGGTCTTAGGAATAATTTTATGGTTGGGGGTCACCACAACATGAGGAACTGTACTAAACGACCGCGGCATTAGGAAGGTTGAGAACCACTGTTGTAGAACAATTCTTGGCTTTAGGGAAGCAAATGACCCACATGTCTTTACCTGCTCAATTCCAGGTTTGTCTGGGTTTAACAAAGGCCTCGTTTCTACATGCTCTGGGACCAGCTTACATCCCACCCGAGGAATGTCCTCCCAGTGCTGAAGGACCGAGAGTGCAAGGTGCTCATCCGTTTGTTTCTTCTGACCTACAGCAGGACATCCACCAACATGTAGCATCATGAAACATGAAACCAAAGCATAACATGGACTTTACAGGCACACAGGGCAAAGAGACAGTTACCATTTTCATCATCAATTTCTGTGGGACCAGTGAATACCCGATTCGTGACTTTCACTCTTCCACCAGGGCCATAATGAGGTCCATCGATCTTCCCTTCTTTGCAAAGTTTGGATAAGATTTGTGTAGGCTTCACTGGGTCCCTCCACAAGTTGTACCCGTGACTAAGATAAAAAGAGTGTAGAAATAGGTTGAACATATTCACATTAATGGGTTATGGGTTGTCTTCAACGTTCATGCCATGGATATTGGTTGTTTTGTCAAGTGAAAATGTTGGTTGATTTGCCCCAAACAAGTCATTGACTATAGAATGATAATAGCATAGGATGATATTTAGGCTGGTTCCCAACTGGCATAGTGAGTTACATGCATAGCCATCCTGCCGACCAATGAATGATCAGTTTGCCAGTATTGATTCATTGTTCTAAATATTGAACATTAGTTCCTATGACCAACCACCCATGATATGACCTCTCTCTGTGTGTATGGCTTAAGTTAAATAAAATATATTTCCCAGCTACCTAAACTAAAGCCAAAGACTCTTGGACCGGCCAACACAACATACATACATGGCATATGTCTTTGAGATACCACAAGTCGCCCTGTGCTTGCTGTAGTAACGGTTTTCCAGGTCGATTTTGGTTTCACCGATCAGATCATCCGTCCCCACCAGATCCCAGTCATAAACCGCAACTGTAAGCATGGACTCCATCGGAAAAGTGGCCTCAATATCAAAGGACCTGTGGAAGATAACGTAGTTTTACCTCGAGGGATGATGTCCTTGTCCCCCCCCCGACTGATATTACTAACTCCCAGAAGGCTACTATTGCGTTTCTATGGGCCTGACCCATAGACAAGGACTGTGCTATGACATCAGTGGCAGTAAAATGGTAGCTCCCTGGGCTTTTTTATTGACTTTATGGGCAGACACCATAAGTCTTTGCCAGCCATACTCACTTTCCGAAGACAGGGTTTAGCTGCTTGGAGATGTAGTTTTCCTTATCTTTTATATCAGTTTTTCCTAGTTTTATGACAACATATGGATCCGCTTTACCATTGATATCAGCTGGATGAAGATCGGTGGCCTAAAAGAAGGACTCACGTCAAGTTTTGCCAACACATTCCCAGGGGGCCCTTTGCTTTATCACCAGAACTGAAATGACCGAGGTGCATTATCCATCCTTATCGACAGACTTACCCTCACGACATAAACTCTGACCAGCACATTCATTGGGTCGTTGTTAGGGATTCCTTGGAACATGCCGAAGTTTGGGTCATACCCGGCTTCCTTTGTGACGTCTTCTGGCAAAGGAACTTTGTACACACACATGGAACCCTGAGATAAAATACACACATAAGGCCCAATGGGACCAGCCCAAAGCACAAATATTGGTCACATGTCTCTGGTCTATACATATATATAGGTGTTTTTGCCTTTAGTGATGAAGGCCGTATGGAACCAGTGATATCAGCTGGTAGTTCAGCAACTAAAAAAGTCACTGTCCCCAATCGGTGGAGACCTTGTTGGACCAGAATCCTCAAGTCAATACTCACCTTAAACCTCCCAACAATTCGCTCTTCTTCGCTTACAGTATCGTCATCATCTCCAATCTTCCCTCGTAACAAGTTAAATGTATGGAGCCAGTCCTCAAAGTTGTCATACTCGGTCTCCAACTCCTTGTTGTACACCTGAAATACAATCATTTGCCCCCATTAACATTGAATTCATGCTGGTATGGTTCTGAAGACTGAGCGCACCCTGAAGTCTGCCCAGGAACCAGAGTCTAAATGGCACCCCAGGTGGCATTATTGAACCTAGAGACATCATTGGTTGAATGTTGCTCTCAACTGTACCTTTAACTCATCGATCTTTTGCTTGTTCTTCTTCTCGGCCTGATCGGCTTGTTGCTGCTGCTGTTGCTGCTTCTTGTTCTTCTTCTCCTCTTTTGGGGCTTTGACCTTCTCCTTGTTCTTCGTGGGGCCCTTGTTGCCTTTCATGGGAGAGTCATCAGTTTTGATCTCTAATCACACGGCACAAGGCGGATGGAATGGGAGATGGAAGGAACCGACATGAAATACACAGTGATGTGCATGAAAGTTGACAGATAGTTTGATGGATGGGTGGCCATTAGCCCCCCACTCCTACTATCACCTTCTACATGCATTCATTCTTCTCTTCTGTTGGGCAATACACTCTGGTGTAATGAGACCTCATTAACCCCCAACAGAAACAATGTATGCATAATAGAAGCCTTGGTACTTACCGACAGTAACAATACCTTCAAGCTGGGGCTTTCCAACAACATCTACTCAGTGTTTTAAATAATACTGTAGAAGACTGTTAAAATGGTTGCCCCTTCTTCCCTGGCAGTCCCCTAGTACTTTAGATGCCTATGGGGTCCTGATCCGTAAAGAGAAGTAAGTCAGGTTTTCCTGGGTCAAAGTATGACCAGTGTATTTTCTAGTTTGGCCACTAGATGGCATTGTGTAATAATATAAAGGGCAAAGCAGCCATGTTCTCTGGGTTCCATTTTGTGTAGATGCCTACCTGAGCAGGCAGGTTTGAGGCTTAGGTTTAAGTCTAGATAGTCAGGTAGTTAGAACTAGTTCGTTGAGGAGCTTTGGCTCCGAAGAGAATAGTCAGTGGGAATAATATCCAGGGTTTTCTATTGCCCAGAAGTAGGGACCAAGTGTACAGACTCAGGGCTAGACAGAGAAATGCCTGGGTTCCATTTGGAATGAGATCCCCAAAAGCTGAGGGTAACCCACTGTTTTTGTGTTGCTACATATTGTGCCTTGATTGACCCTATGGGGATAGAGTCTTATTGACCAAGTACCGTGAGTATATAAATCATCTGTGCTATGAGCGAATCCTGTATACCCTTCTATTGTGGATTAAGTTAAATAAACAGTCAATGGTTAAGTTCAAGAACCACTGGTGCCCTCTTTTGTGAGAGTTATAGTCACATTACGACCTGGCCTCCACCATATTCAAGGCCTCGCACCATTGGTGTAGCCTATGGATGTGTGAGTAGCTGTTTACCATAAGCCTTCAATACTGAAGCCACTGGTTGGTTGAATTCAAACATGTCGTCAACAGGGTTAATAGTTTGAAGTCACCTGATCAAAGTCAACCAATCAGCATGAACATTTCCTGGTGGCAAGGAGTCTACTACTAAATCCAGCTCTTACCAATTTCCCAGAAGAATTTCTTGGGTTCCTACTCCTCCTAGTAGCTGCAACGTAGTTCTATTTAGCCACTCAAGTGCTAATGTAAAGCACTGGGTATAAGGACAGGCAGAAATGTGTCTTTATGATTCTCACCCTATTAGGAAGCCAACTTTCATTGCCTTAATACACATGGACAAAGGTGAAGATAATGGGGGGGACACACACATATATTGGCACACAGGGGGGGACATGCTCATAGGGAATAGATATAACCTGTAAAGAAGGTTTTTAGCTAATTTGGGGGTGCAGTTTATGGTTTTGTTCCACAGACTTTAGCGCCGTAGGATGAGCTGCTTTGGTGGAGCAAAAGGTTTGTGCTCAATAGGGAAGTCTATGGCTAAACCCATTACACTAATTGAATCTTATCACGGTACGAAGGACTGACCATAAAATGCCCACACACGTATAACAAGCACATATACACCCTGCCAAGTACCCTCTGCGATCTCCATCTCTTCCTTCTCTTCGGCTTCGGCGGCTGCCGCTTCCTGTTGGCGCAGTTGCTGAGTGGGGAAGAGAAGATGGATGAGTAAGACCAAGTCACAGACTTCGATTGCCATTTCAGTGGGTAACGTTGGCTATGGGCGAGTGAAGGGGAGGAGAAGACAACGTATGGAAGGGAATTGGGTAGGATTCTACAGTTGCCTCTCCACAAAGCCAAGGAAGCCACATTGAACCACCACTTACCTCCTTCATGGTTTCAATGGAAGCAAAGTATTTGGACCACCAGTCCAACATGCTCTCATCTGGCTCCTCTTCCTCTATCTCCTCTACTCCTTTCTTCTTCTTCTTCTTCTTGTCTTTTTCTTCCTCGCTCTACCACATAGACAGACAGACAGACAGACAATGAGGCTCCTATCTGCTAATCAACTAATAGTAATTCGTTAGGCTAAAAGATTAGTTTGTAATGGAGCCGGTTCAACGTCATCAGCCACATTGCAAAGAAAGCTGCAACCCTGAGTGACTTTTGCCATGGCGGTGGCCCATGTGGCCCAACTGGCTGCCGTTCTTGACTTGAAGAACAATGTAAATAAGTAGAAGAACTTACCACGTCTACTTTAACCACCGCGTCGGAATTCTGCCACGTGGAAATGAAACAAAATGGGAACAGAAACAAATGGAATTTTACTCACAGACGTCAACACAAATGGACAACCCAACACAAAGAGCAACATCACTGGCAAGACTGTGTTTGCATTAAATGAGAAGGTGGAGGGCTGGCTTAGAGTGTTTGATGGGGAGGGGCAAGTCAACTCAAGCAGTGGGTGGGACTAGAACACTATAATGGCAACTTGTGGTTTTGGGGGACTAAACTAAACATATCAAGATGGGGAACCTACCTTTTGCTCTACCTTACATTATTTCATAATTCTTCTTCAAAAAAGAGGGATTTTTTTTAATGTAACCCCGCCCCCAGCAGAATAAAACGGAACTCACGGCTTCCAGTTTCACCATTGTCTCCATCTTCTTGACGGGCGCTTCGGGCTCCATGTTGATAACTATTTCACCTGTGGTGCGAGAGCGGGGCCTTCCATTGGTCATTGCCAAGTAGCCATTCATGAGTTTAGCTAGAAAGGGAGGACAGGAAAGAGCAGAGGAGAGGACAGACTGAAGGTAAGAGGCAGCTTGGAGTCGTTAGATAAAAGGCAGAATGCTGAAAACAGACAACGTGAAGATGGGTCGGAGAGAACAAAACCATGAAACATATATAGTGGTCCAAAGAATGACAAGTCGTCAGTCATAGACAGAAACTGTAATTGTAACATTGTGTGCACATATCGAAGCCTCTCTGGCTTGCACTAATTTCCCTTTACTGAGGTTGGTGGAGAATGCGGACATGAGCAGAGAAAGAGAAGAAGCCTTCACCATTTCACAAATCCATTAGATGGCAGAAAACTTGGAGCAGAGGGCAGATAATTGGTTGAGGACATCATAAACAAACTAAAGCAGTGGTCCTCAGACATTGAAGTCCAACTGCTCTTCAGGCTGGTCCACCTCAGCCACTGCTCTGGGCCACCTAAGGGGGCTGACCCCACAGTTTAAGAACCACTGAATACAAGGGCCATCTCTGTATCTTGCAGTGAAGGAGGACAGTTCTTTTTATGAAGAAGACCTATACATGGGTGAGAAATTCCAATACACAATACCTGCTGTGGTCCACTGCTGGGAGTTCTTATCCGGAGGCCGGTAAATGAACCTGCGTAGGGAGCTGACAGCATGGGAACCAACCAGAGTGTATCTGCCAAAGGCTCGGCAGTCTACTACTCGGATATTCAATGGCGGGTGAAGTAACTCATTCTCGGGGAGATCCTGGAAAGGAATAGTGGGACAGTAGAGTATCAGCTTCATGGCCAGAATCCTCCGACCTCCTTTCAGGTTGCATTCATTTGGGACATTGTGTTGTTTCCCCAACATATTATACTGGGCTTAGACACATGTTGACATGTCCATTCTAGGCAATATCTCCATGTTCTACCATAAAACCTGAATAATAGTCACCCTGTAGCATATCACCTGTTACTGACTGAGCCAATAAGGCCTCATTCTCGAGAATGACCTCATTAATACTATTGTGTTATCAACTCACCACTTCAAACCATTTGACCAACGTGCTAAAATTTGGATTCTTCTTGTAGTTCTGGATGAGGGCAGACTGCACCCCCCTCCCGGCACACTCAATATCCACCCTTGGTCTATCAACCTGGGCTAGATTTACTCTCTTCAGGTCTCTCAGCCCCCAGAAAAGGACCTATAATTTGAGAAACGTTATTAGAACTTTGATATTTACTCTAAGCTTCACAGCTACACAAAAACTTGCTGAGACAGAATCTAATACCTCTACTCTGTATTTGCTGAGCACTGGTCTGATTCCAAGAGGAACTGGAAGGATGGGTCCTCTCTCTATGTCTGTTGGTCCTTCAATCTGTGGGAGGTCAGACTTGCCCGCTGGTCCGATCTACAGGACAAATAACAAGATGGCTGCCATTTATGTATGTACTGATTACCTTCACAGTCAGAAGCTGTTTGTGTAACTGAAATTTTTTGCAATTTCTTGGACAATTATCCCAAATATACAGTATCAGATAAGCAATGTCAATCTAGGGGGCCCTCATGCTTTACAACTTTGGGTATTTCCTTCACAGCAGTTGGACATTGCTGACTTTGGCTTCTTGGTGGCTACCTGGAGAAGTTCGAAAGCTCCCAAGAGGTCCCCTGCGGTTGAGTTCCCACGGTAGATCTGGTAGTATTCCAGCTGTGGCGGAAAGCGGGGAGGGCAGTACCGCTCATCTGACATTTTCACAACAGGTTTGGCAAATGTTCTCCCCATGAAATCGGCCTTCCCCTAAACACAATGTTACAGTATGAGCAGGGACTTTTAATTACTTCAGCCAAATACATAGTCGTTACTTTTTAATAACGGAAATTCCACCTGAAGCTGAGACAGTAAACGTAACATGGCCCCAAGAAGAAAGCACAAACCCCATAAATGAAAGAAAATGGCCTACTTACTACTGTGTCTTGATCATAAATCTCAATGACAATGATTGGGGGGTCGTCTCTCATCTCGTGAGCTTCTCCGTAGAGTTCGATATTGTCAAACACCAACAGCTGGTCCCAAGTCGGACAAAGGGTCTCATTCAGCACCTGGAGAGAAAGACCGGGTTTGATGGATTCAAATGGGATTCAGATGGGGTTTTCACCTTCCTCTGGATCAACTGGCAGTTAGGCAGGTTATATATAGGCATTATGGTTGAACGTGATGGACGTACGTCTTTTTTCAACCTACTTACTATGTTACTATGACAGTATCAGCACAGGTATGTATTTCATTTGCCTTAATACCACCCTTTAACTGTTTGCATTCCATTTTGACCATTCATGGTGGGCTCTTGGTGGAGATAAGCCTCTTCTTCAGGAAAGCTGGCACTTTATTATGCAAGGTCACTAAACAAGGGCCTTTGAGGTGGCATCAACTTGGGATTTGTGTTGCCATAGCAGTTCTACCGTTCCTTACCTCTGTACATTGGCTCTGAGTGTTGAAGAAGACGCGGGCAAAGGGGTCGGAAAGTCCACTGCTGTCAGCGGCAAAGAGACTCCGGGCTTGGTACATGTGGGCTCGTAACTGGAACACTTGTTTTTCTGGGAAAAAAAGTTACATAAAGTAAGAGCCCCAAGCATTTCTGTTGCCACTAATTGTATATCACTTAAAACACAATTATTAACCCTAATAAGGGCATAAGGGGTAAAGGGAAGCGTTCTTACTGGTGTAGCTGAGGCTGATGGGTGGGAAGGACTGCAGACCGGGCCCTTTCACTGCTTTTATCTCCTCAAATCCACATGGAAGACCACACAAGAAATCCCTGCGCTGCTTGCTAAGGCCCAACCACATGTAGACCTCCATCTTGGCTTGTACCGTCCAGCCTGCAGGCCCAAAGCCCCTCTTGCCCGGCAGCTGAAGGCAACAGAAGAAAAATCATGAAGAGCAACCAAAAAATGGACCATTTTATTTGCCACCAATTATAACCTAGATAATGTAGCAGATATAGAAGCCAAGACTGGCCATTGAGAGCCACCACATTGTACCTTAAGGAAGACACACTTGACTTTGCCACAGTCCTTTCCCGTCTCCTCATCCACAATGGAGTACAGGATATCTTTGGAAGGGATTCGAGCGTAGGCGATGCGCTTGTTGTTGGACATCATCCAGATGAAGATGTCAGGAATGCTGTGCTGGGGCTGTTGGGAAAGATACAGTGATGAACCTTCAACCATTACTATATCTTTTACCCTAGCCAGTCAGATGCAGGCCTCTCTAGCCAGCAGTGCTGTTAATGTAAATCCCATGAAGGTTTCAGAGTGCCTTTCCTTGCATTATACCCATAAGCATGATAAATAATGCATTCGTTGGAAAGACCTGCAGAAATCTAGTAAATCACCTCATCTGCCAGGAACCGGAGCTTCTGCAGGAAATTCTGCACCAGTTTCAGCTTGTCCTTAACCGTGTTCTTCTTCACTTGGGACCTCATGGTCTTGGCTTGTGTCCCCATGTTCTCCTGTTGAGTAAAACAATCATGATTAGTGAGTCCATCGCCCGCCAACCTGCCCAACCCATCGAACATAAAGACATTACCAGCTCCCTCATGCAGGACTTCAGCCTCTCCCTGTCCAGTTTCGTCTGCCCATTCTGGTTCTGGTCCTTGTTGGCCAAGGTAACAAATCGACTTGAAAGAAAAAATTACATACAGTAAATATATGTGTAATATATAATTATATGTGCTTAGAAATGGTTATATTATCTGAACACTCATGGAGAATGATGTCTCCTCTTGGGTTCAGGGAACAAGCCCGAGTGATAGGCTCACCCTAAAAATGGCACCTCCATCCCACCTTTGCCTACAATTGCCTGCTTAGTTGTACTTATCCATAATTCCCATTCCTTCTCTGGGTTGCACTAATTGCCCTTTACTGAGGTTGATGGAGAATGTAGAAGCCTTCACTATTTCACAAATCCATTCGATGGCAGAAGACCAGGAGCAGACAAAAGACTGAGACCAACATAAACAAACTCAAGCAGTGGTCTTCAGACCTTTCTATGATGTGCCCAGAATCTACCATTCCCCTGGCTCCTCACTGCCTGCCGGCTCCTTATGTTTCTTTAGGAATACAGGTTTGAGCTGCCATAGAGGTAGAATATTTCTACGGATTAATGACCCTTATGAGTTGTCTCTTATCGCTAATGCTATCCTATTCCTCGCCCCCCTGGAAGGTGCCCAAGTCCCCCAAGTAGCGAGTGTTCCGGTTAGCGAGCAGCAAATGACTGCGCTTATTATTTCCATAAATCACTTATGGTTTCTGAGTGCTGGGCCCGTAACGATGATGGACTGAGCGGTTCTGCTTCTCCCGCTGAATCATCAGTTCTTCTACAATAAAGTTCTACTTAGAGAACATTCACACGATTGAATGCCAGGCAGTTGGGCCGGTTCCTGACCACGTGCCCCGTGTATATACTGACAACTCATACATCACAGCTTTTATTTGTTTCACAAACACCATATCTTCTCATTTCATGAGATATCAATGCAATTCTTTACTCTGCTCTCCCCGAGCCTATATATTCCCCAGTGACGAGTGGTTTTTACCTTAACAACTGTATTTATGATCGGAAACCCAAGCTGCTCTCAGTCTAAATCATTCAGACATCACTAAGCCCCACGCTAATGTATTATTTGGTTGCACTTGGTTGGAAGCTTAAAGTGTGGTTTGGCCAGAAGTTGAGCTTTACTATAGACCTACAGACAGTGGTTTGACCATTAGCCATTGGCCTATAGACAGTGGTATGACCATTGGCCGTTGGTATTGGGGTCGTACTTACAAACAGCTGCTACTCAGCTCCTCCAGGACTCCTCGCAGCCGCCGTTCAGGGTAGGGCTTCTCCGTCTTTATCATCTCATGAACATCGTTCAAGCCTTCCTCCTGTTGGGCGGAAAGGGCAGAGTAATTACGGTTGCTATTCACTGTCGGAGACCTTGTAGGTCCATAGTAGCTGAATATCAAGTCTTCCATCCTTATCATTTTTGTATCATTTCTGTGACTACACAATCATGACTTTGGTGGTCACATGATGCAGGAAACTGTAGCCCAGGAAGACCCCGTTGGACACGCCCTTTCATATTCTTATATAGTTGGGGGTACATTCTGTCTTAGGCCACATGAATATTATTACTATTGTGACTGAAGTGCAAACTGGACGCTAATGTCCTTGGGGTGCCTACAAGATACAAGTTTTAACTTTGCCTACAAGATTATGCCAGAAGCTGTAGTTGAGGAAGAGCTGGGAGAATGTTGGGTGGACCAGCTTGCTTATATCCTTATAAAGATGGTTGGGGGTGCATTCTTACACTTCATAAATGATATGGCAGGAAGCTGTAGTTGAGGAAGAGCTGGGACAATACAGGCTGGACAAGCTTTTGGATATATTCATATAATCTGAATAAGGAGGCCATGGTTAGAATGTTGTTATAATGTATATTTAATATGGAATTTCCACTATCCCTAGTATTGGGTGAAGGTATGGGGCATGCATTAGCTATTACTTTGTGCTTGTAGGTGTGTAAGGAGAGACTATTGCCAGTTTTGACCAGGGTTGGACTGGTTCTGTCTAATTGGCCAGTCAGTATGTGATTGGTTACACGAAAACCCTATAATAGGTTGCTACCCCTATGGCTGATCTCTAACGAGGCCAACAGATGGACATCAGGAGCTCGTTATTGGGATGGAAGCTCTGTGAGAATGTCTCAGAGCTGACACCCACTCACTGCAACTTGGAAATCATTCTCAGCGCTCTATTGTATGGTCTCGTGCTCAGAGACCCCCCCTTATCGCTCTCTCTTTAGCTGTGGGAATGACATGGCTATGATTGCTGAGGGAAAGGGACAATTACTGACCAGCTTATCTGCGATCTTGTCCATAATGTTGGCATTGTACAGCCGCCTCCGCTGGTCCTGCCACCAACTCTTAATGTAGGTACAGGGCTTCTTATCAAAGAACGGGAGGTGGAAGTAGTTCCTGTGGGAGCAGAAGAGATAAATTCACTCACAAAAGCTTCAGGCAAAGCCAACGGGGACTCGGCCTGACCAACACAATGCCTGTAGAGCATCTGGTACTTGTATGTGCAATAGATTCTATCAGGCATTAAATGAAAAGGTTTATTATCAACTCATATTGAAGGAATTCTAGAAAATATAATATATTTGTACTTAAAGAGACAGCACAGTAAGAAGGTATAGAGGTATAGAGATATTCTTCCTCAACCCGTATATGTGTATTTCTACATTTGGGTGGGAGGAACCATGTTCTTTCCCTTAGGTTGTCCCCTATCTGTTGTGATCAAGGTTCAATGAAGATCAACATTTTCTTATATTCCTCATGTGGATTGAACCATTAACTATTATTTATGGGGGGGCTACATTCCTGGGCTGGATTAAACCATTTCCTATCAGTTATGGAGGGGCTACATTCCTGGGCTGGATTAAACCATTACCTATCAGTTATGGAGGACTACATGGATAAGATGGAACAAACCATTACCCATCAGTTATGGGGGTGGGTACATGGATGAGCTGGATTAAATCATTATCAGTTATGGGGGTGGGTACATGGATGAACTGGACTAAACCATTACCTATCAGTTATGGGGGTGGGTACATGGATGAACTGGACTAAACCATTACCTATCAGTTATGGGGGTGGGTACATGGATGAACTGGGCTAAACCATTACCTATCAGTTATGGGGGTGGGTACATGGATGAACTGGACTAAACCATTACCTATCAGTTATGGGGGTGGGTACATGGATGAACTGGACTAAACCATTACCTATCAGTTATGGGGGTGGGTACATGGATGAACTGGACTAAACCATTACCTATCAGTTATGGGGGTGGGTACATGGATGAACTGGGCTAAACCATTACCTATCAGTTATGGGGGTGGGTACATGGATGAACTGGACTAAACCATTACCTATCAGTTATGGGGGTGGGTACATGGATGAGCTGGATTAAACCATTACCTATCAGTTATGAGTGGCTTCATTGCAGGGGACGAAGAGATTGATAACATTTCTCCATCTTCATCAGCCTCATCATCACTGGAATTCTGCAAGAGCTCCGTCTCCTCCTCGACTCCGTCACCTCCTTCCTTCCTCTTCCTCATACTCGGCTTGGAAATTCCATCTATTTGGTTGCCATAGTTACCTAAAATGCACATTTTATTAATCTTTCCATTGGCTAGATGTTCTAGAAGAATATGGGCACCACAGCAAATCAGGGTGTAGATTTCTATAAGACTGGGTAATTATAGATGGTTTGGGGGTGAATGTACCTGTGAGTACCCTACATACCTATGGTGACCTCAAAGTTAATTGGCTTGTCCCCAATTTTCCGATCAATCATGGTGGATTCCAGGAATGCTCCAAACAGGAAGAACTCTTCCATTTTACCGGTACAGGTCTGGGTAATGACAAGTAATAATGAAATACACGGCTTGGCTAATATCATACATGTGACTCGGGGCCACTACATATACAGGAATATACAGGTTTGCCAAGAAGCCAAGAAGCCATCAACATTACAGTCAGTAGGAGACAGTAGGACAAGATAGGGACAGTAGGACAAGATAGGGACAGTAGGGCAAGAAAGAGACAGTAGGGCAAGATGGAGACAGTAGGGCAAGATGGGGACAGCAGGACAAGATGGAGACAGCAGGACAAGATGGAGACAGTAGGGCAAGATGGAGACAGTAGGACAAGATAGGGACAGTAGGGCAAGAAAGAGACAGTAGGGCAAGATGGAGACAGTAGGGCAAGATGGAGACAGTAGGGCAAGATGGAGACAGTAGGACAAGATGGAGACAGTAGGGCAAGATGGAGACAGTAGGACAAGATGGAGACAGTAGGGCAAGATGGAGACAGTAGGACAAGATGGGGACAGTAGGACAAGATGAAGACAGTAGGGCAAGATGGAGACAGTAGGGCAAGATGGAGACAGTAGGACAAGATGGAGACAGTAGGGCAAGATGGGGACAGTAGGACAAGATGGAGACAGTAGGACAAGATGGAGACAGTGGGACAAGATGGAGACAGTAGGGCAAGATGGAGACAGTAGGACAAGATTGAGACAGTAGGGCAAGATGGAGACAGTAGGACAAGATTGAGATGGTAGGACAATGTTGTTCTTACTTCTGCCACTGGTTGAGCTCCTTCAACTTGAACCTCTGTGGAACTGGTGAGCTCTGGGTTGGTTGTATCCAGTATCTCAACAGCGAGACTCAGCAGCAGCCTTGCGCGGAAAGAGACGCCTTCTCCGAGCCCCTCATTCAGATCCTGGTGCTCATCCATGAGGGTGTAGTTACGGGTGGAGCCATACATATTCACCCAGGCTGGGCCGAAAGTAGGGAGGAATCCTACACTTACAGAAGGGTTAGAAAGGGAATTCAGCTGATCTGTCATGATTCTCTATACTGGAGACCTACCCTATTCATTAGAAAGCCTCTATGATATGGTCAGTTCCCCATCTTCCCCCAAACTTGGCAGTATGACTCCCCCACCAACACATGGCCTATATATTATGTGCGCCCCCTACTGTCCTAATGTACTATGTTACTATGTTCAGATGGGGCTTTCGCCTTCCTCAGGATCAGCTGGCAGTTAGGCAGGTTATATATAGGCATTATGGTTGAACGTGATGGACGTGTGTCTTTTTTCATCCCAACTTACTATGTTACTATGTTACTATGTTCAGATGGGGCTTTCGCCTTCCTCAGGATCAGCTGGCAGTTAGGCAGGTTATATATAGGCATTATGGTTGAATGTGATAGACGTGCATCTTTTTTCAACCTAACTTACTATGCTACTATGTTCAAATGGGGTTTTCACCTTCCTCTGGATCAGCTGGCGGTTAGGCAGGTTATATATAGGCATTATGGTTGAACGTGATGGACGTGTGTCTTTTTCCAACCTAACTTACTATGTTACTATGTTCAGATGGGTTTTTTGCCTTCCTCTGGATCAGCTGGCAGTTAGGCAGGTTATATATAGGCATTATGGTTGAACGTGATGGACGTGCGTCTTTTTCCAACCTAACTTACTATGTTACTATGTTCAGATGGGTTTTTTGCCTTCCTCTGGATCAGCTGGCAGTTAGGCAGGTTATATATAGGCATTATGGTTGAACGTGATGGCCGTAAGTCTTTTTTCAACCCAACTTACTATGTTACTATGTAAGAGAAGACCCCCTATGAACCAGACTAATCTTGGCACAACTGCTTGGAAACAAACAGCCCAACTTGCCCAATGGAAAATGTTATTTTTTTCGTCAAAATTTGACATTGTTTCTTCAAAAAACTCTACAATGAGTGCTAATGAGAAGCTTGATGGGTCAGACAAGAGCTGGTTGGACCTTCTGACCTTCTATCAAGTTCTGTGATACACAATATGCCTTTCTATCCGTCTCTCCGAAGCTTATTCTCAAGATGACGTCAAAGCCTCTTTGTAGGAAGTATATGTAATTTAAAATGAAGATCCCCCCCCTTCGCTCCGTCTAATGCCTCCTGAAGGACTCCAGGCGCGGGCTTCAAACGGATATTGTTGATGTTTTAATGAGGTGTCTCTTATGTTCTGGAGCGAGACGCTCTATAGAATAATCCGTCGAGGCTTTGAAGCAGCTCTGAGTCAAACTGGGGGGGGGGGGGGGGGAGCGGCTCGATCAAGCGCCAGTTACAATGAAATATTGACATCACCCAACGGCGTTGGGATCAGAAGGCTTTATTGTGTCTGCTCTGGGGGGAGCTCAGCCCCTGGGGGTCTCTAAAGCCTCAATGGGAAGCTTTGTAGCCTCATACAGCAAAGGGCTATGTACTTGGTGGATTATTTAATTTAATTCATTCTATCTGTACCACGTTAGCCCATTACCAAAGCTGTACCCATAAGTCGTATACTTGCCCTTGTCCCCCTCGTTGGCAATTTTCCTCAGGTCAATGAAGTGGGTCCCAATGGCGACATCGTTGACCTTGTCGGAATCTCTGATCTGCACTTTCATCCTCTTGCACAGGGGGGGGAACATCTCGGTGAAAATGATCTGCTCGTTCCACATGGGCTCGTAGCTGCTCTTCTGCACCGAGGTCTTTCCCTGCGGGGACACGGGACAAACATCTCAATCAGTCACCCATTCTAGATACTCTCTCGTCTGATGGCCAACTCATGGACTCAAGGAATTTAGGGCTTATTATACCCCCACCTTCCCAAGATTCCTACAAGCCTCCAACTGCTTATTTGTGCCACATACTCATCTTACTGTCATATCCATCCACTCATATGTCCCTCCTGTAGGTCTTCCACGAGCTCCCTCACCATGTAAGCAATGCTCTTACACTTACCCATCATCTACCTATCTATTCTCCTATCAAGTCAATGTGCAAATGCCTGTCCAACTACATGTCTACTACACCTCTGCCTCTCTATTCCTATGTCCCTACACCCCCCCCCCCCAGCCTCCCATTCGCCTCTCTGTTCATCTAAACCATACATTGATTTCTGAGGAGGACATTAAAACTACACATATTGACCTTTAAGACTGTCCCTCATACATCAATGATTCAGAAATCCCTTCCCTCTGGAGATGCCTTCTGGATTTCTCTAGAGTTGCCCCCCTACTCCATCAGTTCCCCCTCATGTTTCTCTCTTTGTATGATAATGAACTAGAGTAACGCGGAACAGTGACTCCCTGAAATACAATGGTGCTCTCGGATCTCTAACAGAGACTGTAAATCACTGCTAAACACTCGCATTTCTGGGTTTCTATGTTTATTTCCCATAAGAAACCCTACGTGCCCATCTCTTTCTATATGAAGTTCCTGCTGCACCAACCCACCCTTCCCTGTGCCGTTCCCTGTAGCGCCTCTCTCCTTCCATCTTGTTCTAGATTCAACGTTCTAATCATTCTCCTCTGGATCTGGGTGTATTATTATATATATTAGTATTTGTACCCTATATATTGTGCCTTTGTTGCACACCCAGTATATACAGATTAGAACAGGCAGAATGAATGCCGACACCAGGTGGCGCTGTTGGGCTGGGAATGGAGGTGCAATGCTCTGCGTTCCAGCCCAGTTGCTCTACTGAAATAGGACTCATTTCATTCTATCCATCTGCAGGGGATACAATGTGATTTTCCTGGCTCGCCAAGGACATTTTCACATTACAGAGATAATACTGTATTACTACAAAGGCAGCACTATGTGTTATAAGCAGAGTGTTAGTGCTAATACCCAGCCGGCTCTGGGCCTACGATAATGCACATTACCCTAAATATATTTAATTCTTTCTCATCCCATTGGTATTTGAATCTTTGTTTATCCTAATGTTCCTACCCGGTTGCGCTTAGTGACCAATGAAAACCCTGGAACCTGGGGAAAGTAAAACTATTTGCCCCCTCTGTCTGTTGGCATTTACCCTAGTCTAGTGCATTTAGACTAAATGAAGCAGACATTTGATTGGTTGATATTAGAACAGGCCAACCTATGCCAGGCTCCACTTGGTTTTCCAGTCTAATAAACCAGTTGTCCTTAATTCCCTACCAGCACCATGACTGTCCTTCTGTACCCCACCCCCCATTGTGGTGTGCCCCTACCATGGCTACCATTAGGAACCAGGATTCCCACCAACCAGTCCAATCCCGGGATTGTTATATACCCCAATATGTGCCCTCTGACAGTACCCAACCCCACCAGAGGTTCTCTACCTTCTGCCCTGCAAAGGCAACTTGCACATAGGGGTCCACCAAGTCCTTGTTTTCTCCAATGAGAGCTTTCTTGACGTTGGCCATGATGCTGGTGTTCATCCTGGGCAGGCCTTCGGCTCGGTAGATCTTGACGTAGAATCGAGCCCACTGACGTTCCGCGGGAACTCCGTCCGGGAGGAGCAGGTTCCTGTAGAAATATCAGTAAGTACAAGTGACATTCATGGTGCAGTTATGGGCATTGCATGGGGCAGATCTGGTGCCCAAGGTTGGCACGTCAGTAGGGCTAGAAGTAAACTGAAGAACTTGAACCTTCTCTCCTGCCTTACCAACCCTATTTGGTGCAAACACGCCAATGGCGACCTCAGCCAATGAGCAGATCTTTTCCCACCTAGGGCCAAATGACTGCATCAAAATGGCGGACATAGGCGCGAACTGGATGAAGACCTTATCAATGGACCTGATCCAACGGAAAATAAATAAAAGGCTTGATCGAGATCTGGCACATTTTAGGCCACATGGGTAGGCCCACTGGGGGTGCCCATACACGGGCAGATAAGGACCCAAATCAGTAGCTGAAATCTGCCCCTGTATGGCCACCTTTAGCCTCCTACCCCAGGTTCTAGATCTAGGAACACGTGTTGAGAACTAGAACCATAGTGGGGCACCTTCAAGTGTTACATTAGGATTCTGCAGGGACCAACAGTTCCCAAAGCTGCTCCTTGGAGGGTTCAGTGGAGCATCATGGGAGTTTTTAGATACAGACAACCCAACAGCAATGTAATGGGATCCACTCCCTGAAACCATCTGTCAACCACTCTCTGCCTATTTATGGGAAGGTTTCCCGTGTCCCAGAATGAGCTTTATCAGGCCAAGTGGAGGCTATTTCAGTAGAGTAGGAGTCAGTGCCAGCCCAGGTCTATGCCCCTGATAATGTCCCTCTCATTGCTGGGACACACAGCTAGCCATTAGATGCACTTTAGAGGCCCGGGGCAATTATCTCATCCAGAGCAGATGGGTTATTGCAGGAAATCCCAGGCTTTCTAACCCCCACGGTGCAACAGTACTGACGAGTCTCAGCCGGACACGACCGGGCAAAGCGTCATGTCGGCTGAATAAAGGGCTCCGACACCGAGCGTGGCTGCCGTGTGATGTGAGAAATCAGCGGAACAGAAGCCTAGAACGTCACGGAACTGATTATTATCCCTGAGCCGGAGATGTGGGAGAGATAATTGGTGTGGGAGCAACAGTCACCTTGGTATAAACCTGCGCTCTCGCAGAGACTCCCACAAACCCTCATATCCAGGAGTTTGAAACACTGCGCTCTCTCAGAGACTCCCACAAACCCTCATATCCAGGAGGAAACACTGCGCTCTCGCAGAGACTCCCACAAACCCTCATATCCAGGAGGAAACACTGCGCTCTCGCAGAGACTCCCACAAACCCTCATATCCAGGAGAAAACACTGCGCTCTCGCAGAGACTCCCACAAACCCTCATATCCAGGAGGAAACACTGCGCTCTTCTCAGCGGAGCCTGCTGCAGTCAGGCACACACGTATTACATCGATAAAGTGTGGTGAGATAAAGAGGCTAGAGACCCTCTATTACCAGGAGTTTGAAACACTGGATGGCCTCTCGTCGAGAGACTCTACATACCTCATAATCCAGGAGACAGCACTGCGTTCTCGCAGGACTGTGCCCACGAACCCTCAATATAGGAGAAACAGTGTCGCTCATGGTCGCAGAGACTCCCGACAAACCTTCGATATCGGGAGGAGGAAACACTTGCCTTGCTAAGAGACTCCAAAAACCTCATATCCAGAGATGGAAATCCAGTGCCTCGTCGCAGGAGTCCACAGATCCTATATCCGGAGGAAAAACACTAGCGCTCTCGCAGAGCTCCCACTTCAGGTTAAGCCCTCACGTAATCCAGGAGGCAAATGGCCGATCTTCTCAGAAGACTCCCACAAACCCGCTATGTGCAGGAGGGAAGCACTGTTTCGCTGCGTGGTGGTGGGTGGGGCAGAGACTCCCAGAAACGGCCTCATATCCAGCGGAGTTTTGAAACACTTGACGCTGATATCGTGCAGGCTCCCACAAAACGCCTCCTAATCCAGGAGGAAGTCACTGGTGCGACTCTCGGCGAGAGACTCCACGAAACCCCGATTACCCAGGATTGGAAACACTGGCTGCTACTCGTACAGAGACTGCGCCACAAACCCTCATATCCAGGAGACAACACTGTGCGTCTCGGCGAGACTCCAAGAACCCTCATATCCAGGAGGACACATGCGCTCATTCGCAGAGACTCGCACAAACACCTCATACCAGCGAGGAAACCTGGCCGCTCTCTTCGCAGAGACTCCCACAAAACCCTCAATACCAGGAGTTTGAAACACTGCGCTTCTCTAGAGACTCCACATTAACCCTCATATTCCAGGAGGAACAATCTGCGCTCCTCGAGAGACTACTCACAAACAGCTCATATCCAGCGAGGAAAAACTGCCGCTCTCGCAGAGACTGACGCACAAATCCTCATATCCGAGGAGGAAACACTGCGCTCTCGAGAAGACTACACAACCCTCATATCCAGGAGTAAAAACTTCTGGCGCTCCGTCGCAGAGACTCCCAGAAACCTCAATCCAGGAGAAACACGTGCGCTCTCTCAGAGACTCCACAAAGACGCTTTATCGCAGGAGGAAGCATGGCGCTCTTCGCATGAGACTCCCAGAAACCCGTCATATCCAGGGAGTTTGAAAAACTCGGCGGACTCTCGGCAGAGACTCCCACAAATCCATCCTATCCAGGAGGAAGCAACTGCGCTCTCCTCGCAGAGACTCCCACAAACCTGCCTTATCCATGGGTGTAGGAGAACATCTGCGCTCTCTCAGAGACTCCCAGCAAACCTCCTTATCCAGGAGGAAGGCACTTGGCTTCTCGGCAGCAGACTGCCACAACGCGCCTCAATACCCAGGAGTTTGATAAGACAGCTGAGCGCTCGTCGCAGAGACTCCAGAAACTCCTCATTATCCAGGAGGAAAACACTGCGGCCTTACTCGCAGAGCTCGCACAAACCCTCATAGCCAGGAAGGAAGCGACTGCGCTCTCGCAGAGACTTCCGCACAAACCCTCATAGTCCCAGGAGAAACACTAGCGCTGTCTTCAGAGACTCCCAAGCCTCATGATTAAGGAGGAAACATGCGCTCTCTCAGAAGACTCCCAAACCTCATATCAGAGGAAACACTGCGCTCTTCTTCAGAGAACGTCCAAAACCTCAGTATTTCCAAGAAAATCACTCGTCTCGCAAGACGACTCACAAACCTCATATCCAGGAGGAAAACACTGCGCCTCTCTCAGAGACTCCCACAAACCCTGGCCTATCCAGTGAGGAAGGCGCTCTGCGGCTCTTTGGTCAAGAGACTGGCCCAGAAGGATCCTTCATATCAGGAGGAAGTCAACGTGGCGCTCTCATCAGAGAGCTCTCCACAAGCGTCTCAATATCCGGAGGAAGCACTGGCGCTCTCTCAGAAGACTGTCCCACAAGAACCTAATATCCAGGAGGAAGCTGCGCTCTCGCGAGATCCCGAAGCCCTCATATCCGGATGGAATGCACTCGGCGCTATCTCAGAGACTCCTCCACAACTCCCTCATACTCAGGAGGAACACTGCGCTCGTCGCAGAGATGCCCACAAACCTCATATCCTAGTGAGTTTGTGAAACTACTTGGGCGGCGCGTCTCGCGAGAGACTCTCCGAGGACTAGTAGCAAGAAATGGGTCTCTGAAACCCACATGTAACGGACCATGTACTTACCTTGGTCTCCGCGTATGCAGGATCCTCGATTCGTCGCTGTTGGTTCGCTTTGTGCGATGGGTTATTTGATGGGGTCTGTGGGTCCCGTGTCCACAGGCGGATGTGACACTTCAGGTAGCCCTTTGAGCTGGCCGGCGTACGTGTCATCAGGGGTGGAGTAGGAGGGGCCAACTTGTGGTGGGGTTGCTCGCTGGGGGCGAGAAAGGGGAAAACGTAAATCAATTTGTGGAATACTGGCTTCCTGCAGTAGTGTCCCTCTTGAACACCGGATAGAACTCTAATGCTTATTGGACCTATTCCCTACATTGGACTGTACAGGTTGTTAGAAGCCCTATTGGCTCTCACACCTTTCTAGGTACTAATGCCTCAAGTTCCTATTGGTCATCATGCTTAGTATTATTTTCGCTCTCCAAGTTCCTATTGGTCGTCATGCTTAGTATTATTTTCGCTCTCCAAGTTCCTATTGGTCGTCATGCTTAGTATTATTTTCGCTCTCCAAGTTCCTATTGGTCGTCATGCTTAGTATTATTTTGACTCTCAAAGTTCCTATTGGTTGTCATGCTTAGTATTATTTTCGCTCTCCAAGTTCCTATTGGTTGTCCTGCTTAGTATTATTTTCGCTCTCCAAGTTCCTATTGGTCGTCATGCTTAGTATTATTTTGACTCTCCAAGTTCCTATTGGTTGTCCTGCTTAGTATTATTTTCGCTCTCCAAGTTCCTATTGGTCGTCATGCTTAGTATTATTTTCGCTCTCCAAGTTCCTATTGGTCGTCATGCTTAGTATTATTTTGACTCTCAAAGTTCCTATTGGTTGTCATGCTTAGTATTATTTTCGCTCTCCAAGTTCCTATTGGTTGTCCTGCTTAGTATTATTTTCGCTCTCCAAGTTCCTATTGGTCGTCATGCTTAGTATTATTTTGACTCTCAAAGTTCCTATTGGTCGTCATGCTTAGTATTATTTTGACTCTCCAAGTTCCTATTGGTTGTCATGCTTAGTATTATTTTGACTCTCCAAGTTCCTATTGGTCGTCATGCTTAGTATTATTTTGACTCTCCAAGTTCCTATTGGTCGTCATGCTTAGTATTATTTTGACTCTCCAAGTTCCTATTGGTCGTCATGCTTAGTATTATTTTGACTCTCCAAGTTCCTATTGGCCGTCGTGCTTAGTATTATTTTCGCTCCCTAAGTTCGCTATTGGTCGTGCATACTTAGTATTGATTTTACACGTTGCGCACGTTCCTATCTGGTTGGTTCGTGCAGTAAGAATTATTGTTCGCGTCCTAAGTTCCGTATAGTTCAGATGGCCAACAAACTACGTAGCTGGTAGTGAGTGGCCGCATGGGGTACTAGTGTTCCATGGCCAACTGGCTTCCACATGGTTGTCACCCAATGGTGAAGAATTGTGGCCCATTTCCGACACTTGACTGGTCTCTTCCCTCATCTCTGTGCTACTTATGGAGGTAGGCCGGTTATGAATATGTTAGATAAGCATATACAGCGTGACTGCCTTGTAGTGTTCAGATCTTACCGGGCTGCGTGATAACAGTGAACATAGCTTAAAAGGAGCCCACTAGAGGTTTCCGCTCCGGGACAGTTTTTGGAATGGATCGAGCCTAGATGGGACATCACAATGGAAATGGACAATGAGGGTGTAAGAACGATGCCGCCCCCGGTACTTTTAAAAGGGCAACTTACAGCAGCCTTTCATCATGAGAAGGGCTCGTACGGAACATACTGTCTGCCTGTTGCTTTCATTAAGCAATATCTATGCCTCTTGTTATCTTTTTGTTCATTTCCCAGTCTGTTGCTCAAGCCAATACCTGGTTACTAGGGGAAGTGGGACCCTAGCAACAAAGAGCATTGTCTTAAAGGGGTGGTTCACCTTTACATTAACTATTAGAATGGCCGATTCTAAGCAACTTTTCAATTGGTCTTCATTATTTATTTGTTATAGTTATTGAATGATTTGCCTTCTTCTTCTGCCTCATTGCAGCTTTCAAATGGGGGTCACTGACCCCGGCAGCCAAACCCTATTGCTCTGTGAGGGTCCAGTTTTATTGTTATTGTTACTTTTTATTCCTTATTTCTATTGGACAGGCCTACCAATTCATAATACCAGTTCTTCATTCAACCAGTGCTGGTTATAAGGTAATATGAGCCTAGCAACAGATACCCTGCTGGAACTTTACTGTCTTCCTGGTAGTCTCCTTTATTTCAGGCCTCAGTATTTCATTCTGTAGGCATAATTAAGGAACCCCCCCGTCAGGCTGCTGTACAGAGACTGTAGATAACAGTAGATAAATGTGGCTGCTATGGAAGCGACTCCCTGGAAATCCAATCGATGGAGATAAAACCCCAAGGAGGTGCCGGGGGGGGGCTATATACAGAGTGGGGGGCAATCACTCAGGGAAAAGCCACTTACCGACAGCTTGATTATCTTGTCAAACATCACGTCGGGGGGGACGTGGAAATCGAAGACAAAGTACTGAAAGGAGAGAATAGGGATTAGAAACTGGGTTTATTGGGCTGGGGGGGGGGCTGTTTAGTGCCTCTGGGTACTGGGAATGCCAGGGGGGCTGTAAGGTGCCACCCAGTCACTAGTATTTAGTGGTGGGCTGGGGGAGGACTGGTTTGTGGCCGTCTGGTATGGGAATTGGGCGCGGGGGGGCTGAAGGGTGCCAGCAATCAGTCTACTGTTTGTTGGGCTGGGGGAAGGTTCCGGGTGCCTTCTGGGGTTATGGGAAGTGGGGCCGGGGGGAGCTGTAAGGTGCCGACGCAGACAGTCATATTTTTATTGGGAGGCTGGGGGGGGGGTGTTTGTGCCTTCTGGGGTACTGGGGAATGCAGGGGGGCTGTAAGTGCCACATGACAGTCCTTATTTTTATTAGTGGCTCGGGGGGGGCTGTTTGTGCCCTCTGGTACTGGAATTGCCAAGGGGGGGGCTGTAAGGTGCGTACAGAATGCAGTTCACTGATGTGATAATTGTGGGGCTCTGGGGGTGGTGAGCTGTGTTAGTGTCTCCTGTCTGGATTACGTGGAATTAGTGGGTGCCAGGGGGGGATTGTAAGTGCCACAGGACAGTCACTATTTATTGGCTGGGGAGGGTGGGGGGCCTGGTCTTGTGCTCTGGGGTTAATTGGGATAATTTCCAGTGGGGGCTGTAAGTGTGGCGCACTCAGACAGTGTCAGCGTATTTCTAGTTGGGGCCATGGGGGGGCTGTTGTGTGGCTCTGGGTCTGGGAATTGTTGTCCAGGGGGGGCTGTTGAAGGTGCACAGACAGTCACTATTTAGGTTTGGGGTCTGGGGGGGGCTGTTGTGTTTGCCTCTGGGTAACTTGGGAATAGTGCCAGGGGGGCTGTAGGTGCCTACACAGTCACTATTTATTGGGCTGGGGGGGGGGGCTGGTTTGTTGCTCTGGGACTGGGGAATCGCCAGGGGGGCTGTAAGGGTACCACAAGCCGTCACGTTATTTATGTGGGCTGGGCGGGGGGGCTGTTTGTGCGCTCTGGGTACTGTGGAAATGCCAGGGGGGGCTGTGAAGGTGCCAAAGAACAGTACTATTTTGTGGACTGGGGGGGGCTGTTTGTGCTCTGGGTATGGGAAAAAAAAAATGCAGGGGGGGGCGTGGTAAGGTGCCAAGACAGTCACTATTTATTTGGGCTGGGGGGGGGCTGTTTGTGGCCTTGGTACTCGGGAATCCAGGGGGGCTGTAAGGTGCCACCAGACAGTCCTATTTATTGGGAATCTGGGGGGGGCTGGTTTGGTGCCTCTGGTACTGGGAATGCAGGGGGGCTGTAAGGTGCCACAGCCAGTCACTATTAATTGGGCTGGGGGGTGTTTGTGCTTGGGTACTGGAAAAAAAAATGGCGGCCCAGGGGGGTGTAGGTGCAACAGACAGTCCTATTTATGGGTGGGGGGGGTGGTTTGTGCCTCTGGGTACTGGGGAATGCAGGGGGGGGCTGTAAGGTCGCCACACGACAGTCACTGATTTATTTGGGGCCTGAGGGGGGGGCTGTGTTGTGCTTGGGTACTGGGAATGCAGGGGGGGCTGTAGGTGCACAGGACGTTCATGACTTTATTGGGGGTGGTTGGGGGGCTGTTTGTGCCTCTGGGGTACTGGAATGCGGGGGGGCTGTTAAGGTGCACAGGACAGTGACTATTTTTGGTGATGAGGAGGCTGTTGTGTGCTCTGGGTACGTGTGAATGTATGCGGGGGGAGTTGGTAAGTGTGCCGACGAGACAGGGTCACTATTTATTGGGCTGTGGGGGGCTGTTGTTGTGCCTCTGGGTACTAGGAGAATGCAGGGGGCTGTAAGGTGCCAAGACAGTCACTATTTATGGTGGGAGGCTGTTTGTTGCCTCTAGGGTATGGGGATGCCGGGGGGGCTGTAAGGTGCACAGACAGTCACTGGTTTATTGGGTTGGGGAGGGCTGTTTGGTGCCTCTGGGTACTGTGGAATGCCGGGGGGGCTGTGATAGGGTGCACAGACAGTCACTATTTATTGGGTGGGGGGGGCTGTTTTGTGCCTCTGGGTACTGGGATTGAGAAGGGGGGTGTAAGGTGCCCACAACAGTCAATAATTTATTGGGCTGGGGGGGGGGGCTGGTTTTGTGCCTCTGGGTACTGGGCGATGCCGGGGGGGGATTAAGGTGCGCACAGACAGTCACTATTTATTGGCTGTGGGGGGGGGCTGTTTGTGCCTCTGGTACTGGAATGCAGGGGGGTGTAAGGTGCCACAGGACCAGTCAATATTTTATTGGGCTGGGGGGGCTGTTTGTGCTTCTGGGTACTGGGAAAGCCAGGGGGGCTGTAAGGTGCACAGACGTCACTAATTTATTGGGCTGGGGGGGGGGGGGCTGTTTGTCGTGGCTCTGGGTAATGGGAATTAGCAGGGGGAGCTGTAAAGGTACGGACAGATCAGTTTCACTATTTATTGGGGCTGGGGTGTGGGGGCTGTTTGTGTCTTGGGTCTGGGAATGCCAGGGGGGGCTGTAAAGGTGCCCAGACAGTCACTTTTATTTGTCTGGGGGGGTGTTTGTCCTCTGGAGTACTGGGAATGCTAAGGGGGGCTGTAAGGTGGCCACAGAACAGTCGACTATTTGATTGGGCTGGGGGGGGGGGCTGTTGTTTGTGCTCTGGGTGGACTGGGAATGCAGGGGGGCCTGTAAGAGTGCCACATGAACGTCCTATTTTTTGGGGCGTGGGGGGGGTGTTTGTGCTCTGGGTAACTGGGGAATGCAGGGCTGTAAGGTGCCAAGACACGTCACTATTTATTGGCTGGGGGGGTGTTGTGCCTCTGGGTACTGGAATGCCAGGGGGGGCTGAAGGTGCCACAGACAGTACTATTTGAATTGGGCTGGGGGGGGCTGTTTGTGCCTCTGGTATTGGGATGGCAGGGGGCTGTAAAGGTGCCACGACGTCTATTTATTGGGGGCTGGGGGGCTGTTTGGTGCCTCTGGGTACTGGGAATGCCGGGGGGGGCTGTAAGGTGCCACAGACAGTCACTATTTATCTAGGCGCTGGTGGGGGGGGGCTTGTTATTGTGCTACTGGGTATCTGGAATGCCAGGGTGGTGGCCTGTAAGGTGCGCACAGACAGGTGCAATCTATTGTATTGGGGTCTGGGGGGCTGTTATGTGCCTCTGTACTGGGAATCCAGGGGGGGGGGCCTGTAAGGTGCCACGACATCACTACTTTAATTGGGCTGGGGGGGCTTTTGTGCGCTTGGGTACGTGGGATGCGAGGGGGGCTGGTAAAGGTGCCTACATACAGTCACTATTTATTGGGTTGGTCTGGGGGGGGCTGGTTATGTGGTGCTTTGGTTACGTTTCTGAAGGTTATGTGTTGGGCGAATTGGACTGCTCAGAGGAGGCTGCCAGTGGGGCTGTAAGAGGTGCCAAAGAACATCACTATTTATTGGGCTGGGGGGGTTTTGTGCCTCTGGGTACTGGGAAGCCAGGGGGGGGTCTTGTAGGTGGCTCAAGTTACAGTCACTATTTATTGGGCTGGGGGGGCTGTTTGTGCTCATGGGTATGGGAATGCCAGGGGGGCTGTGAAGGTGGGGGGGGGGCTGGTTTTTGTGCTGCTGGGTATGGGAATGCCGAGGGGGGCTGTAGAGGTATCCACAGACAGTCACTATTTATGGGGGCTGTGTGGGGGGGGGCGTTTGTTGCCTTGGGTATCTGTGGGAATTCCAGGGGGGGCTGTGAAGGGTGCCATCAGCAGTCGACTATTTATTGGGGTCTGGGGGGGCTGTTTGTATGGCTCTGGGATGGGAATGCCAGGGGGGGCTGTTAAGGTGCCACAGACAGTCACTTTTTTGGCTGGGGGGCTGTTTGTGCCTCTGGTACTGGGAAAATGCAGGGGGGGCTGTAAGGTGCCACAGAACAGTCACATATTTATGGGGCTGGGGGGGGTGTTGGTGCCTCTGTGGGTACTGGGAATGCCAGGGGGGTGTAAGGGTGGCACAGATTCAGTCACTTATTTAGTTGGGACTGGGGGGGGATTATTATTTGTGCCTCTGGGGTACTGGGGAAGGCAGGGGGGCTGTAGAGTGCACAGGAAGTCCTAATTTATTTGGCTGGTGGGGAGGGGTGGCTGTTTTGTGCTCTGGTAAAGTGGGAGATGCCAGGGGGGGGTCTGTTTGAGGTGCCACAGCGAACGAGTCACTATTTATTGGGCTGTGTCGGGGGGCTGTTTGTGCCGTGGTACTGTGGGATGCCAAGAGGGGGGCTGGGTTAGGTGTCACAGACAGTCACTATTATTGGGACTGGGGGGGGTGTTTGTGCCTTGGGTACGGGAATTGCGGGGGGGCTGGGTATAGTGCCAAGACGTCATTATTTATTGGGCTGGGGAGGCTGGTTTGTGCTCTGGGTACTAGGGAATGCCGGGGGGGGCGTGGTGACAGTGTGCGCCTACAGACAGTCCACTATTTATTGGGCTGGGGGGGGGGCTGTTATGTGGCCTCTCGGGTACGGGGAATGCCAGGGGGGCTGTATAGGTACCACAGACAGTCACTATAGTTTATTAGGGCATGGGGGGGGCGAGGGCTGTTTTGTGCCTCTGGGTTACTGGAATTGCCAAGGGGGGCTGTAAAAAGGTGGCCACAGACAGTCAACTATTTATTGGGCCTGGGGGGGTGTTTTGTGCCTCTGGGTACTCTGGGATGCCAGGGCTTGTGTCACGCACAAGTACACTATTTATTGGACTGGAGGGGGGAGCTGTTTGTGCTCTGGGTCTAAACGGGAATGCAGGGGGGATATAAGGTGCCACAAGACCGTCACTATTTATTCGGGCTGGGGGGGCCTGTTGTGCTCTGATACTCCGGGAGAGTGCCAGGGGGCTGTAGGTGCCAAAACGGAGACAGTCAAAATATTTATTGGGCCTGGGGGGGGGTCGGGGGGGGGGGCTGTTGTTGCCTCTGGGTACTGGGACTGCCAGGGGGTGGGGCATGTAACGGTTGGCCACACTAAAAAAAAAAAGAAAAGGTCCGACTATTTATTTGGCTGGGGGGTGGGGGGGGGGGGGGGGCTGTTTGGTGCCTTCTGGGTATTGGGAAAATTCCAGGGGGGCTGTAAGGGGTGCCACAGAGTCACTATTTATATTGGGCTTGTGTGGGGGGGGGGGGGGCTGTTTGTGCCTCATGGGTACCTGAGGGAATGCCAGGGGGTTCTGTAAGGTTGCCCACAGACAGTCACTTATTTAATTTGCTGGGGGGAGGGGGGGTGGCTGTTTGTGCTCTGGGTCTGGGAATTCCAGGGGGGGGCTGTAAGGGTGCCACAGAGTCACTAATTATTGGGTCTGAGGGTGGGGGGGGGGCTGTTTTTTTTTGTGCCTTACTGGGTACTGGGAATGCCAGGGGGGGCTGTAAAAGGTGCCACAGACAGTCACTATTTATTTTGGGCTGGGGGGTGGGCTGTTGTTCGCCTCCTGGGTACTGGGAATTGCCCAGGGGGGCTGTAAGGTGCCACAGACAGTTTCACTATTTATGGCTGGGGGGGGGGGGGCTTGTTTTGTTTGGGCCTCCTTGGGTAACTGGGAATGCCAGGGGGTGTAAGGTGCCCACAGACAGTCACTATTTTTGGGCTGGGGGGGGGCTGTTTTTTGTGCCTCTGGGTACTGGGAATGCCGGGGGGGCTGTAAGGTGCCACAGACAGTCACTATTTATTGGGGGGGGGGGGGGGGGCTGTTTGTGCCTCTGGGTACTGGGAATGCCAGGGGGGCTGTAAGGTGCCAGGGCAGGGACAGTCACTATTTATTGGGCTGTGGGGGGGCTGTTTTGTGCCTCTGGTATGGGAATGCCAGGGGGGCTGTAAGGTGCACAAGAGTCACTATTTATTGGGCTGGGGGGGGCGGGCTGTTTTGTGCCTCTGGGTACTGGGAATCCAGGGGGGCTGTAAGGTGCCACAGAGTCACTATTTATTGGGCTGGGGGGGGGGGCTGTTTGTGCCTCTGGTACTGGGAATGCCCAGGGGGCTGTAAAGGTGCCCACAGACAGTCATATTTTTATTGGGGCTGGGGGGGGGCTGTTTGTGCCTCTGGGTACTGGGAATGCCAGGGGGGGCTGTAAGGTGCCACAGACAGTCACTATTTACATTGGCTCTGGGGGGGGGGGCTGTTTGTGCCTCTGGGTACTGGGAATGCCAGGGGGGGCTGTAAGGTGCCCACAGACAGTCACTATTTATTGGGCTGGGGGGGGGGGGCTGTTTGTGCTCTGGGTTGGAATGCCAGGGGGGCTGGGGTTGCCAATCATATTTATTGGCTGGGGGGGGGGGCACTGGGAAGCCAGGGGGGCTGTAAGGTGCCACAGACAGTCACTATTTATTGGGCTGGGGGGGGGCTGTTTGTGCCTCTGGGTACTGGGGAATGCCAGGGGGGCTGTAAGGTGCCACAGACAGTCACTATTTATTGGGGCTGGGGGGGTGTTTGTGCTCTGGGTACTGGGGAATGCCAGGGGGGCTGTAAGGTGCCACAGACAGTCACTATTTATTGGGCTGGGGGGGCTGTTTGTGCCTCTGGGTACTGGGAATGCCCAGGGGGGGCTGTAAGGTGCCACAGACAGTCAACTATTTATTGGGCTGGGGGGGGGGGCTGTTTGTGCCTCTGGGTACTGGGAATGCCAGGGGGGCTGTAAGGTGCACAGACAGTCACTATTTATTGGGCTGGGGGGGGGGCTGTTTGTGCCTCTGGGTACTGGGAATGCAGGGGGCTGTAAGGTGCCACAGAGTCACTATTTAATTGGGCTGGGGGGGGGGGCTGTTTGTGCCTCTGGGTACTGGGGAATGCCAGGGGGCTGTAAGGTTGCCACAAGACAGCGTCACTATTTATTGGGCTTGGGGGGGGGGGGGTTTTGTGCCTCTGGTAACTGGGAATGCCAGGGGGGGCTGGTAAGGGTGCCACAGACAGGGTCACTATTTATTGGGGACTGGGGGGGGAGGGGGAGGGGGGTGTTTTGGTGCCTCCTGGTACTGGGAATGCCAGGGAATGCCAGGGGGGCCTGTAAGGTGCCACAGACGTCACTATTTATTGGGCTGGGGGGGGGGCTGTTTGTGCCTCTGGGTACTGGGAATTCCCTAGGGGGGCTGTAGGTGCCACAGACAGTCACTATTTTTTTGGCTGGGGGGGGGGCTGTTTGTGCCTCTGGGTACTGGGAATGCAGGGGGCTGTAAGGTGCCACAGACAGTCACTATTTATTGGGCTGGGGGGGGGGGGCTGTTTGTGCCTCTGGGTACTGGGAAATGCCAGGGGGGCTGTAAGGTGCCCAACAGACAGTCACTATTTATTGGGCCTGGGGGGGGGCTGTTTGTGCCTCTGGGTACTGGGAATGCCAGGGGGGCTGTAAGGGTGCCACAGACAGTCACTATTTATTTGGGCTGGGGGGGGGGGCTGTTTGTGCCTCTGGGTACTGGGAATGCCAAGGGGGCTGTAGGTGGCCACAGACAGTCACTATTTATTGGGCTGGGGGGCTGTTTGTGCCTCTGGGTACTGGAATGCAAGGGGGCTGTAAGGTGCCACAGACAGTCACTATTTATTGGGCTGGGGGGGGCTGTTTTGTGCCTCTGGGTACTGGGAATGCCAGGGGGGGCTGTAAGGTGCCACCAGACAGTCAACTATATTTTATTTGGGCTGGGGGGGGGGGGGCTGTTTGTGCCTCTGGGTACTGGGAATGCCAGGGGGGGTGTAAGGTGCCACAGACAGTCACTATTTTATTGGGGCTGGGGGGGCTGTTTGTGCCTCTCTGGGTACTGGGAATGCAGGGGGGCTGTAAGGTGCCACAGACAGTCACTATTTATTGGGCTGGGGGGGGCTGTTTTGTGCCTCTGGGTACTGGGAATGCCAGGGGGGGCTGTAAGGTGCCACAGACAGTCACTATTTATTGGGCTGGGGGGGGGGCTGTTTGTGTGCCTGGTAACTGGGAAAATGCCAGGGGGGGGGCTGTAAGGTGCCACAGACAGTCACTATTTATTGGGCTGGGGGGGGGCTGTTTGTGCCTCTGGGTACTGGGAATGCCAGGGGGGCTGTAAGGTGCCACAGACAGTCACTATTTATTGGGCTGGGGGGGGGGCTGTTTGTGCCCTCTGGGGTACTGGGATGCCAGGGGGGGCTGTAAGGTTGCCACAGACAGTCACTATTTATTTGGCTGGGGGGGCTGTTTGTGCCTACTGGGTACTGGGAATGCCAGGGGGGGCTGTAAGGTGCCACAAGACAGTCACTATTTAATTTGGGGCTGGGGGGGGCTGTTTGGCCTCTGGTAACTGGGAATGCCAGGGGGGCTGTAAAGGTCCACAGACAGTCAACTATTTATCTGGGCTGGGGGGGGGGGGGGGCTGTTTTGTGCCTCTGGTACTGGGAATGCCAGGGGGCTGTAAGGTGCACAGACAGTCACATATTTATTTGGGCTGGGGGGGGCTGTTTGTGCCTCTCTGGTACTGGGAATGCCCAGGGGGGCTGTAAGGTGCCAACAGACAGTCACTATTTTTGGGCTGGGGGGCTGTTTGTGCCTCTGGGTACTGGGAATGCCAGGGGGGCTGTAAGGTGCCACAGACAGTCACTATTTATTGGGCTGGGGGGGCTGTTTTGTGCCTCTGGGTACTGGGAATGCCAGGGGGCTGTAAGGTGCCACAGACAGTCACTATTTTATTGGCTGGGGGGGGCTGTGTTTGTGCCCTCTGGTACTGGGAATGCCAGGGGGCTGTAAGGTGCCACAGACAGTCACTATTTATTGGGCTGGGGGGGCTGTTTGTGCCTCTGGGTACTGGGAATGCCAGGGGGGCTGTAAGGTGCCACAGACAGTCACTATTTATTGGGCTGGGGGGGCTTGTTTTGTGCCCTCTGGGTACGTGGGAATGCCAGGGGGGCTGTAAGGTGCCACACAACAGTCACTATTTATTGGGCTGGGGGGCTGTTTGTGCCTCTGGGGTACTGGAATGCCAGCGGGGCTGTAAGGTGCCACAGACAGTCACTATTTATTGGGCTGGGGGGCTGTTTGTGCCTCTGGGTACTGGAATGCAGGGGGGCTGTAAGGTGCCACAGACAGTCCACTATTTATTGGGCTGGGGGGGGGGGCTGTTGTTGCCTCTGGGGTACTGGGAAATGCCCATAGGGGGGGCTTGTAAGGTGCCACAGACAGTCACCATATTTATGGGCTGGGGGGGGGGGGGGGCGCTGTTTGTGCCTCTTGGGTACTGGGAATGCCAGGGGGGCGGGCGTGCCTGTAAGGTGCCACAGACAGTCACTATTTATTGGGCTGTGGGGGGGGCTGTTTTGTGCTCTGGGTACTGGGAATGCCGGGGGGGGCTGTAAGGTGGCCACAGACATGTCTATTTATTGGGCTGGGGGGGGGGGGCTGTTTGTGCCTCTGGGTACTGGAATGCCAGGGGGCTGTAAGGTGCCACAGACAGTCACTATTTATTGGGCTGGGGGGGTCTGTTGTGCCTCTGGGTACTGGGAATGCCAGGGGGGGCTGTAAGGTGCCACAGTCAGTCACTATTTATTGGGCTGGGGGGGCTGTTTGTGCTCTGGGTACTGGAATGCCGGGGGGGCTGTAAGGTGCACCACAGACAGTCACATTTTAATTATTGGGCTGGGGGGGGCTGTTTGTGGCCCTCTGGGTACTGGGAATGCCAAGGGGGGCTGTAAGGTGGGCCACAGACAGTCACTATTTTATTGGACTGGGCGGGTGTTTGTGCCTCTGGTACTGGGAATGCCAGGGGGGCTGTAAGGTGCCACAGACAGTCACTATTATTGGGCTGGGGGGGCTGTTTGTGCCTCTGGGTACTGGGAATGCCAGGGGGCTGTAAGGTGCCACAGACGGAGTCACTATTTATTGGGCTGGGGGGGCTGTTTTGTGCCCCTGGGTACTACGGGCAATGCCAGGGGAGGGGCTGTAAGGTGCCACAGACAGTCAGCTATTTAATTGGGCTGGGGGGGGGGGCTGTTGTGCCTCTGGGTACTGGGGAATGCCAGGGGGCCTGTAAGGTGCCACAGGACAGTCACTATTTATTGGGCTGGGGGGGGAGGCTGTTTGTGCCTCTGGTAACTGGGAATGGCAGGGGGCGGCTGTAGAGGTCCACAGACAGTCACTATTATTAGGCTCGGGGGGGGGGCGGGGGCTGTTTGGTGCCTACTGGGTATGGGGAAAATGCCAGGGGGGCTGTAAGTTGCCGCACAGACAGTCCACTATTTTATTTTATTGGGCTGGGGGGGGGGAGCGGGGTGGGGGGCTGTTTGGTGCCTCGTGGGGTACTGGGAAAAAATGCCCAGGGGGGGCTGTAAAAGGTGGGTGCCAGCAGACAGTCACTATTTATTGGGGCTGGGGGAAGGGGGCTGTTTGTGCCTCTGGCTACTGGGAATGCCCGGGGGGGCTGTAAGGTGCCACAGACAAGTCACTAATTGTATGGGGCTGGGGGGGGGGGCTGTTTGTGCCTCTGGGTACTGGGAATGCCAAGGGGCTGTAAGGTGCCACAGACATCACTATTTTTATTGGCTGGGGGGGGGGGGGCTGTTTTGTGCCTCTGGTACTGGGAATGAATGCCGGGGGGGGCTGTAAGGTTGCCACAGACAGTCAACTATTTATTGGCTGGGGGGGGAGGGGGGGGGGGCTGTTGTGCTCTGGGTACTCGGGAAATGCCCGGGCGGGTCTGTAAAAAGGTGCCACAGACAGTCACTATTTAATTGGGCTGGGGGGGGGGCTGTTTGTTCTACTGGGTACTGGAAATGCCAGGGGGGGACTGTAAGGTGCCAACAGACAGGCACTATTTTATTGGGCTGGGGGCCGGGGGGGGGGGGGGGGGGGGGGCTGTTTTGTGCCTCTGGGTACTGGGAAATGCAAGGGGGGGCTGTAAGGTGCCACATTGTAGAAGACCAGTCACTATTTATTTGGGCTGGGGGGGGGGGCTGTTTGTGCCTCTGGGTACTGGGAGAATTCCAGGGGGGCTGTAAGGTGCCACAGACAGTCACTTTTTATGGCTGGGGGGGCTGTTTGTGCCTCTGGGTACTGGAAATGCCAGGGGGGCTGTAAAAGGTGCCACAAACAGTCACTAATTTATTGGGCTGGGGGGGGGGCTGTTTGTGGCCTCTGGGTACTGGGAATGCCAGGGGGGCTGTAGTGCCACAGACAGTCAGCTATTTATTTGGGTGGGCTGGGGGGGGGGGCTGTTTGTCCTCTGGTACTGGGAATGCCAGGAGGGATGCTGTAAGGTGCCCCAGACAGTCATCTATTATGGCGGGGGGGCTGTTTGTTGCCTCTGGGGTATGGAATGCCAGGGGGGGCTGTAAAGGTGGCCACATGACAGTCACTATTTTATTGATTGCGGCTGGGGGGGCTGTTTGTGCCTACTGGGTCGGGAATGCGCCGGGGGGCCTGTAAGGTGCCAACAGACACGTCCACGTATTTATTATTGGGCTGGGGGGGGGTGGCTGTTTTGTGCCTCGTGGGTTAACTGGGAATTGCCGAGGGGGGTCTGTTATAAAGTGCCAAGACAGGCCAGTCACTATTTATTGGCTGGGGGGGGGGGGCTGTATTGTTGGTTGTGCCTTTTCTGGGTACCGGGAATTCCAGGGGGGGGGCTGTAAGGTGCCAAAGACAGTCAACTCTATTTTATTGGGGGGCGGGGGTGTGGGGGGGCCTGTTTGTGTGTGCTCTCTGGGTACTGGGAGTGCCAGTGGGGCTGTAAGGTGCCAGACGTCACTGATATTTATTGGCTGGGGGGCCGGCTGTTTGTGGGCCTCTTGGGGTAACTGGGAATGCCAGGGGGGCCTGTAAGGTGCCAACAGACAAGTCACTATTTATTAATTTGATTTCTATATTCTGGGGGCTGGGGCTGTTATGTGTGCTCTGGGTACTGGGAAATGCCAAGGGGGGCTGTAAAGGGTGCCACAGACAGAGTCAACCTATTTATTTGGGGCTTGGGGGGGGGCTGTTTGTTGGCCTCTGGGTACTGGGAATGCCAAGGGGGGCTGTGAAGGTGCCAGCAGCAGACAGTCACTATTTATTGGGCTTGGGGGGGGGGGGCTGTTTGTGCCTCTGGGTACTCCTTTGGGGAAATGCGGGGGCTGTAAGGTGCCACAGACAGTCACAATATTATTTGGCTGGGGGGGGGACTGTTTGTGCCTCTGGGTAACTGGGAATTTGCCAGGGGGCTGTAAGGGTGCCACAGACAGTCCCTATTTTCTATTGGGGACTGAGGGGGGGCTGTTTGTGCCTCTGGGGTAACTGGGAAAAATGCCAGGGGGCGGTCTGTAAAGGTCCACACAGACCAGTCACTATTTATTGGGTGCTGGGGGGGGGGCTGTTTGTGCCTCTGGGTACTGGGAAATGCCAGGGGGCTGTAGGTGCCACAAGACAGTCACCTATTTATTGGGCTGGGGGGGCAGTGTTTGTGCCTTGGGTAACTGGAATGCCAGGGGGGGCGCTGTAAAGGTGGCCACAAACCAGTCATATTTTATTGGCCTGGGGGGGGTGTTTTGTGCCCTGAACTGGGTAACTGGGGATATGCCCCCAGTGGGGGCTGTAAAGAGGCTGGCGCCCACAGACAGCTCACAATTTATTTTGGGGATAGCAGCTGAGGGGGGGGCGATGTTTTGTGGGCCGTCTGGGTACCTCGGGAATGCAGGGGGCTGTAAGGTGCCACAGACAATACAGTTCACTTATTTATATTGGGAGGCGTGGGGGGGGCTGTTTGGCTGCTTCTGGGTAACTGGGAATGCCAGGGGGGGGGCTGTAAGGTTTGTGCACAGACAGTCACTATTTAGTTGGGGACTGGGGGGCTGTTTGTGCCTCCTGCTGGGTACTGTGGGAAAGATGCCAGGGGGGGCTGTAAAGGTGGCCAGCAGACAGTCGACTATTTATGGGGCTGGGGGGGGGGTGGCTGGTTTGTGCCTCTGGGTTACTGGGGAATGCCAGGGGAGGGGGAGGCTGTAAGTGCCACAGACAGATCACTATTTAATTTGGGGCTGGGGGGGGCTGTTTGTGCCACTGGGTACTGGGAATGCCAGGGGGGCTGTAAGGTGCCACAGACAGTCACTATTTATTGGGCTGGGGGGGCTGTTTGTGCCTCTGGGTACTGGGGATGTCGGGACGGTGGCACTTACCTCATTGTAGTAGGGGCAGTTAGTGGATTCCTTCATGGACGTGTACTTCTTCTCGTCCCCCACCTCCACACACACCACCGGGTCCATGTTCAGTCCCACCAGCTGCCGGGCCTCTATGACGGTGATGCTCACCTGGGGAAGGGAAGGGACTGAAGGAACCGGAGTGGGAATAAAGGGGAATAAATAGAGGGAAGGAGGAATAACTTGGGGTTCAGAGAAATGGAAGGTGGAACCTGCTCATCTATTCAGGCCATTCCCTGACTGAGAATGATCAGAATGTACCATCTTACTTACGGGGGAGCGTGTGTCTAAGGCTGGCCAAGCACGGGCTGATATTAGCCGCAGCCTATTGGCCTCCCCATCCGTCCCTTCAAAGGATCAACCACCAATGGATCTGCATAGGCCTCCATTATGACCCAATCATTGGCCTAAAAGCCTCATCTAACCCAAAATTTAGATGGACAAATCAGACAAAGGTTCACCCATTTGTTGGCCTTGGGAAACCAGATCATCTTTACCCATAAGCCCAGCTTAACCCTAGGGTTGTCTTTACTGGGTCCTGTGTTTTCATTGCTACTGGTCCATATGGGCTGCCCGGACCCTATCAGCCTGAGATCAGACTATCAATGTTCCAGCTGGGGCCATGTTTTGCTTTTTTCCCCTACTGGGTTCTATGGTTACTGGTCCATTTGGGCTGCCCGGACCCTATCAGCCTGAGATCAGACTATCAATGTTCCAGCTGGGGCCATTTGCTTTCTTCCCCTACTGGGTTCTATGGTTCCTGGTCCATATGGGCTGCCCGGACTCTGAGATCAGACTATCAATGTTCCACCTGGGGCCATTTGCTTTCTTCCCCTACTGGGTTCTATGTTTACTGGTCCATATGATGTCCTTATGAAGGTAAAGAAAGAGACAATCCAGGAAAAGCATGTGAAGAGGAAGTGAAGAGAAGATGAATGTCCTGGATGGAACATTCCATCTACATCTACACGGGCTTCCCATGACCTACTTGGTAATCCATTGGCCGCCCAGCACTTGGCTCCATTTTGATATCAGGTTTGGACCTATAGAGGCAAGAGACATGAGACAATAATGAGGTTTATATTCTCCGCTCATCAACGGTGTCTTATGTAGTCATTCACTTCCTTACTGAGGAACATCTCAGCCTATGGTGGCTGCTCATAGGCTGCTCTTGACATATCTAGAAGCCCAGCCAGTAGCCAAAGTGGGCAAGGTTTGGACAGAAACACTCCTATAGACAGTACAGGACATTACTCTACCCGGAACCTTCCTAGTGGTTTCTGGTCTCCAATTATGTCCCCATAATAACCGTCACCTTTTATTGGACACATTGGTGGTGACGGCTGTAACGGAGGCCAGAGAGATGGTGTCGGGGTCCAGACCTCCAGCCAATCTGATTGCTTTCCTGTCCAAGTCTTCTGTCTCCAGCACAGCAGGTTCATCTGCAAGGAACCCCAACACCCCCCAATTAGTTGGTCTTTACCACAATTACTGGTTGGCTTGTGTTCTAAGACCCACCGGTCAATCAGACTTGGCCAATGCGTCCCATTACCTTGCTTTCTGCTCTCGTCCTTGGGCGGACGCGTCTTCCCAAGCTTCATGGCTGAAAATACCCCTTTGCCAACTCTGCAAATAAGAGGTAACCTTCTATTAGACAGTGTTCTGTGTGGGGTTGGTACTGGCCAAAGGGGCGTGGCCATAGACTGGGCATCACTTGACCAGCCTTGGAATCTATGGTCAACTGGATGCTGAGTATGGAGGAGGAGAGGAGCCTGGGTAGAGGTGGTATAGGGGGTCCATAAGGCTCATGTGATGCAGTCTGGGAATAGCCAAGTGCCCAAGGGGGGCATTAAGGGCCAGAAATCATCATGCAGCAATGGCATTGGGCAACTGGCAGCGGGAAAGGCCAGTAAGGGCCACCATTAGGGCAACAGAGAAGAATAGTAAGGAGAGATCTCTATGGGTTACTGGTGATGCAGCCATTGGCCGCCCAATAACTCCGGCAGCAGAACATATTGCGGACCTGCCGAGCCCAATGGAAGGAAAGCTGATCCCCGGGCCACCTGTACGTATCTATTACCAGAGTGACGAGCGTTTAATGAAATCCTGTCACATGTCCCTCATTAGCCGCCTGGCCGCCATTACTGATTCATGGTGTGGGGGCACAGTGATCTCTGGGCTACGAGCCGCTCCCTCGGCCAAACAATGGGCTTAGCCATAGAAATCCCTTGTCTATGTCCTCTGCAGGCTTAATGGCACTTACAGGGTTAATTCAGTTGCTCTGCTGTAGGCGGGGTCATAAGTCAGTGACACCCATACAGCCTGCCTTCCCCCCACCCCCAGAGTCATGTGACTTGGTCAGAGCAACATCACAAGACCTTCCTCCTCCTACTAAATTTATTTTCAGCCAAGTGTCGCACAAATGCCCACTAGGTGGAGCTATCAATATATATATATATATACAGGTATCGGATCCCTTATCCGGAAACCTATTATACAGAAAGTTCTCAATTACAGAAAGCCCATCTCCCATAGACTCCATTTTTAATCAAATAATTCACCTTTTTAAAAATGATTCCCTTTTCTCTGTAATAATAAAACAGTACCTGTACTTGATCCCAACTAAGATATAATTACCCCTTATTGGGGCAGAACAGCCCTATTGGGGTTATTTCATGGTTAAATGATTCCCTTTTCTCTGTAATAATAAAACAGTACCTGTACTTGATCCCAACTAAGATATAATTACCCCTTATTGGGGCAGAACAGCCCTATTGGGTTATTTAATGGTTAAATGATTCCCTTTTCTCTGTAATAATAAAACAGTACCTGTACTTGATCCCAACTAAGATATAATTACCCCTTATTGGGCCAGAACAGCCCTATTGGGTTTATTTAATGGTTAAATGATTCCCTTTTCTCTGTAATAATAAAACAGTACCTGTACTTGATCCCAACTAAGATATAATTACCCCTTATTGGGGCCAGAACAGCCCTATTGGGGTTATTTCATGGTTAAATGATTCCCTTTCTCTGTAATAATAAAACAGTACCTGTACTTGATCCCACTAAGATATAATTACCCCTATTGGGGCAGAAACAGCCCTATTGGGTTTATTTAATGGTTAAATGATTCCCTTTTCTTGTAATAATAAAACAGTAACCTGTACTTGATCCCAACTAAGATATAATTACCCCTTATTGGGGCAGAACAGCCCTATTGGGTTTATTAATGCGTTAATGATTCCCTTTTCTCTGTAATAATAAAACAGTACCTGTACTTGATCCCAACTAAGATATAATTACCCCTTATTGGGGGCAGAACAGCCCCTATTGGGTTTATTTAATGGTTAAATGATTCCCTTTTCTCTGTAATAATAAAACAGTACCTGTACTTGATCCCAACTAAGATATAATTACCCCTTATTGGGGCAGAACAGCCCTATTGGGTTTATTTCATGGTTAAATGATTCCCTTTTCTCTGTAATAATAAAACAGTACCTGTACTTGATCCCAACTAAGATATAATTACCCCTTATTGGGGCAGAACAGCCCTATTGGGTTTATTTAATGGTTTAAATGATTCCCTTTTCTCTGTAATAATAAAAACAGTACCTGTACTTGATCCCAACTAAGATATAAATTACCCCTTATTGGGGCAGAACAGCCCTATTGGTTTATTTAATGGTTAAATGATTCCCTTTTCTCTGTAATAATAAAACAGAACCTGTACTTGATCCCAACTAAGATATAATTACCCCTTATTGGGCAGAACAGCCCTATTGGTTTATTTAATGTTAAATGATTCCTTTTCTCTGTAAAATAAAAACAGTACCTGTACTTGATCCCAACTAAGATATAATTACCCCTTATTGGGGCAGAACAGCCCTATTGGTTTATTTAATGGTTAAATGGTTCCCTTTTCTCTGTAATAATAAAACAGTACCTGTACTTGATCCCAACTAAGATATAATTACCCCTTATTGGGCAGAACAGCCCTTATTGGTTTAATTAATGGTTAAATGATTCCCTTTTCTCTGTAATAATAAAACAGAACCTGTACTTGATCCCAACTAAGATATAATTACCCCTTATTGGGCAGAACAGCCCTATTGGGTTTATTTAATGGTTAAATGATTCCCTTTTCTCTGTAATAATAAAACAGTACCTGTACTTGATCCCAACTAAGATATAATTACCCCTTATTGGGGCAGAACAGCCCTATTGGGTTTATTTAATGGTTAAATCATTTTTTTAGTAGACTTAAGGAAGGAGATCTGAATTACAGAATTATCCCTTATACAGTAAAACCCCTGGTCCCGAGCATTCTGGATAATATATTATATATATATGTATGTATAAATATACTGTATATACTGTCTATATATATATATATATATATATATATATATATAAACGCCCAGTAGGTGGCGCTATTCCTTTAATTAGTAAGGGAACCATCAATATCATTAAACAATAAAGCAGGGCAGGACTGCTGCTTTGTACAATAAAAGCATTAGATAACACTTGCCTATACAGGCACAACAATGACCGTAACACTGGTAAAGTTTTATCAAATTTCCAGACACAAGTTAAAGAAAGTTCTAGTAACAGAGAAAGAGGGAGGGTCAGTGGCCCTCGGGGCCCCACACAGGGGCCGCAGCAGTAACAACTGGGACCCCCCAACGTGCAGCCAACAGAACTACAACAATATCCATTCATTAAGCACGTTCAGCCGGTCTGGTATGTGCTGCATTGTTTCAGGAGTCAGAACCAGCAGTGCAGAGAATACAAACAGCCAGACAGATACAGCTTTCAATAGCAATTGGTTAGACTTCCCCTTTAATCCCGGCACACTGGGATTAGTCTCTGTTTGGGTAGCTTGCCAGGATTTAATCGTAAGCTCCCGTGCCCCAGGCCGCAGAGATCACATATAAATAACAACTTTCAGACTTAGGAGGTAAAAAAGTTAAAGGGGAAGTTAAATGGGAACAACTGCCATTCTCAGCTACCGGTGCAGGCAGCATTATCCCAATGTTATTCTCTCTCAGTCTAAGGACCTGGGGTACAGCCTAATTACCCCCCCAGCCATTTGCCCCCTGCCTATCAGCACAATGCCCCCCTTACCTGTGTCAGCTCTTCATTCAGCAAAGTGCCCCCCAGCAGCTCTCGGAGTAATTAGTCCCCAGAGGAGCTTTATCCCATGATGCCGCAGTTTGGGGCCTGTGAGGGAATGAGTGAGGGGCCCGGGAGTTGCCGGGGAGGAGGAGTGTGGCAACGGCTGCCAGCTGATACCCCTATCAATATTGGATGAGGGCGAGTGAACCTGAGACAGGGGGCACCGGACTGTAACGAGGGGCTTCTGGGAAGGAGCAGGGAGGGATCCAAACCCCAAGGGGCACCCAGTAGGGGTAATTAGAGTGTCAGCTCTTCTCCTCCCCAGTGTAAAGCCGGGGGAATGGGGTTTTATTAGCACCAAACTGGGATCTGGGCTGGAGCTTTGGGCTCAGTATCCGGTTCCCTCCGACATATTAAATATTAAGAGGCAGCGGCACAAAGGCGGCTCCGGTTTCCCCTGTTCTATGAGCCTTTTGTGCTCCAGCAGCCAAAGGGGCCGGGTACGTTCTGCCCATCTGCCCCACTACCTGCTAAAGGGGAACTAACCCGCCCAGAGCAGGGCAATTCTATCTGCCCCAGTACCTGCTAAAGGGGAACCAACCCGCCCAGAGCAGGGCAATTCTATCTGCCCCAGTACCTGCTAAAGGGGAACTAACCCGTACTTCCTAATGTTCCCTTTCAGCCCCCTCCCCATTCCATTACTGTATTAGTCCCACCGGCCCTGCTGGGAGGCTGTTCCCTGTACCTACCCCCCTTTCTGTAAAGTAGCACTTCCTTATGTTCCCTTTCAGCCCCCTCCCCATTCCATTACTGTATTAGTCCCACCGGCCCTGCTGGGAGGCTGTTCCCTGTACCTACCCCCCTTTCTGTAAAGTAGCACTTCCCTATGTTCCCTTTCAGCCCCCTCCCCATTCCATTACTGTATTAGTCCCACCGGCCCTGCCTGGGAGGCTGTTCCCTGTACCTACCCCCCTTTCTGTAAAGTAGCATCTTCCTTATGTTCCCTTTCAGCCTTCCCCCCCTATTCCTTTACTGTATTAGCCCCACCGGCCCTGCTGGGAGGCTGTTCCCTGTACCTACCCGCCTTTCTGTAAAGTAGCACTTCCTTATGTTCCCTTTCAGCCTCCCCCCCCATTCCTTTACTGTATTAGTCCCACCGGCCCTGCTGGGAGGCTGTTCCCTGTACCTACCCCCCTTTCTGTAAGAGTAGCACTTCCTTATGTTCCCTTTCAGCCTCCCCCCCCTATTCCTTTACTGTATAGCCCCACCGGCCCGCTGGGAGGCTGTTCCTGTACCTACCCGCCTTTCTGTAAAGTAGCACTTCCTTATGTTCCCTTTCAGCCCCCCCCCCCATTCCTTTACTGTATTAGTCCCACCGGGCCCTGCTGGGAGGCTTGTCCCTGTACCTACTCCCCTTTCTGTAAAGTAGCACTTCCTTATGTTCCCTTTCAGCCCCCCCCCCCCCATTCCTTTACTGTATTAGTCCCACCGGCCCTGCTTGGGAGCTGTTCCCTGTACCTACCCCCCTTTCTGTAAAGTAGCACTTCCTTATGTTCCCTTTCAGCCCCCCCCCCCTATTCCTTTACTGTATTAGTCCCACCGGCCCTGCTGGGAGGCTGTTCCCTGTACCTACCCCCCTTTCTGTAAAGTAGCACTTCCTTATGTTCCCTTTCAGCCCCCCCCCTGAATGTAAAGGCAATTTTTACAGTTAAGAATAGAAAAGTTACACAGTGTGTGGGTCACACTCAGTGAGTAGAGAGAGGTGAGTCCCACTCAGTGAGTAGAGAGAGGTGAGTCCCACTCAGTGAGTAGAGAGGCGAGTCACACTCAGTGAGTAGAGAGAGGTGAGTCCCACTCAGTGAGTAGAGAGGCGAGTCACACTCAGTGAGTAGAAAGAGGTGAGTCCCACTCAGTGAGTAGAGAGGTGAGTCACACTCAGTGAGTAGAGAGGTGAGTCACACTCAGTGAGTAGAAAGAGGTGAGTCACACTCAGTGAGTAGAGAGGTGAGTCCCAATCAGTGAGTAGAGTGAGTCAGTGAGTAGAGAGGTGAGTCACACTCAGTGAGTAGAGAGGTGAGTCACACTCAGTGAGTAGAGAGGTGAGTCACACTCAGTGAGTAGAGAGGTGAGTCACACTCAGTGAGTAGAGAGGTGAGTCACACTCAGTGAGTAGAGAGGTGAGTCCCACTCAGTGAGTAGAGAGGTGAGTCCCACTCAGTGAGTAGAGAGGTGAGTCCCACTCAGTGAGTAGAGAGGTGAGTCCCACTCAGTGAGTAGAGAGGTGAGTCACACTCAGTGAGTAGAGAGGTGAGTCCCACTCAGTGAGTAGAGAGGTGAGTCACACTCAGTGAGTAGAGAGGTGAGTCCCACTCAGTGATTAGAGAGGTGAGTCACACTCAGTGAGTAGAGAGGTGAGTCCCACTCAGTGAGTAGAGAGGTGAGTCACACTCAGTGAGTAGAGAGGTGAGTCCCACTCAGTGAGTAGAGAGGTGAGTCACACTCAGTGAGTAGAGAGGTGAGTCCCACTCAGTGAGTAGAGAGGTGAGTCACACTCAGTGAGTAGAGAGGTGAGTCACACTCAGTGAGTAGGGGGGTACCATGCAGCCACACAGCACCTACTTTTCCTTCCCTTCCTTGGTGCCTTTATTCTTCTCCTTGTTTTTGCTGCTGGGTCAGCGCCGCAGGGACAAACAGAACAAACGGATCAGAACCAGGGGGCACAGAGTAACTATATCCATATGTGTGTCCCCTTGTGCCCCGGGGGTAATGTACCTGTGTATAATGTACCCCCGGGCTGGGTATTAGGGAATGTACCTGTGTATAATGTACCCCCAGCTGGGTATTAGGGAATGTACCTGCGTATAATGTACCCCCGGGCTGGGTATTAGGGAATGTACCTGCGTATAATGTACCCGGGCTGGGTATTAGGGAATGTACCTGTGTATAATGTACCCCCGGCTGGGTATTAGGGAATGTACCTGTGTATAATGTACCCCCGGGCTGGGTATTAGGGAATGTACCTGTGTATAATGTACCCCCAGCTGGGTATTAGGGAATGTACCTGCGTATAATGTACCCCCAGCTGGGTATTAGGGAATGTACCTGTGTATAATGTACCCCCGGGCTGGTTATAGGGAATGTACCTGCGTATAATGTACCCCCGGGCGGTATTAGGGAATGTACCTGTGTATAATGTACCCCCGGGCTGGGGTATAGAATTGTACCTGTGTATAATGTCCCCCGGGCTGGGTATTAGGGAATGTACCTGCATATAATGTACCCCCGGGCTGGGTATTAGGGAATGTACCTGCATATAATGTACCCCGGGCTGGGTATTAGGGAATGTACCTGCGTATAATGTACCCCCGGGCTGGGTATTAGGGAATGTACCTGTGTATAATGTACCCCCTGGCGTATTAGGGAATGTACCTGCGTATAATGTACCCCCGGGCTGGGTATTAGGGGAAATGTACCTGCGTATAATGTACCCCGGGTGGGTATTAGGGAATGTACCTGTGTATAATGTACCCCAGCTGGGTATTAGGGAATGTACCTGCGTATAATGTACCCCCAGCTGGGTATTAGGGAATGTACCTGCGTATAATGTACCCCCAGCTGGGTATTAGGGAATGTACCTGTGTATAATGTACCCCCCTGGGTATTAGGGAATGTACCTGCGTATAATGTACCCCCAAGCTGGGTATTAGGGAATGTACCTGCGTATAATGTACCCCCGGGCTGGGTATTAGGGAATGTACCTGTGTATAATGTACCCCCGGGCTGGGTATTAGGGAATGTACCTGTGTATAATGTACCCCCGGGCTGGGTATTAGGGAATGTACCTGCGTATAATGTACCCCCGGGCTGGGTATTAGGGAATGTACCTGCGTATAATGTACCCCCGGGCTGGGTATTAGGGAATGTACCTGCGTATAATGTACCCCCGGGCTGGGTATTAGGGAATGTACCTGTGTATAATTACCCCCGGGCTGGTATTAGGGAATGTACCTGTGTATAATGTACCCCCCGGCTGGGTATTAGGGAATGTACCTGCGTATAATGTACCCCCGGGCTGGGTATTAGGGAATGTACCTGCGTATAATGTACCCCGCTGGGTATTAGGAATGTACCTGTGTATAATGTACCCCCGGGCTGGGTATTAGGGAATGTACCTGTGTATAATGTACCCCCGGGCTGGGTATTAGGGAATGTACCTGCGTATAATGTACCCCCGGGCTGGGTATTAGGGAATGTACCTGCGTATAATGTACCCCCGGGCTGGGTATTAGGGAATGTACCTGTGTATAATGTACCCCCGGGCTGGGTATTAGGGAATGTACCTGCGTATAATGTACCCCCGGGCTGGGTATTAGGGAATGTACCTGCGTATAATGTACCCCGGCTGGGTATTAGGGAATGTACCTGCGTATAATGTACCCCCGGCTGGGTATTAGGGAATGTACCTGCGTATAATGTACCCCCAGGGGGGTATTAGGGAATGTACCTGTGTATAATGTACCCGGGCTGGGTATTAGGGAATGTACCTGCGTATAATGTACCCCCGGGCTGGGTATTAGGGAATGTACCTGCGTATAATGTACCCCCGGGCTGGGTATTAGGGAATGTACCTGCGTATAATGTACCCCCGGGTGGTATTAGGGAATTACCTGTGTATAATGTACCCCCGGGCTGGGTATGTGAGGGAATGTACCTGTGTATAATGTACCCGCCGGGCTGGGTATTAGGGAATGTACCTGTGTATAATGTACCCCCGGGGGCTGGGTATTAGGGAATGTACCTGCGTATAATGTACCCCCAGCTGGGTATTAGGGAATGTACCTGTGTATAATGTACCCCCGGGCTGGGTATTAGGGAATGTACCTGCGTATAATGTACCCCCGGGCTGGGTATTAGGGAATGTACCTGTGTATAATGTACCCCCGGGCTGGGTATTAGGGAATGTACCTGCGTATAATGTACCCCCGGGCCTGCGTAGGTATAGGTGAATTTACGCTGTGATAATGTACCCCCAGCGGGGATGGTATTAGGAATGTACCGGGTCTGGTTGCATAATGTACCCCGGTGGCGTGCTGGTGCAGCGAGTGTGATCCTAGTAATTAGGGAGGAGTTTTAATGTAGCCTGGTGTTGTCTATAAGTGTTTACCCCTTCGGGGCTGCGGCTATGTAGGGAACTGTACCGTGCATATAATGTACCCCCGCGGCTGGTATGTAGGGAAACTGGTACCTGGCATTAATGTTACCCTCCGGTTCTGGGATTTCTGTATTAGGGAATGACCTGTGTGATTATAATTGTACCCCCGGTCGTGTGTCGGATTCTCCGATCGTGTTGATGATGTACTTAGGTATTGAAGATTGATTGTGGTGGTGGTTTCTGGCTTCTGCTGGATGTTTATGTGTTATTATTATTCGTGATGTGAATGTGTACGCTGTGAAGTGTTCGTGTGCGTTTCGGTATTTGATTAGTGATATGATCGAGTTGTTGATGAAGTGTTGTATTGTGACCTCGTATGGGCATCTGGGAATTAGGTAGAGATGATGAGTTAGCCTGCCCTGTTATTAAATTCTGTGGTGTACGGCGTGGTCTCATGGGTAGTGTCGTCTTGTCTATTAGGTGTGGAAGATCGTACCTGGTGTTATCAATGTACCCCCGGCCTGCGCTATATAGAGATACGCTGGTGATTGTATATACCTGAGCGTCATATATGTACTCACCTCTGTGCTGAGCTTAATAGGGTGGTTTATTTGAGGGAATTTAGCCTGTTCTAAGAAGTACCCCCGGTGTCTGGGTGTTCGTGTGTTTATTTAGTATGTGGAATTGGTTGGTACCTGGAGTCTTAGGAGATATTACCGCCGCGGCTGGTGGTATTAGGAATGACCCTGTGTATAATGCTACGCCCCGGTCTGGGTACTTTATGTGAATTGACCTGTTGTTTATAATGTGTACCCCTAGTCTTGAGTGGCGGGTATAGGAATGGTACCTGATGTGTGTAATGTACCGCCGCGGCTGGATGTTATTATGGGTTGTTGTAAACCTGTTAGTGGGGTTAATTTTTATAATGTACCCCCGGCTGACTGGTCATTCTCTCGGTGTTGAGTTTATGTGTTCATGGTTACAGTGGCTCGACGGATCGATCGTGTATTAGGGAATGTACCGTGTATAATGGTACCCTCCGGGGTGGGTATTAGGAATATGTTGGTACCTGTGATGAATGTTCCTGGGCTTTAACGCGCCAGCGTTTCTGAGGTGGCGCTAGTTACTATTATCTGGTGTCGCTGTGGTATTAGGAAGTTGTACCTGTGATAATGTACCCCGGACTGCGTATTAAGGAAGTGTACCTGTGTATAATGTATACCTCCCTGGGTGGCTGTCTGGTTATAGCGTGAGATGACTACTGCGTATAATGTGATCCCCCGGCTGTGTGTATTAGGGAATGTACGTGGTTCAGAGAAGTGTACCCCCGGCTGGCGTATTAGGAAGTGTTTACCTGCGTATAATGTACCCCCGGGCTGGGTATTAGGAATGTACCTGTGTATAATGTACCCCCGGGCTGGGTATTAGGGAATGTACCTGTGTATAATGACCCCCCGGGTTGTGGGTATTAGGGAATGTACCTGTGTATAATGTACCCCCGGGCTGGGTATTAGGGAATGTACCTGTGTATAATGTACCCCGGGCTGGGTATTAGGAATTGTACCTGCGTATAATGTACCTCCCGGGGTCTGTGGCAGAATACTCTTCTGGTGCTCTTGCTATTTAGTGTGGTTACTGTTAGTATCCGATAGGTAGTGTGGTAGTGTCGGTTCTTGAGTACGTTGTCGTTCGCTGATAGACGTTATCCTCCCATGTGGTCTGTGTCTTATGTCTGATCCTGGGCTATTAGTGGGTAATCTGATGATACCGCGTGTGATATTAAGGTGAGAGTACCGCTGCCGGTGACATGTTATGCTTATGTAGGCAGTGTAGATGTACCTCGGCATGGTATGTGATTAGAGAAGCTGGTACCCCTCATTGGGTTTTGGTCATAATATAGGATAACGTTTCTTGACCTGTGGTGTATCTAATGTACCCCTGTGGTAATGGCATGAAGGTGTCTTTTGGCATTGTGATCGCGCTTGTGGAGTGTATTAGGATTGTACCTCGTGTTGTCTATAAGGTGCTTACCGCGTCGTCCCTTGGGGCTGGGTTAATTAGGAATGTACCTGTGATAATGATCACCCGCCCTGCGGGGTGTCGGGAATTAGGAACTGTACCTGTTGTGTATATATGTACCCCTCGGGCGCTTGGGGTTATCTACCGGAAGTGTACCTGGTGTTATGAATTACCCCCGGGCTGGGTATTAGGGAAGTGTACCTGCTTTATAATGTACCCCGCGGCTGGGTATTAGGAAATGTACCTGTTGTATAATGTACCCCCGGCTGGGTATTAGGGCAAGTACCGTGTTATAATTACCCCGTGGGTATAGGAATGGTGTGTACCTTGATAATGCTACCCGCCGGGTCTGGGTATTAGTAAGGAGAATCGTGACCTGTGTATAATGTACCCCGCTGGGTATAGGGGAATGTAACCTGCGTGTATAAATGTACCCCCGGGCGCGGTATTAGGAATTACCTGTGCTATAAGTGTACCCCCCCCGGGCTGGGTAGTTAGGGAATGTACCCTGTGTGAGTGTTATAATGACCCCCGGTGTGGGTGATTAGGAATGTACCTGTGGATAATGTGACCCCGGGCTGGGGTATTAGGGAAGTAACCGGTGGTATAAGCACCCCCGGGCTGTCTGGGTGTGTTACTAGGGGAACGTATACCGTGTATAATGTACCCCCGGGTGGTTATTAGGAATTACCGTGCACTTATAATCTGTTGCCCCGGGCTGTGGCTGTATTAGGGAATGTACCTGTGTAGGTAATTGGGTACCGCCTGCTGGGGTGTGATCGTAATCCGATCGTCGTGTAGTAGGGTATAGGGATGTACCGTTGATGTCGTATAATGGTACCCCGGGTGTCTGGGTATTAGGGAATTACGCAATGCATATAATTGCTACGGACTTTTCTCCTTTCCTTTATGATCCTGCTCTCTGAACCAAGGACAACTAGCGTTACAGGCTAGCGCTTGGTGTGGCAGAATAGGGAAAGGGGCAAGTAACCAAACACCAAGCATCCATGCAATATTGCTGTACCTACTTGTTACCACCCCGCTGGAGTCTACTTTCGCCTTACAGTCCCCTCTGTATAATAAACTCCTTATTATGCCTGCCTGAGAGCACTCAAGCGATCACGAGTCTCACTAATCTTAGATTCATATTGGTCATCCTGAGCACCAGAGACTATTGCCGCATGTGGGTCGGATTAGGGTAATTATCACAAAGCCGTCGCCTCTCTTCCTGTTCACATGTAGTGACTCCCCAGAGCCCACGAGGGGCAGTTACTGAATCCCTGGTCCATTTACAGGTACAAAAGCCAACAGGTAGAACATAACCCAGTTATATATGTGTGTGATAGTCCTGTGGCACGTGGGTAGGTAGGTATGAGTAGATACGCGGGTAGGTATATAGGTAGATACGCGGGTAGGTCTATAGGTAGATACGCGGGTAGGTCTATAGGTAGATACGCGGGTAGGTATATAGGTAGATACACGGGTAGGTCTATAGGTAGATACGCGGGTAGGTCTATAGGTAGATACGCGGGTAGGTCTATAGGTAGATACGCGGGTAGGTCTATAGGTAGATACGCGGGTAGGTCTATCAGCAGATACACGTTGAGCGAGGGTAGGTATATAGGTAGATACGCAGGTAGGTCTATAGGTAGATACACGGGTAGGTCTATAGGCTGATACGCGGGTAGGTATATAGGTAGATACGCGGGTAGGTCTATAGGCAGATACGTGGGTAGGTCTATAGGCAGATACACGGGTAGGTATATAGGTAGATACGCGGGTAGGTATATAGGTAGATACGCGGGTAGGTATATAGGTAGATACACGGGTAGGTCTATAGGTAGATACGCGGGTAGGTCTATAGGTAGATACGCGGGTAGGTATATAGGCAGATACACAGGTAGGTCTATAGGCAGATACGCGAGCAGGTCTATAGGTAGATACGCGGGTAGGTATGTGGGTGGATATGTAGGTGGCATACATCCAAACATTTGAAAAATGTAAAGAGGGGAAAAAATTGTGACCACACCCACTTTTGTGACCACACCCCCTAAATACCACTCCCATTTGACTAAATCTGGCAGGTTATATAAAGTTTGAACACATTTCTGGGGGTTTTGGGGTCTTGTTTTATGTGTTATTACAGCTTTTCTTATGAAGGTGAAGTTGCCCTTTAAACTGTGAGTCTCAGTTCCCCCAAGAGACCTGTTTAGCTTATTAGTTACACTTGTATCTCAGTGCAGGTGTAGCTTGTTGAGTTTCTGGGCTCTCTGTCAAAAGCTACTTTTTTAATTAAGTTTGAGAAACATTGTATCTAAGTGCAGGTGCAGCTTGTTGAGTTTCTGGGCTCTCTGTCAAAATTCTGATCCCAGAATATATAAACTTCACACATCACACAGGGTCAAACTTCTTATTGGTCTTTATTGGCCAATCAGTGCCCCCAAACACAATGCAACTCCTGAATAGATTCACCCCCCCCCCTTAGTCACATGGTACCTGGGCTCCTCGTCGCCTCTGCTGGGGAAAGAGCAGACACAGTGAGATGAGCAGAGTTGCCATATTGCTTTCCCCGCACCCCCACAGCACACAGACTGCCTGTAATATACCCCCCCAGCACCCCCCCACAGCACACAGACTGCCTGTAATGTACCCCCACAGCACCCCCCCACAGCACACAGACTGCCTGTAATATACCCCCCAGCACCCCCCCACAGCACACAGACTGCCTGTAATGTACCCCCACAGCACCCCCCACAGCACACAGACTGCCTGTAATATACCCCCCCAGCACCCCCCCACAGCACACAGACTGCCTGTAATGTACCCCCACAGCACCCCCCCACAGCACACAGACTGCCTGTAATGTACCCCCCCCAGCACCCGCCCCACAGCACACAGACTGCCTGTAATGTACCCCCCCAGCACCCCCCCCACAGCACACAGACTGCCTGTAATATACCCCCCCAGCACCCCCCCACAGCACACAGACTGCCTGTAATGTACCCCCCCAGCACCCCCCCACAGCACCACAGACTGCCTGTAATATACCCCCCAGGCACCCCCCACAGCACACAGACTGCCTGTAATGTACCCCCCCAGCACCCCCCCACAGCACACAGACTGCCTGTAATATACCCCCCAGCACCCCCCACAGCACACAAACTGCCTGTAATGTACCCCCACAGCACCCCCCCACAGCACACAGACTGCCTGTAATGTACCCCCCAGCACCCCCCCACAGCACACAGACTGCCTGTAATGTACCCGCCCCAGCACCCCCCACAGCACACAGACTGCCTGTAATGTACCCCCCCAGCACCCCCCACAGCACCACAGACTGCCTGGTAATGTACCCCCCAGCATCCCCCCACAGCACACAGACTGCCTGTAATGTACCCCCCCAGCCAGCACCCCCACAGCACACAGACTGCCTGTAATATACCCCCCCAGCACCCCCCCCACAGCACACAGACTGCCTGTATGTACCCCCCCCAGCACCCCCCCACAGCACACAGACTGCCTTAATATACCCCCCCAGCACCCCCCCACAGCACACAGACTGCCTGTAATGTACCCCCCAGCACCCCCCCCACAGCACACAGACTGCCTGTAATATACCCCCCCAGCACCCCCCACAGCATACAGACTGCCTGTAATGTACCCCCCCAGCACCCCCCACAGCATACAGACTGCCTGTTAATGTACCCCCCCAGCACCCCCCACAGCACACAGACTGCCTGTAATATACCCCCCCAGCACCCCCCACAGCACACAGACTGCCTGTAATGTACCCCCCCAGCACCCCCCACAGCACACAGACTGCCTGTAATATACCCCCCAGCACCCCCCCACAGCACACAGACTGCCTGTAATGTACCCCCCCAGCACCCCCCCACAGCACACAGACTGCCTGTAATATACCCCCCCAGCACCCCCCCACAGCACACAAACTGCCTGTAATGTACCCCACAGCACCCCCCCACAGCACACAGGACTGCCTGTAATGTACCCCCCCAGCACCCCCCCACAGCACACAGACTGCCTGTAATGTACCCCCCCAGCACCCCCCCACAGCACACAGACTGCCTGTAATGTACCCCCCAAGCACCCCCCCACAGCACACAGACTGCCTGTAATGTACCCCCCAGCACCCCCCCACAGCACACAGACTGCCTGTAATATACCCCCCCAGCACCCCCCCCACAGCACACAGACTGCCTGTAATGTACCCCCCCCAAGCACCCCCCCACAGCACACAGACTGCCTGTAATATACCCCCCCAGCACCCCCCCACAGCACACAGACTGCCTGTAATGTACCCCCAGCACCCCCCCCACAGCACACAGACTGCCTGTAATATACCCCCCAGCACCCCCCCACAGCATACAGACTGCCTGTAATGTACCCCCCCAGCACCCCCCCACAGCATACAGACTGCCTGTAATGTACCCCCCCAGCACCCCCCCACAGCACACAGACTGCCTGTAATATACCCCCCAGCACCCCCCCACAGCACCCCCCCCCACAGCACACAGACTGCCTGTAATGTACCCCCCAGCACCCCCCCACAGCATACAGACTACCTGTAATGTACCCCCCAGCACCCCCCCACAGCATACAGACTGCCTGTAATGTACCCCCCCAGCACCCCCCCACAGCACACAGACTGCCTGTAATATACCCCCCCAGCACCCCCCCACAGCACACAGACTGCCTGTAATATACCCCCCAGCACCCCCCCACAGCACAGCACACAGACTGCCTGTAATATACCCCCCAGCACCCCCCACAGCACACAGACTGCCTGTTAATGTACCCCCCCAGCACCCCCCCCACAGCACACAGACTGCCTGTAATATACCCCCCAGCACCCCCCACAGCACACAGACTGCCTGTAATATACCCCCCCAGCACCCCCCCACAGCACAGCACACAGACTGCCTGTAATATACCCCCCAGCACCCCCCCACAGCACACAGACTGCCTGTAATATACCCCCCCAGCACCCCCCCACAGCACACAGACTGCCTGTAATGTACCCCCCCAGCACCCCCCCACAGCACAGCACACAGACTGCCTGCAATGTACCCCAGCACCCCCCCCACAGCACACAGACTGCCTGTAATATACCCCCAGCACCCCCCCACAGCACCCCCCCCCACAGCACAGCACACAGACTGCCTGTAATATACCCCCCAGCACCCCCCACAGCACACAGACTGCCTGTAATATACCCCCCCAGCACCCCCCCACAGCACAGCACACAGACTGCCTGCAATGTACCCCCCCCAGCACCCCCCCCCCCAGCACCCCCCCAGCACCCCCCCACAGCACCCCCCCCACAGCACAGCACACAGACTGCCTGTAATATACCCCCTGCCCCCCCCCACAGCACACAGACTGCCTGCAATGTACCCCCCCAGCACCCCCCCACAGCACAGCACACAGGACTGCCTGTAATATACCCCCTGCCCCCCCCCCCACAGCACACAGACTGCCTGCAATGTACCCCCCCAGCACCCCCCCACAGCACAGCACACAGACTGCCTGTAATATACCCCCTGCCCCCCCCCCCACAGCACACAGACTGCCTGTAATATACCCCCAGCACCCCCCACAGCACCCCCCCCACAGCACAGCACACAGACTGCCTGCAATATACCCCCCCAGCACCCCCCCACAGCACAGCACACAGGACTGCCTGCAATGTACCCCCTGCCCCCCCCCCACAGCACACAGACTGCCTGTAATATACCCCCAGCACCCCCCCACAGCACCCCCCCCACAGCACAGCACACAGACTGCCTGCAATATACCCCCCAGCACCCCCCACAGCACAGCACACAGACTGCCTGCAATGTACCCCCCCAGCACCCCCCCCGCACCCCACAAACTGCCTGTAACAGACACTGACGTGCAGAAATATTATTATTTGGGTTGACTTCCCCTTTAAAGTGAGTGTCATTAGTGAGGGCGGGGCCAGCACTTGCCTTGGGACCGCCTTATATCCGTCGTTCATCTTACTGCGCATGTCCGACACCTTGCTGTGTGCCCCCCGGGGGGGTGGGAGAGAAGAGAGCACAATATTATCCTCTTGGTACCAGTCCCTGTTGGTTCTGGGAGGGACGGGTCAGTACAAAGGCAATGGGTCCTGTTATTAGACATAAGGGCACCCATGGCGGCTGCTGATTGGCTGGAGGGGGACTTGGAGGAATTTTTTTTAATACTAAAATTGGAATTTTTCTTAAATTATGTCAGACAGTTCTGATTGGCCATTCAGCACTGGAGGGCGGAGCTTATGATGATACATATCCATTATCTCCACCCATATAGCAAACTGCTCAGGCTCCATTTCTGTTGGTCTGTGACATCACCAGGGGGTGGAGCATTAAGGGGAGGGGCCATACACAAGGCTGGGAGGCAAATGGAGCTCTGCTCCTTATAATGTAGTGGTGTTACGGGGGTCACAGGAACAACCATTTTGCCCCTGGGGCATTAAAGCGGGAGAGTCACCTTTAAGTTAACTATTAGTATATTACAGAATGGCCAATTCTGTGCAACTTTTCAATTGGTCTTCATTATTTATTTGTTATAGTTCTTGCATTATTTGCCTTCTTCTTCTAACTGGGGGTCACTGACCCCGGCAACAAACCCTATTGCTCTGTGAGGCTCCAGTTTTATTGTTATTGTTACTTTTTATTCCTTTCTTTTCTATTCAGCCCCTCCCTCTATTCATATACCAGTCTCTTATCCAAACTACTCCCTGGTTGCTAAGGTAACTTGGACCCTAGCGATCAAATCGCTGCTGAACTGAAAATGAAATAACTAAAATAAATAAATAAATAAATAATGAAGACCAATTGCAAATTGTCTCAGAATATCACTCTCTACCTCATACTAACAGTTACACCCCCCCCATTGTGACCTCAGCCCAGCAGTGACGTCACTATTATCAGTTCCTATAGGAAAAGGATAGGGGCAGGAATATTTACCCAGCAAGGCGCTTATTCTCCTCCTGGCGATCATCATCGTGGCTGTGCGGGTACAAAACATTGGGTGTGAGTGGGACATTTCTGGGGGGCATAGCCGGGGGCACATTGCCAAATCCTGTGCCTATTCCCTATGCTGAATGTGTCCCAATGACTGGTGCCCAATTATATCCCATCAAACCCTTTATCTGCACAAACCCCGCCCACTACCAAAGCAACCCCAGAGCTGCGACCAATACAGGAGATGCTGCGCCCCCATTGTGGCGTCACCTCATTGGCCCCAGTGCTGTCAGTCATGCATTTAAAGCGACGGCGCAGTCACACACATGCACAGGGCAAATCCATGAAGGAATACAGAGATAGGATGAAAGAGGAAAAAGTGCCCCCCTGGGTACAAATGTGCCATACAATAGTATCTTGGGGGTTAGAGTTGGCACCTGGGGGCATTGGGGGTTCCTTAAATACATGTGTCCCTTGGTTAGTGCCCCCGTCATTCATTCTCCTGCCCCCCCCCCCATCACTATGGGAACGACAGGGGCATTTCCTTAGGGAGCGGCAGTTTGGTTTCCCAGGCAACCAGTGATCCCTTGCACATGAGAGCGGTTCCCACGGCGGCGATGGATTCAGCGGAATGTTCTGCCGTCTCTCCCCTCCCTGCGCGGATACATTATTTATCTGAGTGAATAATTCAGGCGTTTACCTGCGGAACAGATCTAATATTTATCCTTCTGTCTGCCCCGCATGTCAGTATCCCTACACAGCGACCTGGAACTGCCCCCCCGGGGGCAAATATACACAGCAGGGGTTAAAGGTCACATATAAAAGACAGTAATGCTGCCCCCAATGGGAGGCAAATAGGGAAACTGCCCTGGGACAATTACACCTGCACCTGAAGGCATGGGGCACAGCAGGTACAGGGGGCAAGTTACTGACTGGGGGGCAAGTTACTGACTGGGGGGCAAAATGCAGTAGGACATGAGGGTTGCACTAGGGAAAAGATGGAGACACTAGGACAAAAGTATGGCAGAAGGGCAGAATGGAGACTGTGGGGCAAATAGACAGTAGGAAAAGATGGAGCCATTAGGACAAGCTGGAGACAGTAGGGCAAGATGGAGACAGTAGGGTAAGATGGAGACAGTAGGGCAAGATGGAGACAGTAGGGCAAGTTGGAGACAGTAGGGCAAGTTGGAGACAGTAGGGCAAGATGGAGACAGTAGGGCAAGATGGAGACAGTAGGACAAGATGGAGACAGTAGGGTAAGATGGGGACAGTAGGACAAGATGGAGACAGTAGGACAAGATGAAGACAGTAGGACAAGCTGGAGACAGTAGGGTAAGATGGTGAAAGTAGGACAAGATGGAGACAGTAGAGAATAATGGAGACAGTAGGGCAAGATGGAGACAGTAGGACAAGATGGAGACAGTAGGACAAGATGGGGACAGTAGGGCAAGATGGAGACTGTAGGGCAAGATGGAGACAGTAGGGCAAGATTGAGACAGTAGGGCAAGATGGAGACAGTAGGGCAAGATTGAGACAGTAGGGCAAGATGGAGACAGTAGGGCAAGATGGAGACAGTAGGGCAAGATGGAGACAGTAGGACAAGATGGAGACAGTAGGGCAAGATGGAGACAGTAGGACAAGATGGAGACAGTAGGACAAGATGGAGACAGTAGGACAAGATGGAGACAGTAGGGCAAGATGGAGACAGTAGGACAAGATGGAGACAGTAGGACAAGATGGGGACAGTAGGGTAAGATGGAGACAGTAGGACAAGATGGAGACAGTAGGGTAAGATGGAGACAGTAGGACACGATGGAGACTGCAGGGCATGAGAGTGTCAGTACTCAGGTTGTACTCACAGTACAGCTGGAGGGACACAGGTTGGATAAAACCAATAATACTAAGATCTCTGCCCTGAGCCCATTCAGCCAGTCTGTATCTGCAGCTCAGCTCTTTAGCTCCCCCTGCTGCCCCATCTAGGGAAATGCCACAAGATGGAGACAGTAGAGAATAATGGAGACAGTAGGGCAAGATGGAGACAGTAGGGCAAGATGGAGACAGTAGGGCAAGATGGAGACAGTAGGGCAAGATGGAGACAGTAGGGCAAGATGGAGACAGTAGGGCAAGATGGGGACAGTAGGGCAAGATGGAGATGGTAGGACAAGATGGAGACAGTAGGACAAGATGGGGACAGTAGGGCAAGATGGAGACAGTAGGGCAAGATGGAGACAGTAGGGCAAGATGGAGACAGTAGGACAAGATGGGGACAGTAGGGCAAGATGGAGACAGTAGGGCAAGATGGAGACAGTAGGGCAAGATGGAGACAGTAGGACAAGATGGGGACAGTAGGGCAAGATGGAGACAGTAGGGCAAGATGGAGACAGTAGGGCAAGATGGAGACAGTAGGGCAAGATGGAGACAGTAGGGCAAGATGGAGACAGTAGGACAAGATGGAGACAGTAGGGTAAGATGGGGACAGTAGGGCAAGATGGAGACAGTAGGGCAAGATGGAGACAGTAGGGCAAGATGGAGACAGTAGAGAATAATGGAGACAGTAGGGCAAGATGGAGACAGTAGGGCAAGATGGAGACAGTAGGACAAGATGGGGACAGTAGGGCAAGATGGAGACAGTAGGGCAAGATGGAGACAGTAGGGTAAGATGGAGACAGTAGGACACGATGGAGACTGCAGGGCATGAGAGTGTCAGTACTCAGGTTGTACTCACAGTACAGCTGGAGGGACACAGGTTGGATAAAACCAATAATACTAAGATCTCTGCCCTGAGCCCATTCAGCCAGTCTGTATCTGCAGCTCAGCTCTTTAGCTCCCCCTGCTGCCCCATCTAGGGAAATGTCACAAGATGGAGACAGTAGAGAATAATGGAGACAGTAGGGCAAGATGGAGACAGTAGGACAAGATGGAGACAGTAGGACAAGATGGGGACAGTAGGGCAAGATGGAGACAGTAGGGCAAGATGGAGACAGTAGGGCAAGATGGAGACAGTAGGACAAGATGGAGACAGTAGGGTAAGATGGGGACAGTAGGGCAAGATGGAGACAGTAGGGCAAGATGGAGACAGTAGGGCAAGATGGAGACAGTAGGGTAAGATGGGGACAGTAGGGTAAGATGGAGACAGTAGGGCAAGATGGGGACAGTAGGGCAAGATGGAGACAGTAGGACAAGATGGAGACAGTAGGAGAAGATGGAGACAGTAGGACAAGATGGGGACAGTAGGGCAAGATGGAGACAGTAGGACAAGATGGGGACAGTAGGGCAAGATGGAGACAGTAGGGCAAGATGGAGACAGTAGGGCAAGATGGAGACAGTAGGGCAAGATGGAGACAGTAGGGCAAGATGGAGACAGTAGGACAAGATGGAGACAGTAGGGTAAGATGGAGACAGTAGGGCAAGATGGGGACAGTAGGGCAAGATGGTGAAAGTAGGACAAGATGGAGACAGTAGAGAATAATGGAGACAGTAGGGCAAGATGGAGACAGTAGGACAAGATGGAGACAGTAGGACAAGATGGGGACAATAGGGCAAGATGGAGACAGTAGGGCAAGATGGAGACAGTAGGGCAAGATGGAGACAGTAGGGCAAGATGGAGACAGTAGGGCAAGATGGAGACAGTAGGGCAAGATGGAGACAATAGGGCAAGATGGAGACAGTAGGGCAAGATGGAGACAGTAGGACAAGATGGAGACAGTAGGGTAAGATGGAGACAGTAGGACACGATGGAGACTGCAGGGCATGAGAGTGTCAGTACTCAGGTTGTACTCACAGTACAGCCGGAGGGACACAGGTTGGATAAAACCAATAATACTAAGATCTCTGCCCTGAGCCCATTCAGCCAGTCTGTATCTGCAGCTCAGCTCTTTAGCTCCCCCTGCTGCCCTATCTAGGGAAATGCCACATGAATGATATATCTTTTTGCTCTTTGCCCAGTTGTTCCATCTTGCAGGTCACATGAAGAAAACATGGGGAAAGGGGGCATAATTGGCAGGGAAAGGGGGCATAATTGGAAAGGGGGCATAACTCTCAGGGAAAGGGGGCATAATTGGCAGGGAAAGGGGGCATAATTGGCAGGGAAAGGGGGCATAATTGGAAAGGGGGCATAACTCTCAGGGAAAGGGGGCATAATTGGCAGGGAAAGGGGGTATAACTAATAAGTATAAATACCCCACCTTTCTCCTGACACTTCAGGACCAGTTCTAATGCAGTGCTGACATTATTTGGGGTAAAATGTCCCACTGATGGTACTGAGGCCTGTGAGGGGGAGAGGGGGGTAAGTGTAGGAGAGCAGAGCAGACAGAGGGGGCGCCACAGCACACCATGCACATCACCCCTGTGCAGCACTGCTACCTGGAGAGCAGCGAACACTGGCTGTTATTATCCCCCTCGCCCACATCTTCTTCGCTGTTATAGTAATCCCCCTCTTCTTCATTCCTAGGGGCAGCAACACAGAGAAAGGCATGAGCGCCCCCTTCAGGAGTGTGGGGCTCAAACAGTTACCCCCTGGTTCCAAGAGCCCCCCTTGAGGAATGTAGGACCCCCAGTTATAGCAACGACTCCCGTTCTGTATTGCTGGGCACATTGGGAAGGCAAGAGCCCCCCTTGAGGAACGTAGGACCCCCAGTTATAGCAATGACTCCCGTTCTGTATTGCTGGGCACATTGGGAAGGCAAGAGCCCCCCTTGAGGAATGTAGGACCCCTAGTTATAGCAATGACTCCTGTTCTGTATTGCTGGGCACATTGGGAAGGCAAGAGCCCCCCTTGAGGAATGTAGGACCCCTAGTTATAGCAATGACTCCTGTTCTGTATTGCTGGGCACATTGGGAAGGCAAGAGCCCCCCTTGAGGAATGTAGGACCCCTAGTTATAGCAATGACTCCTGTTCTGTATTGCTGGGCACATTGGGAAGGCAAGAGCCCCCCTTGAGGAATGTAGGACCCCCAGTTATAGCAACGACTCCCGTTCTGTATTGCTGGGCACATTGGGAAGGCAAGAGCCCCCCTTGAGGAATGTAGGACCCCCAGTTATAGCAACGACTCCTGTTCTGTATTGCTGGGCACATTGGGAAGGCAAGAGCCCCCCTTGAGGAATGTAGGACCCCCAGTTATAGCAACGACTCCCGTTCTGTATTGCTGGGCACATTGGGAAGGCAAGAGCCCCCCTTGAGGAATGTAGGACCCCCAGTTATAGCAACGACTCCTGTTCTGTATTGCTGGGCACTTTGGGAAGGCAAGAGCCCCCCTTGAGGAATGTAGGACCCCCAGTTATAGCAATGACTCCTGTTCTGTATTGCTGGGCACATTGGGAAGACAAGAGCCCCCCTTGAGGAATGTAGGACCCCCAGTTATAGCAATGACTCCTGTTCTGTATTGCTGGGCACATTGGGAAGGCAAGAGCCCCCCTTGAGGAATGTAGGACCCCCAGTTATAGCAACGACTCCCGTTCTGTATTGCTGGGCACATTGGGAAGGCAAGAGCCCCCCTTGAGGAATGTAGGACCCCCAGTTATAGCAATGACTCCTGTTCTGTATTGCTGGGCACATTGGGAAGGCAAGAGCCCCCCTTGAGGAATGTAGGACCCCCAGTTATAGCAACGACTCCCGTTCTGTATTGCTGGGCACATTGGGAAGGCAAGAGCCCCCCTTGAGGAATGTAGGACCCCCAGTTATAGCAACGACTCCTGTTCTGTATTGCTGGGCACTTTGGGAAGGCAAGAGCCCCCCTTGAGGAATGTAGGACCCCCAGTTATAGCAATGACTCCTGTTCTGTATTGCTGGGCACATTGGGAAGACAAGAGCCCCCCTTGAGGAATGTAGGACCCCCAGTTATAGCAATGACTCCTGTTCTGTATTGCTGGGCACACTGGGGAGACAAGAGCCCCCCTTGAGGAACGTAGGACCCCCAGTTATAGCAATAACTCCCGTTCTGTATTGCTGGGCACATTGGGAAGACAAGAGCCCCCCTTGAGGAATGTAGGACCCCCAGTTATAGCAATGACTCCTGTTCTGTATTGCTGGGCACATTGGGAAGGCAAGAGCCCCCCTTGAGGAACGTAGGACCCCCAGTTATAGCAATGACTCCCGTTCTGTATTGCTGGGCACATTGGGAAGGCAAGAGCCCCCCTTGAGGAATGTAGGACCCCCAGTTATAGCAACGACTCCTGTTCTGTATTGCTGGGCACATTGGGAAGGCAAGAGCCCCCCTTGAGGAATGTAGGACCCCCAGTTATAGCAATGACTCCTGTTCTGTATTGCTGGGCACTTTGGGAAGGCAAGAGCCCCCCTTGAGGAATGTAGGACCCCCAGTTATAGCAATGACTCCTGTTCTGTATTGCTGGGCACTTTGGGAAGGCAAGAGCCCCCCTTGAGGAATGTAGGACCCCCAGTTATAGCAATGACTCCTGTTCTGTATTGCTGGGCACACTGGGGAGACAAGAGCCCCCCTTGAGGAACGTAGGACCCCCAGTTATAGCAACGACTCCTGTTCTGTATTGCTGGGCACATTGGGAAGGCAAGAGCCCCCCTTGAGGAATGTAGGACCCCCAGTTATAGCAACGACTCCTGTTCTGTATTGCTGGGCACTTTGGGAAGGCAAGAGCCCCCCTTGAGGAACGTAGGACCCCCAGTTATAGCAACGACTCCTGTTCTGTATTGCTGGGCACTTTGGGAAGGCAAGAGCCCCCCTTGAGGAATGTAGGACCCCCAGTTATAGCAATGACTCCTGTTCTGTATTGCTGGGCACATTGGGAAGGCAAGAGCCCCCCTTGAGGAACGTAGGACCCCCAGTTATAGCAATGACTCCCGTTCTGTATTGCTGGGCACATTGGGAAGGCAAGAGCCCCCCTTGAGGAATGTAGGACCCCCAGTTATAGCAATGACTCCTGTTCTGTATTGCTGGGCACATTGGGAAGGCAAGAGCCCCCCTTGAGGAACGTAGGACCCCCAGTTATAGCAACGACTCCTGTTCTGTATTGCTGGGCACATTGGGAAGGCAAGAGCCCCCCTTGAGGAACGTAGGACCCCCAGTTATAGCAACGACTCCTGTTCTGTATTGCTGGGCACATTGGTAAGGCAAGAGCCCCCCTTGAGGAATGTAGGACCCCCAGTTATAGCAACGACTCCTGTTCTGTATTGCTGGGCACATTGGTAAGGCAAGAGCCCCCCTTGAGGAATGTAGGACCCCCAGTTATAGCAACGACTCCTGTTCTGTATTGCTGGGCACATTGGTAAGGCAAGAGCCCCCCTTGAGGAATGTAGGACCCCCAGTTATAGCAACGACTCCTGTTCTGTATTGCTGGGCACATTGGGAAGGCAAGAGCCCCCCTTGAGGAACGTAGGACCCCCAGTTATAGCAACGACTCCTGTTCTGTATTGCTGGGCACGAGAGCTTCACATAAGGGAAGATACTGCCCCCTGCAGGCCATGTGTTGGTACAGAACCAAGAAACAGAGGGCGATATAGAAAGCACCTATCTCATTCTCACATCTTTGTCGAAAAGAACAAAAAAGTCAAAGTTTCCCTTTAATTTGAGCAAAGATTTATATTCCTGGCAGCGAGCAGAACATTAAGGTTCTGGCCCAGAGATCCGTATGGAAAGTGCTGCCTGTAATTAACTCTCAGCATTGGTCAGTTCTCTTAACGAGCGGCACTCAGGGCTCATTAGCTTCCCAGCTGTATATTGTGTATATACTGGTCTGTACTGTGTGTATACTGGTCTGTACTGTGTGTATACTGGTCTGTACTGTGTGTATATACTGGTCTGTACTGTGTGTATTCTGGTCTGTACTGTGTATATACTGGTCTGTACTGTGTATATACTGGTCTGTACTGTGTGTATACTGGTCTGTACTGTGTATATACTGGTCTGTACTGTGTATATACTGGTCTGTACTGTGTATATACTGGTCTGTACTGTGTATATACTGGTCTGTGCTGTGTATATACTGGTCTGTACTCTGTGTATACTGGTCTGTACTCTGTGTATACGGGTCTGTACTGTGTGTATACTGGTCTGTACTGTGTGTATACTGGTCTGTACTGTGTGTATACTGGTCTGTACTGTGTATATACTGGTCTGTACTGTGTATATACTGGTCTGTACTGTGTATATACTGGTCTGTACTGTGTATATACTGGTCTGTGCTGTGTATATACTGGTCTGTGCTGTGTATATACTGGTCTGTACTCTGTGTATACTGGTCTGTACTCTGTGTATACGGGTCTGTACTGTGTGTATACTGGTCTGTACTGTGTATATACTGGTCTGTACTCTGTGTATACGGGTCTGTACTGTGTGTATACTGGTCTGTACTGTGTGTATACTGGTCTGTACTGTGTGTATACGGGTCTGTACTGTGTGTATACTGGTCTGTACTGTGTGTATACTGGTCTGTACTGTGTGTATACTGGTCTGTACTGTGTGTATACTGGTCTGTACTGTGTGTATACTGGTCTGTACTGTGTATATTCTGGTCTGTACTGTGTGTATACTGGTCTGTACTGTGTGTATACTGGTCTGTACTGTGTGTATACGGGTCTGTACTGTGTGTATATACTGGTCTGTACTGTGTGTATTCTGGTCTGTACTGTGTGTATACTGGTCTGTACTGTGTGTATACTGGTCTGTACTGTGTGTATTCTGGTCTGTACTGTGTGTATACTGGTCTGTACTGTGTATATACTGGTCTGTACTGTGTATATACTGGTCTGTACTGTGTGTATTCTGGTCTGTACTGTGTATATACTGGTCTGTACTGTGTATATACTGGTCTGTACTGTGTATATACTGGTCTGTACTGTGTGTATACTGGTCTGTACTGTGTGTATACTGGTCTGTACTGTGTGTATTCTGGTCTGTACTGTGTGTATTCTGGTCTGTACTGTGTATATACTGGTCTGTACTCTGTGTATTCTGGTCTGTACTGTGTGTATACTGGTCTGTACCCTGTGTATTCTGGTCTGTACTGTGTGTATACGGGTCTGTACTGTGTGTATACGGGTCTGTACTGTGTGTATACGGGTCTGTACTGTGTATATACTGGTCTGTACTGTGTGTATTCTGGTCTGTACTGTGTGTATACTGGTCTGTACTGTGTATATACTGGTCTGTACTGTGTATATACTGGTCTGTACTGTGTGTATACTGGTCTGTACTGTGTGTATTCTGGTCTGTACTGTGTGTATACTGGTCTGTACTGTGTATATACTGGTCTGTACTGTGTATATACTGGTCTGTACTGTGTGTATTCTGGTCTGTACTGTGTATATACTGGTCTGTACTGTGTATATACTGGTCTGTACTGTGTATATACTGGTCTGTACTGTGTATATACTGGTCTGTACTGTGTATATACTGGTCTGTACTCTGTGTATTCTGGTCTGTACTGTGTGTATACACAGACAGGCAGCCCCCCAGCCCCTCTGGGAGTTCCTCGCACAGACAGGCAGCCCCCCAGCCCCTCTGGGAGTTCCTCACACAGACAGGCAGCCCCCCCAGCCCCTCTGGGAGTTCCTCACACAGACAGGCAGCCCCCCCAGCCCCTCTGGGAGTTCCTCACACAGACAGGCAGCCCCCCCAGCCCCTCTGGGAGTTCCTCACACACACAGGCAGCCCCCCAGCCCCTCTGGGAGTTCCTCACACAGACAGGCAGCCCCCCCCAGCCCCTCTGGGAGTTCCTCACACAGACAGGCAGCACCCCCGGCCCCTCTGGGAGTTCCTCACACAGACAGGCAGCCCCCCAGCCCCTCTGGGAGTTCCTCACACAGACAGGCAGCCCCCCCCAGCCCCTCTGGGAGTTCCTCACACAGACAGGCAGCCCCCCAGCCCCTCTGGGAGTTCCTCACACAGACAGGCAGCCCCCCCCCCAGCCCCTCTGGGAGTTCCTCACACAGACAGGCAGCCCCCCCAGCCCCTCTGGGAGTTCCTCACACAGACAGGCAGCCCCCCAGCCCCTCTGGGAGTTCCTCACACAGACAGGCAGCCCCCCGGCCCCTCTGGGAGTTCCTCACACAGACAGGCAGCCCCCCCCCAGCCCCTCTGGGAGTTCCTCACACAGACAGGCAGCCCCCCAGCCCCTCTGGGAGTTCCTCACACAGACAGGCAGCCCCCTAGCCCCTCTGGGAGTTCCTCACACAGACAGGCAGCCCCCCCAGCCCCTCTGGGAGTTCCTCACACAGACAGGCAGCGCCCCCAGCCCCTCTGGGAGTTCCTCACACAGACAGGCAGCCCCCCAGCCCCTCTGGGAGTTCCTCTCACAGACAGACAGCCCCCCAGCCCCTCTGGGAGTTCCTCACACAGACAGACAGCCCCCCAGCCCCTCTGGGAGTTCCTCACACAGACAGGCAGCCCCCCCAGCCCCTCTGGGAGTTCCTCACACAGACAGGCAGCCCCCCCAGCCCCTCTGGGAGTTCCTCACACAGACAGGCAGCACCCCCAGCCCCTCTGGGAGTTCCTCACACAGACAGGCAGCCCCCCAGCCCCTCTGGGAGTTCCTCACACAGACAGGCAGCCCCCCAGCCCCTCTGGGAGTTCCTCACACAGACAGGCAGCCCCCCAGCCCCTCTGGGAGTTCCTCACACAGACAGGCAGCCCCCCCCCCAGCCCCTCTGGGAGTTCCTCACACAGACAGGCAGCCCCCCAGCCCCTCTGGGAGTTCCTCACACAGACAGGCAGCCCCCCCCCCAGCCCCTCTGGGAGTTCCTCACACAGACAGGCAGCCCCCCAGCCCCTCTGGGAGTTCCTCACACAGACAGGCAGCCCCCCGGCCCCTCTGGGAGTTCCTCACACAGACAGGCAGCCCCCCCCCAGCCCCTCTGGGAGTTCCTCACACAGACAGGCAGCCCCCCAGCCCCTCTGGGAGTTCCTCACACAGACAGGCAGCCCCCCCAGCCCCTCTGGGAGTTCCTCACACAGACAGGCAGCCCCCCCAGCCCCTCTGGGAGTTCCTCACACAGACAGGCAGCACCCCCAGCCCCTCTGGGAGTTCCTCACACAGACAGGCAGCCCCCCAGCCCCTCTGGGAGTTCCTCACACAGACAGGCAGCCCCCCAGCCCCTCTGGGAGTTCCTCACACAGACAGGCAGCCCCCCCAGCCCCTCTGGGAGTTCCTCACACAGACAGGCAGCCCCCCAGCCCCTCTGGGAGTTCCTCACACAGACAGGCAGCCCCCCAGCCCCTCTGGGAGTTCCTCACACAGACAGGCAGCCCCCCAGCCCCTCTGGGAGTTCCTCACACAGACAGGCAGCCCCCCAGCCCCTCTGGGAGTTCCTCACACAGACAGGCAGCCCCCCCCCAGCCCCTCTGGGAGTTCCTCACACAGACAGGCAGCCCCCCAGCCCCTCTGGGAGTTCCTCACACAGACAGGCAGCCCCCCCAGCCCTCTGGGAGTTCCTCACACAGACAGGCAGCCCCCCAGCCCCTCTGGGAGTTCCTCACACAGACAGCCCCCCCCAGCCCCTCTGGGAGTTCCTCACACAGACAGGCAGCCCCCCAGCCCCTCTGGGAGTTCCTCACACAGACAGGCAGCCCCCCAGCCCCTCTGGGAGTTCCTCACACAGACAGGCAGCCCCCCAGCCCCTCTGGGAGTTCCTCACACAGACAGGCAGCCCCCCAGCCCCTCTGGGAGTTCCTCACACAGACAGGCAGCCCCCCAGCCCCTCTGGGAGTTCCTCACACAGACAGGCAGCCCCCCCCCAGCCCCTCTGGGAGTTCCTCACACAGACAGGCAGCCCCCCAGCCCCTCTGGGAGTTCCTCACACAGACAGGCAGCCCCCCAGCCCCTCTGGGAGTTCCTCACACAGACAGGCAGCCTTCCAGCCCCTCTGGGAGTTCCTCACACAGACAGGCAGCCCTCCAGCCCCTCTGGGAGTTCCTCACACAGACAGCCCCCCCCAACCCCTCTGGGAGTTCCTCACACAGACAGGCAGCCCCCCAGCCCCTCTGGGAGTTCCTCACACAGACAGGCAGCCCCCCCCCAGCCCCTCTGGGAGTTCCTCACACAGACAGGCAGCCCCCCAGCCACCCTGTATCTCACTGTATCAGGGGTGCCGTCGGGTCAGTAGGTGCCGCTCAGTTACTCCGTTACATTCATTGATCCGACCCGGGCGAGTAGCGCTCTTTTATTTATCTCTTCCGACAGCCAAAATAGCAAATCAATGCTCCCGACACTCAGCACCATTTGTATTTCTCTGGATAAACGGCTCAAAAATCACAATTTTATTGAAGTCAAGAGATGTCCAATCAATAACCTCCCTCCCCCGCAGCCTCGTTAGCTCTCCCTCTCCCAGAAACCCAAATTCTACATTCATGGACCTGGAGGAGAAGTGACTTCAGCTGCATTTATTCAGGAGTCAGAACCAGCAGTGCAGAGAATATAAACAGGTCAGGTAGCTTTTTAGGCCGCATTCTGTTTTGGGAATTAACAAAGAGATACCATAAAACTATGGCACATAGGGATTCCCCTGTACTAAGCACAATTCAGCAGGAACAGCCCCCTAAGTTTGCCCATAGCCTGTACAGAGAGATACCATCAAACTATGGCACATAGGGATTCCCCTGTACTAAGCACAATTCAGCAGGAACAGCCCCCTAAGTTTGCTCATAGCCTGTACAGAGAGATACCATAAAACTATGGCACATAGGGATTCCCCTGTACTAAGCACAATTCAGCAGGAACAGCCCCCTAAGTTTGCTCATAGCCTGTACAGAGAGATACCATAAAACTATGGCACATAGGGATTCCCCTGTACTAAGCACAATTCAGCAGGAACAGCCCCCTAAGTTTGCCCATAGCCTGTACAGAGAGATACCATCAAACTATGGCACATAGGGATTCCCCTGTACTAAGCACAATTCAGCAGGAACAGCCCCCTAAGTTTGCTCATAGCCTGTACAGAGAGATACCATAAAACTATGGCACATAGGGATTCCCCTGTACTAAGCACAATTCAGCAGGAACAGCCCCCTAAGTTTGCTCATAGCCTGTACAGAGAGATACCATAAAACTATGGCACATAGGGATTCCCCTGTACTAAGCACAATTCAGCAGGAACAGCCCCCTAAGTTTGCCCATAGCCTGCACAGAGAGATACCATCAAACTATGGCACATAGGGATTCCCCTGTACTAAGCACAATTCAGCAGGAACAGCCCCCTAAGTTTGCCCATAGCCTGTACAGAGAGATACCATAAAACTATGGCACATAGGGATTCCCCTGTACTAAGCACAATTCAGCAGGAACAGCCCCCTAAGTTTGCCCATAGCCTGTACAGAGAGATACCATAAAACTATGGCACATAGGGATTCCCCTGTACTAAGCACAATTCAGCAGGAACAGCCCCCAAAGTTTGCCCATAGCCTGTACAGAGAGATACCATAAAACTATGGCACATAGGGATTCCCCTGTACTAAGCACAATTCAGCAGGAACAGCCCCCTAAGTTTGCCCATAGCCTGTACAGAGAGATACCATAAAACTATGGCACATAGGGATTCCCCTGTACTAAGCACAATTCAGCAGGAACAGCCCCCTAAGTTTGCTCATAGGTTGCTCTGTTTGTTTGTTGGATTTGGTATCCAGAGAGGGAAACACTGTGTAACAGACACATTATTTCATATTTGCTGTTATACTGGGATCTCAAGCAGGAACACCATGGAACTGAATGGAATGTTCTAGAAAGCACCAACTTACCTTTTAAAGGCTCTCTCCCCTGAGTGCAAGCTCTGTGATCTCCCGGGGGACACGGCTGAATTGTGGCTCTGGCCGGAGAGCAGACTTTCCGTCTCAAAGTGGAAATTCCCAACTGCCTCGCTCTGCAGGTTGGTACCGTCCATAAATTCTCCATCGTTCCAGGCACCGACGGAACCGTCCATGGTCTGGTACCGGAGCTCAATGCTGACGCTCGTCTGGCAAAGAAATACAAATATAATTATCAAATGATAATAACTGGGAGTTACTGGGCCCCTAAGCAAAATGTTTGGGGCCCTTTAGTCCCTGGGGAGGAGATCTGCCTAATGGTATATACTAATATTGTGCAGCAGTAAGGGCCCCAACGGGGGGGCATATGTGCACCCCTCCAAACATTCACTATATTTGTGCCCAAAATACAGGCCCTTTGCTTGGAAACTGCATTATTAGGGCAGATCTTCGTCTAGTGCCCCCTAGAGGGCAAGTTATGAGTTGGAAAGTGAGGGTTTGGGAAGCAGAGGGACCACTGGGAATTGTCCTGTTACTATGGTGGGCTACTCTGACCCTGGCAGTTCAGTCTTAACCAACAGTTCCTTCTGGTTGCTAGGGTAAGTGACGCCAGCAACCACAAAGGACATTGTTAGGAAAGTGCTCATCCCCTGTGCTGGAATTCCCATAGACTTGCACTGAGAGCAATGACAAAAACTTTTTTGGACCTTATTCCTTTTTATACCCCCCCCCCCCCACACCCACTGCCATGATGTGATCTCCAACGCTCATGTACCATCGTGTCTAATTCCAATTAAAGTGAGGGGAGGAAACGAGATCCATAAAGCCCAATAACCGCCACAAAATGTCATATTTCATGTTCTCTCCCCGTTCCCTCATTATTTTCCGGCAGACGCGTTCAGCCCCCGGCGGCACTAATGGGATTTCCATAAGGACAGAATTCTTTTAATGAAGCACAATATTAGCATTTAAATACAATGTAATTGGTGCAATGTGTCAGAGCCGACGGGGTGTCGTTTATTCTGAGCTCCCGGTCGGATCACAGTGGGGTGTATAGAGGGACCCCAGACTCACGGAGTTGTGATTTAATGCAAAAAACTTCAAAAAATCAAATGTTTCATCCAGTATCTGTTACTGAGTTCTGGCCCATATACCGAATGCCTGTACATACTGGATACGTAAAGAGCTGTTACTATGGAAACAATAAGGGAGCTGAACATCAGCCTGCGGGGGGGTCTCGTCTCTCTGGGGCGGTCCGGCTGCTTCTCTTTAAAGAGGAGGTTCACCTTTACATTAAATTTCAGTATATTATAGAATATCCTATTCCTAGCGACTTTGCAATTGGTCTTCATTATTTATTTTTTTGTCGTTTTCATTTTTCCAGCTTTCAAATGGGGGTCACTGACCCCGGCAGCCAAACCCTATTGCTCTGTGAGGCTCCAGTTTTATTGTTAGTGTTACTTTTTATTCCTTATCTTTCTATTCAGCCCCTCCCCTATTCATATATCAGCCTCTCTTTCAAACAGCTCCCTGGTTGCTAAGGTAATTTGAGCCCTAGCAACAGTATATCTGCCCCCGGCAGCCAAACCCTATTGCTCTGTGAGGCTCCAGTTTTATTGTTATTGTTACTTTTTATTCCTTATCTTTCTATTCAGCCCCTCCCCTATTCATATTCCTGTCTCTCATTCAACCAACTGGCTGGTTGTTAAGATATAGACGACCCTAGCAACCAGATAGCTGCTGAAACGCCAAACTGGAGAGCTGCTGAACAAAAAAACGAAATAACTGAGCCGGTTCTGAAACCCTGAGGCTGAAGAAACAGAAACTGACCCCCCCCCCCCCCCCCGACTGGGGCAGCAGGAAATGCATGGGGATGTGCAAATAAAGGGGAAGCAAAATGGGAAAGGTGCTAGGGAATCCCAACATTTCAATAATGGAAAGAGGGACATTGGCCACGCCCCCTAAATACCACTCCCATTTTACTAAATTTGGAAGGTTATTTAAGTTTGAACACATTTCTGGGGGTTTTGGGGTCGTTTTATGTGTTATTACAGTTTTACTAATGAAGGTTAAGTTGCCCTTTAAGCTGTGAGTCTCAGTTCCCCCAAGAGACCTGTTTAGCTTATTAGTTACACTTGTATCTCAGTGCAGGTGTGGCTTGTTAAAGTTCTGGGCTCTCTGCCAAAAGCCCACTTATTTAATTAAGTTTGGGAAACATTGTATCTAAGTGCAGGTGTAGATTGTTAAGATTTCTGGGCTTTCTGCCAAAAGCTACTTTTTTTTAATTACGCTTGAGAAACATTGTATCTAAGTGCAGTTGTAACTTGTTAAGATTTCTGGGCTTTCTGCCAAAAAAAACTATTTTTTTAATTACATTTGAAAAACATTGTATCTAAGTGCAGGCGTAGCTTGTTAAGATTTCTGGGCTGTCTGCCAAAAGCTACTTATTTAATTAAGTTTGAGAAACATTGTATCTAAGTGCAGGTGTAGCTTGTTAAGATTTCTGGGCTGCCTGCCAAAAGCTACTTTTTTAATTAAGTTTGAGAAGTAATTGTTTCTAAGTGCAGGTGTAGCTTGTTAAGATTTCTGGGCTGTCTGCCGAAAGCTACCTATTTAATTAAGTTTGAGAAACATTGTATCTTTTTCAGTGTTCAGTGCAGGAGATCAAAGGGTAATGTGGGACTTTTCAGTCTGAGCTGTTAAAAGAGGGGCTGTTCTATGAAATTGGGGCAGTTGGGAGGTATGAGTTCCAGAACAGATAACTGGGAAGGGCAGAGGAGGAGAGAAATGATTGGCTGGAGAATAAGCCCCATTATCCCAGGTGGCACATAATGGGCGGGGCGGTACCTACCCGGATTGCCGAGTTATTGTCATCGATGAGTGTGTCTGTCACTTCCAGCTGGGCCTCCTCCACCACCTGCTGCAGAACCATCCGGAACGTCCCGATCAGCCTGGCACCGAAACGAAGGAACACACAGTAAGCACCGGTTCTGGTTCTAAGTGGTTCTCCTGGCACCACCCGTGGATCACTGGGCCGAGGGCTGGAGGGAATTCTGAATTTGCCCAGACTGGGGCAGTTATTTTCTTATTGGCTCAACCAATTCAGCTATGACGGCCACGTTGAAGCTCAGACTGTTACCCCAGATACAGTCATATCTACTGGTTCCAGAACAGGACCAGAAGTACCAGAACCAGTAGTAGCAGTATCAGAACCAGTAGTAGCAGTATCAGAACCAGTAGTACCAGTATCAGAACCAGTAGTACCAGTATCAGAACCAGTAGTACCAGTATCAGAACCAGTAGTATCAGTACCAGAACCAGTAGTATCAGTACCAGAACCAGTAGTATCAGTACCAGAACCAGTAGTATCAGTACCAGAACCAGTAGTATCAGTACCAGAACCAGTAGTATCAGTACCAGAACCAGTAGTACCAGTATCAGAACCAGTAGTACCAGTACCAGAACCAGTAGTATCAGTACCAGAACCAGTTCCCCTTTTGAGGATGCTCCCTGAGTCCCTACCAGCAGTCTGTAACCCTTTCAGGCTGGGAGTAAAGGCTTCAGAGAGATGAGTGCAGCCAATAAAACATCCCCTTGGAGAGAACAAGCAAGGGGGGTGCAACGAGTTACGACAAGGGGGGGGGGGAAGAATGTAAAATCTACATTTTAGAAAAAAATTAACCGTTAAAAAAAAAAAAATATATATATTATTAGATATTGTGTAGTACTTGAATATAACAAGTGAGTGTGAAGTTGAACTTCCCCTTTAATTTGCTGTTCTGTGGGAGGAAGAGAAAGGAAGGTGGGACTGAAATATACAGGGTGGCACTCAGATTCACAGTGCCTGGGGGCAGGGGCAATAGATGCCAGTCGGTGCGTTGCGCTGGGTGGGTACTTGGTGCTGTGCCATGGTATAAGCCTGGTTTATCTGGGTACTGTGTGCCCCACTGCAGGGCATGAGAGGCAATAGGGGCATTTATCAAGTGCAGGGTGCAAAATGCAAAAAGTGGGTGCTACTTTCCAGCACTGCCCCATTCAGCAGGATGATACGTGGGCGGGGGGCGACACTGAGCTGTACCCCTTCCCACCCCCTGTCTGTCGCCCAATTTGTGCCCCATACAGTAACTCAGGTTAGGGAGCAATGGCGGGTACAGCCCAGAGCCGAGCCCTGTGCTTACTGCCATATGGAGCTTTATTTGGCCCCAGGCCAAGCTCTCTTTTGCCCCCCATTAGTGTTATTGCACTTGTGTCTGGGGTATCTGTAAATGACCCCCACTCAGAACTACAGCAGAGGTACAGGGGTCTGAGCCAACCCAAGGAGCAGTGACACTGTGGGGGGGTCTGGGTAATGCAATGGGGGGGATACTGGGGTGGGCAAACCATATCAGTGGCATTGGGTCAATTGCCAGGGTCTTAGGGGGCAAATAATTGTATTGGCAAAGTGCTTGTAACCTACAATGGTAGGAGCAAAGTACTATGGGATACCGAGGGGGGGGGCAGAGTATTTGAGATGTTCTGGGGTCTGAGCACTGAAGGAAGGAGTCTTCAGTTTGGGGGGTACTTCAGGGACACGGAGAATTCTGTAGGTTTACTAGCACCCTACAAGTATGGCACCCTATAATCATTTGTTCCAAAGGGAGGGTGTTATGTCTGGGGGCGGAGCCTTTGAGTCGAGAGCATATGGACAGGCAGAAGGAATGAGACACCAGATCCAAAATAACAACAACAGGAATAGTCTGGGTGATAAAATATTAATTGCCCCCCCCCCCCCCCCCCCACCAGGGTTTCTTATCAGGTGCTCATCAGAGAGTCAGAGAGAGTCAGAGAGCAACGCCCACTCCGCCAACTCCGCCCACATCTAATGCTGTATTTTGATTGGTTGTTTCAGCCTTAAATACAGCTGAGTCAGGAGTCACACTATCAGGCAGATCTGGAATGATGTTGCTTAGCCTCCCGCAGTCACTAGCCAATGTGGCCACCGGCCAATCAAATTACGGAAATACAGTTTATGGGCAAGTCTTGCAGAGGATGATGGGAAAGGTACTGCAGCTGCTGGAGCCCCGGGGGCCCACTGGCCCAGACCATGGCCGCTGCATGGAATCTGGAAGTCAATGATTGGTGGGTTTGGCCATAAAGCTGATAGTTGTGCCGCTGGTGTCAGACAGTTTCCATTCAAGTAAATGCCAGGCTGGGCGGCCGGGTTTGGGCACTACCCCTGTGCCAGGGCCTTTAGTGCACCATTGTTATTAATTGCACCATAAAGGTGCCCTGGGTTCTGCTGAGCACAATGAGCAGAGCTGGAACTAATTAGCGCCCTGCTGATTGATAGGCGCCGCCCCCTGCTGATTGATAGGCCCCGCCCCCACCGCCACACAAGTCCCTATCCCCTTTCCTATCTGTTTTATTGTAAATAATTCAGCTTTATTCATTGTAACACGGAGTTAATATCAGATGTCGCTGGGGCCGCGCGGCTTTATTATCGGCTCCATCTCAGCCTCCTCGGGTTTCCCCTGTCTGATCCGAGCGCCGTTATTCATTGGCGCCGCTGTCTCCCGGGGCATCGGGCAGGAATACGGGCAGATCTCCAGCTCACACTCAATGAAACGACTTTATAGCCATCAAACGTGGCTTCAGAAAACAACTCTAGGGCCTGGGGTATCACTTTGGCCTGGGGTATGAGCAGGGCCGCCATCAGATATCACGGGGCCCCTCACAACAACATTTTCTGTTGTACAGTACAAAGGATACACAGACATTGGTAGCCAGGGCCCCCTAAAACATTGGTAGCCAGGGCCCCCCTAAAACATTGGTAGCCAGGGACCCCCTAAAACATTGGTAGCCAGGGCCCCTCTAAAACATTGGTAGCCAGGGCCCCCCAGCATCCTCCAGTTACCCCTCTCCCGGTCCTCCAGCTCCCCCCCAGAGTCCTTCCCAGCATCCTCCAGCTCCCACCCCCCCCAAGCATCGTCCGGCTTCCCCCCAGCTCCCACCAGAAACCTCCAGCTCCCCCCCAGAGTCCTTCCCAGCATCCTCAAGCTCCCACCCCACCCAAGAATCCTCCGGCTTCCCCCCAGCTCCCACCAGAATCATCCAGCTCCCCGCTGCATCTGCACAGCACCCTCCCAGCGTCCTCCTGCGGCTCCCCCCAGTATCCTCCAGCTCCACCCCCAGTGACTTCCTCCGGCTCCCCCCCTTCACCCCAGCTACTTCCTCTGGCTCCCCTGCGGCTTCCTCCCCTACACCCCAGCTACTTCCTCCGGCTCCCCTCCCTCCAACCCAGCTACCTCCTCCGGCTCCCCTACGGCTTCCCCCCCTCTACCCCAGCTACCTCCTCTGGCTCCCCTCCCTCCACCCCAGCTACCTCCTCCGGCTCCCCTCCCTCCACCCCAGCTACCTCCTCCGGCTCCCCTCCCTCCAACACAGCTACCTCCTCCGGCTCCCCTACGGCTTCCCCCCCTCTACCCCAGCTACCTCCTCTGGCTCCCCTCCCTCCACCCCAGCTACCTCCTCCGGCTCCCCTACGGCTTCCCCCCTCTACCCCAGCTACCTCCTCTGGCTCCCCTCCCTCCACCCCAGCTACCTCCTCCGGCTCCCCTCCCTCCACCTCAGCTACCTCCACTGGCTCCCCTACGGCTTCCCCCCCTCCACCCCAGCTACTTCCTCCGGCTCCCCTGCGGCTTCCCCCCCTGCACCCCAGCTACTTCCTCCGGCTCCCCTGCGGCTTCCCCCCCTGCACCCCAGCTACTTCCTCCGGCTCCCCTGCGGCTTCCCCCCCTCCACCCCAGCTACTTCCTCCAGCTCCCCCACCGGCGACTTCCTTCATCCTCGTCTGGAGTTCTTTAAAGGGGGCCCGAGCTAAAAAAGTGTATCATGGCCGGGCCCCCTTTAAAGCAACCATCGTCCGGGCCCAGGACATCTGTCCCCCCTGTGCCCCCCTGATGGCAGCCCTGGGTGTGAGTTAGAGATATCTCTGGCTACGGCCCTATAGCGCAGGCCAAGTTGGACAGAGAGAGAATGGCCAATACTATAAATGGGGCGATAGGTCGGGTCGGCAGGTACAACCGAGGGTTAATGGGGCGCCGGGTTCTGACCTGTTAGTGAAGACTTTGCTGTAGTTAAACACTTGGATCTCCAGCATTTCATTCCCATCGATGTTACTGGCAATCGGCCATCGGAACGTCTGTGGGGAAGAGAATCGATGGGTTAATAAATGATATTTATAGGGGGAAGGGCAAAAAAGAGAAAAACTGCACCTCAAAAATGTGGGCGGGTTGGGTATTTCCTTATTGCTCCACTTTGGGGCCACAGCCCCCCCAATTCCATTGGCTGACCCCATTGTGCCCCCCCAGGAATGGCGCCTCCAGCTGTAATACCCTATCCCTCGCTGCTTATTGGCTCTACAGCTCCCATGTGATCTGCCCAGCAGAACCAACTCCATCAATATTTCCAGTTATTTTCCCTGAGTGCCCCCCCCCGCCCAATAACCCCCAGCGCTATATATCTCCAGTACACACACCTATATATACGGCAGGGATTAGAGCCCTGAATGCCAAGGGGATTTACTCGGCTGAGAGAGAGAAAAGGTCAACTTATTGCTCTGTGGCTCTTAATTAAATGATGGGAGAATTAAGAAAACTCGTTATTCTTGGAAGATAACGAGCCTGACGCAAAGGTTCCTTTAATGAACTCACACAGTCGTTTATCAGATATTATTCAAGTACTGGGGACATTGCTTTATACAGTCGGCTCGGTACCGGCCCAATACTGAGCCCAATAACAGTTATTAAAGGGCACAATGAATCTACAGCCGAACTGCTGGGATATTAATGGAAAAGGAAGGCCAATTCCGGGTAGGTGGGAGTTGTAGTTTAACAACAGCATCATAAATGCTTTATACTCACACCCCTACATTAGCTCTATCTGCCCTGGCACAGCTTCCAGAGAGGAGGCCCAGTCAGTGCAGCCAATGGATAACAGCGCCACCCATAGGATAAAGGTGACATTGCTGAACTTCCACTCTCCTGCACCCACATATCCAGCGGGGGGGGGGGGGGGGGGTTAGTGGGGTAGGGAGACCTCACATCAGTAATTATAAGGAATTGCTGGTTTGCAGCAGGCAAGTCAGTGTCAGGAGTCTTATAGGGTAGGATATAGGGGGCAGGTAGGGTAGGGTATAGGGGGCAGGTAGGGTAGGATATAGGGGGCAGGTAGGGTAGGATATAGGGGGCAGGTAGGGTAGGGTATAGGGGGCAGGTAGGGTAGGGTATAGGGGGCAGGTAGGGTAGGATATAGGGGCAGGTAGGGTAGGATATAGGGGGCAGGTAGGGTAGGATATAGGGGGCAGGTAGGGTAGGATATAGGGGGCAGGTAGGGTAGGATATAGGGGGCAGGTAGGGTAGGATATAGGGGGCAGGTAGGGTAGGGTATAGGGGGCAGGTAGGGTAGGGTATAGGGGGCAGGTAGGGTAGGGTATAGGGGGCAGGTAGGGTAGGATATAGGGGGCAGGTAGGGTAGGATATAGGGGGCAGGTAGGGTAGGGTATAGGGGGCAGGTAGGGTAGGGTATAGGGGGCAGGTAGGGTAGGATATAGGGGGCAGGTAGGGTAGGATATAGGGGGCAGGTAGGGGTAGGGTAATAGGGGGCAGGTAGGGTAGGATATAGGGGCAGGTAGGGTAGGATATGGGGGCAGGTAGGTAGGGTTAGGGGCAGGTAGGGTAGGATATAGGGGGCGGGTAGGATAGGATATAGGGGGCGGGTAGGGTAGGGTAGGGTATAGGGGGCAGGTAGGGTAGGATATAGGGGGCGGGTAGGATAGGATATAGGGGGCGGGTAGGGTAGGGTAGGGTATAGGGGGCAGGTAGGGTAGGATATAGGGGGCGGGTAGGATATAGGGGGCAAGTAGGATAGGGTATAGGGGGGGGCGGGTAGGGTAGGATATAGGGGGCAGTTGGGCAGTTAGGATAGGATATAGGGGGCAGACACAGGGTGTTTATGGGGCCAGTCACTGAGAGGAGGGTACAGCAGACAAGGGGCCACTAATATAAAGCTCTGAACCCCCCAGGCTGGGGCTAATTAGTCTCCTCTCTGGGCAGCAGAATTGTGTGACTAACAAAGCCAAATACAGACACAAAGCAAGTAAAATCCCCTAAAGGATTAATTTATATTTAATCTCCAGCGTGAAACAGCGACAGCGGGGAGAATGGCCCGGAACGCTTGGCATTCGCTGCACGTCTGATCCTTCAGCAACAACGGCACCTTGTGGGGAGCGTCGGGCAGAACCCCCCCGGGTATGGGGCCCCTCTCACTAACTGCACCAATTCTCTATGGGTAACGGGTCTCTTACCCCTCCCTCTCTGCCCCCCCCCCCGGGTATGGGGCCCATTTGGCCCAATGCTGGGATATTTACCCCCCCAGTAATACCCCGCTTACTTGGCCTTTAGATATTCAGCAGCCCCTCTGTCACAGCTGTGGCCCCCGTAGCACCCACGATATGAGAGGCCACGTCACTGGGAGCAGCTGGGCCCCCAGTTCACTCTCAGCCACTTAATTAATGTCATTGCTGTGCGGATCCAATTTAGTCAGAAAGCTCGATGTTCTGCTGAAATTCACTGGGAAGGTTGTACACTAATTGGCTGCCAGAGGGAAATCAGACTTTGTAGCGCAACTAATAAAGGTGGCCATACACGGGCCGACTATAGCTGCCGATATCGGTCCCTTGGACCGATTCGGCAGCTAATCGGCCCGTGTATGGGGAGAGCAGATCGGCCTGGCCGACCGATATCTGGCCTGAAATTGGCCAGATCTCGATCGGCCAGGTTAGAAAATCTGGTCGGATCGGGGACCGCATCGGCTCGTTGATGCGGTCCCCGATCCGACTGCCCCATTGCCGCCCACATAATCCGATCGTCTGGCCCCAGGGCCAAACGATCGGATTATTATTTTTTTTACCTAAATGGTCCCCGATATCGCCCACCCGTAGGTGGGGATATCGGGGGAAGATCCGCTCGCTTGGCGACATCGCCAAGCGAGCGGATCTGCTGGTGTATGGCCAGCTTAACACTATGGCACATAGGGATTCCCCTGTACTAAGCACAATTCAGCAGGAACAGCCCCCTAAGTTTGCCCATAGCCTGTACAGAGAGATACCATAAAACTATGGCACATAGGGATTCCCCTGTACTAAGCACAATTCAGCAGGAACAGCCCCCTAAGTTTGCCCATAGCCTGTACAGAGAGATACCATAACACTATGGCACATAGGGATTCCCCTGTACTAAGCACAATTCAGCAGGAACAGCCCCCTAAGTTTGCCCATAGCCTGTACAGAGAGATACCATAAAACTATGGCACATAGGGATTCCCCTGTACTAAGCACAATTCAGCAGGAACAGCCCCCTAAGTTTGCCCATAGCCTGTACAGAGAGATACCATAACACTATGGCACATAGGGATTCCCCTGTACTAAGCACAATTCAGCAGGAACAGCCCCCTAAGTTGCCCATAGCCTGTACAGAGAGATACCATAAAACTATGGCACATAGGGATTCCCCTGTACTAAGCACAATTCAGCAGGAACAGCCCCCTAAGTTTGCCCATAGCCTGTACAGAGAGATACCATAAAACTATGGCACATAGGGATTCCCCTGTACTAAGCACAATTCAGCAGGAACAGCCCCCTAAGTTTGCTCATAGCCTGTACAGAGAGATACCATAAAACTATGGCACATAGGGATTCCCCTGTACTAAGCACAATTCAGCAGGAACAGCCCCCTAAGTTTGCTCATAGCCTGTACAGAGATATACCATAACACTATGGCACATAGGGATTCCCCTGTACTAAGCACAATTCAGCAGGAACAGCCCCCTAAGTTTGCTCATAGCCTGTACAGAGAGATACCATAAAACTATGGCATATAGGGATTCCCCTGTACTAAGCACAATTCAGCAGGAACAGCCCCCTAAGTTTGCCCATAGCCTGTACAGAGAGATACCATAAAACTATGGCACATAGTGATTCCCCTGTACTAAGCACAATTCAGCAGGAACAGCCCCCTAAGTTTGCTTATAGCCTATTAGCCTGTACAGACCTTTAATACAGGATTATGATACAGAAGAGGTAGGTGCTGCTAGTAACTGTGCACAAAAACTCCTTGGAAATGTCTCTCAGTAGCTGCTACAGACACAACTGCTGCTGCGCTGCCTGCAGGCTGCCCTCTCTCTGTTCCCCAGGGTGCCGGGTGCCTTCTGAGCAGATATTGAAGCTGCATCCCTTTCCTGCGTTGTTATTCTCTCATTCAGTTGCAGTGGGACTGAGCATGGTAACCCCCGGCTTGCTGTGATTCTGTTTGTACTGTGCGCTGCCCCCTGGCACGGGACCCCCTGTATTACACACAGATCTATATCTAGCTCCGGACTGCACAGCCTTATTGCTTGTCTCAGAGAGCAGGGGGGAGCAGTGAGAGGATTATGGGTAATAAGCCTGAATCTAAGCCTGCCACCATAATGGCACAGCCATTTTTTGTTGAAGGTTTTTGTGAAAACCAAGAGATCCATGCAACTGAAACCCCGCCTACTGCAGCGCCTCACAAACCAAGAGATCCATGCAACTGAAACCCCGCCTACTGCAGCGCCTCACAAACCAAGAGATCCATGCAACTGAAACCCCGCCTACTGCAGCGCCTCACAAACCAAGAGATCCATGCAACTGAAACCCCGCCTACTGCAGCGCCTCACAAACCAAGAGATCCATGCAACTGAAACCCCGCCAACTGCAGCGCCTCACAAACCAAGAGATCCATGCAACTGAAACCCCGCCTACTGCAGCGCCTCACAAACCAAGAGATCCATGCAACTGAAACCCCGCCTACTGCAGCGCCTCACAAACCAAGAGATCCATGCAACTGAAACTCCTCCTACTGCAGCGCCTCACAAACCAAGAGATCCATGCAACTGAAACCCCGCCTACTGCAGCGCCTCACAAACCAAGAGATCCATGCAACTGAAACCCCGCCTACTGCAGCGCCTCACAAACCAAGAGATCCATGCAACTGAAACCCCGCCTACTGCAGCGCCTCACAAACCAAGAGATCCATGCAACTGAAACCCGCCTACTGCAGCGCCTCACAAACCAAGAGATCCATGCAACTGAAACTCCTCCTACTGCAGCGCCTCACAAACCAAGAGATCCATGCAACTGAAACTCCTCCTACTGCAGCACCTCACAAACCAAGAGATCCATGAAACTGAAACCCCGCCTACTGCAGCGCCTCACAACCAAGAGATCCATGCAACTGAAACCCCGCCTACTGCAGCACCTCACAAACCAAGAGATCCATGCAACTGAAACCCCACCTACTGCAGCGCCTCACAAACCAAGAGATCCATGCAACTGAAACCCGCCTACTGCAGCGCCTCACAAACCAAGGGTTCCATGCAACTGAAACCCCGCCTACTGCAGCGCCTCACAAACCAAGAGATCCATGCAACTGAAACCCCGCCTACTGCAGCGCCTCACAAACCAAGAGATCCATGCAACTGAAACTCCTCCTACTGCAGCGCCTCACAAACCAAGAGATCCATGCAACTGAAACCCCGCCTACTGCAGCGCCTCACAAACCAAGAGATCCATACAACTGAAACCCCGCCTACTGCAGCGCCTCACAAACCAAGAGATCCATGCAACTGAAACCCCGCCTACTGCAGCGCCTCACAAACCAAGAGATCCATGTAACTGAAACTCCTCCTACTGCAGCGCCTCACAAACCAAGAGATCCATGCAACTGAAACCCCGCCTACTGCAGCGCCTCACAAACCAAGAGATCCATGCAACTGAAACCCCGCCTACTGCAGCGCCTCACAAACCAAGAGATTCATGCAACTGAAACCCCGCCTACTGCAGCGCCTCACAAACCAAGAGATCCATGCAACTGAAACCCCGCCTACTGCAGCGCCTCACAAACCAAGAGATCCATGCAACTGAAACTCCTCCTACTGCAGCACCTCACAAACCAAGAGATCCATGAAACTGAAACCCCGCCTACTGCAGCGCCTCACAAACCAAGAGATCCATGCAACTGAAACCCCGCCTACTGCAGCACCTCACAAACCAAGAGATCCATGCAACTGAAACCCCGCCTACTGCAGCACCTCACAAACCAAGAGATCCATGCAACTGAAACACGCCTACTGCAAGCGCCTCACAAACCAAGAGATCCATGCAACTGAAACCCCGCCTACTGCAGCACCTCACAAACCAAGAGATCCATGCAACTGAAACACGCCTACTGCAGCGCCTCACAAACCAAGGGTTCCATGCAACTGAAACCCCGCCTACTGCAGCGCCTCACAAACCAAGAGATCCATGCAACTGAAACTCCTCCTACTGCAGCGCCTCACAACCAAAGAGATCCATGCAACTGAAACCCCGCCTACTGCAGCGCCTCACAGAAACCAAGAGATCCATGCAACTGAAACTCCTCCTACTGCAGCGCCTCACAAACCAAGAGATCCATGCAACTGAAACCCCGCCTACTGCAGCGCCTCACAAACCAAGAGATCCATGCAACGAAACCCCGCCTAACTGCAAGCGCCTGCACAAACCAGGATCCATGCAATTCTGAAACTCCTCACTCTGCAGCGCCTTCACAAACCAAGAGATCCATGCAACTGAAACCCCGGCCTACTGCAGCCGCCTCACAAACCAAGAGATCCATGCAACTGAACCCCGCCTACTGCAGCGCCTCACAAACCAAGAGATCCATGCAAACTGAAACCCCCCTACTGCACGCCTCACAAACAAGAGATCCATGCAACTGAAACCGCCTACTGCAGCGCACTCACAAACCAAGAGATCCATGCAACTGAAACCCCGCCTACTGCAGCACCTCACAAACCAAGAGATCCATGCAACTGAAACCCTGCCTACTGCAGCACCTCACAAACCAAGAGATCCATGCAACTGAAACCCGCCTACTGCAGCGCCTCACAAACCAAGAGATCCATGCAACTGAAACCCCGCCTACTGCAGCGCCTCACAAACCCAAGAGATCCATGCAACTGAAACCCCGCTACTGCAGCACCTCACAAACAAGAGATTCCATGCAACTGAAACCCCGCCTACTGCAGCGCCTCACAAAACCAAGAGATCCATGCAACTGAAACCCCGCCTACTGCAGCGCCTCACAAACCAAGGTTCCATGCAACTGAAACCCCGCCTACTGCAGCGCCTCACAAACCAAGAGATCCATGCAACTGAAACCCCGCCTACTGCAGCGCCTCACAAACCAAAAAGATCCATGCAACTGAAACCCCGCCTACTGCAGCGCCTCACAAACCAAGAGATTCATGCAACTGAAACCCCGCCTACTGCAGCAACTCACAAACCAAGAGATCCATGCAACTGAAACCCCGCCTACTGCAGCGCCTCACAAACCAAAAGATCCATGCAACTGAAACCCCGCCTACTGCAGCACCTCACAAACCAAGAGATCCATGCAACTGAAACCCCGCCTACTGCAGCGCCTCACAAACCAAGAGATTCATGCAACTGAAACCCCGCCTACTGCAGCAACTCACAAAACCAAGAGATTCATGCAGCTGAAAACCCCGCCTACTGCAGCGCCTCACAAACCAAGAGATCCATGCAACTGAAACCCCGCCTACTGCAGCGCCTCACAAACCAAAAGATCCATGCAACTGAAACCCCGCCTACTGCAGCGCCTCACAAACCAAGAGATCCATGGAACTGAAACCCCGCCTACTGCAGCACCTCACAAACCAAGAGATCCATGCAACTGAAACTCCTCCTATGCAGCGCCTCACAAACCAAGAGATCCATGCAACTGAAACCCCGCCTACTGCAGCCGCCTCACAAACCAAGAGATCCATGCAACTGAAACCCCGCCTACTGCAGCACCTCACAACCAAGAGATCCATGCAACTGAAACTCCTCCTATTGCAGCGCCTCACAAACCAAGAGATCCATGCAACTGAAACCCCGCCTACTGAAGCACCTCACAAACCAAGAGATCCATGCAACTGAAACCCCGCCTACTGCAGTGCCTCACAAACCAAGGAGATCCATGCAACTGAAACTCCTCCTATTGCAGCGCCTCACAAACCAAGAGATCCATGCAACTGAAACTCCTCCTACTTGCAGCGCCTCACAAAACCAAGAGATCCATGCAACGGAAACCCCGCCTACTGCAGCGCCTCACAAACCAAGAGATCCATGCAACTGAAACTCCTCCTACTGCAGCGCCTCACAAAACAAAGAGATCCATGCAACTGAAACCCCGCCACTGCAGTGCCTCACAAACCAAGAGATCCATGCAACTGAAACTCCTCCTATTGCAGCGCCTCACAAACCAAGAGATCCATGGCAACTGAAACTCCTCCTACTGCAGCGCCTCACAAACCAAGAGATCCATGCAACGGAAACCCCCGCCTACTGCAGCGCCTCACAAACCAAGAGATCCATGCAACTGAAACTCCGCCTACTGCAGCGCCTCACAAACCAAGAGATCCATGCAACGGAAAAATCCCGCCTACTGCAGCGCCTCACAAACCAAGAGATCCATGCAACTGAAACTCCTCCTACTGCAGCGCATCACAAACCAAGAGATCCATGCACCTGAAGTCCCGCCTACTGCAGCACCTCACAAACCAAGAGATCCATGCAACTGAAACCCCCGCTACTGCAGCGCCTCACAAACCAAGAGATCCATGCAACTGAAACCCCGCCTACTGCAGCGCCTCACAAACCAAGAGATCCATGCAACTGAAACTCCGCCTACTGCAGCGCCTCACAAACCAAGAGATCCATGCAACTGAAACCCCGCCTACTGCAGCGCCTCACAAACCAAGAGATCCATGCAACTGAAACTCCTCCTATTGCAGCGCCTCACAAACCAAGAGATCCATGCAACTGAAACTCCTCCAACTGCAGCACCTCACAAACCAAGAGATCCATGCAACTGAAACTCCTCCTACTGCAGCGCCTCACAAACCAAGAGATCCATGCAACTGAAACTCCTCCTATTGCAGCGCCTCACAAACCAAGAGATCCATGCAACTGAAACTCCTCCTACTGCAGCGCCTCACAAACCAAGAGATCCATGCAACTGAAACTCCTCCTATTGCAGCGCCTCACAAACCAAGAGATCCATGCAACTGAAACTCCTCCAACTGCAGCACCTCACAAACCAAGAGATCCATGCAACTGAAACCCCGCCTACTGCAGCGCCTCACAAACCAATGAGATCCATGCAACTGAAACTCCTCCTATTGCAGCGCCTCACAAACCAAGAGATCCATGCAACTGAAACTCCTCCTACTGCAGCGCCTCACAAATCAAGAGATCCATGCAACTGAAACTCCTCCTACTGCAGCGCCTCACAAACCAAGAGATCCATGCAACTGAAACTCCTCCTATTGCAGCGCCTCACAAACCAAGAGATCCATGCAACTGAAGTCCCGCCTACTGCAGCGCCTCACAAACCAAGAGATCCATGCAACTGAAACTCCTCCTACTGCAGCGCCTCACAAACCAAGAGATCCATGCAACTGAAACTCCTCCTACTGCAGCGCCTCACAAACCAAGAGATCCATGCAACTGAAGTCCCGCCTACTGCAGCGATCTACAAATATACCATTGAACAGAAACCCCGCCTACTGCAATGCTTTACACACCAGCACAACACTATGTATCACATTAAACAAACCTCTCATTTGCTCTGATTGATCTCTTTCTGTTCTGTACTCTTGACCTCTCCTGTAGTCAGGAGTCAGAACCAGCACTGCAGATAACCAAACTACTGTCAGGAGCAAATACACTCACAAATAACTGTAAAACTGTAAAATGAGAGCGGTTATTGTTCCCCATGCTAGCTCCCAGGGGATGCTGGGAAATGTAGTTCAACGACAGCCCTAATATCTTGCAGGCAAAGCCTCTCTCCATTTCTCTATGGTTTGGAACCTGCAGTTTCCCGAATGGATCAATTTGCAGTTCATTAGCGCTGGAGCTGCCGTAGTGCCGGCTCATGAAACATTAAGCGCTCGTTTACTAAACAAAAGGCACGGGAGTGAGTGACTCAGTAGCCGGCGCAATTACATCTGCCCCTCGCTGTGTGACTGATGCCCCTGTCACATTCCCCATTTTCCCTCTCCCAAAGTAAAAAGACTTAACGAAGGGGAACTAAAATCATTACCAATAAACATGCCCATATTTCCCCATTAGCGATTGGTTCGTTATGGCGGATGGAACTGCTAATCAGCACTTTGTGCCGCCGCTCGATCCTCAGCCCCAGGGGGGTGGTAATTTATGAGGGTGTGGGTTAAATAAACATTGATCGAAGGGAGAACGCACAGTGATAAGCACTGGTACTCTCTATTACTCTATCTCTGCTGCTATTGGCTGCTTATTTACATAATGCAAATATTGCTCCCAGAATCCATTGGCACTATAGGCTACTGGAATGAAAGAGCCCTGGGACTGAGCCTGCAAAGCATTGTGGGTATTGGCTGAGGAGAGCAGCAGCTACACTGATTCTAGAGCCAGAGGCAACATAAGTTGTAGCTACATTAAAGGGAAACTAAACCCCCAGAATGAATACGTAACCAACAGACAGATTATATTATGTTATGTGACCCATTAAAGAATCTCCCCAAACTGGAATATATATATCAGTAAATATTGCCCTTTTACATCCTTTCCCTTCAGCCGCCATTTTGTGATCGGCTGTGATCACCTGACAGGAAGTGATGCAGCTCTAACTGTAACAGGAAGTAGTGTGGGAGTAAAAGACAGAACTCTGCCCATTCATTGGCTGATGGGGCCTAGCATGTATGTGTGCCTTGGCTTGTTTGTGTGCACTGTGAATCCTATGATCCCAGGGGGCGGCCCTTAGTACTTAAAATGGCAGTTTTCTATTTAGGATTAACCAATGGCATTACATATTTATATTTTTATAGAGACCTACATTGTTTGGGGGTATAGTTTCCCTTTAAAGGGGAACTGTCACCCTAAAAAATAATATCAAATCCTTTTCTATCATGTTAGTTGAGCAAAATAAACTTTACTTACTCTATATAAATTATTTCATTTTTATTCCCTTCAGTGTTGGAATTCACAATCACAGCCAGCCGGCCGGCGCCATTTTGTGAACACTGTTATTAAGGCGGAGCTTTGTATCACCCCAAAATCATCTAGGAAGTGCTGAATGGAAAGTGAAAGTAATAGTAATTAAAAATCTGAGCTGTCAATCATATATTGCCTGCCCCGCCTCTATGCCGCAGGCATAGAGGCGGGGCAGGCAATATATGATTGACAGCTCAGATTTTTAAATCCATTTACAACAGGTATGGGCGATTTAATAAAAAAAAAGAATTTGGGTTCCATGTTTCATTTTTAGGGCCATGATCAGTGGTGGGAGTCTATGGATTCTGTATAGTGTGGGAATACTATAGAAATGGATCGTTTTATTGCCCAATGGGATCATTACAAGCTGCACATATACAGCCCTATATATATATATATATATATATATAATATTGAATTTTTTTTTTTAAACTTTGCTAATAGCAATACAGTTCCCCCCCAGGCCGGCATATAATCTGTTTGTATTACTTAATATCAGTAGATTTTGTGATTGACTACAGAGGTGCCGACCCGTTACCGACTGGTGATCAGAACCAGCGAGCGCCCTTAGTGCTACTGAGGATCCAATATAAAGGCAGCGTTTCCGCTCAGTGCCTGGGAGCCCAAACAGCCAAAGTGCTTACTCAGTTCTCTGTGCGGCTGGGAGAGAGCAGGAAATAATGATAATAGTATGTGCCGGATGCTGAGTGCAAAGCCTGGGCTGCTTAATAATAAATGATTTAACCCGTATGTAAGAAACAGCCCCAATCTCCCTGTGATCCGGCTCTCCCCTTCCTGCTTGTATAAGGGCATTGGCACTTATTGCCCCGACCCTTCCCTGTACAATCAAGTTTCCAAGTCATAATCATTAAACATTAGAACTGCTTTCAGCTAACCTATTGTTTCTCCTACCCCCATGTAACTGGAGGAGTCCCAAGCCGGACTTGGATTTCTTACTATTGAGTGCTATTCTGATACCTACTGGGAGCTGCTATCTTGCTCCCTTCCCATTGTTCTGCTGATTGGCTGCTGGGGGTGAGGGGGGGGTATCACTCCAACTTGCAGCGCAGCAGTAAAGTGTGCCTGAGTCTGAGATTTCAGAAGGAGCCAGCGCTACACATTAGAACTGCTTTCAGCTAACCTATTGTTTCTCCTACTCCCATGTAACTGGAGGAGTCCCAAGCCGGACTTGGATTTCTTACTATTGAGTGCTATTCTGATACCTACTGGGAGCTGCTATCTTGCTCCCTTCCCATTGTTCTGCTGATCGGCTGCTGGGGGGGGGGGGGATATCACTCCAACTTGCAGCGCAGCAGCAAAGTGTGCCTGAGTCTGAGCTTTCAGCCAGCACTACACAGTAGAACTGCTTCCAGCTAACCTATTGTTTCTCCTACTCCCATGTAACTGGAGGAGTCCCAAGCCGGACTTGGATTTCTTACTATTGAGTGCTATTCTGATACCTACTGGGAGCTGCTATCTTGCTCCCTTCCCATTGTTCTGCTGATCGGCTGCTGGGGGTGAGGGGGGGTATCACTCCAACTTGCAGCGCAGCAGTAAAGTGTGCCTGAGTCTGAGATTTCAGAAGGAGCCAGCGCTACACATTAGAACTGCTTTCAGCTAACCTATTGTTTCTCCTACTCCCATGTAACTGGAGGAGTCCCAAGCCGGACTTGGATTTCTTACTATTGAGTGCTATTCTGATACCTACTGGGAGCTGCTATCTTGCTCCCTTCCCATTGTTCTGCTGATCGGCTGCTGGGGGTGAGGGGGGGGGGATATCACTCCAACTTGCAGCGCAGCAGTAAAGTGTGCCTGAGTCTGAGCTTTCAGCCAGCGCTACACATTAGAACTGCTTTCAGCTAACCTATTGTTTCTCCTACTCCCATGTAACTGGAGGAGTCCCAGAGCCAAATACTGAAGTCAGGGATTCGCTATTGCAGAACTACAGTTCCCAGTGTTGCAGAGGATGCTGGGAGTTACAGTAAATGAGCTTATACATGATGCTTTACTGGGTGTTAGAGCCCCCCCGGCGTTACATAACGCTCAGCCCCACAGCTCATTATTATTCCGCTATTGACTCAGCTTTGAATATTTCAGCCCAGATCTGAGGCGCCGGCCCCCCCTTCCCTGCCGCTCCCGTAAGATCAAGGCAAACAGCAGCTGCTCTCGTGGCTCCTACTTGTCACACGTGGTGCCGCCTTGGTGCCATCCTGGCCACTAGGGACCTTGCCTTGTATTTAAAAATCTGAGCCGTCAATCATATATTGCTTGCCCCGCCTCTATGCCGCAGGCATAGAGGCGGAGCAAGCAATATATGATTGACGGCTCAGATTTTTAATTACTTTCACTTTCCATTGAGCACTTCCTAAATAGCACCCAGATGGCAAATGTATAAGATTATGGGCTGACACAAAGCTCCGCCTTAATAACTGTGTACACAAAATGGCGCCGACCTGCTGGCTGTGACTGTAAATCCCAAAACTAAAGGAAAACGAAATTAAATAATTTATACAGTGTAAGTAAAGTTTATTTTCCTCTACTAACCTGATACCAAAGGATTTCTTAAGGTGACAGTTCCCCTTTAATACATACTGTCAGTATATACAGGCGCCACCCTGTGGATTCTCAGCTGTAGGTGGCATTTAAAGACTCCCCAATGTTCAGCTAAAACCCAAAGGATCCCCCAATTTATACACCCCCCCCCCATGAGACTGCGGAGCAATTACCCAGGGCCCCAATAACTCTGTAGGGCCACAGAGCATAGAAAGAGCTCGGTAAATTTTAACTAGGGGTGCACCGAACCCACTTTTTTGGGTTCGGACGAACCCCTGAACCCACCCGCACCCACCCATTCGGCCGAATCCCGAACCCACCCATTCTGGCAAATCCCGAACCCACCCATTCTGGCAAATCCCGAACCCACCCATTCTGGCAAATCCCGAACCCACCCATTCTGGCAAATCCCGAACCCACCCATTCTGGCAAATCCCGAACCCACCCATTCGGCCAAATCCCGAACCCACCCATTCGGCCAAATCCCGAACCCACCCATTCTGGCAAATCCCGAACCCACCCATTCGGCCAAATCCCGAACCCACCCATTCGGCCAAATCCCGAACCCACCCATTCTGGCAAATCCCGAACCCACCCATTCTGGCAAATCCTGAACCCACCCATTCGGCCAAATCCCGAACCCACCCATTCTGGCAAATCCCGAACCCACCCATTCTGGCAAATCCCGAACCCACCCATTCTGGCAAATCCCGAACCCACCCATTCTGGCAAATCCCGAACCCACCCATTCTGGCAAATCCCGAACCCACCCATTCGGCCAAATCCCGAACCCACCCATTCGGCCAAATCCCGAACCCACCCATTCTGGCAAATCCCGAATCCACCCATTCGGCCAAATCCCGAACCCACCCATTCGGCCAAATCCCGAACCCACCCATTCTGGCAAATCCCGAACCCACCCATTCGGCCAAATCCCGAACCCACCCATTCGGCCAAATCCCGAACCCACCCATTCTGGCAAATCCCGAACCCACCCATTCTGGCAAATCCCGAACCCACCCATTCGGCCAAATCCCGAACCCACCCATTCGGCCAAATCCCGAACCCACCCATTCGGCCGAATCCTGAACCAAATCCGAATCCTAATTAACATTTGTTAATTAGGATCGGAAGGGGTTAAAAATCGGCACGTGCTGCATTGAAATTTTTTTACCCCTGACCATTAACCCTTTCCAAATGCTAATTAGCATATGCTAATTTATGCTAACTAGGATTCGGTTCGGCCGGGTCCGCGGATTCGGGGCCAAATCCGGGATTGGGTGCATCCCTACTTTTAACACTTGATTTATCAACGGTTGAGTTTCGAGTTTGAAACTCGAATATTCGAGTATTCGACTTTTTTTTTATTACATGGGATTGCCACTTTAAAAAATAAGCGAGCGTTCGGTATACGAGTTTAATCAATTTAGAAAAACAAACTCGCATTCACAAATTGGAAAATGGATAAATAAGCCCCTTAATTACAACTAGCGATGCGCGAATGTTTTCGCCAGGCGTGGATTCGCAGCGAATTTCTGCATTGCGACATCGGCGAATTGTTTTCGAGAAACTTCGCCGCAAGGAAAAATTTGTCGCAAACAAAAAAATGGGAGTGGTCATGCCAAGAATGGGCGTGGTCACGGCAAATCGGGCACGGTCGCATCAAAATTGGGCGCACTCATGTCAAAAAAAGACGCGGGTGACAAAAAAAGTCGATTTTTCACCGTTTCACAAATTTTCTTGTTGTTTCATGAATTTTATGACAAAGCGAAACGGGATTCACTCATCACTAATTACAAGTCCTCACTAAATACAATTATTGTTCCGCTGCCTCCATCATGCCAACCAATAAGCAGGCAGCTCTCACTTTAATCATATTGCCGCTTGTGCAGAGAAACTCCAGGGAGCAGTAATGCAACCCATGGGAAAATGAAAATAAAGGGCAAGTGCAACTAATTTATTATTTATGTGGGTTCAGCTGAGTGCTGTCCATATCTCCAAGCCCTGCTCCATATCAGAACTGATCAGAACATTCTGTCGTTGTGATAAGAACATCCCAGAACCAGCCTAGTTCTCTCTGTCTCCTCTGCAGGGTCAGACTGACCAATGAGGCACACTCCTGGATTTCCCAGGTATCAGTGGGGCCATCTGTTCCCCTATGTTTAAGCTGCGGAGAACCATTGAGCCCTATGGAGGCTTAGAATTGAGGAATAGAATAGTCAGTGACAGCCTGGCTTTGGCACATTTTCAAGGGGAAGTTAAATGCATAATTGTTTTTTATTTCACACACATTCAAAGGGATGTAGATGCAATCATTGTTTTCTATATCACCCAGTTTCAAGGGGAAGTTAATCTCATCACTTTGTAAGCTCTACGGGGCAGGGACCTCCTTCCTACTGTGTCTCATACCACATGGCACTTACTCCCTGTGTATTTATACTTATTTATTGTATTTATAATAACACTTGTCCTCCCTGTGTGTAATTGTGTATATTGTAAGATTGTACAGCACTGAGAACCCTTGTGGCACTTTATAAATAAAGTTATACATACATACATCATTGTTTTCTATTTCACCCAGTTTGAAAGGGAAGTTGTTTTCTATTTCACCCACTTTCAAGGGGAAGTTAATCCCATCATTGTTTTCTATTTCACCCACTTTCAAGGGGAGGTTAATCCCATCATTGTTTTCTATTTCACCCAGTTTGAAAGGGAAGTTGTTTTCTATTTCACCCACTTTCAAGGGGAAGTTAATCCCATCATTGTTTTCTATTTCACCCACTTTCAAAGGGAGGTTAATCCCATCATTGTTTTCTATTTCACCCAGTTTGAAAGGGAAGTTGTTTTCTATTTCACCCACTTTCAAGGGGAAGTTAATCCCATCATTGTTTTCTATTTCACCCACTTTCAAGGGGAAGTTAATCCCATCATTGTTTTCTATTTCACCCAGTTTGAAAGGGAAGTTGTTTTCTATTTCACCCACTTTCAAGGGGAAGTTAATCCCATCATTGTTTTCTATTTCACCCACTTTCAAAGGGAGGTTAATCCCATCATTGTTTTCTATTTCACCCAGTTTGAAAGGGAAGTTGTTTTCTATTTCACCCACTTTCAAGGGGAAGTTAATCCCATCATTGTTTTCTATTTCACCCAGTTTCAAGGGGAAGTTAATCCCATCATTGTTTTCTATTTCACCCACTTTCAAAGGGAGGTTAATCCCATCATTGTTTTCTATTTCACCCAGTTTGAAAGGGAAGTTGTTTTCTATTTCACCCACTTTCAAGGGGAAGTTAATCCCATCATTGTTTTCTATTTCACCCAGTTTCAAGGGAAAGTTAATCCCATCATTATTTCCTATATCACCCACTTTCAAAGGGAAGCTGTTTTCTATTTCACCCAGTTTCAAGGGAAAGTTAATCCCATCATTGTTTTCTATTTCACCCACTTTCAAAGGGAGGTTAATCCCATCATTGTTTTCTATTTCACCCAGTTTGAAAGGGAAGTTGTTTTCTATTTCACCCACTTTCAAGGGGAAGTTAATCCCATCATTGTTTTCTATTTCACCCAGTTTCAAGGGGAAGTTAATCCCATCATTGTTTTCTATTTCACCCACTTTCAAAGGGAAGTTGTTTTCTATTTCACTCACTTTCAAGGGGAAGTTAATCCCATCATTGTTTTCTATTTCACCCACTTTCTAGGGGAGGTTAATCCCATCATTGTTTTCTATATCACCCAGTTTCAAAGGGAAGTTAACCCCATCATTGTTTTCTGTTTCACTCAGTTTCAAGTGAAACGTAAACACATTATTGCATTCCAGTGCACCTAAAATGGCTGCTGGAGCACTTCCTGTTTGGGAAAAATAAAGAGGATTCATGGAAACGAACAGCCGTTTCAATTTCATGAATTTCTCTAATTTTTTGCCTCCAAGTTTATACGAGTTTCAATAGCTTGGGGCAATAGCAAATTGATATAATGGGGGGGGGGGATAACAATGAAAGATCCTAAAGTCAAACCCATTGTACTGTACCTCATCGAACCGGGCCTCATCCTCACAGTTCTCCAGCACCCGCGTGTAGAACGACAGTCCTGTAATGACACAATGACACTTGTTAATGGGACGTATGTGTGTGTGGGGGGGATGTTCCTACAGAATCATTCCTACAGAATGTTCCGTCCATTATCACATGATCACCGTCACCTTAGCGACCAGAATTATAATTAGATGTATATATACACATACAGCACCCACTCATTATACACCCCCCTCTAACAAACACACACGAGGGTAAATAAAGGAATAACCTGAGGGCCCGCGGCAGTGGCCCTACCTACCTTGATTTTCTATCTAGATACAGGTAAAGCACCCGTTATCCAGAATGCTCAGGACCAAGGGTATTCCAGATAAGGGGTCTTTCCGTAACTTAGATCTCCATACCTTAAGTCTACTAAAAAATCAATAAACCGTTAAATAAACCCAATAGGGCTGTTCTGCCCCCAATAAGGGGTAATTATATCTTAGTTGGGATCAAGTACAGGTACTGTTTTATTATTACAGAGAAAAGGGAATCATTTAACCATTAAATAAACCCAATAGGACTGTTCTGCCCCAATAAGGGGTAATTATATCTTAGTTGGGATCAAGTACAGGTACTGTTTTATTATTACAGAGAAAAGGGAATCATTTAACCATTAAATAAACCCAATAGGGCTGTTCTGCCCCAATAAGGGGTAATTATATCTTAGTTGGGATCAAGTACAGGTACTGTTTTATTATTACAGAGAAAAGGGAATCATTTAACCATTAAATAAACCCAATAGGGCTGTTCTGCCCCAATAAGGGGTAATTATATCTTAGTTGGGATCAAGTACAGGTACTGTTTTATTATTACAGAGAAAAGGGAATCATTTAACCATTAAATAAACCCAATAGGGCTGTTCTGCCCCAATAAGGGGTAATTATATCTTAGTTGGGATCAAGTACAGGTACTGTTTTATTATTACAGAGAAAAGGGAATCATTTAACCATTAAATAAACCCAATAGGACTGTTCTGCCCCAATAAGGGGTAATTATATTTTAGTTGGGATCAAGTACAGGTACTGTTTTATTATTACAGAGAAAAGGGAATCATTTAACCATTAAATAAACCCAATAGGACTGTTCTGCCCCAATAAGGGGTAATTATATCTTAGTTGGGATCAAGTACAGGTACTGTTTTATTATTACAGAGAAAAGGGAATCATTTAACCATTAAATAAACCCAATAGGGCTGTTCTGCCCCAATAAGGGGTAATTATATTTTAGTTGGGATCAAGTACAGGTACTGTTTTATTATTACAGAGAAAGGGAATCAGTTTGAAAATCCTGAATTATTTGATTAAAATGGAGTCTATGGGAGACGGGCTTTCTGGATAATGGGTTTCCGGATAAGGGATCCCATACCTGTATTATGTTTTATTTGTACCATTTGTAATATGTTTCTGCCCCAATGCTATGCTGCGTGTCTGTGTATGACAATCTCTATAGATCTCAGCACAACATGGGAAATTAAAAAGGCCAAGGAAGCTGAGCAGGCAATAAGGCGGCTCCGTATTATATATATTGGGGCAATTAAGGAGCCAGTGTGTTGTGTACATAAATCTGCAGCCGGGGCAATCTCACATTAATTGGCCGTTTGTGGGAAATCCATGGCAGATCATCTCAACTCACACCATTAATTTCATGCTTTATGTTGCCTTGACCCGTATTCCGGCACCACATTTACCCTTCCAGCCTGTGTTACCCCGAGGGAGGAATTCCCCTTCCCACCCCCATGCCTTTCCCCATATAATTAGCAGGAAACACTGGCGCTGCTATCTGTCTCCGCAAACCCACATAAAGGGCAGTTTTACTTCCCGGCTTCATTAGTAAAAAAGCTTGAAGTAGAAATGTTCCGTAACAGCAGCGATTCCATTTCAGCAACAGCTTTATTTGTCAGATATGGCTAATCCTGCTGTAATGGGGCCAAACACAAACCGTATCCCTCTCTGCCACCCTAGGGGCAACTGTCACCTGCTGAAATAATTAATTCTGAATTAAACAGAATAATGTGCTGCAGTTATTCTGCAATATTCCAATATAACTCTGGCATAACTCTGGCTACATCTGTTGATATCTGGGATATCCTACAATATTACTTTGGCATAACTCTGGCTACATCTGTTGATATCTGGGATATCCTACAATATTACTTTGGCACAAGTCTGGCTACATCTGTTGATTTCTGGGATATCCTACAATATTACTTTGGCATAAGTCTGGCTACATCTGTTGATATCTGGGATATCCTACAATATTACTTTGGCATAAGTCTGGCTACATCTGTTGATTTCTGGGATATCCTACAATATTACTTTGGCACAAGTCTGGCTACATCTGTTGATATCTGGGATATCCTACAATATTACTTTGGCACAAGTCTGGCTACATCTGTTGATATCTGGGATATCCTACAATATTACTCTGGCATAACTCTGGCTACATCTGTTGATATCTGGGATATCCTACAATATTACTCTGGCATAACTCTGGCTACATCTGTTGATATCTGGGATATCCTACAATATTACTCTGGCACAAGTCTGGCTACATCTGTTGATATCTGGGATATCCTACAATATTACTCTGGCATAACTCTGGCTACATCTGTTGATATCTGGGATATCCTACAATATTACTTGGGCACAAGTCTGGCTACATCTGTTGATATCTGGGATATCCTACAATATTACTTTGGCATAACTCTGGCTACATCTGTTGATATCTGGGATATCCTACAATATTACTTTGGCATAAGTCTGGCTACATCTGTTGATATCTGGGATATCCTACAATATTACTTTGGCATAATTCTGGCTACATCTGTTGATATCTGGGATATCCTACAATATTACTTTGGCACAAGTCTGGCTACATCTGTTGATATCTGGGATATTCTTCAATATTACTTTGGCACAAGTCTGGCTACATCTGTTGATATCTGGGATATCCTACAATATTACTTTGGCATAAGTCTGGCTACATCTGTTGATATCTGGGATATCCTACAATATTACTCTGGCATAACTCTGGCTACATCTGTTGATATCTGGGATATCCTACAATATTACTCTGGCATAACTCTGGCTACATCTGTAGTAAACAATATTTTTATTACTATTATTTACCAATGAATGGATGCATACACTCAACATACAGATTTACATACAAAAACAACCAATGAACGATACAAGAGGTAAAGAGGGCCTTGCCCAAAGAGCTTACTTACACTGGAATAACTATGGCTACATATCCTACTATATACACTGTGTATCAGTACGTGATTCAGCTCCCCAGTGTACCCAGGAGTAACCAGTAAACTCCGTGAACCCCACAATCCCTGCCATATTAACCCAGTAAACAATGTGCAGATCAATAGAGAGAGCCGAGTAATCAGCCTTGAGCGGAACATTGATGCTGCGGAGATGCCACGCGGCTGCAACACGGAGGGATTGAGAATGAACCAATCTGACTCCGCTGCGGCGCCCGAGGGTTTAGCCAACGTGAGAGCGATTCCGGCTCTGACATCCATTAATAGTATTGTGTCTCGCTCCCCCCTGGCAAGGAGAGAATTTGGTTGAATCCTAAATTGATGCTTCTCTTGTGAGACATAAAGGATGAAATAAAGGAGGGAGGCAAATAAACAGCAAATGGAGCAGATGATTCAACGTTTGGACTGTTTTTTCCCCAAAACCTGGAACTTTAAAGGGATATTCCCATAATTTGTTGTGCCAGTTCTTTGGTATTTAGCAATACAGCCCTGCACACTGCATTTCCCATAAGCCCCTATATAAAGGGGAATGTTGGGGGGATACACCTAATGTGGGGGCAGAGATTTCAGCACAGCCCTGCACAGTACATTTCCCATAAGCCCCTATATAAAGGGGAATGTTGGGGGGATACACCTAATGTGGGGGGCAGAGATTCCAGCACAGGGACTTATGGGAAATGCACTGTGCAGGGCTATGCTGAAATCTCTACCCCCCTCATTAGGTGTATCCCCCACCTAATGTGGGGGGCAGAGAGTTCAGCACAGCCCTGCACAGTGCATTTCCCATAAGTCCCTATATAAAGGGGAATGTTGGGGGGATACACCTAATGTGGGGGGCAGAGAGTTCAGCACAGCCCTGCACAGTGCATTTCCCATAAGTCCCTATATAAAGGGGAATGTTGGGGGATACACCTAATGTGGGGGAAGAGAGTTCAGCACAGCCCTGCCCAGTGCATTTCCCATAAGCCCCTATATAAAGGGGAATGTTGGTGGATACACCTAATGTGGGGGGGCAGAGAGTTCAGCACAGCCCTGCCCAGTGCATTTCCCATAAGTCCCTATATAAAGGGGAATGTTGGGGGGATACACCTAATGTGGGGGGCAGAGAGTTCAGCCAAGCCCTGCACAGTGCATTTCCCATAAGTCCCTATATAAAGGGGAATGTTGGGGGGGATACACCTAATGTGGGGGGCAGAGAGTTCAGCCAAGCCCTGCACAGTGCATTTCCCATAAGTCCCTATATAAAGGGGAATGTTGGGGGATACACCTAATGTGGGGGGCAGAGAGTTCAGCACAGCCCTGCACAGTGCATTTCCCATAAGTCCCTATATAAAGGGGAATGTTGGGGGATACACCTAATGTGGGGCGCAGAGATCCCAGCCAAGCCCTGCACAGTGCATTTCCCATAAGTCCCTATATAAAGGGGAATGTTGGGGGGATACACCTAATGTGGGGGGCAGAGAGTTCAGCACAGCCCTGCACAGTGCATTTCCCATAAGTCCCTATATAAAGGGGAATGTTGGGGGGATACACCTAATGTGGGGGGCAGAGAGTTCAGCTCAGCCCTGCACAGTGCATTTCCCATAAGTCCCTATATAAAGGGGAATGTTGGGGGGATACACCTAATGTGGGGGCAGAGAGTTCAGCTCAGCCCTGCACAGTGTATTTCCCATAAGTCCCTATATAAAGGGGAATGTTGGGGGGATACACCTAATGTGGGGGGCAGAGAGTTCAGCACAGCCCTGCACAGTGCATTTCCCATAAGCCCCTATATAAAGGGGAATGTTGGGGGGATACACCTAATGTGGGGGGCAGAGAGTTCAGCACAGCCCTGCACAGTGCATTTCCAATAAGTCCCTATATAAAGGGGAATGTTGGGGGGATACACCTAATGTGGGGGGCAGATAGTTCAGCACAGCCCTGCACAGTGTATTTCTCATAAGTACCTATATAAAGGGGAATGTTGGGGGGGATACACCTAATGTGGGGGGCAGAGAGTTCAGCACAGCCCTGCACAGTGTATTTCTCATAAGTACCTATATAAAGGGGAATGTTGGGGGGGATACACCTAATGTGGGGGGCAGAGAGTTCAGCACAGCCCTGCACAGTGCATTTCTCATAAGTACCTATATAAAGGGGAATGTTGGGGGGGATACACCTAATGTGGGGGGCAGAGAGTTCAGCACAGCCCTGCACAGTGTATTTCTCATAAGTACCTATATAAAGGGGAATGTTGTGGGGATACACCTAATAGACAGTACTGTTTCTATTTTTGCTGATGACACTAAATTGTGCAAAACTATAAGTTCCATGCAGGATGTGTATTTCTCATAAGTACCTATATAAAGGGGAATGTTGGGGGGGATACACCTAATGTGGGGGGCAGATAGTTCAGCACAGCCCTGCACAGTGTATTTCTCATAAGTACCTATATAAAGGGGAATGTTGGGGGGGATACACCTAATGTGGGGGGCAGAGAGTTCAGCACAGCCCTGCACAGTGTATTTCTCATAAGTACCTATATAAAGGGGAATGTTGGGGGGGATACACCTAATGTGGGGGCAGAGAGTTCAGCACAGCCCTGCACAGTGTATTTCTCATAAGTACCTATATAAAGGGGAATGTTGGGGGGGATACACCTAATGTGGGGGCAGAGAGTTCAGCACAGCCCTGCACAGTGTATTTCTCATAAGTACCTATATAAAGGGGAATGTTGTGGGGATACACCTAATAGACAGTACTGTTTCTATTTTTGCTGATGACACTAAATTGTGCAAAACTATAAGTTCCATGCAGGATGTGCCGCTTTGCAGAGCGATTTGACAAAATTGGAAAACTGGGCAGCAAACTGGAAAATGAGGTTCAATGTTGATAAGTGCAAAGTTATGCACTTTGGTAGGAATAATATAAACGCAAACTATCTACTGAATGGGAGTGTGTTGGGGGGATCCTTAATGGAGAAGGATCTGGGGGTTTTTGTTGATAACAAGTTGTCTAATGCCAGGCAGTGTCATTCTGTGGCTACTACAGCAAATAAAGTGCTGTCTTGTATAAAAAAGGGCATTGACTCAAGGGATGAGAACATAATTTTGCCCCTTTATAGGTCCCTGGTAAGGCCTCACCTTGAGTATGCAGTGCAGTTTTGGGCTCCAGTCCTTAAGAAGGATATTAATGAGCTGGAGAGAGTGCAGAGACGTGCAACTAAACTGGTAAAGGGGATGGAAGATTTAAACTATGAGGTTAGACTGTCGAGGTTGGGGTTGTTTTCTCTGGAAAAGAGGCGCTTGCGAGGGGACATGATTACTCTGTACAAGTACATTAGAGGGGATTATAGGCAGTTGGGGGATGTTCTTTTTCCCCATAAAAACAATCAACGCACCAGAGGTCACCCCTTTAGATTAGAGGAAAGGAGCTTCCATTTGAAGCAGCGTAGGGGGTTCCTCATGGTGAGGGCAGTGAGGTTATGGAATGCCCTTCCTAGTGATGGGGTAATGGCAGATTCTGTTAATGCCTTTAAGAGGGGCCTGGATGAGTTCTTGAACAATCAGAATATCCAAGGCTATTGTGATACTAATATCTACAGTTAGTACTAGTGGGTGTATATATAGTGTATGTATGTGAGTGTATAGATTGGTAGGTGTGGGTTAGGTGTGCTGGGTTTACTTGGATGGGTTGAACTTGATGGACACTGGTCTTTTTTCAACCCTATGTAACTATGTAACTATGTAACTATGTAACTATGTAATGTGGGGGCAGAGATTACAGCACAGCCCTGCCCAGTGCATTTCCCATAAGTACCTAAATAAAGGGGAATGTTGGGGGGGATACACCTAATGTGGGGGGCAGAGAGTTCAGCACAGCCCTGCACAGTGTATTTCTCATAAGTACCTATATAAAGGGGAATGTTGGGGGGGATACACCTAATGTGGGGGCAGAGATTACAGCACAGCCCTGCCCAGTGCATTTCCCATAAGTCCCTATATAAAGGGGAATGTTGGGGGGATACACCTAATGTGGGGGGCAGAGAGTTCAGCCAAGCCCTGCACAGTGCATTTCCAATAAGTCCCTATATAAAGAGGAATGTTGGGGGGATACACCTAATGAGGGGGGTAGAGATTTCAGCATAGCCCTGCACAGTGCATTTCCCATAAGTCCCTATATAAAGGGGAATGTTGGGGGGATACACCTAATGTGGGGGCAGAGAGTTCAGCACAGCCCTGCACAGTGCATTTCCCATAAGTCCCTATATAAAGGGGAATGTTGGGGGGGATACACCTAATGTGGGGGGCAGAGAGTTCAGCCAAGCCCTGCACAGTGCATTTCCCATAAGCCCCTATATAAAGGGGAATGTTGGGGGGATACACCTAATGTGGGGGGCAGAGAGTTCAGCACAGCCCTGCACAGTGTATTTCTCATAAGTACCTATATAAAGGGAAATGTTGGGGGGGATACACCTAATGTGGGGGCAGAGATTACAGCACAGCCCTGCCCAGTGCATTTCCCATAAGTCCCTATATAAAGGGGAATGTTGGGGGGATACACCTAATGTGGGGGGCAGAGAGTTCAGCCAAGCCCTGCACAGTGCATTTCCCATAAGTCCCTATATAAAGGGGAATGTTGGGGGGATACACCTAATGTGGGGGCAGAGAGTTCAGCACAGCCCTGCACAGTGCATTTCCCATAAGTCCCTATATAAAGGGGAATGTTGGGGGGGATACACCTAATGTGGGGGGCAGAGAGTTCAGCCAAGCCCTGCACAGTGCATTTCCCATAAGCCCCTATATAAAGGGGAATGTTGGGGGGATACACCTAATGTGGGGGGCAGAGAGTTCAGCCAAGCCCTGCACAGTGCATTTCCAATAAGTCCCTATATAAAGAGGAATGTTGGGGGGATACACCTAATGTGGGGGGCAGAGATTTCAGCCAAGCCCTGCACAGTGCATTTCCCATAAGCCCCTATATAAAGGGGAATGTTGGGGGGATACACCTAATGTGGGGGGCAGAGAGTTCAGCCAAGCCCTGCCCAGTACCTTTCCCATAAGCCCCTATATAAAGGGGAATGTTGGGGGGATACACCTAATGTGGGGGGCAGAGATTTCAGCACAGCCCTGCACAGTGCATTTCCCATAAGCCCCTATATAAAGGGGAATGTTGGGGGGATACACCTAATGTGGGGGGCAGAGATTTCAGCACAGCCCTGCACAGTGTATTTCCAATAATCCAGGCTTTATAAATGGGTATATGTGAACTAACCAGTTTAACTAGCAGCAGCTGACTAGTCTGGGACCCCCCCCAGCACACAACGTTACACACTCAGTAAAGTTCCAGTGAAACATTTGCCACAGATGAGCGACTGTGTTTAGCCGGATGATAACCAGGCCACTCACCTATATGCTGTTTTATAACTGGCCTTTGTTGCCATAGTAACCCCTACCTTTAGCCGTCACTCTTAACAGTTGTATTCAGTTAGAAATGTAAAACAAATCTGTTGAGCCAGTGGCGTAACTATAAAGGATGCAGACCAGGTAGGAACAAGCACAGGTAAGTACTAACCGGCAGGGCTAGCTCAGACAGGTAGGAACAAGCACAGGTAAGTACTAACCGGCAGGGCTAGCTCAGACAGGTAGGAACAAGCACAGGTAAGTACTAACCGGCAGGGCTAGCTCAGACAGGTAGGAACAAGCACAGGTAAGTACTAACCGGCAGGGCTAGCTCAGACAGGTAGGAACAAGCACAGGTAAGTACTAACCGGCAGGGCTAGCTCAGACAGGTAGGAACAAGCACAGGTAAGTACTAACCGGCAGGGCTAGCTCAGACGGGTAGGAACAAGCACAGGTAAGTACTAACCGGCAGGGCTAGCTCAGACGGGTAGGAACAAACACAGGTAAGAACTAACCGGCAGGGCAGGCTCAGACAGGTAGGAACAAGCACAGGTAAGTACTAACCGGCAGGGCTAGCTCAGACGGGTAGGAACAAGCACAGGTAAGTACTAACCGGCAGGGCTAGCTCAGACTGGTAGGAACAAGCACAGGTAAGTACTAACCGGCAGGGCTAGCTCAGACAGGTAGGAACAAGCACAGGTAAGTACTAACCGGCAGGGCAGGCTCAGACTGGTAGGAACAAGCACAGGTAAGTACTAACCGGCAGGGCAGGCTCAGACGGGTAGGAACAAGCACAGGTAAGTACTAACCGGCAGGGCTAGCTCAGACGGGTAGGAACAAGCAAAGGTAAGTACTAACCGGCAGGGCTAGCTCAGACTGGTAGGAACAAGCACAGGTAAGTACTAACCGGCAGGGCTAGCTCAGACGGGTAGGAACAAGCACAGGTAAGTACTAACCGGCAGGGCTAGCTCAGACGGGTAGGAACAAGCACAGGTAAGTACTAACCGGCAGGGCTAGCTCAGACGGGTAGGAACAAGCACAGGTAAGTACTATCCGGCAGGGCTAGCTCAGACGGGTAGGAACAAGCACAGGTAAGTACTAACCGGCAGGGCTAGCTCAGACGGGTAGGAACAAGCACAGGTAAGTACTAACCGGCAGGGCTAGCTCAGACGGGTAGGAACAAGCACACGTAAGTACTAACCGGCAGGGCTAGCTCAGACAGGTAGGAACAAGCACAGGTAAGTACTAACCGGCAGGGCAGGCTCAGACAGGTAGGAACAAGCACAGGTACATACTAACCGGCAGGGCTAGCTCAGACAGGTAGGTCTCTTGGTTTGGCAATGCCACCAAATGAGCAGATCTTTCCCCAATATGTCCACCTTGAGGCGGCCGATATGGGATTGGTCTGATTGTTTGACCCATATCGGCCCATATTGGCCACTACAGGGCTCACGGAATGTCAGCAGTTCTAGGGCACCATAGAGCACAGGTATGGGGGTGCTAGTTAGCCCCATTGCATCCTGGGTACAATAAAAGCACAGTCTGATTATGCTCGGTCTCTCTGGTACCCATCCAGTGATTGGGCCACTTGTTTTCATTAGCCCAATAGCCCCTAGTTAGTCCCCCTGTAATGTGCTGGTACTTCCAGCTATAGAGATAACAAACCTGAGGCACTTTATTAGCCTTTCCCCCTAGTATGTTCCCCAGCTGCCCCATAACCCTACTCTGTGTATTAGCCAACCTGCTTGTGCCTGTAGTAAGGCTACTGATTGGTCAGTACAGCCGTCTGACTAACCTACCAACCGGGCCGGCTCTGGTATCTCAGTGTCAGTCCGGAACAGACCTCAGCTCATTTCCCTCATGATTACGAAGGAAGAGTTTGTTCTGCTAATTTGGTTCTGTAAAACTCAATTAACAATGAACAGCAGGAAGTGGGGAAAAATAAACAGGAAGTAGGAAAGGAACAACAGGAAGTGAGAAGGAAATAGCAGGAACTAAGGGAATGTGCAAGACAGATTCATCCCCCAGATTCCTCCCAAGCTCTTATCATCCTTCCCCAGTTCCTTAATGGCTCCAGCACCAGCCCTGATAGCGATAAAGCCTTAAACCCATTATCCTACTGCATTATGTGTCCCCCCCCCCCCATCTGCACTCTGACCCCCTTTCCTTTATATGTGCCTATATATTATACAGTTACTGTGTGTATAGGATATGGGGGTTACACCGTGCCTATATATTATACAGTTACTGTGTGTATAGGATATGGGGGTTACACCGTGCCTATATATTATACAGTTACTGTGTGTATAGGATATGGGGGTTACACCGTGCCTATATATTATACAGTTACTGTGTGTATAGGATATGGGGGTTACACTGTGCCTATATATTATACAGTTACTGTGTGTATAGGATATGGGGGTTACACTGTGCCTATATATTATACAGTTACTGTGTGTATAGGATATGGGGGTTACACTGTGCCTATATATTATACAGTTACTGTGTGTATAGGATATGGGGGTTACACTGTGCCTATATATTATACAGTTACTGTGTGTATAGGATATGGGGGTTACACCGTGCCTATATATTATACAGTTACTGTGTGTATAGGATATGGGGGTTACACCGTGCCTATATATTATACAGTTACTGTGTGTATAGGATATGGGGGTTACACCGTGCCTATATATTATACAGTTACTGTGTGTATAGGATATGGGGGTTACACTGTGCCTATATATTATACAGTTACTGTGTGTATAGGATATGGGGGTTACACCGTGCCTATATATTATACAGTTACTGTGTGTATAGGATATGGGGGTTACACTGTGCCTATATATTATACAGTTACTGTGTGTATAGGATATGGGGGTTACACTGTGCCTATATATTATACAGTTACTGTGTGTATAGGATATGGAGGTTACGCCTATATATTATACAGTTACTGTGTGTATAGGATATGGGGGTTACACCGTGCCTATATATTATACAGTTACTGTGTGTATAGGATATGGGGGTTACACCGTGCCTATATATTATACAGTTACTGTGCGTATAAAATATGGGGGTTACACCGTGTGTGTGGGGGGGTTACTGCGTATATGATATGGGGGTTACTGTGTGTATGGTATGGGGGTTACTGTGTATATGATATGGGGGTTACTGTGTATATGATATGGGGGTTACTGTGTATATGATATGGGGGTTACTGTGTGTATGATATGGGGGTTACTGTGTATATAATATGGGGGTTACTGTGTATATGATATGGGGGTTACTGTGTGTATGATATGGGGGTTACTGTGTATATAATATGGGGGTTACTGTGTATATGATATGGGGGTTACTGTGTATATGATATGGGGGTTACTGTGTGTATGATATGGGGGTTACTGTGTGTATGATATGGGGGTTACTGTGTATATAATATGGGGGTTACTGTGTATATGATGTGGGGGTTACTGTGTATATGATGTGGGGGTTACTGTGTATATGATTTGGGGGTTACTGTGTATATGATGTGGGGGATTGCAGGGTAGTAACTGCATTATTGGCCCCCAGCCTCACAGGTGGCGGGGGTGTGAGTTGCGGGGGGCCGGGGGGCTCACATTACACGCACTATTTAATACCTTCACTCGTGTTTCTCACAAGCAGCTTCTCTATGAATAATTGAAATGCCCTGAGATACAGTTTCCTTGCAGTTCCTTTCTGCCCCTGACAGCACCGCGTCCCCCCGTACGTGACTGCCGCCCCATGTTTACATGGTGATTGTTTGCTGTGTGACACGGGAGCCGCAACGGCAACAGCCAAACCCCACGCTCAGGCGTATCAGTGGAACCGCACAACTAATACATAGGAAAATATATATATAATAAGGGGATGGTGCAGCCACTCTCAGCACTTGCACTTGAATGCACAATGTTTGTTTTAGACTGCATAAAAAACAACATAATAGTCTGCAGTGTATCTCTCTGTACAGGCTATGAGCAAACTTAGGGGGCTGTTCCTGCTGAATTGTGCTTAGTACAGAGGAATCCCTATTTGCCATAGTTTTATGGTATCTCTCTGTACAGGCTATGAGCAAACTTAGGGGGCTGTTCCTGCTGAATTGTGCTTAATACAGGGGAATCCCTATGTGCCATAGTTTTATGGTATCTCTCTGTACAGGCTATGAGCAAACTTAGGGGGCTGTTCCTGCTGAATTGTGCTTAGTACAGGGGAATCCCTATGTGCCATAGTTTTATGGTATCTCTCTGTACAGGCTATGAGCAAACTTAGGGGGCTGTTCCTGCTGAATTGTGCTTAGTACAGGGGAATCCCTATGTGCCATAGTTTTATGGTATCTCTCTGTACAGGCTATGGGCAAACTTAGGGGGCTGTTCCTGCTGAATTGTGCTTAGTACAGGGGAATCCCTATGTGCCATAGTTTTATGGTATCTCTCTGTACAGGCTATGAGCAAACTTAGGGGGCTGTTCCTGCTGAATTGTGCTTAGTACAGGGGAATCCCTATGTGCCATAGTTTTATGGTATCTCTCTGTACAGGCTATGAGCAAACTTAGGGGGCTGTTCCTGCTGAATTGTGCTTAGTACAGGGGAATCCCTATGTGCCATAGCTTTATGGTATCTCTCTGTACAGGCTATGAGCAAACTTAGGGGGCTGTTCCTGCTGAATTGTGCTTAGTACAGGGGAATCCCTATGTGCCATAGTTTTATGGTATCTCTCTGTACAGGCTATAAACAAACTTAGGGGGCTGTTCCTGCTGAATTGTGCTTAGTACAGGGGAATCTCTATGCTGCCATAGGGCAGTGCTTTGAAGCAGGTGATTCAGCCAATCACTTTGAGCCTGACATCACTGAGGGGACTTACCTCCATTGAAACCCCCAGTGCAGGTAGTGTTGCCTGGTACAGTAACCCATAGCAACCGACCAGCAGTTTCCTATTCCATGTTCAGTGACAGTTAAAACAGACAAGTGACTGACTGGCTCCCTGGGCTGCTAAGGTCCCTTGCCCCTCCGGCCCCATACCCAGGGCAATCATTAGGCAGTAGGGGACCTGGGGGCACACAGTAGGGCAAACCAACCCCTAGGCAGAACAGGGGGATATTTTCCTCCCACCGTGCAAATGGTGCCTATTGGTCTGACCCACTTGGGCACAGAATTAGATATTATCAAGATTGGGAAATGTTGCCTTTTGTCTGATCCGGTTTCCCCTTCGTTAGTGCAGGGACGTCATTAACTGTCCTAGAAAACGAGCCTCAGCCCATTAATAACTAACGATCCCCCTCATGTGTGACCGGCACTGAGGTCACAAAGCAAATGTCCCTAATTCTCCTCTCTACTGGCCCAGGGGGTCAGTAAGGGGCCCCCCAGCTTTCCCTCCTGCCCTGCCAGGGTAACTTGGCTGCTTCTAGTAATGCAGGGGCCCAGGGGGGTAAAATAATCTGCGGGGGTCCCACATTTATAATCCAACCCACAGCTGTCAGGGGATGATGGGAGTTGTAGTTTAATAACTAAAGCAAGTTGCAGATTGGATATCCCTGTTTATGAGGCTATTGCCCGGGGCCCCCCGTATGGGCCCAAGCTGGTTCTGTTGCTGGTTCTCCCCTCGCTTACTTGGCACCATTGGGCTCTCAGTACCAGCCCCTGATGAACTCCGGCCATTACAGGAACACTGGGCAATAAAGGAGATTTAGTTCTTTAATTAACTACTGAGCGAGACGTTTTGCCTCATTCTGGCGCTTTGATCGTTACAGGCTGCGGCGCTCACATCTTCCATAGGGAATGTAATTAATATCCCGCCTCCTGCATAGAGAATCCCACCGATTATCCCATAATTCTACTCTCCTGCAGTTACACACAGGGACCCCCCATTATATCCACTCCTGTAACCCCCTGTCATATCCACTCCTGTAACCCCCAATTATATACACTCCTGTATAATATATAGGCACAGTGTAACCCCCATATCCTATACACACAGTAACTGTATGATATATAGGCACAGTGTAACCCCCATATCCTATACACACAGTAACTGTATAATATATAGGCACAGTGTAACCCCCATATCCTATACACACAGTAACTGTATAATATATAGGCACAGTGTAACCCCCATACCCTATACACACAGTAACTGTATAATATATAGGCACAGTGTAACCCCCATATCCTATACACACAGTAACTGTATAATATATAGGCACAGTGTAACCCCCATACCCTATACACACAGTAACTGTATAATATATAGGCACAGTGTAACCCCCATACCCTATACACACAGTAACTGTATAATATATAGGCACAGTGTAACCCCCATACCCTATACACACAGTAACTGTATAATATATAGGCACGGTGTAAACCCCATATCCTATACACACAGTAACTGTATAATATATAGGCACAGTGTAACCCCCATATCCTATACACACAGTAACTGTATGATATATAGGCACAGTGTAACCCCCATATCCTATACACACAGTAACTGTATAATATATAGGCACGGTGTAACCCCCATATCCTATACACACAGTAACTGTATAATATATAGGCGTAACCCCCATATCCTATACACACAGTAACTGTATAATATATAGGCACGGTGTAACCCCCATATCCTATACACACAGTAACTGTATAATATATAGGCGTAACCCCCATATCCTATACACACAGTAACTGTATAATATATAGGCACGGTGTAACCCCCATATCCTATACACACAGTAACTGTATAATATATAGGCACAGTGTAACCCCCATATCCTATACACAGTAACTGTATAATATATAGGCACGGTGTAACCCCCATATCCTATACACACAGTAACTGTATAATATATAGGCACGGTGTAACCCCCATATCCTATACACACAGTAACTGTATAATATATAGGCACAGTGTAACCCCCATATCCTATACACACAGTAACTGTATGATATATAGGCACAGTGTAACCCCCATACCCTATACACACAGTAACTGTATAATATATAGGCACAGTGTAACCCCCATATCCTATACACACAGTAACTGTATAATATATAGGCACAGTGTAACCCCCATATCCTATACACACAGTAACTGTATAATATATTGGTGTAACCCCCATACCCTATACACACAGTAACTGTATAATATATAGGTGTAACCCCCATACCCTATACACACAGTAACTGTATAATATATAGGCGTAACCCCCATATCCTATACACACAGTAACTGTATAATATATAGGCACAGTGTAACCCCCATATCCTATACACACAGTAACTGTATAATATATAGGCACGGCGTAACCCCCATACCCTATACACACAGTAACTGTATAATATATAGGCACAGTGTAACCCCCATATCCTATACACACAGTAACTGTATAATATATTGGTGTAACCCCCATATCCTATACACACAGTAACTGTATAATATATAGGCACGGTGTAACCCCCATACCCTATACACACAGTAACTGTATAATATATAGGCACGGCGTAACCCCCATATCCTATACACACAGTAACTGTATAATATATAGGCACGGTGTAACCCCCATATCCTATACACACAGTAACTGTATAATATATAGGCACAGTGTAACCCCCATATCCTATACACACAGTAACTGTATAATATATAGGCACGGCGTAACCCCCATATCCTATACACACAGTAACTGTATAATATATAGGCACAGTGTAACCCCCATACCCTATACACACAGTAACTGTATAATATATAGGCACGGCGTAACCCCCATATCCTATACACACAGTAACTGTATAATATATAGGCACAGTGTAACCCCCATATCCTATACACACAGTAACTGTATAATATATAGGCACGGTGTAACCCCCATATCCTATACACACAGTAACTGTATAATATATAGGCACAGTGTAACCCCCATATCCTATACACACAGTAACTGTATAATATATAGGCACGGTGTAACCCCCATATCCTATACACACAGTAACTGTATAATATATAGGCACAGTGTAACCCCCATATCCTATACATACAGTAACTGTATAATATATAGGCACAGTGTAACCCCCATATCCTATACACACAGTAACTGTATAATATAAAGGCACAGTGTAACCCCCTTATCCTATAAGAGCAGTGCCAGTTAGGGATACTCAGTGCCAGGCTGTGCCGCTGCTGCCTGGGTATAATTAACCGTATCCTGGAATGCCCAGGACATGTGAATCCGATGGAATGGAGTGAAGCTGTAAGTACATCAGGTTACAATGCACTAAGAGCGGGGAGTCCTGTCTGGGAGCCAAATGTTAACCTGACCCCTTCCCTGATATGTCATTATAGGGCACCTTGTGTGTGTGCAACTGGCACAGCTCTCTCATGTATTTTATGGGATAATGTACCCCCTACTTTAAATGATAAGGATATTAGCAGTCACTGAGGGGTTCTGTGCCCCCCATATAAAGGCACAAGGCTGCAGGCTGAGTTATACAGGGAACTCTGAGTATCACTCATGTATTATAAGGGATAATGTACCCCCTACTGTATATGATAAGGATATTAGCAGTCACTGAGGGGTTCTGTGCCCCCCATATAAAGGCACAAGGCTGCAGGCTGAGTTATACAGGGAACTCTGAGTATCACTCATGTATTATAAGGGATAATGTACCCCCTACTGTAAATGATAAGGATATTAGCAGTCACTGAGGGGTTCTGTGCCCCCCATATAAAGGCACAAGGCTGCAGGCTGAGTTATACAGGGAACTCTGAGTATCACTCATGTATTATAAGGGAAAATGTACCCCCTACAGTATATGATAAGGATATTAGCAGTCACTGAGGGGTTCTGTGCCCCCCATATAAAGGCACAAGGCTGCAGGCTGAGTTATACAGGGAACTCTGAGTATCACTCATGTATTATAAGGGATAATGTACCCCCTACTGTATATGATAAGGATATTAGCAGTCACTGAGGGGTTCTGTGCCCCCCATATAAAGGCACAAGGCTGCAGGCTGAGTTATACAGGGAACTCTGAGTATCACTCATGTATTATAAGGGATAATGTACCCCCTACTGTAAATGATAAGGATATTAGCAGTCACTGAGGGGTTCTGTGCCCCCCATATAAAGGCACAAGGCTGCAGGCTGAGTTATACAGGGAACTCTGAGTATCACTCATGTATTATAAGGGATAATGTACCCCCTACTGTAAATGATAAGGATATTAGCAGTCACTGAGGGGTTCTGTGCCCCCCATATAAAGGCACAAGGCTGCAGGCTGAGTTATACAGGGAACTCTGAGTATCACTCATGTATTATAAGGGATAATGTACCCCCTACTGTAAATGATAAGGATATTAGCAGTCACTGAGGGGTTCTGTGCCCCCCATATAAAGGCACAAGGCTGCAGGCTGAGTTATACAGGGAACTCTGAGTATCACTCATGTATTATAAGGGATACTGTACCCCCTACTGTAAATAATAAGGATATTAGAAGTTTCCCATAAGCTCTGTCAGGATGCAAGGCTTCACATATATTGTTCCATTATTAAGCAGTAGTACATTGGTTCACGTGTCTGTAAGTCATGTGACACAAGTTACATTATGTAGTAGTGAGTATAGGGAAAGGCAGCACTATATATATATAACGATACAGATTTATTTAAAGGTTATTCTATAGTATATGTATTTATTGCATAGAAGACAGTGAGAGCTCATTGAGGTAAGGGCCCATTTGCTATATTATATTTGTGATGGTGATGCCATCCCTTAGACATAGCTCCACCCCTACATTTGGCATTGCTCCGCCCCTTCAGTTACCATGCTGTATAAAAGACATTACAGGGGGGTGCCTATTATACACATTTATAGACCCCCCCCAATATGTACAAACTGCCTGTGTGTTTGCCATACAGTTGTATAGCCAGTCTGTCTGTACCCCCAATAGTGCGTGCCAAGGGCCTTGTTAATAGTGTGGCCATGAATACACAGCCCAATTGGAGCCCAGTTGTACTTGTTGGCAGGAGCTCAGGTGACCAATGGGTTAATAGTTGGGAATCCCTGGGGGCTGCTAACCCCGTGATTCCCAATGGGGGCCCTGCATACTACAGAATCAAAGAATGTTCTACCCGGTTACATTGAGCTATTCCGCTGCACGTGGGGCAGAACAGAGGGGCACTTAATCAGAATTTCCCTATAGATCAGCTTTATCCAATCACATAACAGGGGTCTCCTACCCCCAGGCGATCTATACAACCTGCTGTACAAATATATATATATATAAATTATAGCAGCAAACAGATTATATCATCAATTCAGTAAAACCCAGATTAGGGTACAGACCTTGGGCCCCCCAGCAGCATCTCCCATGTTCCGTGGCCCTTTATCGAATCCACACGTGTTACAGAATCCAGGGACACTGCATTCATTATAACATACGCCACTCATTAATTTAGTTGCTTGCCTCTGTACACTTTCCAGCCCACAAATACCCTTCCTGTAAGCTGTGGGGGTGAGTGTAACTGATCTACAGGAAGGGGAAAATGGCATTCATTGGCTTGTGTGGGTACAGGCAGCAGCCTCGAATGGGCATTCATTGGCTTGTGTGGGTACAGGCAGCAGCCTGGCATGGGCATTCATTGGATTGGCTTGTGTGGGTACAGGCAGCAGCCTGGCATGGGCATTCACTGTCTTGTGTGGGTACAGGCAGCAGCCTGGCACAGGTATTCACTGGCTTGTGTGGGTACAGGCAGCAGCCTGGCACGGGCATTCACTGGCTTGTGTGGGTACAGGCAGCAGCCTGGCACGGTCATTCACTGGCTAGTGTGGGTACAGGCAGCAGCCTGGCACGGGCATTCATTGGCTTGTGTGGGTACAGGCAGCAGCCTGGCACGGGCATTCATTGGCTTGTATGGGTACAGGCAGCAGCCTGGCATGGGCATTCATTGGCTTGTGTGGGTACAGGCAGCAGCCTGGCATGGGCATTCATTGGCTTGTGTGGGTACAGGCAGCAGCCTCGAATGGGCATTCATTGGCTTGTGTGGGTACAGGCAGCAGCCTCGAATGGGCATTCATTGGCTTGTGTGGGTACAGGCAGTAGCCTGGCATGGGCATTCATTGGCTTGTGTGGGTACAGGCAGCAGCCTGGCATGGGCATTCAATGGCTTGTGTGGGTACAGGCAGTAGCCTGGCATGGGCATTCATTGGCTTGTGTGGGTACAGGCAGCAGCCTGGCATGGGCATTCACTGTCTTGTGTGGGTACAGGCAGCAGCCTGGCACGGGCATTCACTGGCTTGTGTGGGTACAGGCAGCAGCCTGGCACGGGCATTCACTGGCTTGTGTGGGTACAGGCAGCAGCCTGGCACAGGCATTCACTGGCTTGTGTGGGTACAGGCAGCAGCCTGGCACGGGCATTCACTGGCTTGTGTGGGTACAGGCAGCAGCCTGGCACGGTCATTCACTGGCTTGTGTGGGTACAGGCAGCAGCCTGGCACGGGCATTCACTGGCTTGTGTGGGTACAGGCAGCAGCCTGGCACGGGCATTCACTGGCTTGTGTGGGTACAGGCAGCAGCCTGGCACGGGCATTCACTGGCTAGTGTGGGTACAGGCAGCAGCCTGGCACGGGCATTCATTGGCTTGTGTGGGTACAGGCAGCAGCCTGGCACGGGCATTCATTGGCTTGTATGGGTACAGGCAGCAGCCTGGCACGGGCATTCATTGGCTTGTGTGGGTACAGGCAGCAGCCTGGCATGGGCATTCATTGGCTTGTGTGGGTACAGGCAGCAGCCTGGCATGGGCATTCATTGGCTTGTGTGGGTACAGGCAGCAGCCTGGCATGGGCATTCATTGGCTTGTGTGGGTACAGGCAGCAGCCTCACATAGGCATTCATTGGCTTGTGTGGGTACAGGCAGCAGCCTCACATAGGCATTCATTGGCTTGTGTGGGTACAGGCAGCAGCCTCACATAGGCATTCATTGGCTTGTGTGGGTACAGGCAGCAGCCTGGCACGGGCATTCATTGGCTTGTGTGGGTACAGGCAGCACCCAGGCCCATTTAATGGATAGAATACCAATTCCAATATGTAAGCCTAGTGTACCCTACTCTAACTTACCAGGCTGCCCCCCCATTCTGATTCATCAGGCTGCACCCTCTTATAAGTTATTGGACATCACCCCATTGTAATTGATCAGGCTGTACCCCACTGTAGGTTTGGGGGCCAGAGAGGCCAGGACAGGGCAATACAATGAACGGAATGATGAAGTTACCCAGTGGATCTATAGGGGGGCAGGTACCGAGCGGCCAAACACCCAGCCTACTGGCTATGGAACCGTACAGTGAGATGCTAATATACAGTAATATACAGTAATGTGCCTAATATACAGTAATGTACCTAATATACAGTAATGTGCCTAATATACAGTAATGTACCTAATATACAGTAATGTACCTAATATACAGTAATGTACAGTAATGTGCCTAATATACAGTAATGTACCGTAATATACAGTAATATACCTAATATACAGTAATGTACCTAATATACAGTAATGTACAGTAATGTGCCTAATATACAGTAATGTACCGTAATATACAGTAATGTACAGTAATGTGCCTAATATACAGTAATGTACCATAATATACAGTAATATACAGTAAGGTGCCTAATATACAGTAATGTACCTAATATACAGTAATGTACCGTAATATACAGTAATGTACCTAATATACAGTAATATACAGTAATGTGCCTAATATACAGTAATGTACCTAATATACAGTAATATACAGTAATATACAGTAATGTGCCTAATATACAGTAATGTACCTAATATACAGTAATATACAGTAATGTGCCTAATATACAGTAATATACAGTAGTATACAGTAATGTGCCAAATATACAGTAATGTACAGTAATGTGCCTAATATACAGTAATATACAGTAATGTACCTAATATACAGTAATATACAGTAATGTACAGTAATGTGCCTAATATACTGTAATATACAGTAATGTACCTAATATACAGTAATGTACCTAATATACAGTAATGTGCCTAATATACAGTAATGTACAGTAATGTGCCTAATATACAGTAATGTACCTAATATACAGTAATGTACAGTAATGTGCCCAATATACAGTAATGTACCTAATATACAGTAATGTACAGTAATGTGCCTAATATACAGTAATGTACAGTAATGTACCTAATATACAGTAATGTACAGTAATATACAGTAATGTACCGTAATGTACTGTAATATACAGTAATGTACCTAATATACAGTAATGTACCGTAATGTACTGTAATATATACAGTAATATACAGTAATATACAGTAATGTACCTCATATACAGTAATATACAGTAATATACAGTAAAGTACCTTAATAACAGGCAGGGGAATCACAGCAGAGAGAGCATCACATTCCCTAACAGCACATCTTATAATCCTGTATGGGCATCTGCTGGTACCACATGCCTACCTGCCCCACTGAGACCCCAGGTCATGCCACCCTGCCTGCTCCACTGAGACCCCAGGTCATGCCACCCTACCTGCTCCACTGAGACCCCAGGTCATGCCACCCTACCTGCTCCACTGATACCCCAGGTCATGCCACCCTGCCTGCTCCACTGATACCCCAGGTCATGCCACCCTGCCTGCTCCTATGATACCCCAGGTCATGCCACCCTGCCTGCTCCACTGAGACCCCAGGTCATGCCACCCTGCCTGCTCCTATGATACCCCAGGTCATGCCACCCTGCCTGCTCCACTGAGACCCCAGGTCATGCCACCCTGCCTGCTCCACTGAGACCCCAGGTCATGCCACCCTGCCTGCTCCACTGAGACCCCAGGTCATGCCACCCTACCTGTGCCACTAAGACCCCAGGTCATGCTGCCCTATCTGTGCCACTGGGACCCCAGGTCATGCTGCCCTATCTGTGCCACTGGGACCCCAGGTCATGCTGCCCTATCTGTGCCACTGAGACCCCAGGTCATGCTGCCCTACCTGCCCCACTGAGACCCCAGGTCATGCTGCCCTATCTGCCCCACTGAGACCCCAGGTCATGCTGCCCTATCTGTGCCAATGAGACCCCAGGTCATGCTGCCCTATCTGTGCCACTGAGACCCCAGGTCATGCTGCCCTACCTGCCCCACTGAGACCCCAGGTCATGCTGCCCTATCTGCCCCACTGAGACCCCAGGTCATGCTGCCCTATCTGTGCCAATGAGACCCCAGGTCATGCTGCCCTATCTGCCCCACTGAGACCCCAGGTCATGCTGCCCTATCTGTGCCACTGGGACCCCAGGTCATGCTGCCCTATCTGTGCCACTGGGACCCCAGGTCATGCTGCCCTACCTGCCCCACTGAGACCCCAGGTCATGCTGCCCTACCTGCCCCACTGAGACCCCAGGTCATGCTGCCCTATCTGTGCCACTGGGACCCCAGGTCATGCTGCCCTATCTGTGCCACTGGGACCCCAGGTCATGCTGCCCTACCTGCCCCACTGAGACCCCAGGTCATGCTGCCCTACCTGCCCCACTGAGACCCCAGGTCATGCTGCCCTATCTGTGCCACTGGGACCCCAGGTCATGCTGCCCTACCTGCCCCACTGAGACCCCAGGTCATGCTGCCCTATCTGTGCCACTGGGACCCCAGGTCATGCTGCCCTATCTGTGCCACTGGGACCCCAGGTCATGCTGCCCTATCTGTGCCAATGAGACCCCAGGTCATGCTGCCCTACCTGCCCCACTGAGACCCCAGGTCATGCTGCCCTATCTGTGCCAATGAGACCCCAGGTCATGCTGCCCTACCTGCCCCACTGAGACCCCAGGTCATGCTGCCCTATCTGTGCCACTGAGACCCCAGGTCATGCTGCCCTACCTGCCCCACTGAGACCCCAGGTCATGCTGCCCTATCTGTGCCAATGAGACCCCAGGTCATGCTGCCCTACCTGCCCCACTGAGACCCCAGGTCATGCTGCCCTATCTGTGCCACTGAGACCCCAGGTCATGCTGCCCTACCTGCCCCACTGAGACCCCAGGTCATGCTGCCCTACCTGCCCCACTGAGACCCCAGGTCATGCTGCCCTATCTGTGCCACTGAGACCCCAGGTCATGCTGCCCTATCTGTGCCACTGAGACCCCAGGTCATGCTGCCCTATCTGTGCCACTGAGACCCCAGGTCATGCTGCCCTACCTGCCCCACTGAGACCCCAGGTCATGCTGCCCTATCTGTGCCAATGAGACCCCAGGTCATGCTGCCCTACCTGCCCCACTGAGACCCCAGGTCATGCTGCCCTATCTGTGCCACTGAGACCCCAGGTCATGCTGCCCTACCTGCCCCACTGAGACCCCAGGTCATGCTGCCCTACCTGCCCCACTGAGACCCCAGGTCATGCTGCCCTATCTGTGCCACTGAGACCCCAGGTCATGCTGCCCTACCTGCCCCACTGAGACCCCAGGTCATGCTGCCCTACCTGCCCCACTGAGACCCCAGGTCATGCTGCCCTATCTGCCCCACTGAGACCCCAGGTCATGCTGCCCTATCTGTGCCACTGAGACCCCAGGTCATGCTGCCCTATCTGTGCCACTGAGACCCCAGGTCATGCTGCCCTATCTGTGCCACTGAGACCCCAGGTCATGCTGCCCTATCTGCCCCACTGAGACCCCAGGTCATGCTGCCCTATCTGTGCCACTGAGACCCCAGGTCATGCTGCCCTATCTGTGCCACTGAGACCCCAGGTCATGCTGCCCTATCTGCGCCAATGAGACCCCAGGTCATGCTGCCCTATCTGCCCCACTGAGACCCCAGGTCATGCTGCCCTATCTGTGCCACTGGGACCCCAGGTCATGCTGCCCTACCTGCCCCACTGAGACCCAGGTCATGCCACCCTGCCTGCCCACTGAGACCCCAGTGCCACCATAGGGGCAATTAGTGCACTACTTGGCAGCAGCCACCCCAGTCACTGTATTATGTTCTCGGGGCAAACACTGCGGCTGCCCGTACCCAGCATTCTGCCCTCACTTACTATCATATAACAGGCTGGCAGCAGTGCCAAGGGGCTGGCAGCAGTGCCAAGGGGCTGGCATAGGATCAGAGAGAGTTAAGGATGCAACAAAAAGCAATAGACTATACACAACTCCTGGGGCCCCTCACTCACACACACTGCATGGCCAGGGGCCCCCCTGCCCCAACTCCAGCTACGGGCACAGACTTTATTTAACCCTTCCACTGCCAGTGACCTTATTGCCTACATCTTGGTGAATCCCACCAGCAACTCCCTGCACCAAAGCTGCACAGAAGTTTTCCCACTCCATCCCCAACCTGCAGAGCCTCCCCCCCAGCACAGCCCCCCACAATCACTGTACCTCTGAACGTCACTTTGGCGATCCGGTCCCCTTTCCCCCGCAGGTCGGTGACAGTCCTGAGATGCACTATTAGGGCCATGGCGCTGGGCAGATGAGGAGTGAGTGGTACCCAGCGAGCGGTCAGACTGCTGAGCTGCTCTCAGTCTCTCTCATTCAGCAGAGGAGGGGGCTGTCACGGTAATCTCCTCCTCCCTCTGTCACTCAGCAGCTCCATTCTCTGGCCCCTTCCCTCTCCTTCCTATTGCAGATACCTCTGGCTCAGCCCCTGCCTGTCGGCCCCCCAGGATCACCCCCACTTGCACAAGGATCAGAATTGGGCAGAACCAATACCCCCCAACACTATGGCATTATCACACCGCAGCAGGGAAGGGGTTAATATGGTGGGGTTGTTCCTTGGATAGTGGGGGGTCAGCCAGCTGCAGGTAAAACAATGACTGCAACAATCTGATTGGTCGCCATGGGTAGCTGCCCAAGGGCAAATTGGCCCAGTGTTGATAAATGCCCGCCCCCCCCCCATTGTGTATAGTAAGGCAAGGTGGCATCAAGGGTAGGGGCTTTAATTGTGGGGTAGTGTTTATAGTAATGCAAGATGGTGCCAGGAGAGGGGTACAACTGGGGGATACCATAATTATTAGGGTACAGTGGGGTCTAGGGAAGGGGGTGCAACTTTAGGATAGTGTTTAGTAGGACAAAAGAGTGGGATCATCAGCGTTGGACTGGGGAGTGCAGGGCCCCCCGCCTCCACCCCCCCCCAGGGTACCCTCACCATGGTCTTCACACTGCCCCCCAGCTCCCACCACCTACCCAACCCCCCTCCCCCGAGTGTGCATACTTAGGCGTGTTAGTAGAGAGGGACCAGCCCAGGGTCGGACTGGGGGGTAAAGGGCTCATTGGGGCTTCTGCCTCAGGGGCCCCTACAACCCCCAATGGCCCTGCCCCCAACACCCTCCGACGCCCTCCCCCAATTGCTCCTTAAAGAAATTTACCTGCGGCATGTCGGGGGAGGGGGATGGAGGATTGTGGGAGCACCTTGGGGGGGATCAACAGGATTTTTCCCAGTACCCCGGTGGCCCAGTCCGAAGCAGGACCTGGTATTGCAAGGTGGGGCCAATTGAGGGGACAGCAAGTGTAGGGCAGTCTCAGTGTGTATAATAAGTGTGTATAATAAGGTCCTTGCCTTACTATACACACTGCCCTACACTTACTGTCCCCTCAATTGGCCCCAGTAAGGGGCAGTAAGGGTGGAATAGTGAGTACAGTAGTCGGACATATATTATAGGGATAAGAGGAGCGGAGCCAATTAGGGTAACTGTGGGGCAGTGTGTATAGTAAGGCAACTGTATAGCGGCTTCTATTGGTCCATTGAATGGAGGGGGGCGGGGCTGTGATGGGAGTGACAGCTGTTCCCTCAGCTAGTACCTGATATAAAGAAGCTGCTGCCCAGGTACAAGGAGAGGTCCTGTGCGGCTGTGGGGCAATACTGGCTCTTGGGATAGAGGAGCCTATTCCTTACCAGCTGATTCACTGGCCAACGTACTGCACTGACCTGCCCAATAATCAGCTCAACCAATATCCCTGCACAATGATATATATATATGGGAATCTTCATGCAGCTTATATGTGTTTACTGATAAACACTCGGCTATTTAATTGCCCAACTGGACTTAATGACTGGTGATGTTGTCTTAAATGGCCAGTGTTAGCCAGTGAGTTGGCCAGTTACTCAGCTTAGCAAACGTGGCCCCTGTGTGCATCATTCCATGAATTCCATTGAATTAGTCGGATTATTATTTCCCTTATATAAATATTTCTATTTCCAGATGCCATTCCCCGAGTGCCCAAAAGGTGGCAGTAATGCGCAAAGGCCCAAATTGTCAGATTTACCTTCTTCTTTTTGCAAAATAATTTAACCCTTTAGTAACAGTCAAGAGTGGAGCCCAATGGTCTGTCTACTAACATCTGTCCCATAGCAACTGTTACAGTCGGTACATTAGTTGGTCCATTTCCCAGCAGCACCTTCAGCCCCTACTGAGCATGCTCCCTGAGCGTTACTAACGTCTGTCCCATAGCAACTGTTACAGTCGGAACATTAGTTGGTCCATTTCCCAGCAGCACCTTCAGCCCCTACTGAGCATGCTCCCTGAGCGTTACTAACGTCTGTCCCATAGCAACTGTTACAGTCGGAACATTAGTTGGTCCATTTCCCAGCTGCACCTTCAGCCCCTACTGAGCATGCTCCCTGAGCGTTACTAACGTCTGTCCCATAGCAACTGTTACAGTCGGTACATTAGTTGGTCCATTTCCCAGCAGCACCTTCAGCCCCTACTGAGCATGCTCCCTGAGCGTTACTAACGTCTGTCCCATAGCAACTGTTACAGTCGGAACATTAGTTGGTCCATTTCCCAGCTGCACCTTCAGCCCCTACTGAGCATGCTCCCTGAGCGTTACTAACGTCTGTCCCATAGCAACTGTTACAGTCGGTACATTAGTTGGTCCATTTCCCAGCAGCACCTTCAGCCCCTACTGAGCATGCTCCCTGAGCGTTACTAACGTCTGTCCCATAGCAACTGTTACAGTCGGTACATTAGTTGGTCTATTTCCCAGCAGCACCTTCAGCCCCTACTGAGCATGCTCCCTGAGCGTTACTAACGTCTGTCCCATAGCAACTGTTACAGTCGGTACATTAGTTGGTCCATTTCCCAGCAGCACCTTCAGCCCCTACTGAGCATGCTCCCTGAGCGTTACTAACGTCTGTCCCATAGCAATTGTTACTGCACCCCTTTTCCACAGGCATTTATCAGGCAAAACAGACCCCTATGAGGGGACTCTCCCTATTGGCTGGCAGCAGTGTGCGACTCAGTAGGTGCCTATGTGGGGGCTCAGTGCTACTTTGTTACATTACAAACAAGTCGGTGCCGTATGTGTCTCCCATCTGGGCTCAGCTTGTGTCTTGGCTCCGAGTCCCTGAGTGCTGAGCCGTGGGCCCCGCGTTGGGTCGGTTACAGGGCAGAACCGGCGCTGGCGGATCAGGTAGAAATACCCGGGGCCCTTACATACTATAACCAGAGGGCCCTATTATATTACATCGTAAAAGTTCAGTGGTTTTAGTTTCCCTGCCACAGCCAAGCTCTCTCTTTGCCTTTCCTCCTAGTGTTTGGCTTTAGTTCCCCTTTATCAGGAAGGATTTGCCCCCCCCCCCCAAGCCTTGTAGCCTGAGCAGCATTATATATATATATATATACAGATATATCTACAGAACTATATTCCATCTGTTTCCCTGGCCTCGTTATTATTCTCGTTACTGGTCACGTGACTCGTTACAGTCCCTAATTGCAGACACAGATGGTGCGGAGCTTTATTGGGATCCTTTCTATTCCCTGTCTCTGTGTTGGGGAGCAGATAGGGGGGGGCACACACGCAATGCATGCTGGGTATGGGCCTCAGTGACTGTTCATGGCTCATAGTGCCCCGGCTGGGAATTTGGGGGCTTCTGGTTGGACGATCATTACTGGGCCCCATTGGTAAATCCGGTGCCAGCGCTACAGAGGGCGGGGCAAATGAGTACCTACTTGCTCTTCCTATTGGATCTCTGTGACTACCGCCTTGGGGAGGTGGAGCTGGAGGAGGAGCCTGGTCCCCCCACCCCAGAGGAACTGATTATGAGCCGCCATGTTTCCCCGGGGGGGGGGCACAGAGACATCTCACTGGCAGCTGTAACCGACTCTATTCATGGCTGATAAATGGTGCATTGATGTGTAACCAGCCCGTCACATCCCATAATAACTGCGCCTGTCACTTCCCTGTCAGCCGCCCATCAGCTCCCACTGTAAACACATAATAACTCCCCCCCCCCGACCGGCCCCCACTCATCTATCAGCCTGCAGCCTGCGTTATACAGGGAACTCTGGGATAATGTACCCCCTACTGTAACTGATAAGGATATGAGCAGTCACTGAGGGGTTCTGTGCCCATATAAAGGCACAAGGCTGCAGGCTGAGTTATACAGGGAACTCTGAGTATCACTCATGTATTATAAGGGATAATGTACCCCCTACTGTAAATGATAAGGATATTAGCAGTCACTGAGGGGTTCTGTGCCCCCCATATAAAGGCACAAGGCTGCAGGCTGAGTTATACAGGGAACTCTGAGTATCACTCATGTATTATAAGGGATAATGTACCCCCTACTGTAACTGATAAGGATATGAGCAGTCACTGAGGGGTTCTGTGCCCATATAAAGGCACAAGGCTGCAGGCTGAGTTATACAGGGAACTCTGAGTATCACTCATGTATTATAAGGGATAATGTACCCCCTACTGTAAATGATAAGGATATTAGCAGTCACTGAGGGGTTCTGTGCCCCCCATATAAAGGCACAAGGCTGCAGGCTGAGTTATACAGGGAACTCTGAGTATCACTCATGTATTATAAGGGATAATGTACCCCCTACTGTAAATGATAAGGATATTAGCAGTCACTGAGGGGTTCTGTGCCCCCCATATAAAGGCACAAGGCTGCAGGCTGAGTTATACAGGGAACTCTGAGTATCACTCATGTATTATAAGGGATAATGTACCCCCTACTGTAAATGATAAGGATATTAGCAGTCACTGAGGGGTTCTGTGCCCCCCATATAAAGGCACAAGGCTGCAGGCTGAGTTATACAGGGAACTCTGAGTATCACTCATGTATTATAAGGGATAATGTACCCCCTACTGTAAATGATAAGGATATTAGCAGTCACTGAGGGGTTCTGTGCCCCCCATATAAAGGCACAAGGCTGCAGGCTGAGTTATACAGGGAACTCTGAGTATCACTCATGTATTATAAGGGATAATGTACCCCCTACTGTAAATGATAAGGATATTAGCAGTCACTGAGGGGTTCTGTGCCCATATAAAGGCACAAGGCTGCAGGCTGAGTTATACAGGGAACTCTGAGTATCACTCATGTATTATAAGGGATAATGTACCCCCTACTGTAAATGATAAGGATATTAGCAGTCACTGAGGGGTTCTGTGCCCATATAAAGGCACAAGGCTGCAGGCTGAGTTATACAGGGAACTCTGAGTATCACTCATGTATTATAAGGGATAATGTACCCCCTACTGTAAATGATAAGGATATTAGCAGTCACTGAGGGGTTCTGTGCCCATATAAAGGCGTGAGGCTGCAGGGAACTCATTGCCAGTAGGAGGAGACAGTTAGAAGGAGACGGGTGCAGTCAGGGGAGTGGTTGCCGGGCTACTGGCCGTTTGTTGTGACTCCCAGGGACACGGGCCGGGGCAGGAGTCAGACAGTTGCCGTCGCTCTTGGGTTTCCCTGAGGATCACGTAACCAGAGCGGAGGGGACAGATGGCGAGTAGGAGCGCGGGCACCCTGATCACCCACAATAATGCCACCTACATCCCACCGGCCCTCATGCCTGGGTAAGCCTCTCACTGGGTGTGGCCTCAGGGTTAACCCTTCTCTTACTGGGACAGATTAGACTTCCTTTCAGCCTCAGATAAGGCTTTTCTACAATGAGTCTCTGGCCCACTGAGCTTACAATCTACCTGCCTCCGTGTGTCCTTAAAGGGGATGTTCATCTTTGAGTATGATGTGATGTTCTGATACAATTTGCAATTGGTCTTTTTTTTTTAAAATTATTCTATTTGTTTGGCAACTTTGTTAGCTGGTTGCTAGGGTCCGTCTTACCATAGCAACCAGGGACTTGCAAAGGTCGAGTTGCAGCGAGAGACAGGAATATGAATAGATGAAGGACTGAATAGAAAAAAAAAGAAGGGAAATAATCCAAAAACTGTACAAAACAAATAATGAAGACCAATTGAAAAGTTGCTTGGAAAGTTAAAAAGTTAACTGAAAGGTGAACCGGCCCTTTAAGGGAAAGAGGATTTAGATACAAACTCAGTGTAACCCTAATTAGAACAAGGGGATATTAGAAATCAGTGGCTGCTGTTGTTGGACTACAAATCCCAGCATTCCCAGTCACATTGAATGACTGGAGCAGTAATTGTGTAGTTGTACCTTTAGGCCTGAATCTGGCAAGTGGTGCTAAGGTTTAACCATTTCATAGCAGGGAACCTGTTCTACTGATCTGACTGCAGGGAAACAGCGCCCCCTGGGGGAAACCCTATTCATTCCAGCTTTTTCCTATTACTGTGAGGGGCCTGACCCCCCCCCCCCCATCCCTAGCAATAAATAAAGCCCCGCCCCTGTGACCTACATTTAAACGTGGCCCCCAGGGGACAGATAAGGGCCCCCCCCCTTGGGGAATCCCATTCACAGACACATTAGTGTTCTCTATTGCTATTGTGCCAGTAACAGATGGGACACAGAGGGTAACAGCATGTACAGGGGCCTAATGAGCCTCGGAGAATCTGCCCCCCCCGGGGGTATTATACATTAGTTCTGCCCCGGGGCCCCTGCGTGGGGCTCTAACACTGACAACGAAGCATCTGCTCCCAGCAGCCCCTGGGATAGAGCAGCCCCCTTGTGCTACGGATTGGGGACATTCCTCATGAATTAAGGTCCGGTGATCCAAATTATGGAAAGATCCCTTATGCAGAAAACTCCAGGTATTGGGGATAATAGATCCTACAGCTGCAAAGGGGAATAAGGTTCCTACGGTAACTCCCCTCTCCCACAGCCCCACCTAGTGTTCCCCAACAGAACCACATGGGTCGGTACCTATGTCTCTATATCTGTATTTGTACAGTGGGACCAACAGAACCACACGGGTCGGTACCTATGTCTCTATATCTGTATTAGTACAGTGGGACCAACAGAACCACACGGGTCGGTACCTATGTCTCTATATCTGTATTAGTACAGTGGGACCAACAGAACCACATGGGTCAGTACCTATGTCTCTATATCTGTATTTGTACAGTGGGACCAACAGAACCACATGGGTCGGTACCTATGTCTCTATATCTGTATTTGTACAGTGGGACCAACAGAACCACACGGGTCGGTACCTATGTCTCTATATCTGTATTTGTACAGTGGGACCAACAGAACCACATGGGTCGGTACCTATGTCTCTATATCTGTATTTGTACAGTGGGACCAACAGAACCACATGGGTCGGTACCTATGTCTCTATATCTGTATTTGTACAGTGGGACCAACAGAACCACACGGGTCGGTACCTATGTCTCTATATCTGTATTTGTACAGTGGGACCAACAGAACCACACGGGTCGGTACCTATGTCTCTATATCTGTATTTGTACAGTGGGACCAGCAGAACCACACGGGTCGGTACCTATGTCTCTATATCTGTATTTGTACAGTGGGACCAGCAGAACCACACGGGTCAGTACCTATGTCTCTATAGCTGTATTTGTACAGTGGGACCAGCAGAACCACATGGGTCGGTACCTATGTCTCTATATCTGTATTTGTACAGTGGGACCAGCAGAATCACACGGGTCGGTACCTATGTCTCTATATCTGTATTAGTACAGTGGGACCAACAGAACCACACGGGTCGGTACCTATGTCTCTATATCTGTATTAGTACAGTGGGACCAACAGAACCACATGGGTCGGTACCTATGTCTCTATATCTGTATTAGTACAGTGGGACCAACAGAACCACATGGGTCGGTACCTATGTCTCTATATCTGTATTTGTACAGTGGGACCAAGAGAACCACACGGGTCGGTACCTATGTCTCTATATCTGTATTTGTACAGTGGGACCAACAGAACCACACGGGTCGGTACCTATGTCTCTATATCTGTATTTGTACAGTGGGACCAACAGAACCACACGGGTCGGTACCTATGTCTCTATATCTGTATTTGTACAGTGGGACCAACAGAACCACATGGGTCGGTACCTATGTCTCTATATCTGTATTTGTACAGTGGGACCAACAGAACCACATGGGTCGGTACCTATGTCTCTATATCTGTATTTGTACAGTGGGACCAACAGAACCACACGGGTCGGTACCTATGTCTCTATATCTGTATTTGTACAGTGGGACCAGCAGAACCACACGGGTCGGTACCTATGTCTCTATATCTGTATTTGTACAGTGGGACCAACAGAACCACACGGGTCGGTACCTATGCTATGTCTCAATATCTGTATTAGTACAGTGGGACCAACAGAACCACATGGGTCGGTACCTATGTCTCAATATCTGTATTTGTACAGTGGGACCAACAGAACCACATGGGTCGGTACCTATGTCTCTATATCTGTATTTGTACAGTGGGACCAACAGAACCACATGGGTCGGTACCTATGTCTCTATATCTGTATTTGTACAGTGGGACCAACAGAACCACACGGGTCGGTACCTATGTCTCTATATCTGTATTAGTACAGTGGGACCAACAGAACCACATGGGTCGGTACCTATGTCTCTATATCTGTATTTGTACAGTGGGACCAACAGAACCACATGGGTCGGTACCTATGTCTCTATATCTGTATTTGTACAGTGGGACCAACAGAACCACACGGGTCGGTACCTATGTCTCTATATCTGTATTTGTACAGTGGGACCAACAGAACCACACGGGTCGGTACCTATGTCTCTATATCTGTATTAGTACAGTGGGACCAACAGAACCACATGGGTCGGTACCTATGTCTCTATATCTGTATTTGTACAGTGGGACCAACAGAACCACACGGGTCGGTACCTATGTCTCTATATCTGTATTAGTACAGTGGGACCAACAGAACCACACGGGTCGGTACCTATGTCTCTATATCTGTATTAGTACAGTGGGACCAACAGAACCACACGGGTCGGTACCTATGTCTCTATATCTGTATTTGTACAGTGGGACCAACAGAACCGCATGGGTCGGTACCTATGTCTCTATATCTGTATTAGTACAGTGGGACAAACAGAACCGCACGGGTCGGTACCTATGTCTCTATATCTGTATTTGTACAGTGGGACCAACAGAACCGCATGGGTCGGTACCTATGTCTCTATATCTGTATTAGTACAGTGGGACAAACAGAACCGCACGGGTCGGTACCTATGTCTCTATATCTGTATTAGTACAGTGGGACCAACAGAACCACATGGGTCGGTACCTATGTCTCTATATCTGTATTTGTACAGTGGGACCAACAGAACCACATGGGTCGGTACCTATGTTTCTATATCTGTATTTGTACAGTGGGACCAAGAGAACCACATGGGTCGGTACCTATGTCTCTATATCTGTATTTGTACAGTGGGACCAACAGAACCACATGGGTCGGTACCTATGTCTCTATATCTGTATTTGTACAGTGGGACCAACAGAACCACATGGGTCGGTACCTATGTCTCTATATCTGTATTTGTACAGTGGGACCAACAGAACCACACGGGTCGGTACCTATGTCTCTATATCTGTATTTGTACAGTGGGACCAGCAGAACCACACGGGTCGGTACCTATGTCTCTATATCTGTATTTGTACAGTGGGACCAACAGAACCACACGGGTCGGTACCTATGCTATGTCTCAATATCTGTATTAGTACAGTGGGACCAACAGAACCACATGGGTCGGTACCTATGTCTCTATATCTGTATTTGTACAGTGGGACCAACAGAACCACATGGGTCGGTACCTATGTCTCTATATCTGTATTAGTACAGTGGGACCAACAGAACCACATGGGTCGGTACCTATGTCTCTATATCTGTATTTGTACAGTGGGACCAAGAGAACCACATGGGTCGGTACCTATGTCTCTATATCTGTATTTGTACAGTGGGACCAACAGAACCACACGGGTCGGTACCTATGTCTCTATATCTGTATTTGTACAGTGGGACCAACAGAACCACACGGGTCGGTACCTATGTCTCTATATCTGTATTTGTACAGTGGGACCAACAGAACCACATGGGTCGGTACCTATGTCTCTATATCTGTATTTGTACAGTGGGACCAACAGAACCACATGGGTCGGTACCTATGTCTCTATATCTGTATTAGTAGAGTGGGACCAACAGAACCACATGGGTCGGTACCTATGTCTCTATATCTGTATTAGTACAGTGGGACCAACAGAACCACATGGGTCGGTACCTATGTCTCTATATCTGTATTAGTACAGTGGGACCAACAGAACCACATGGGTCGGTACCTATGTCTCTATATCTGTATTTGTACAGTGGGACCAAGAGAACCACATGGGTCGGTACCTATGTCTCTATATCTGTATTTGTACAGTGGGACCAACAGAACCACACGGGTCGGTACCTATGCTATGTCTCAATATCTGTATTAGTACAGTGGGACCAACAGAACCACATGGGTCGGTACCTATGTCTCAATATCTGTATTTGTACAGTGGGACCAACAGAACCACATGGGTCGGTACCTATGTCTCTATATCTGTATTTGTACAGTGGGACCAACAGAACCACATGGGTCGGTACCTATGTCTCTATATCTGTATTTGTACAGTGGGACCAACAGAACCACACGGGTCGGTACCTATGTCTCTATATCTGTATTAGTACAGTGGGACCAACAGAACCACACGGGTCGGTACCTATGTCTCTATATCTGTATTTGTACAGTGGGACCAACAGAACCACACGGGTCGGTACCTATGCTATGTCTCAATATCTGTATTAGTACAGTGGGACCAACAGAACCACATGGGTCGGTACCTATGTCTCTATATCTGTATTTGTACAGTGGGACCAACAGAACCACATGGGTCGGTACCTATGTCTCTATATCTGTATTAGTACAGTGGGACCAACAGAACCACATGGGTCGGTACCTATGTCTCTATATCTGTATTTGTACAGTGGGACCAAGAGAACCACATGGGTCGGTACCTATGTCTCTATATCTGTATTTGTACAGTGGGACCAACAGAACCACACGGGTCGGTACCTATGTCTCTATATCTGTATTTGTACAGTGGGACCAACAGAACCACACGGGTCGGTACCTATGTCTCTATATCTGTATTTGTACAGTGGGACCAACAGAACCGCACGGGTCGGTACCTATGTCTCTATATCTGTATTTGTACAGTGGGACCAACAGAACCACATGGGTCGGTACCTATGTCTCTATATCTGTATTTGTACAGTGGGACCAAGAGAACCACATGGGTCGGTACCTATGTCTCTATATCTGTATTTGTACAGTGGGACCAACAGAACCACACGGGTCGGTACCTATGTCTCTATATCTGTATTTGTACAGTGGGACCAACAGAACCACACGGGTCGGTACCTATGTCTCTATATCTGTATTTGTACAGTGGGACCAACAGAACCACACGGGTCGGTACCTATGTCTCTATATCTGTATTTGTACAGTGGGACCAACAGAACCACATGGGTCGGTACCTATGTTTCCATATTTTGTACCTGGGGAAATTATAAACGACTGTTGGTAATGGAGCCCAGTAACGATACAAAGGAAGTTGCACTAATTAACCTCAATTAACAACCCCCCCCCCCCCCCCGCGTGGCTCATTAGCAATTCATGTGGGCGTGGCTGAGTAGACACCAGTGCAGTCTGCGGCAGGCATCTGACCAATCACACAGGATGTGGATTCACTTTGCCCTAAAGGGATAAAAAAAACTCCATTTCCCAGCATCCCCCGCAGCCAGTAGGAAACAGCAGCAGCCCCAGTGACACCCCTGGGCCAAAGAGCTCACATTCCCTTTGACAATAGCTCATGTGGAACCAGGGAAGAAAAGCCTTATTATCCCGGAATAAATACTTAATGGCGGCGGTTACACAATAGGAGCAGGGTAACCTTACCCCCTCAGCCTTGTATTTAGCTGCTCTGTGCTAACGCCACGGCAACGGGGAGAAACTCACATGGCCTCAGGGGGCGGTTCCCCTTTAAATTAACCTTTCGTTATGTCATAGAATGTTCTTACTTTCAATTGGTCTTCATTATTGATTTTTTTTTTTTATAGTTCTTGAATTATTTTCCTTCTTCTTCTATTTCCGGTTTTCAAATGGGGGTCACTGACCCCGGCAGCCAAAACCTACTAACTGGTTGCTAAGGAAATTTGAACCCTAGCAACCAGATAACTACCAAAATTCCAAATTGAAAATTCCAATAATAATTGAAAAGAAACTACAATTGAAAATTATATCATATACAGTATATTGGTGGGCACCATTCCCCAGGGGTCGCCCCATTGTGAGGAGGGAATGGTGCCCACCCATGGGTGCCCACTCCATATGGGACTGTGGGAAAGTTCCTGGGCATGGAGATGGGCAAATTAACTACCCCATGTGTTGCAGGTACCGGGGCCACATCCCCACGGCTTCTTTCACCTACGGCGACACCTATGGCAGCACCAGCGCCCGCTGCTTCCAGGATTTCCGCTCTACGGTTCTGAATTCCAGCCGCAGCCCCTACTGCCAGGGGGGCCAGTTCCCTACGGGCAATGCAAGCGACCCGGCTCTGGTGATTGGGCACAGGGCCCGGGGGTGGGACCGATTCCTGCACTCGCCCAGCTGGTCGCGGTATAACGGGGACTTTAAGCGGGCCCAAGAGCTGACACAGTTCCACAAGGTGGGTAAATGCTCTGAGCAGGAAGCGGCTGTGCCAACTGTGCCAATTGTACTAATGGTGCCAACTGTGTCAATTAATCCAACTGTGCCAACTGTGCCAATTGTACTAATGGTGCCAACTGTGTCAATTGTGTCAATGGTGCCAACTATGCCAATTGATCCAACTGTGCCAAATAATCCAACTGTGCCAATTGTGTCAATGGTGCCAACTATGCCAATTGATCCAACTGTGCCAAATAATCCAACTGTGCCAATTGTGTCAATGGTGCCAACTATGCCAATTGATCCAACTGTGCCAATTGATCCAACTGTGCCAATTGTGTCAATGGTGCCAACTATGCCAATTGATCCAACTGTGCCAATTGATCCAACTGTGCCAAATAATCCAACTGTGCCAATTGTGTCAATGGTGCCAACTATGCCAATTGATCCAACTGTGCCAAATAATCCAACTGTGCCGATTGTGTCAATTGATCCAACTGTGCCAATTGTGTCAATGGTGCCAATTGATCCAACTGTGCCAGTTGTGCCAACTATGCCAATTGATTCAACTGTGCCAACTATGCCAATTGATTCAACTGTGCCAACTATGCCAATTGATCCAACTGTGCCAAATAATCCAACTGTGCCAATTGTGTCAATTGATCCAACTGTGCCAATTGTGCCAGTCTGAGCAAACTCTCTCAAATGGCATTTAGGGCTCTTCAGGTGCCAGGGTCGCCTGGGTCTACAAAACCCAGGTGGGAGGCGGAGCAGTGACATTATGGGGCGGGGTGATGTTGGGGGGCGTGGTCAATTATGTCTGGGGCGGGGTTATGACACAGTGATCTAATAGAGTCCTGCAACCCTATCAACTATTCTTGATGCCAAGACTAGAGTATAAAGGGTTAATAGAGCAGCCAGGGTTCTCATTGGAGGATACAGTCCCACTGATTGGACTATTGGCCCTGGGGGGCTTATTATAGTGCGTTGTTGCTATACAGGGGTAGTTCACCTTTGAATTAACTTTTAATATGATGTAGACCAGTGGTCCTCAAACTAGGGCCGCGGGCCAGATGGGGCCCTCCATGGCCATTTACCCCCCCCCCCCCCCCGGCCCCACTCCCTGCTCCCTAGTTACATTTTCTATTTTTTAGTAGGTTTTTTAGTTTTATTCAGCAGCTCTCCATTTTAGCAGCTATGTGGTTGCTAGGGTCTTATTTACCCTAGCAACCAGGCCAATGGAGACCGATTGAAAATCTGCAAAAGGGCATTCCATAACATACTAAAAGTTAATTTAAGGTGAACCGCCCCTTTAAGTACGGTTGCTGCACTACAACTCCCATCATGCCTTACTGACTAACAGACTGGGGAATGCTGGGAGCTGTAGTTCAGCGCTGCTATGGGAACCTGTATGCCCCCTTATTCCTGTTACTTGGGGGGGGGGGTGTTGGGGCAGATAAATAATATTCAGAAGGTTCAGTTGGATCCAAATATCCCAGAACATTTTGGCATTTGGATCATTTAGACAGGGGGGGGGGGGGCAGAAGGGGCCCCATAACATGAACATAATCAGTAAATGCAGTTTTTGCCCCTCTCTCCCCCTACTTGCCCCTGGCAGGCAGCCGAGCAGCACCGGGACCATTACAGGGACAAATCTGGTTCTGTCCATCAGGTTCCGCACTTTATTGTTCCAGTGAAGAACCCGGAGACCTTCCCGCTGCCCCAGCAAGTGTGAGTATTGCCCTTATTGCCCCCATCATGTGACCCCCCAGCCCATTAGTGGAGTCTGCCTGATGGGCCCAATTGCTTTCCTGCTGATCCAGTCCCCCCTCCACGTATCTGCCCAGTGATGGGGTCTCCTAGTGGGCCCTGCCGACCCCGACCCCTCCCAGGTGCCTCAGCGCCCCCTGCTGGCCCCCCTCCCCCAATAGCACCTAGGGAAGTATGAGATATGCACCCGGAAGGGGGGGGGGGGCTAGTCCGACCCTGACCCCAAGTATTCCCCTTACTGTACTCTGAGTGTATGGCCCCAGGGCCACATGTTCCCCATTAAATGTCTAATGATACATATCATCTTCAGCTTGCACCCCTCCATTTTCTACTTGCACCCCTCTATTTTCTACTTGCACCCCTCCATTTTCTACTTGCACCCCTCTATTTTCTACTTGCACCCCTCCATTTTCTACTTGCACCCCTCCATTGTCTACTTGCACCCCTCTGTTTTCTACTTGCACCCCTCTGTTTTCTACTTGCACCCCTCCATTTTCTACTTGCACCCCTCTATTTTCGACTTGCACCCCTCCATTTTCTACTTGCACCCCTCCATTTTCTACTTGCACCCCTCTATTTTCTACTTGCACCCCTCCATTTTCTACTTGCACCCCTCCATTTTCTACTTGCACCCCTCCATTGTCTACTTGCACCCCTCTGTTTTCTACTTGCACCCCTCCATTTTCTACTTGCACCCCTCTATTTTCTACTTGCACCCCTCCATTTTCTACTTGCACCCCTCCATTTTCTACTTGCACCCCTCCATTTTCTACTTGCACCCCTCTATTTTCTACTTGCACCCCTCCATTTTCTACTTGCACCCCTCCATTTTCTACTTGCACCCCTCCATTGTCTACTTGCACCCCTCTGTTTTCTACTTGCACCCCTCCATTTTCTACTTGCACCCCTCTATTTTCTACTTGCACCCCTCCATTTTCTACTTGCACCCCTCCATTTTCTACTTGCACCCCTCCATTGTCTACTTGCACCCTCTGTTTTCTACTTGCACCCCTCCATTTTCTACTTGCACCCCTCTATTTTCGACTTGCACCCCTCCATTTTCTACTTGCACCCCTCCATTTTCTACTTGCACCCCTCTATTTTCTACTTGCACCCCTCCATTTTCTACTTGCACCCCTCCATTTTCTACTTGCACCCCTCCATTGTCTACTTGCACCCCTCTGTTTTCTACTTGCACCCCTCCATTTTCTACTTGCACCCCTCCATTTTCTACTTGCACCCCTCCATTTTCTACTTCCACCCCTCCATTTTCTACTTGCACCCCTCCATTTTCTACTTGCACCCCTCTATTTTCTACTTGCACCCCTCTGTTTTTTACTTGCACTTGAACTAGTGGGTGGAGCTAGAGAAGTCTAATGGCAGCCTACAGGGGAAGGGGCGGGGAGTCACTGGGACAAGTAACATGGCAGCAGGCGGGGTAAGTAGAACACACGGGGGTAGCTGGGGGTAGTTGGCAGGGGTAAGTAGAACACACGGGGGTAGCTGGGGGTAGTTGGCAGGGGTAAGTAGAACACACGGGGGTAGCTGGGGGTAGTTGGCAGGGGTAAGTAGAACACACGGGGGGTAGCTGGGGATAGTTGGCAGGGGTAAGTAGAACACACGGGGGTAGCTGGGGGTAGTTGGCAGGGGTAAGTAGAACACACGGGGGTAGCTGGGGGTAGTTGGCAGGGGTAAGTAGAACACACGGGGGTAGCTGGGGGTAGTTGGCAGGGGTAAGTAGAACACACGGGGGTAGCTGGGGGTAGTTGGCAGGGGTAAGTAGAACACACGGGGGTAGCTGGGGGTAGTTGGCAGGGGTAAGTAGAACACACGGGGGTAGCTGGGAGTAGTTGGCAAGGGTAAGTAGAACACACGGGGGGTAGCTGGGGGTAGTTGGCAGGGGTAAGTAGAACACACGGGGGGTAGCTGGGGGTAGTTGGCAGGGGTAAGTAGAACACACGGGGGTAGCTGGGGGTAGTTGGCAGGGGTAAGTAGAACACACGGGGGTAGCTGGGGGTAGTTGGCAGGGGTAAGTAGAACACACGGGGGTAGCTGGGGGTAGTTGGCAGGGGTAAGTAAAACACACGGGGGTAGCTGGGGGTAGTTGGCAGGGGTAAGTAGAACACACGGGGGTAGCTGGGGGTAGTTGGCAGGGGTAAGTAGAACCCACGGGGGGTAGCTGGGGGTAGTTGGCAGGGGTAAGTAGAACACACGGGGGTAGTTGGCAGGGGTAAGTAGAACACACGGGGGTAGCTGGGGGTAGTTGGCAGGGGTAAGTAGAACACACGGGGGTAGCTGGGGGTAGTTGGCAGGGGTAAGTAGAACACACGGGGGGTAGCTGGGGGTAGTTGGCAGGGGTAAGTAGAACACACGGGGGTAGCTGGGGGTAGTTGGCAGGGGTAAGTAGAACACACGGGGGTAGCTGGGGGTAGTTGGCAGGGGTAAGTAGAACCCACGGGGGGTAGCTGGGGGTAGTTGGCAGGGGTAAGTAGAACACACGGGGGTAGCTGGGGGTAGTTGGCAGGGGTAAGTAGAACACACGGGGGTAGCTGGGGGTAGTTGGCAGGGGTAAGTAGAACACACGGGGGGTAGCTGGGGGTAGTTGGCAGGGGTAAGTAAAACACACGGGGGTAGCTGGGGGTAGTTGGCAGGGGTAAGTAGAACACACGGGGGTAGCTGGGGGTAGTTGGCAGGGGTAAGTAGAACACACGGGGGTAGCTGGGGTAGTTGGCAGGGGTAAGTAAAACACACGGGGGTAGCTGGGGGTAGTTGGCAGGGGTAAGTAGAACACACGGGGGGTAGCTGGGGGTAGTTGGCAGGGGTAAGTAGAACACACGGGGGGTAGCTGGGGGTAGTTGGCAGGGGTAAGTAGAACACACGGGGGGTAGCTGGGGGTAGTTGGCAGGGGTAAGTAGGACACACGGGGGGTAGCTGGGGGTAGTTGGCAGGGGTAAGTAGAACACACGGGGGGTAGCTGGGGGTAGTTGGCAGGGGTAAGTAGGACACACGGGGGGTAGCTGGGGGTAGTTGGCAGGGGTAAGTAGAACACACGGGGGTAACTGGGGGTAGTTGGCAGGGGTAAGTAGAACACACGGGGGTAGCTGGGGGTAGTTGGCAGGGGTAAGTAGGACACACGGGGGGTAGCTGGGGGTAGTTGGCAGGGGTAAGTAGAACACACGGGGGTAGCTGGGGGTAGTTGGCAGGGGTAAGTAGAACACACGGGGGGTAGCTGGGGGTAGTTGGCAGGGGTAAGTAGAACACACGAGGGTAGCTGGGGGTAGTTGGCAGGGGTAAGTGCAACACACGGGGGTAGCTGGGGGTAGTTGGCAGGGGTAAGTAGAACACACGGGGGGTAGCTGGGGTAGTTGGCAGGGGTAAGTAGAACACACGGGGGGTAGCTGGGGGTAGTTGGCAGGGGTAAGTAGAACACACGGGGGTAGCTGGGGGTAGTTGGCAGGGGTAAGTAAAACACACGGGGTAGCTGGGGGTAGTTGGCAGGGGTAAGTAGGACACACGGGGGGTAGCTGGGGGTAGTTGGCAGGGGTAAGTAGAACACACGGGGTAGCTGGGGGTAGTTGGCAGGGGTAAGTAGAACACACGGGGGTAGCTGGGGGTAGTTGGCAGGGGTAAGTAGAACACACGGGGGTAGCTGGGGGTAGTTGGCAGGGGTAAGTAGAACACACGGGGGGTAGCTGGGGGTAGTTGGCAGGGGTAAGTAGGACACACGGGGGGTAGCTGGGGGTAGTTGGCAGGGGTAAGTAGAACACACGGGGGTAGCTGGGGGTAGTTGGCAGGGGTAAGTAGGACACACGGGGGGTAGCTGGGGGTAGTTGGCAGGGGTAAGTAGAACACACGGGGGTAGCTGGGGGTAGTTGGCAGGGGTAAGTAGAACACACGGGGGGTAGCTGGGGGTAGTTGGCAGGGGTAAGTAGAACACACGAGGGGTAGCTGGGGGTAGTTGGCAGGGGTAAGTGCAACACACGGGGGTAGCTGGGGGTAGTTGGCAGGGGTAAGTAGAACACACGGGGGGTAGCTGGGGGTAGTTGGCAGGGGTAAGTAGAACACACGGGGGGTAGCTGGGGGTAGTTGGCAGGGGTAAGTAGAACACACGGGGGTAGCTGGGGGTAGTTGGCAGGGGTAAGTAGAACACACGGGGGTAGCTGGGGGTAGTTGGCAGGGGTAAGTAGAACACACGGGGGTAGCTGGGGGTAGTTGGCAGGGGTAAGTAGGACACACGGGGGGTAGCTGGGGGTAGTTGGCAGGGGTAAGTAGAACACACGGGGGTAGCTGGGGGTAGTTGGCAGGGGTAAGTAGAACACACGGGGGTAGCTGGGGGTAGTTGGCAGGGGTAAGTAGAACACACGGGGGTAGCTGGGGGTAGTTGGCAGGGGTAAGTAGAACACACGGGGGGTAGCTGGGGGTAGTTGGCAGGGGTAAGTAGAACACACGGGGGTAGCTGGGGGTAGTTGGCAGGGGTAAGTAGAACACACGGGGGTAGCTGGGGGTAGTTGGCAGGGGTAAGTAAAACACACGGGGGTAGCTGGGGGTAGTTGGCAGGGGTAAGTAGGACACACGGGGGGTAGCTGGGGGTAGTTGGCAGGGGTAAGTAGAACACACGGGGGGTAGCTGGGGGTAGTTGGCAGGGGTAAGTAGAACACACGGGGGGTAAGTAGAGAGAGCATATATGCCACACAGCTCACAATCTAATGACCCAGTGGGTGGAGCTAGAGGAATCTCACTGCTATACTGTATATACTGTATATATATATATATTTATCCTGCAGCCTGTGACGCCGCGCTGCCGGGAATACGGAATCGGCAGGAACCCCAGTGGGACGGGCGGCCGTGCCCTGTGATTGGTGCCAAGTGCAGAATATGAAGCAGGGGGCGTGGCCCCAGGAACATCACTGTGGCCCCCCGTGCCCATATAGAACCCCCCCGGATATCTGCTCTCTCATTCGCTCTCTTATAAACCAACCAATCTGCTCTACTGCTCCTGTCTCTTTATTCATCACCAATAATGGGGATCTCTTATCCAGAACCCCCACAATAGGAGATGTTTCCCAGAATGCTCAGTGAGGGTCTAAGCACAGCAGCTGGGTCTCACTTATCTGCAGTCTTGCAATTGGTCTTCAGTTTTTAATGTGTGTATTTGTTTAGTTATTTCACTTTTTGCCCAGCGGCTCTTCAGTTTGGAGTTTCAGCAGTTATCTGGTTGCTAGGGTTCAAATGACCTTAGCAACCAGGGAGTGGTTTGACCGAGAGACTGGTATATGAAGGAGAGGGGCTAAATAGCCTCACAGGGCAATACTATTATGGCTGCCGGGGTTTCCAGGGCCCCCTATAGTTGTATCCCCCCCCCCCCCCCCCGGCTGCCCTGCTACTAATAGCCCTGTAACATGTGTTTATAAAAAGGAAGATAAAAACTGGGAATATTAAAGCGCTAAAATATAATGACCCCCTTTATCTGTTGGATTGTGCGGCCCCCCCGGACCCCCCTCCCCACTAATCAGCGGCTTTATAACGACACAAAGCCAATTCCCTGAGCAGCAAGTCATTAGTCGGCGCATTATTTCTGCATTAGTGCGAATCCATTAAGGGAATAAAGGAATAATGGGGGGGGTCTGCGCCCCCCGGCGAGGAGGGAACATCGCATTCGCTCATACACAACCCGACACATCATTTCATTACAATTTAATTGCAGACTGAGGGGGCGCGGGGGGGATAATGAATTGGGCTTTGTGTTTTTTAGTTATTTCCCTTCTTCTTCTCTTTCCAGCTTCCAAATGGGGGTCAGTGACCCCGGCAACCAAACCCTATTGCTCTGTGAGGCTCCAGTTTTATTGTTATTGTTACTTTTTATTCCTTATCTTTCTATTCAGCCCCTCCCCTATTCATATACCTGTCTTTCATCCAAACCACTCCCTGGTTACTAAGGTAATTTGGACCCTAGCAACCAGATAGCTGCTAAAAATTCCAAAAAGTTCCTGAACAAAAACTGAAATAATTAAAAAAAAAACACACATAAAAAATGAAGACCAATTGCAACAGCAGCTAAAACCGGGGTGACATTTAGACGGATATAACGACCCAGTATCAGTCACTCTTACTGCCCAATCAAATTGCAGCAATGACAATGGGGCCCCGCAGGAACCGGGATGAAACAAGAGCCGAAATAAAAAGGAAAAGGTCCATAAGGAGGGAATTGTGTTGCACCGACGCCCCCTTGTGTTCAGCTGAGGTTACAGCTCATATTTATATTTGCAGTAAATACCGGGGTCACTGCCAGGCCCCCCACTAACAGTTTGTTGGTTAAAGTGGAGGAAAAATATGTAAATTCAGTCAGTAGCCTCCAGCCAATCACAGCCAATGTCATGGGACAGATTCACTCATCACTACTAATTACTGTAACTCACCGCTTTCAGCCAATCACAGCCCTCCCAGGTAACCCCCTAATTGCTGTAACTCTCTGCCTTCAGCCAATCACAGCCCTCCCAGGTAACCCCCTAATTGCTGTAACTCTCTGCCTTCAGCCAATCACAGCCCTCCCAGGTAACCCCCTAATTGCTGTAACTCTCTGCCTTCAGCCAATCACAGCCCTCCCAGGTAACCCCCTAATTGCTGTAACTCTCTGCCTTCAGCCAATCACAGCCCTCCCAGGTAACCCCCTAATTGCTGTAACTCTCTGGCTTCAGCCAATCACAGCCCTCCCAGGTATCCCCCTAATTACTGTAACTCTCTGCCTTCAGCCAATCACAGCCCTCCCAGGTAGCCCCCTAATTGCTGTAACTCTCTGCCTTCAGCCAATCACAGCCCTCCCAGGTATCCCCCTAATTACTGTAACTCACCGCCTTCAGCCAATCACAGCCCTCCCAGGTATCCCCCTAATTGCTGTAACTCTCTGCCTTCAGCCAATCACAGCCCTCCCAGGTAGCCCCCTAATTACTGTAACTCACCGCCTTCAGCCAATCACAGCCCTCCCAGGTATCCCCCTAATTGCTGTAACTCTCTGCCTTCAGCCAATCACAGCCCTCCCAGGTAACCCCCTAATTACTGTAACTCGCCGCCTTCAGCCAATCACAGCCCTCCCAGGTAACCCCCTAATTACTGTAACTCTCTGCCTTCAGCCAATCACAGCCCTCCCAGGTAACCCCCTAATTACTGTAACTCTCTGCCTTCAGCCAATCACAGCCCTCCCAGGTAACCCCCTAATTACTGTAACTCTCTGCCTTCAGCCAATCACAGCCCTCCCAGGTAGCCCCCTAATTGCTGTAACTCTCTGCCTTCAGCCAATCACAGCCCTCCCAGGTATCCCCCTAATTACTGTAACTCACCGCCTTCAGCCAATCACAGCCCTCCCAGGTAACCCCCTAATTGCTGTAACTCTCTGCCTTCAGCCAATCACAGCCCTCCCAGGTAACCCCCTAATTGCTGTAACTCTCTGCCTTCAGCCAATCACAGCCCTCCCAGGTATCCCCCTAATTACTGTAACTCTCTGCCTTCAGCCAATCACAGCCCTCCCAGGTAGCCCCCTAATTACTGTAACTCACCGCCTTCAGCCAATCACAGCCCTCCCAGGTATCCCCCTAATTGCTGTAACTCTCTGCCTTCAGCCAATCACAGCCCTCCCAGGTAACCCCCTAATTACTGTAACTCTCTGCCTTCAGCCAATCACAACCCTCCCAGGTAACCCCCTAATTACTGTAACTCGCCGCCTTCAGCCAATCACAGCCCTCCCAGGTAACCCCCTAATTACTGTAACTCTCTGCCTTCAGCCAATCACAGCCCTCCCAGGTAACCCCCTAATTACTGTAACTCTCTGCCTTCAGCCAATCACAGCCCTCCCAGGTAACCCCCTAATTACTGTAACTCTCTGCCTTCAGCCAATCACAGCCCTCCCAGGTAACCCCCCAATTGCTGTAACTCACCGCCTTCAGCCAATCACAGCCCTCCCAGGTAACCCCCTAATTGCTGTAACTCACCGCCTTCAGCCAATCACAGCCCTCCCAGGTAACCCCCTAATTGCTGTAACTCACCGCCTTCAGCCAATCACAGCCCTCCCAGGTATCCCCCTAATTACTGTAACTCTCTGCCTTCAGCCAATCACAGCCCTCCCAGGTAACCCCCTAATTACTGTAACTCTCTGCCTTCAGCCAATCACAGCCCTCCCAGGTAGCCCCCTAATTACTGTAACTCTCTGCCTTCAGCCAATCACAGCCCTCCCAGGTAACCCCCTAATTACTGTAACTCTCTGCCTTCAGCCAATCACAGCCCTCCCAGGTAACCCCCTAATTACTGTAACTCTCTGCCTTCAGCCAATCACAGCCCTCCCAGGTAACCCCCTAATTACTGTAACTCTCTGCCTTCAGCCAATCACAGCCCTCCCAGGTAGCCCCCTAATTACTGTAACTCTCTGCCTTCAGCCAATCACAGCCCTCCCAGGTATCCCCCTAATTACTGTAACTCACCGCCTCCAGCCAATCACAGCTCTCCCAGGTAACCCCCTAATTACTGTAACTCTCTGCCTTCAGCCAATCACAGCCCTCCCAGGTATCCCCCTAATTGCTGTAACTCACCGCCTCCAGCCAATCACAGCTCTCCCAGGTAACCCCCTAATTACTGTAACTCTCTGCCTTCAGCCAATCACAGCCCTCCCAGGTATCCCCCTAATTACTGTAACTCACCGCCTCCAGCCAATCACAGCTCTCCCAGGTAACCCCCTAATTACTGTAACTCTCTGCCTTCAGCCAATCACAGCCCTCCCAGGTAACCCCCTAATTACTGTAACTCTCTGCCTTCAGCCAATCACAGCCCTCCCAGGTATCCCCCTAATTACTGTAACTCACCGCCTCCAGCCAATCACAGCTCTCCCAGGTAACCCCCTAATTACTGTAACTCTCTGCCTTCAGCCAATCACAGCCCTCCCAGGTAACCCCCTAATTGCTGTAACTCGCCACCTTCAGCCAATCACAGCCCTCCCAGGTAACCCCCTAATTACTGTAACTCGCCGCCTTCAGCCAATCACAGCCCTCCCAGGTAACCCCCTAATTGCTGTAACTCTCTGCCTTCAGCCAATCACAGCCCTCCCAGGTATCCCCCTAATTACTGTAACTCTCTGCCTTCAGCCAATCACAGCCCTCCCAGGTATCCCCCTAATTACTGTAACTCACCGCCTCCAGCCAATCACAGCTCTCCCAGGTAACCCCCTAATTACTGTAACTCTCTGCCTTCAGCCAATCACAGCCCTCCCAGGTAACCCCCTAATTGCTGTAACTCGCAGCCTTCAGCCAATCACAGCCCTCCCAGGTAACCCCCTAATTACTGTAACTCGCCACCTTCAGCCAATCACAGCCCTCCCAGGTAACCCCCTAATTACTGTAACTCGCCGCCTTCAGCCAATCACAGCCCTCCCAGGTAACCCCCTAATTGCTGTAACTCTCTGCCTTCAGCCAATCACAGCCCTCCCAGGTATCCCCCTAATTACTGTAACTCTCTGCCTTCAGCCAATCACAGCCCTCCCAGGTAACCCCTTAATTACTGTAACTCTCTGCCTTCAGCCAATCACAGCCCTCCCAGGTAACCCCCTAATTACTGTAACTCTCTGCCTTCAGCCAATCACAGCCCTCCCAGGTATCCCCCTAATTACTGTAACTCACCGCCTCCAGCCAATCACAGCTCTCCCAGGTAACCCCCTAATTGCTGTAACTCGCAGCCTTCAGCCAATCACAGCTCTCCCAGGTAACCCCCTAATTACTGTAACTCGCCACCTTCAGCCAATCACAGCCCTCCCAGGTAACCCCCTAATTACTGTAACTCTCTGCCTTCAGCCAATCACAGCCCTCCCAGGTATCCCCCTAATTACTGTAACTCACCGCCTCCAGCCAATCACAGCCCTCCCAGGTAACCCCCTAATTGCTGTAACTCGCAGCCTTCAGCCAATCACAGCCCTCCCAGGTAACCCCCTAATTACTGTAACTCGCCGCCTTCAGCCAATCACAAGCCATAAATAAACACAGCATTAAAGTAACAAATATCTGTAAACTTTATTTCGTGTTTATTTGGCTACAGGAGCGGAACCAGCACCAGGGCCCAGTGGTACCAGCCGGTCCGTTCCCATAGAACAGTTTCCCTTTATCAGCAGTATCAGAACCAGGGCCCAGTGGTACCAGCCGGTCCGTTCCCATAGAACAGTTTCCCTTTATCAGCAGTATCAGAACCAGGGCCCAGTGGTACCAGCCGGTCCGTTCCCATAGAACAGTTTCCCTTTATCAGCAGTATCAGAACCAGGGCCCAGTGGTACCAGCCGGTCCGTTCCCATAGAACAGTTTCCCTTTATCAGCAGTATCAGAACCAGGGCCCAGTGGTACCAGCCGGTCCGTTCCCATAGAACAGTTTCCCTTTATCAGCAGTATCAGAACCAGGGCCCAGAATTCCCTTATTTGCTACACAGGAAAGTGGCCCAGGGGGGACGTGTGGCCCTCGGGCAGTTACACAGCAGGCACTTATATATATATATAATGTTATATAATATTAATATCATCTCAGTACTGCCTCTCGGTTCTGATACATTTGGGTTCATCTCTGTCCGTCCTATGAATTATTATTATTTTGTGCATCGGGGCGTCTGGTCGGTACTGACCCATTCCCTGCACGGGACATTGGGGTAACTGTGCATCATCCCCACCTGGCCTTTTCCCCATGGAGCTTACAGTCTAATCCTTCAACCTGGGACACAAGGAGATTAAGTGATTTGTCCAAAGACACAAGGAAATAACTAACAGCCAATCACAGGCCGCGCTGAGCCAAAGTGCAGTCACATGAACACTGAGTGACCAGCGCTAAATGCAGCATATGGGGAAATATGGGGGCACATGGGGGAAGATGGGGGACATGTGGGGGTATCTGGGGGCACAAGAGGGCAGATGTGGGTACCTGGGGGCACATGGGGGTACCTGGGGACACATGGGGGTACCTGGGGAAACATGGGGGTTAATGGGATGTGCATGGCAAGAGCAGAAGGAGACACAAAGTGGTTGGATCCCGGGGTTCGATGCCCACTCGGGGCGGGGGTTAATGGGGGGCACCCTAGTGCTGCTCTCACCCCCCAATTCTCAGTCCAGTGCAACATGCAGAGTCCGATGCAAGTGCTTTGTGTATGGGTCCTGGGGGGCCCAGTTCTGTGCTTTGGGGGCCCCTGAAGTGCCAGTCATTATGAGCACAAGGGGTCACATATAAATATTGGGGTGATCCGAATCAAGGTCCCAAGAGAGAGGCAGCTTTAACTGCAGAGATTTCAGGGTTCAGCGAGTTGCGTTGGATTAACGTTGCCCCATTCTGTACCCCCAGCCTATATATGAGGGATATGGGAGCCACATGAACAACCCCCCCCCCCCCAGAGTTCTCTGTGCTATATGTTCCCATACCCAGTGCCAAGGGGGGGCCCCGACTTTCAGCAGTCGGCATTGATGGGGGCGCGTTCCCCCTGCAGAAGCCCCTGAGTCTCCTCGCTCTGCTCCCGGCACCGCCGGCACATTAGGGGCTTGTGAAGTCCGTTGTACAGGGCGGTCCCCAACAACAAGACTATGAACCCCAAGATCTGCAGAGCGTGGAAGCTCTCCCAGCCCAGCGCCAGGCTCACCACCCAGATGACGATGGTTCTGAGACTGTCCAAGACCATGCGGGTGGTGGCGCTGATCTCCTTGGTGACGCTGATGCCGGCGAAGTTGAAGAAGGCGATGCTGATGATGTTGCCCAGCAGGGCGAGGATGATGAGGGGTTGGTGGCCAATCTGGCAGAAGGCATCTAGGGAGTCCTCCAGTACGTGGCGCTCCGTGTTGCCGAGACCCCCGGCCGGGATGTAGTAGAACGGGATGAGCAGCAACGAGAGGATAACGAAGCCGAAGAGACCTGCGGGGCAAATGGGTCAGTGAGGAACTGGTACCGAGGCCCAGTATCCCTTCTGCCCCATGTAACTGGGGGGCAACTACAGGAAGGAATTACCCCCCGGAAACATACGAGTAAATAGTAAGTTGGATTCCCAGTTACTTACCCTTAGTGCCAACCAGATACCCAGTTACTTACCCTCAGTGCCAACCAGATACCCAGTTACTTACCCTTAGTGCCAACCAGATACCCAGTTACTTACCCTCAGTGCCAACCAGATACCCAGTTACTTACCCTCAGTGCCAACCAGATACCCAGTTACTTACCCTCAGTGCCAACCAGATTCCCAGTTACTTACCCTCAGTGCCAACCAGATACCAAGTTACTTACCCTCAGTGCCAACCAGATTCCCAGTTACTTACCCTCAGTGCCAACCAGATACCCAGTTACTTACCCTCAGTGCCAACCAGATACCCAGTTACTTACCCTTAGTGCCAACCAGATTCCCAGTTACTTACCCTTAGTGCCAACCAGATACCCAGTTACTTACCCTTAGTGCCAAGCAGATACCCAGTTACTTACCCTCAGTGCCAACCAGATACCCAGTTACTTACCCTCAGTGCCAACCAGATTCCAGTTTACCTCAGTGCCAACCAGATTCCCAGTTACTTACCCTCAGTGCCAACCAGATTCCCAGTTACTTACCCTCAGTGCCAACCAGATTCCCAGTTACTTACCCTCAGTGCCAACCAGATCCCAGTTACTTACCCTCAGTGCCAACCAGATACCCAGTTACTTACCCTCAGTGCCACCAGATACCCAGTTACTTACCCTCAGTGCCAACCAGATACCCAGTTACTTACCCTCAGTGCCAACCAGATACCCAGTTACTTACCCTCAGTGCCAACCAGATACCCAGTTACTTACCCTCAGTGCCAATCGGATACCCAGTTACTTACCCTCAGTGCCAACCAGATTCCCAGTTACTTACCCTCAGTGCCAACCAGATACCCAGTTACTTACCCTCAGTGCCAACCAGATACCCAGTTACTTACCCTCAGCGCCAACCAGATACCCAGTTACTTACCCTCAGTGCCAATCAGATACCCAGTACCCTTAGTGCCAACCAGATACCCAGTTACTTACCCTCAGTGCCAACCAGATACCCAGTTACTTACCCTCAGTGCCAACCAGATACCCAGTTACTTACCCTCAGCGCCAACCAGATACCCAGTTACTTACCCTTAGTGCCAACCAGATACCCAGTTACTTACCCTCAGTGCCAATCAGATACCCAGTTACTTACCCTCAGTGCCAACCAGATACCCAGTTACTTACCCTCAGTGCCAATCAGATACCCAGTACCCTTAGTGCCAACCAGATACCCAGTACCCTTAGTGCCAAACAGATACCCAGTTACTTACCCTCGGTGCCAACAGCCCGCAGTGGGTGCACATTGTGCTTGTAGACAAACTTCTCCTCCAGAACCATCTGAATGGACACGATGATCTGAGCCATAATGATCAGCAGGTCCCCTGCGCGGGCAGAAACAATAGGGGTTAGAGCGCCAGGCTAGAGGCGCGGGCAGAAACAATAGGGGTTAGAGCGCCAGGCTAGAGGCGCAGGCAGAAACAATAGGGGTTAGAGCGCCAGGCTAGAGGCGCAGGCAGAAACAATAGGGGTTAGAGCGCCAGGCTAGAGGCGCAGGCAGAAACAATAGGGGTTAGAGCGCCAGGCTAGAGGCGCAGGCAGAAACAATAGGGGTTAGAGCGTCAGGCTAGAGGCGCAGGCAGAAACAATAGGGGTTAGAGCGCCAGGCTAGAGGCGCAGGCAGAAACAATAGGGGTTAGAGCGCCAGGCTAGAGGCGCAGGCAGAAACAATAGGGGTTAGAGCGTCAGGCTAGAGGCGCAGGCAGAAACAATAGGGGTTAGAGCGCCAGGCTAGAGGCGCAGGCAGAAACAATAGGGGTTAGAGCGCCAGGCTAGAGACGCAGGCAGAAACAATAGGGGTTAGAGCGTCAGGCTAGAGGCGCAGGCAGAAACAATAGGGGTTAGAGCGCCAGGCTAGAGGCAATGAACAGCAGTTTGGCTCCTCGGGGGTGTGGCTAAGTGGTCACATGTTCAGAATAATAAAACAGCTAGAAAATGAGTTAATTAACTCCCAATCATTCCCTTATGATTCACCTGACTGAGCACAGACTCATGGGTTACATTGTACACACAGGCACCTCCAGGCAGCAGTGCTGCATAAACTGCCATTTGATCATTTGTCATTGGGATTAAATGAACCTTATAAATATGTTTATTGTGTGGGACATAATGAGGCCCAGTTGGTGTTGCCATACTCCTCCCCCCCAGGACATTATGGGGGCCACAGGCAGCTGTCAGCTTCCAAACACCAACACCCCCCCCCCATAGTGCAGTACCGTTTCTGCCACCAGGTGGCGCTGCATTAATATAGAAACAGCAGAAACCCTGTGAGTGAAGTTAATTAACCCCTGGAATACAGTTTATAACTAATCAGAACTCTCTCTCTAAATTAACCACTTGTTGGGGTCGACACATGGGCCCTATAATTACAGGAGCCAATAGAAAGTCGTTACCAGTAATGATATCACTGAGATTTTTCCCAGTTGCGGGGCCACTGAGGAGATCGGCCAACCCCACGACCACCAGGCCGGCTATGGTGACAGCGATGCCCAGCCATTGGCTCCACTCCAGCTTGCGGCCCAGGAAGGCCACGGACAGGAGCCCCGTGAAGATAATAACTGCCCCTCGGAGCATCTGGAAGCTGGAGGCGCTGGTCATGTTCAGGGCTGGAATAATGGGGGAGACAGTGGCAATGAGTCAGTGTGGGCGGCATTGGGCAAGTCAGTTGGGCACATCATGTGTCACTTACCCACATACATGATACTGGTCCCAGTCATGTCACACAGGGCGGGTGGGAGGAACAGCAAAGGGTTAAACGGCTGCGAGGGTTCAATGGTCGGAACCGGGGAACTTCTGCTCCTCCAGGTCAGGAGGTAGAAAACTGCCAGGCAGGAAAGTTCTCCCAGGAACATGCCCACCGCCTGCAACACATACACATTGGGGGTCACCCACAGCCCCCCGGGGTGGGCACGGGGAAAGGGCAGTCAGGTTATGGGGTTCCCTACCCAGAGAGGGGGAATGAGTGATACATTGGGGGTGGGGAGGAAAGGGGATCTCACCATCAGCATAGGAAGGGGTTCCTTACTGTAAGGGCAGTCAGGTTATGGGATTCCCTACCCAGAGAGGGGGAATGAGTGATACATTGGGGGTGGGGAGGAAAGGGGATCTCACCATCAGCATAGGAAGGGGTTCCTTACTGTAAGGGCAGTCAGGTTATGGGATTCCCTACCCAGAGAGGGGGAATGAGTGATACATTGGGGGTGGGGGGGAAAGGGGATCTCACCATCAGCATAGGAAGGGGTTCCTTACTGTAAGGGCAGTCAGGTTATGGGGTTCCCTACCAAGAGAGGGGGAATGAGTGATACATTGGGGGTGGGGAGGAAAGGGGATCTCACCATCAGCATAGGAAGGGGTTCCTTACTGTAAGGGCAGTCAGGTTATGGGGTTCCCTACCCAGAGAGGGGGAATGAGTGATACATTGGGGGTGGGGAGGGAAGGGGATCTCACCATCAGCATAGGAAGGGGTTCCTTACTGTAAGGGCAGTCAGGTTATGGGGTTCCCTACCAAGAGAGGGGGAATGAGTGATACATTGGGGGTGGGGAGGGAAGGGGATCTCACCATCAGCATAGGGAGGGGTTCCTTACTGTAAGGGCAGTCAGGTTATGGGGTTCCCTACCAAGAGAGGGGGAATGAGTGATACATTGGGGGTGGGGAGGAAAGGGGATCTCACCATCAGCATAGGAAGGGGTTCCTTACTGTAAGGGCAGTCAGGTTATGGGATTCCCTACCCAGAGCGGGGGAATGAGTGATACATTGGGGGTGGGGAGGAAAGGAGATCTCACCATCAGCATAGGAAGGGGTAAAAACTCCCAGCATTCCCCCAAGCCACGTTGGCTCCGCTGGGCACAATGTTACAGTTCTGACACACCCCAGGGCACAGACACTCACCTGTAGGAACGGGTGCTGGAACTGGTGACTCTGGGACTCTTTGCACCCTTTGGCATCAAAGTTATCTGCCCACCTGTGAGACAGAGACACCCGGTTACCCACACGCTGCTGCTGCCATAGCGCCGGGCACTGCCCTACTGAGCCTGTGACACCAACCTCGTTGCTAGGCTCAGTTACCCTAGCAACCATTAAGCTATTTGATTGCCAGGCTAATAGAAGACACACGGCTGAGCCTTTTTATCCAGATCAGAGAACTCAGATACAGAGCAAGAAACCTTCAGTGACTCCCTATCCCGGGCAGAGGGTGCGGGGAGTTGGGCAGCTAACGAGGCCTCACCCCATTAATGAGCACTAATTACCTCCCTGGCATTCCGGCCAAACCTGAGCCCCAATGTGGCTGGGAGTCTGGGCCTTGCTGGGATTCCTTAAACTGGGGCTAATTACCCCAGGGGGTGGGGCAGGAACCAGTTTCTTATTGACTTACTGCCACAAAGGCACCCAAGCACCCAAACCCTCCTATGGATCTATGGGTGGCACCTTGCCCAGGGGAATGGGGGGGGCAGGGCTGCAGGGAGTGGCACTCTGGGCAAATGCATTGGACTCTATCTTCACCCTGATACATATACCCACACACTAGGGGGCAGATTTTGCGACTCCCTGCCCCCCCCCCCATTCCCCTGGGCAAGGTGACATTACGGTGAGTTCAGGGAATGGGGGGGTCACACTAGGGGGCAGATTTTGTGACTCCCTGCCCCCCCCCCCCCCCCTGGGCAAGGTGACATTACGGGGAGTTCGGGGAAGAGAAACCTGTAACTTCTTCCTCTGCTTTCACTTTTGTTTCTGGGCCAAGTTTGGGCAGGTTTGGCCGCTCCGGGCCCCTGGGATTCCTGGCAGGGCAACTGGCGGGGCAGATAAGTGTTAATAGTGGGGTCAGGTTACTCACAGTCATGCACGGCTGCTATTGGCTGGCACTGCGCCATTGTGCTAATACACCACTTAACTGCCCCGGGGCGCCCAAGGAATGTGACTGAGACTGGGGGGGGGGGGGCAATTGTGAGACTGGGGGGGGGGGGGCAATTGTGAGACTGGGGGGGGGGGGGGCAATTGTGCAGCTGATTTCATGGCTAAACCTGAACTTCTGCACAGAAACAACTCGCTGCTCCCTCACCCACATTCTGCCCTGCTGAGTCCTATATATATTCCTTCTGCCTCAGCAAGAGCTGGGGGGGGGGGTTCTGCCCTAGTCATGTGACCCTTAACCCCTTTCCTTCCCCCCCCCCCTCACATGACCAAGTGCAGAGGAACCGGCGTGTCCTTGTGGTTTCAGAAGTGCCCGACTCGGCTCTTTTCTACGTGACAGGTCCCTCCCTGGTCCCAAGAGCTCACGTGTTTGACGTTTAAAGGGCAACTAAAGCCGCCGTCATTATATTTGTGTTCTGCTTAGAAGCTATTAGTATGTTATAGAATGATCCATTCTAAGCAGCGTTTCAATTGGTCATTGTTTTTGAATTATTTCCCCTTCTCCTTCTGACTCCGTATAGATTTCAAATGGGGGTCACTGACCCCGGCAACCAAAACCCTATTGCTCTGTGAGGCTCCAGTTTTATTGTTATTGTTACTTTTTATTCCTTATCTTTCTATTCAGCCCCTCCCCTAGTCATATTTCAGCCCCTCATCCAAACTACTGCCTGGTTGCTAAGATAACTTGGACCCTAGCAACCAAACAGCTGCTGAAACTGAAAAAGTGAAAACTGAAATATCTAAAAAACTACAAATAATAAAAAATGAAGACCAATTGCAAATTGTCTCAGAATATCACTCTCTACATCATAGTAAAAGTTAAATCAAACCGTCTAAGTATAAATCTTTATAAATATCTATAGATATCAGATAACGGTGGGGAAAGTTCCCCTTTAATCCGACTCCAGTAGGAGGAGAGACAGGGGGGCCGTCTGGGCTATACACGGATACAATAGAATGGGAATGCCAAGTGCAAGGATAGTTTGTATCAAGCCGGGCCCCGGGGCCCCAGGCCATTGGCTGCTGCTCTGGAACAGACACAACAACTGCCCCTCCCCCGCTGCCCCCCCCCCCCCCCAGTCACAGGGGAACAGGGTGCCATTCACTTCCCCCTGTCACTCAAGGGAATTATAGTGGCGGCAGCGTCAGGGGGGCCCCAAGCAGTGCAGCAGGGACGGGGCCCCCCCATGTGTATAATGTATAATGATGCCTATGAATGGGTGAGGGGGGGCATGGAGGGGCAGTAATGGCATTGGGTCACTGTGGGGTTCTGTGATACTCTCCAGCCCCCCCATATTTCCTATCAGGCTACTAAAGACAATGATTTAAAAAAATAAATAAAGGGGAAGCAAACCCTTACACTGCAAAGTGTCATTTCTGTACATAGTTACATAGAGTTGAAAAAAGACCATCAAGTTCAACCCTTCCAAGAAAACCCAGCACCCACACCCTATACTTACCCATCTATACACTCACAAACTATATATACACCCAATAATACTAAATAGTTACATAGGGTTGAAAAAAGACCAGAGACCATCAGGTTCAACCCTTCCCAGTAACCCAGCACTACATACAGTACATACTTAGCTGAGAGGGTATTGATGGAGCCGGTCGTCAGCATCATCCCTGCCAGGAGCAGCTGGTACGAGGTCCAGGCCATGGTGCCAAGGGGGTCCCTGTGCCCGTTGCTATGCCCGTTGCTATGCCCGTCGCTCGGCAGAAGCGCCCGGTGCCCCTTGTTGTTGCTCAGGGAAAGGCTCACAGGCTGCAATGGGGTTTCCTGTACAGGCAAATATGGAATCATGTGACCTGTTAGTCAGCTGCTGGGAGGGGGGGGGAGGGAGCTGTCATCCCGGCAAATCCTATAGGCTGGGGAGCGGCCGGGGGCAGGAGTCTGGCACTGAGGGGAAAACAACCGCAGCCGGGAAATGTCTGGCACTACAACTCCCAGCATCCCCTGCAGGCTAGGGCTTGTAGTTCAGCAACAACCGACATGCTAAGCTGATAAAGGGAATGGGCTCAGTTATGGGGAAAGGCTGGCCCAGTTGGGATTGGTTACACTGGGGAGGGGGGTCACTATATATAAATATATAAGGGGGGGCAGTAATGAAATAGAGAAAGTACAGGGAAGAGCGACTAAGCTGATAAAGGGAATGGGCTCAGTTATGGGGAAAGGCTGGCCCAGTTGGGATTGGTTACACTGGGGAAGGGGCAGTTAAGGGGGGGGTCACTATATATAAATATATAAGGGGGGGGCAGTAATGAAATAGAGAAAGTACAGGGAAGAGCGACTAAGCTGATAAAGGGAATGGGCTCAGTTATGGGGAAAGGCTGGCCCAGTTGGGATTGGTTACACTGGGGAAGGGGCAGTTAAGGGGGGGGTCACTATATATAAATATATAAGGGGGGGGCAGTAATGAAATAGAGAAAGTACAGGGAAGAGCGACTAAGCTGATAAAGGGAATGGGCTCAGTTATGGGGAAAGGCTGGCCCAGTTGGGATTGGTTACACTGGGGGGGGGGGGGGGCAGTTAAGGGGGGGTCACTATATATAAATATATAAGGGGGGGCAGTAATGAAATAGAGAAAGTACAGGGAAGAGCGACTAAGCTGATAAAGGGAATGGGCTCAGTTATGGGGAAAGGCTGGCCCAGTTGGGATTGGTTACACTGGGGGGGGAAGGGGCAGTTAAGGGGGGGTCACTATATATAAATATATAAGGGGGGCAGTAATGAAATAGAGAAAGTACAGGGAAGAGCAACTAAGCTGATAAAGGGAATGGGCTCAGTTATGGGGAAAGGCTGGCCCAGTTGGGATTGGTTACACTGGGGGGGGAAGGGGCAGTTAAGGGGGGGTCACTATATATAAATATATAAGGGGGGGCAGTAATGAAATAGAGAAAGTACAGGGAAGAGCGACTAAGCTGATAAAGGGAATGGGCTCAGTTATGGGGAAAGGCTGGCCCAGTTGGGATTGGTTACACTGGGGGGGGGCAGTTAAGGGGGGGTCACTATATATAAATATATAAGGGGGGGCAGTAATGAAATAGAGAAAGTACAGGGAAGAGCGACTAAGCTGATAAAGGGAATGGGCTCAGTTATGGGGAAAGGCTGGCCCAGTTGGGATTGGTTACACTGGGGGGGGGGGGGGGCAGTTAAGGGGGGGTCACTATATATAAATATATAAGGGGGGGCAGTAATGAAATAGAGAAAGTACAGGGAAGAGCAACTAAGCTGATAAAGGGAATGGGCTCAGTTATGGGGAAAGGCTGGCCCAGTTGGGATTGGTTACAACTGGGGGGGGGGGGGGGGCAGTTAAGGGGGGGGTCACTATATATAAATATATAAGGGGGGGGCAGTAATGAAATAGAGAAAGTACAGGGAAGAGCAACTAATCTGATAAAGGGAATGGGCTCAGTTATGGGGAAAGGCTGGCCCAGTTGGGATTGGTTACACTGGGGAAGGGGCAGTTAAGGGGGGGGGGGGTCACTATATATAAATATATAAGGGGGGGGGCAGTAATGAAATAGAGAAAGTACAGGGAAGAGCGACTAAGCTGATAAAGGGAATGGGCTCAGTTATGGGGAAAGGCTGGCCCAGTTGGGATTGGTTACACTGGGGGGGGGGGGCAGTTAAGGGGGGGTCACTATATATAAAAATATAAGGGGGGCAGTAATGAAATAGAGAAAGTACAGGGAAGAGCAACTAATCTGATAAAGGGAATGGGCTCAGTTATGGGGAAAGGCTGGCCCAGTTGGGATTGGTTACACTGGGGGGGGGGGGCAGTTAAGGGGGGGGTCACTATATATAAATATATAAGGGGGGGGCAGTAATGAAACAGAGAAAGTACAGGGAAGAGCGACTAATCTGATAAAGGGAATGGGCTCAGTTATGGGGAAAGGCTGGCCCAGTTGGGATTGGTTACACTGGGGGGGGGGGGTCACTATATATAAATATATAAGGGGGGGGGCAGTAATGAAATAGAGACCCCCCTGTGTTTCCCTTCACACATTACAGAGCTATGGAACCCAAACCCCTACACTAACTGGATCCCGACCCCACAGGGGCCTATAGGAAACAAGGTAATCAAGCCCCTCCCAGTTGCATAATCAGATCTGTTGGATTTAATACCAGAATCCCAACATGGGAACCTTCTATTCCCTACTCACTCCCCTACTCACTCCCCTACTCACTCCCCTACTCACTCCCCCACTCACTCCCCCACTCACTGCCCGACTCACTCCCCTACTCACTCCCCCACTCACTGCCCGACTCACTCCCCTACTCACTCCCCCACTCACTCCCCTACTCACTCCCCTACTCACTCCCCTACTCACTCCCCCACTCACTGCCCCACTCACTGCCCCACTCACTCCCCTACTCACTCCCCTACTCACTCCCCTACTCACTCCCCTACTCACTCCCCCCACTCACTGCCCCCACCTCACTGCCCCACTCACTCCCCTACCTCACTCCCCTACTCACTCCCCCACTCACTGCCCCACTCACTCCCCTACTCACTCCCCTACTCACTCCCCTACTCACTCCCCCACTCACTGCCCCACTCACTCCCCTACTCACTCCCTACTCACTCCCACTACTCACTCCCCCTACTCACTGCCCCACTCACTCCCCTACTCACTCCCCCCTCATCCCACTCACTGCCACTCACTCCCCTACTCACTCCCCTACTCACTCCCCCACTCACTGCCCCACTCACCCTACTCACTCCCCTACTCACTCCCCTACTCACTCCCCTACTCAGTCCCCCACTCACTCCCCTACTCACTCCCCTACTCACATCCCACTCACTGCCCCACTCACTTCCCTACTCACTCCCTCTACACTCACTCGACTCACTCCCCTACTCACTCCCCACTCACTATCCCCCACTCACTCCCCTACTCACTCCCCTACTCACTGCCCCACTCACTCCTACTCACTCCCCTATCACTCCCCACTTCCCTACTCACTCCCCTACTCACTCCCCTACTCACTCCCCCACTCACTGCCCCACTCACTCCCCTACTCACCTACTCACTCCCCTACTCACTCCCCCACTCACTGCCCCACTCACTCCCTACTCCCCTATCATCCTACTCACTCCCTACTCACTCCCCACTCACTCCCATCCCCTACTCACTCCCCCACTCACTGCCACTCACTCCCCTACTCACTCCCCTACTCACTCCCCCACTCACTGCCACTCACTCCCCTACTCACTCAACCCCTACTTCATCCCCTACTCACTCCCCTATCTCCCCCACTCACTCCACTCATCCCCTACTCACCCAACTCACTGCCCCACTCACTTCCCTACTCACTACCCCCCCTCACTGCCCGACTCACTCCCCTATCACTCCCCTACTGCACTCACCCCACTCACTCCCCTACTCACTTCCCCTACTCACTGCCCCACTCACTTCCCTACTCACTCCCTACTCACTCCCCACTCACTCCCCACTCACTCCCTACTCACTCCCCCACTCACTGCCCCACTCATTCTACTCCCTACTCACTCCCCCACTCACTGCCCGACTCACTCCCCTACTCACTCCCACTCACTGCCCGACTCACTCCCCTACTCACTCCACTCACTGCCCGACTCACTCCCCTACTCACTCCCACTCACTGCCCGACTCACTCCCCTACTCCCCTCTCACTGCCTACTCACTCCCCTACTCACTCCCCCACTCACTGCCCGACTCACTCCCCTACTCACTCCCCCACTCCAGTGCCCGGACTCACTCCCCTACTCACTCCCCTACTCACTCCCCACTCACTGCCCAACTCACTCCCCTACTCACTCCCTACTCACCTCCCCCACTCACTCCCCCACTCACTCCCCCACTCACTGCCCAACTCACTCCCCTAACTCACTCCCCAACTCACTCCCCTACTCACTCCCCTACTCACTCCCCAACTCACTCCCCTACTCACTCCCCCACTCACTCCCCTACTCACTCCCCCACTCACTCCCTACTCACTCCCCCAACTCACTCCCCCACTCAGTGGCCCGACTCACTCCCCTACTCACTCCCCTACTCACTCCCCCACTCACTCCCCCACTCACTGCCCCAACTCACTCCCCCTACTCACTCCCCCACTCAGTGCCCGACTCACTCCCCTACTCACTCCCCTACTCACTCCCCCACTCACTGCCCAACTCACTCCCCTACTCACTCCCCCACTCACTCCCCTACTCACTCCCCCCACTCACTGCCCGACTCACTCCCCTACTCACTCCCCCACTCAGTGCCCGACTCACTCCCCTACTCACTCCCCTACTCACTCCCCCACTCACTGCCCAACTCACTCCCCTACTCACTCCCCTACTCACTCCCCCACTCACTGCCCAACTCACTCCCCCACTCACTCCCCCACTCACTCCCCCACTCACTGCCCAACTCACTCCCCTACTCACTCCCCAACTCACTCCCCTACTCACTCCCCTACTCACTCCCCAACTCACTCCCCTACTCACTCCCCCACTCACTCCCCTACTCACTCCCCCACTCACTCCCCTACTCACTCCCCAACTCACTCCACCTCACAATGCTAAAAACAATGCAAAACCTGCCCCCATATTATTATTATTATTATTATTATTATTATTATTATTATTACACGCCTGTAATTCAGCCAAACACAGACACATTAGGGGAATGTACAACTGTTCCTCCCAACGTGGGGTTAATACAGGGCACTGGGTGCCCAACAGGGGGGCTGTATATAGGGGAGACCGGCCAAAGAGAAAGAGAAATACCCCCCCCCCGCTTTACTATAACAAACAACCGGACACCCCAGTAGGAACCAGAGTAACAGCCCCCCCCCCCCCCTCTATAAACCATTTAAGAATCTTATTTTTTATTTCAAAACATTTACCCCATAACTTTCTGTAGGGAAAGCGCTGTGTCTGTTACAGGAACTGCCCAGCAGGTGGCGCTGTTGTTACACAATTCATTATATTGGAAGTAAATAAAAACTCAAATAGCTCAAAATAAAGTCATATAAATTGCAGAAATGCATAGAAAAGCAATTTGGCATTTATTTGCCCTTTAAAACAGGTAAAGAATAGTATTGGGAATATCACTTGCAGCTTTACACTGAGACGGGGGGGGGGGGGGTTGGCACAAACACAAGGTGCCCGGCGCGTTCATCTCTGCCAGGCAGCACCCAAGGCACAGCCCAAGCACTTTTGCTGTCCCCCCCCCTAGCAGCCATGGAAAGTGGCACCCCCTACAGGTCACCCCCCCTGGAACCAAATCCCCAACTGACTGCTTGAAAGGCATTTAGGCTCCCACTGTACCACCAATGCCAACTGAGCCAGGGGGGCACTTGCTCTCTAACTGCCAGCTCACTAGAATAATGTCGCTTAGGCATCACATCTGCTCCTGGTTTTTCCACGTTTTCCACCCCCCATAGACTTTAATTGCACCAAAGCCCAAGTTGCTCGGCCGACCTTGGCACAATGGGCAAAAAAAGCCTCAAAGGAACAGCTGGCACTGAATCCATCAAATGGGCAGAGTTCCCATTCTGGGAGTTGAACCCAGGGGCCCTAACTGCTAGACCCTAAGTGCCAGCTTCCCTGTGTCTATTTACCTGCTAAGGAGCCACATTTCCCATGGGGCAGTTCTACCCCAGGTGCAGATGATGTTGGGGGGCCTTTGCCTCCGGGATCAGCGATACCCCTAAATAGGAGCTGCCTTGGCCTTTGTTAGAGATCAACTGAAGCGACTTCTACACTGTCTACACAACTTTATCCAGTTCCACAGTGTGGCAGGGTGGGGTTCAGCCCACAGGCCCCTCTTTATTTTGTAAGTAAAGCTATTGGGGCTTTGTAAATACATGTTAATAATTGTAATGGGGATAAGGGGAATATTGTACAGGGAGTGTAATGTGGTACAGCGTCCAGCAGATGGCGATGTGCACACAGGGATATTTCAGAATGGCAGGTTCTTCCCTATGGCACAGGTACATTGGCACCAGTAACATTTTATTTCCACACCACTGGCATCTCTGGGGTTAATTCCTCTGTTGGCTTTGTAGTGTTGCTTCATGGGAGTCTTAAAGGGGCAGTCCACCTTTTAGTTAACTTTCAGTATGATGTAGAGGGTCATTTGCAATTGGTCTTCATTTTTTTATTAGTTGTAGTTTTTTCAATTATTTCAGTTTTTGTTCAGCAGCTCTCTGGTTTGGAGTTTCAGCAGCTATCTGGTTGCTAGGATCCAAATGGCCTTAGCAACCAGGGGGGTCCCTATTATCTGCAGCCACATGAAACAGAGACTGGGGGGGGGGGCAGATGTGAGGGCAATACAGCTGGGGGGCACCAGGGGGCAGCAGAGACTGCCGTTCCTGTGCCAATTCCCTGTCCTTACTCTCTGCCTCCTCCCCCTTCACATCTGCCTCTTCCTATTAATCAGCGGCAGCTCTGCCCGGTGCCCACGGTGCCCACGGTGCCAAAGCAAATCTGTGTCAGCGTCGGGTTTGGGCCCAGCTGGGCCGGTTCTGTTTATTTCTTAGTGTTTATCTGAATTATGGGAAATACAGGGAAGTGATTGGGGCTGTGATGAGCAAACGTAGGGGGCTGTTCCTGCTGAATTGTGCTTAGTACAGGGGAATCCCTATGTGCCATAGTTTTATGGTATCTCTCTGTACAGGCTATGGGCAAACTTAGGGGGCTGTTCCTGCTGAATTGTGCTTAGTACAGGGAATCCCTATGTGCCATAGTTTTATGGTATCTCTCTGTACAGGCTATGAGCAAACTTAGGGGGCTGTTCCTGCTGAATTGTGCTTAGTACAGGGGAATCCCTATGTGCCATAGTTTTATGGTATCTCTCTGTACAGGCTATGAGCAAACTTAGGGGGCTGTTCCTGCTGAATTGTGCTTAGTACAGGGAATCCCTATGTGCCATAGTTTTATGGTATCTCTCTGTACAGGCTATGGGCAAACTTAGGGGGCTGTTCCTGCTGAATTGTGCTTAGTACAGGGGAATCCCTATGTGCCATAGTTTTATGGTATCTCTCTGTACAGGCTATGGGCAAACTTAGGGGGCTGTTCCTGCTGAATTGTGCTTAGTACAGGGGAATCCCTATGTGCCATAGTTTTATCTCTATTTCATGAGCCAATAAAACACAATTAAACAGGTACAATTCCGTCGTTGGTTCATAGGTCGTTCCCGCTTATCAGTAAATGAGTAATTAATAACACTATTGGTACCATAGGGAGCGGCTACAGGAGGTTGGATGGGTGCCCGGCGCCCGCGCCAGATGGTGCCTCTGTTCCCACCCCGGCCAATAGCAGGTCAGATAAAGGGAAAGAACATTTAATTAATGGCGGTTTCACTTACATCAAATAAATCTATTTCTCCGGCCGGAGGAATAAACCCATTAGAGGAGACGGTCGGAACCAACCGCAGGCAATCGGGTCACGTGACCAACTCTGTTTTACCCAGAATGCTAAATTACAGTATAAGGACAATATTTATACTCAGGAGCTGCCATAGTGTTTCACAGTGGGGCTCATTTAGCAACTCTGGGCAAATTTGCCCATGGGCAGTAACCCCTGGCAACCAATCAGCGGTTGGCTTTTTTCAGCCAGCTGCATGTAGAACCGCGGATGCAGCAATTTCATTGGTTGCCATTGGTTACTGCCCATGGGCCAATTTGCCCAGTGTTGATAAATGACCCCCAGTGTGAGTATTTTGTAGGCGCAATTGTTTTTGGGAGGTTTAGTTCCCCTTTAGAACATTACACGCCCATATAAGGAGATGTACAGTCTATGGATACAGAGGCGACACAAGGGGTTCCCATAGACATAAAGATTCAATTCTTTTTTCAAACTACGCTGCTATGCTACAATGTATATATATACCATGAAATAAATGGATTTTTATTTTTATTGAGGAAATGATGAATAATTGAACCCAATCGAGCGGAATAAAGGGGAGATCCTGATATAAATTCCAGCCCTTTGGCTCCGCCCCCCCCCCCCCCGGCCCCCGTTCCATTATTAATCAGGGCACATTGAACTCCGGCGCAGGCGTCACAGCCGGGGGGGGTCATTGTCATTCACATGGGAACGGGCTCTTATGAGCCATTATTTATTCATGGGTAAATGAGTTGTTATTATAGATGAGACCAAGCGCATAAGTGTCGCGGCCACACAGACTGGGAGTTACTAAGCGCGGGCAGCTAAGGCTGCTGGGAGTTACTAAGCGCGGGCAGCTAAGGCTGCTGGGAGTTACTAAGCGCGGGCAGCTAAGGCTGCTGGGAGTTACTAAGCGCGGGCAGCTAAGGCTGCTGGGAGTTACTAAGCGCGGGCAGCTAAGGCTGCTGGGAGTTACTAAGCGCTGGCAGCTAAGGCTGCTGGGAGTTACTAAGCGCGGGCAGCTAAGGCTGCTGGGAGTTACTAAGCGCGGGCAGCTAAGGCTGCTGGGAGTTACTAAGCGCGGGCAGCTAAGGCTGCTGGGAGTTACTAAGCGCGGGCAGCTAAGGCTGCTGGGAGTTACTAAGCGCGGGGCAGCTAAGGCTGCTGGGAGTTACTAAGCGCGGGCAGCTAAGGCTGCTGGGAGTTACTAAGGCGGCGGGGCAGCTAAGGCTGCTGGGAGTTACTAAGCGCGGGCAGCTAAGGCTGCTGGGAGTTACTAAGCGCGGGCAGCTAAGGCTGCTGGGAGTTACTAAGCGCGGGCAGCTAAGGCTGCTGGGAGTTACTAAGCGCGGGCAGCTAAGGCTGCTGGGAGTTACTAAGCGCGGGCAGCTAAGGCTGCTGGGAGTTACTAAGCGCGGGCAGCTAAGGCTGCTGGGAGTTACTAAGCGCGGGCAGCTAAGGCTGCTGGGAGTTACTAAGCGGCGGGCAGCTAAGGCTGCTGGGAGTTACTAAGCGCGGGCAGCTAGGCTGCTGGGAGTTACTAAGCGCGGGCAGCTAAGGCTGCTGGGAGTTACTAAGCGCGGGCAGCTAAGGCTGCTGGGAGTTACTAAGCGGGGCAGTAAGGCTGCTGCTAGCTGCTGGGAAGTTACTCGCGGGCAGCTAAGGCTGCTGAGGCTATAGGTGCTGGGATTACTAAGCGCGGGCAGCTAAGGTGCTGGGAGTTACTAAGCGCGGGCAGCTAAGCTTGGAGTTACTAAGCGCGGGCAGCTAAGGCTGCTGGGAGTTACTAAGCGGGGCAGCTAAGGCTACTAAGCGCGGGCAGCTAAGGCTGCTGGGAGTTACTAAGCGCGGGCAGCTAAGGATGCTGGGAGTTACTAAGCGCGGGCAGCTAAGGCTGCTGGGAGTTACTAAGCGCGGGCAGCTAAGGATGCTGGGAGTTGTAATAAAAGCAGCAAACGCAATTTTCATCTTCCATTTTTCTTTCATGAGATGTTACACAGATAATTAGCGTTTCAGCTGGTAAATAGGGCAATAAATATTAATGTACCAATTACTAATGTCTCACTGCCGCCCACGGAGGGCTCAGTGCCGCCTGATAAACCCCAAAGTCCTGTAGTAAAGTCATTATAGTAACGGCTTATTATGTGTAATATCCCAACATCTGCTCCATTGTGTAACATTACAGGGGCCCAACAGTGTCTCATTGGCTCTAACTACTCCTGTGTTACACCTAGTATTAATGTTACTATAGGCACCATCTCTCCCTACTATACCTGCTATCCCACAGCCCCAGTCCCTTCCCAGAGGCTATTATCCCCCCACTGCTACTATAGGCACCATCTCTCCCTACTATACCTGCTATCCCACAGCCCCAGTCCCTTCCCAGAGGCTATTATCCCCCCACTGCTACTATAGGCACCATCTCTCCCTACTATACCTGCTATCCCACAGCCCCAGTCCCTTCCCAGAGGCTATTATCCCCCCACTGCTACTATAGGCACCATCTCTCCCTACTATACCTGCTATCCACAGCCCCAGTCCCTTCCCAGAGGCTATTATCCCCCACTGCTACTATAGGCACCATTCTCCCTACTAATACCCTGCTTATCCCCAGCCCCAGTCCCCTTCCAGAGGCTATTATCCCCCCACTGCTACTATAGGCACCATCTCTCCCTACTATACCTGCTATCCCCACAGCCCCCAGTCCCTTCCCAGAGCTATATCCCCCCACTGCTACTATAGGCACCATCTCTCCTACTATACCTGCTATCCCACAGCCCGCAGTCCCTTCCCAGAGGCTATTATCCCCCCACTGCTACTATAGGCACCATCTCTCCCTACTTACCTGCTATCCCACAGCCCCAGTCCCTTCCCAGAGGCTATTATCCCCCACTGCTACTATAGGCACCATCTCTCCCTACTATACCTGCTATCCCACAGCCCCAGTCCCCTTCCCAGAGGCTATTATCCCCCCAACTGCTACTATAGGCACCTCTCTCCCTACTATACCTGCTATCCACAGCCCCAGTCCCTTCCCAGAGGCTATATCCCCCCACTGCTACTATAGGCACCATCTCTCCTACTATACTGCTATCCCACAGCCCCAGTCCCTTCCCAGAGGCTATTATCCCCCCCACTGCTACTATAGGCACCATCTCTCCCTACTATACCTGCTATCCCACAGCCCCAGTCCCTTCCCAGAGGCTATTATCCCCCCCACTGCTACTATAGGCACCATCTCTCCCTACTATACCTGCTATCCCACAGCCCCAGTCCCTTCCCAGAGGCTATTATCCCCCCACTGCTACTATAGGCACCATCTCTCCCTACTATACCTGCTATCCCACAGCCCCAGTCCCTTCCCAGAGGCTATTATCCCCCCACTGCTACTATAGGCACCATCTCTCCCTACTATACCTGCTATCCCCAGCCCCAGTCCCTTCCCAGAGGCTATTATCCCCCCACTGCTACTATAGGCACCATCTCTCCCTACTATACCTGCTATCCCACAGCCCCAGTCCCTTCCCAGAGGCTATTATCCCCCCCACTGCTACTATAGGCACCATCTCTCCCTACTATACCTGCTATCCCACAGCCCCAGTCCCTTCCCAGAGGCTATTATCCCCCACTGCTACTATAGGCACCATCTCTCCCTACTATACCTGCTATCCCACAGCCCCAGTCCCTTCCCAGAGGCTATTATCCCCCCACTGCTACTATAGGCACCATCTCTCCCTACTATACCTGCTATCCCACAGCCCCAGTCCCTTCCCAGAGGCTATTATCCCCCACTGCTACTATAGGCACCATCTCTCCCTACTATACCTGCTATCCCACAGCCCCAGTCCCTTTCCCAGAGGCTATTATCCCCCCACTGCTACTATAGGCACCATCTCTCCCTACTATACCTGCTATCCCACAGCCCCAGTCCCTCCCAAGGCTATTATCCCCACTGCTACTATAGGCACCATCTCTCCCTACTATACTGCTTCCCACAGCCCCAGTCCCTTCCCAGAGGCTATTATCCCCCCACTGCTACTATAGGCACCATCTCTCCCTACTATACCTGCTATCCCACAGCCCAGTCCCTTCCCAGAGCTATTATCCCCCACTGCTACTATAGGCACCATCTCTCCCTACTATACCTGCTATCCCACAGCCCCAGTCCCTTCCCAGAGGCTATTATCCCCCCACTGCTACTATAGGCACCATCTCTCCCTACTATACCTGCTATCCCACAGCCCCCAGTCCCTTCCAGAGGCTATTATCCCCCCCCACTGCTACTATACGGCAGCCCATCTCTCCGCTACTATACCTGCTATCCCAAGCCCCCAGTCCCTTCCAGAGGCTATTATCCCCCCCACTTGGCTACTATAGGCACCATCTCTTCCCTTACTATACCTGCTATCCCACAGCCCCAGTCCCTTCCCAGAGGCTATTATCCCCCACTGCTACTATAGGGCACCATCCTCCCTACTAATACCTGCTATCCCACAGCCCCAGTCCCTTTCCCAGAGGGTATTATCCCCCCACTGCTTACTAATAGGCACCTCTCTCCCTCCCCCCCCCCCCCATACTATACCCTGCGTATCCCACAGCCCCAGTCCCCTCCCAGAGGCCCTATTATCCCCCCACTGCTACTATAGGCACCCATCTCCTCCCTACTATACCTGCTATCCCACAGCCCCAGTCCCTTCCCAGAGGCTATTATCCCCCCCCACTGCTACTATAGGCACCATCTCTCCCTACTATACCTGCTATCCCACAGCCCCAGTCCCTTCCCAGAGGCTATTATCCCCCCCACTGCTACTATAGGCACCATCTCTCCCTACTATACCTGCTACCCCGAGTCCCAAGTTCATTTAAGGTAAGAGAACTGATTGCTATGAGCCGCTCTATGGGAATATAAATGCTGGATAATATTAACGTTACGGGGATAAAACAGACTTTCATAAACGGTACAATGTTGAATAATTTATCAGAGTAGATGACAGACGAGTTAAATAGAAATCTCAGTATTACTGGGCCGCACAGGACAGATAGTGACCATGAATATTTCATAATCGGCTGTCGGACTATTACGGCTCAGTTGAATAATAGAGATGATTTATTGGGGAGCGATGGGAAGTGAATGGGGTGCATAGAGCCGGAGCCGGAGTTTGGATTCTCATTGTGAGACTGGATTTCTCTTCCCTGAGCCCCAAATCCCCCAAATCCCCCCAGATCCCCCCAGATCCCCATTATAGTGGGACAATGGCAATATCTCCCTTCATCTGGATCATCTGGATCATCTGGATCATCTGGGAGTCGGATACATTTCCTTATTCCCTTAGAAAGAATAAAATATATTGTGTTTATGTTTCTCTTGGAGAAGCCAAATGCTCCATAAAGGTAAATAAATAGCGCAGTGTGGGAACGGCTCGGCCATTATATATTCCATATACAGCAGGTCCCCTGGGTCAGAGTTTCCTATGGGCTCTGTATCGGCTAACAACCAGGGGGCAACTGTATGTTATTGTTTGCAGATCGTAACTGACAGGACCCCCCGGCCCTTCATTTCCAGGAGTTTGATGATATTGTTGGTAAAATTCTCACAGTAGGAGAAAATGTTCTGCACCGGGTTTCACCAAGTGACTTTCAGCTGGTGAGTCTGACCCTGCCAGTGGGCCGCCACTTAGGCTTATTGTCTGGCATTGAGATTTCCATGGTGGATCCCCAGTATAAAGGCCACCACCAAACGCTTAGATGCTTTTCCCTAGAGAGAAGGTGCCCACTCCATGCAAACTAGCGTAGCCCACCCTTGGCCTGGTCTGATGCAAAGTGGGATGAAGTCTAAATTGGTTGGCAAAGCTGCTCCAAACCTGAGGGTAATCACTGTGATGGGAAGGGAAAGTCCATTTCTTTAGAAGGCAAAGAAGCAGCAGCACCAGGATTCCCAGATGCCAGTGGAAGATGGTGGGCACAGGGCCAGTTGCCCCCATGTAATTATTCTGGGCTTCATAGACTCCCATCCCTCAGTGGGTTTTCTCCAGGCTCGTTGAGACTTGAAATTGGGATTTGAAGAACAGACCAAAGGCTAGTAGCCAATGGGCAGAGGCAATGGTAATATTCTGGGCTTCATGGACTTCCATCCCTCAATGGGTTTTCTCCAGGTTCGTTGAGACTTGAAATTGGGATTGGAGGAACAGACCAAAGGCCAGTAGCCAATGGGCAGAGGCAATGGTAATAGTCTGGGCTTCATGGACTTCCATCCCTCAATGGGTTTTCTCCAGGTTCGTTGAGACTTGAAATTGGGATTGGAGGAACAGACCAAAGGCCAGTAGCCAATGGGCAGAGGCAATGGTAATATTCTGGGCTTCATGGACTTCCATCCCTCAATGGGTTTTCTCCAGGTTCGTTGAGACTTGAAATTGGGATTGGAGGAACAGACCAAAGGCCAGTAGCCAATGGGCAGAGGCAATGGTAACTATTCTGGGCTTCATAGACTCAACACTCCAAGGGTTTTCTCCAGGCTTGTTGGTGTCTTTGAGACTTAAAATTGTGATTGGAGGAACAGGTCAAAGGCCAGTAGCCAATGGGCAAGAGCAATGGTCAGGGCAGGCAGAGACTCTACAAGGTCCACAATTGGGCACTGAACCCAGGTCTTTTGGTGTTGTTTTATTTCAGCACTGGGGGGGGGGGGGGGTATCATTATTCAGGTACTGGGGTCCATAGGGGATGTGGATGGAAACAAGGAGGGGAGTCAGGCCAAGTAGTATTGGGCAACCCCTCTATTCTTTATACTCCCCTCCCCTCTCTCACCCCCCAACCTGGGCACTTGGGCTGTACCTCCCCTTTACCCCCGGTCTGCACACTCTGCTTTCCCCCCAATTAGGCCAATTAGGCCCCTGACATTTTGCCCCTCTCCCCCCCCCCCCCCCACACACAGTATAAACTCAGGGCAGTTGGTGAGATTCTGTTTCTTTGCTTTATTCTGATTACACGCGGAATTGCAAGAAATCCAATAAATCAAACATAAAAAAATGTTCCAGAGGATTAGAAATTTGGCTCGGAGTTTTTCCATGGATTAGAGCTTTGGCCCAGGAACAGGCGCTTGAGTCCAATACGTCTGAGAAGCTTTGGTTCTGTTACTGGGCCCATCACTTTGCTCCCTGATCATTTTCTCCTCGTTACACCAAGCTCGTTAATGTTCCTTTGATAAAAATCACTCGGACTCGTACAAATCACACGGAATGAAGGGAAACAGCTGCGGTGCCGGAGTCTCGTGGGACCTGCGGTTCTGATCCGGACGGGCAAAATAAATAACAAAGAAGCAGCAGATATTCCTCGACTTCAAAAAAAGGGACCCCCGGGGGTCACACTGTAACTGGGGCCGTCACTATCTCACCCGGGGGCTCAGCACGTGGGAAAGTCTCTACTCACACAGCTCGGCTTCACTCGATAGGCCAGAAATCCTCCAAATCCAACTTGTTACTTAGAAAATCAGATGCAAGAACCATAATTGGAACTGTCACATCTCCCCGTTTGTAGAGTCAGAACTCGCTGCGCGGTTTCACCAGATTTTATATGCAACTCGCTGGAACATACACAGTGCAGTTATATGTTAGTATGGAGTAGGCACTGTTACACTGGAGCTTGGGGGGGGCAAATGATGGGAGTAACTGTAGATAACAGAAGATATTGGGACAAGATGGCCAATGTAGGGCATGATGGGACAGATGGAGACAGTAGGGCAAGATGGGGACAGTAGGGCAAGATGGAGACAGTAGGACAAGATGGAGACAGTAGGGCAAGATGGAGACAGTAGGGCAAGATGGAGACAGTAGGGCAAGATGGAGACAGTAGGGCAAGATGGAGACAGTAGGGCAAGATGGAGACAGTAGGACACGATGGAGACAGTAGGACAAGATGGAGACAGTAGGGCAAGATGGAGACAGTAGGGCAAGCTGGAGACAGAAAGACAAGATGGAGACAGTAGGGCAAGATGGAGACAGTAGGACAAGATGGAGACAGTAGGACACGATGGAGACAGTAGGACAAGATGGAGACAGTAGGGCAAGATGGAGACAGTAGGGCAAGATGGAGACAGTAGGGCAAGATGGAGACAGAAAGACAAGATGGAGACAGTAGGGCAAGATGGAGACAGTAGGACACGATGGAGACAGTAGGACAAGATGGAGACAGTAGGACAAGATGGAGACAGTAGGGCAAGATGGAGACAGAAAGACAAGATGGAGACAGTAGGGCAAGATGGGACAGTAGGACCGATGGAGACAGTAGGACAAGATGGAGACAGTAGGACAAGATGGAGACAGTAGGGCAAGATGGAGACAGAAAGACAAGATGGAGACAGTAGGGCAAGATGGAGACAGTAGGGCAAGATGGAGACAGTAGGGCAAGATGGGGACAGTAGGGCAAGATGGAGACAGTAGGGCAAGATGGAGACAGTAGGGCAAGATGGAGACAGTAGGCAAGATGGAGAACAGTAGCGACACGATGGAGACAGTAGGACAAGATGGAGACAGTAGGGCAAGATGGAGACAGTAGGGGCAAGATGGAGACAGAAAGACAAGATGGAGACAGTAGGGCAAGATGGAGACAGTAGGACACGATGGAGGACAGTAGGACAGATGGAGACAGTAGGACAAGATGGAGACAGTAGGGCAAGATGGAGACAGAAAGACAAGATGGAGACAGTAGGGCAGATGGAGACAGTAGGACACGATGGAGACAGTAGGACAAGATGGGAGACAGTAGGACAAGATGGAGACAGTAGGGCAAGATGGAGACAGAAAGACAAGATGGAGACAGTAGGGCAAGATGGAGACAGTAGGGCAAGATGGAGACAGTAGGGCAAGATGGGGACAGTAGGGCAAGATGGAGACAGTAGGGCAAGATGGAGACAGTAGGGCAAGATGGAGACAGTAGGGCAAGATGGAGACAGTAGGGCAATATGGGGACAGTAGGGCAAGATGGAGACGGTAGGGCAAGATGGAGACGGTAGGGCAAGATGGGGACAGTAGGGCAAGATGGAGACAGTAGGGTAAGATGGAGACAGTAGGGCAAGATGGGGACGGTAGGACAAGATGGAGACGGTAGGGCAAGATGGAGACGGTAGGGCAAGATGGGGACAGTAGGGCAAGATGGAGACAGTAGGGAAAGATGGAGACAGTAGGACAAGATGGAGACAGTAGGGTAAGATGGAGACAGTAGGACAAGATGGAGACAGTAGGGTAAGATGGAGACAGTAGGACAAGATGGAGACAGTAGGACAAGATGGAGACAGTAGGGCAAGATGGAGACAGTAGGACAAGATGGAGACAGTAGGACAAGATGGAGACAGTAGGGCAAGATGGAGACAGAAAGACAAGATGGAGACAGTAGGGCAAGATGGAGACAGTAGGGCAAGATGGAGACAGTAGGGCAAGATGGGGACAGTAGGGCAAGATGGAGACAGTAGGGCAAGATGGAGACAGTAGGGCAAGATGGAGACAGTAGGGCAAGATGGAGACAGTAGGGCAATATGGGGACAGTAGGGCAAGATGGAGACGGTAGGGCAAGATGGAGACGGTAGGGCAAGTTGGGGACAGTAGGGCAAGATGGAGACAGTAGGGTAAGATGGAGACAGTAGGGCAAGATGGGGACGGTAGGACAAGATGGAGACGGTAGGGCAAGATGGAGACGGTAGGGTAAGATGGAGACAGTAGGGCAAGATGGGGACAGTAGGGCAAGATGGAGACAGTAGGGAAAGATGGAGACAGTAGGACAAGATGGAGACAGTAGGGTAAGATGGAGACAGTAGGACAAGATGGAGACAGTAGGGTAAGATGGAGACAGTAGGACAAGATGGAGACAGTAGGACAAGATGGAGACAGTAGGGCAAGATGGAGACAGTAGGACAAGATGGAGACAGTAGGGCAAGATGGAGACAGTAGGACAAGATGGAGACAGTAGGGAAAGATGGAAGGAACCCCCCATTTCCCCTAGTGCCCCCTGTTACAGGGTCAGTTGATATGTAGTTACACCTCTGGTGACAGGCTGTTCTATCCCACAGCCAGCCGTCCCACTGTCACCCTTGACACTACCACATGTCCCACTGTGACCCATCCCATTGCCACCAAACACACTGCCCCCCGTCCCACTGCCCCATTACAACAGATATCTCACGTGAGTTCCATTTGAGGAGCGGATGCAGCACATGACTTGGTTGGAACCATTTCCATCCCGGGGGGACCGTGTGGATTTGCATGACAGTTGCAGGGGCCCCGGGGACACATTCCTCCCTGTGGCTGAACTGTCGCTGACGTATGGAACGAATTAAATGGCCATTGTGGAACCAGTAGAATATACAGGATGTCGGCTGGAACCAATCCCAGAGCTTCTCAGGCTCCCAGTGTTAATGTCGGGCAAATCTCCGGTCCTTCTGCTTCTGCGGGTTCCTTCTATTCAATATTTTGGGTTTAGAAAGTTACAGCCCCCCCCCCCCCCCCGTGGGAGTTTTTTCAAGGTGGCCCCAGACTTTGCCAGGGCTCATTACTTACATAAAGTGGGAGCCATTGACCTTCTTTGGTGCTCAGTGAAGATCCCTCCCTGCTTCTATAGGGGCATCAGGATACACCACTTCCTACATCCCAGCCTGTGATTGGCTAAAACCCTATTTTCCTAAAAAACAATGGGTTGTTCCGTATGGACCTTCAGTTGCCCCAGAGGAAGGCAAATAACACCCACATCTGTCCGAGGGGCACCACTGAGAGTCAAACTGCCCCAGCAAGGAGCAGAAAGTTTACGGAGAAGAGGGACCTTGGACTTCTGCAATACTCTGCGTTGGGGCAGCCATATTCCCCTGGGGTCCCTCACAGAAGAATCCCACTCATGGAAACTCACAGCACTGAATTCACTCATTAGCTTTGCCATTTATTTTCCCCTCGGGAGTAGAAATATGAGACCCGATGCTGAGGTCAAGCTTTATAGAACAACACTGAAGCCTCAATATACGCAGCCAAGAACTCTCACTTTACGAGCTCCAGGCATCACAAACTAGGGCTGTTCCTGCTGGATTGTACTGAGACTATTGCCCTATCGGTGCTACAGTCATACCACTCTTGGCTGACTCTTGTAGAACAGTAGATTTCTAACCATCAGGCCCTGGTTTTATACCAGGGAGTCTCCCACAACCATTTCAGGAGATGAGGACCCTACAAACATCTTGTAGGGCCGTAGGTCTCCATCTTGCCCTACTGTCCCCATCTTGTCCTACTGTCTCCATCTTGTCCTACTGTCTCCATCTTGCCCTGCTGTCTCCATCTTGCCCTACTGTCTCCATCTTGTCCTACTGTCTCCATCTTACCCTACTGTCTCCATCTTGCCCTACTGTCTCCATCTTGTCCTACTGTCTCCATCTTGTCCTACTGTCTCCATCTTGCCCCACTGCCTCCATCTTGCTCTACTGTTCCCAACTGTCTTTTCTCCAGAAGAAAGAGGCGCTGCCCATAAATATTACATGAGCTGTCAATCATTGATTGAATATTGAGTTCTGACAACAATGGCCCCTTTCTTCCTTTTCAGAAGTGTATCTGCCCCCCAGCAGTGGAATATCAAAGTTATACACATAAAGATTGGTTTTTCAAAGGAATATGATTCATGACCCTTCCCGACATAATGAGATTCCGTCAGTTCCTCGGTGTGACTTTGTTACCTTCCTAATTCATCTAAAGTCATTCTGTCATTGGGCCAAGGATAATTCATGCGCAACTGACTCTTCAAATAGATCTTCCTGATGCAAAGTAACGACAAGAATAATATTGGATCTATAGACATCTTGGAGAACATACTATTCCCAACAGTAGGACAAGATGGAGACAGTAGGGCAAGATGGAGACAGTAGGGCAAGATGGAGACAGTAGGACAAGATGGGGACAGTAGGGCAAGATTGAGACAGTAGGGCAAGATCGAGACAGTAGGGCAAGATGGAGACAGTAGGACAAGATGGGGACAGTAGAGCAAGATGGAGACAGTAGGGCAAGATGGAGACAGTAGGACAAGATGGAGACAGTAGGGCAAGATGGAGACAGTAGGGCAAGATGGAGACAGTAGGGCAAGATGGAGACAGTAGGGCAAGATGGAGACAGTAGGGCAAGATGGAGACAGTAGGGCAAGATGGAGACAGTAAGGCAAGATGGAGACTGTAGAATGATGGCAAAGTCAGGACAAGATGGCAACAGTTGGAGAAGATGGAGATAATAGGTCAAACCAGGTCCAGACTGGCAATTTGTGGGTTCTGGCAAATGCCAGAGGTGCCACTATTTATTGGGCCAGTGGGGGGGCTTCTGGGGTCTCTGGGTACTTATCAGGGCGATTTTTGATTCCCAGTCCAGGCCGGGGTCATATCGGGAGAGCAGGGCCAGATGACAGGAGTATGAGTTGCCATAGAGATGGCTATGGGCGCAACTATACCCAGTGCAAGGAGCCATTTTGGTGCAAACGCCTGTAATAAATGGAGTTTTATGAAAGTGGGAAATTTTGCCCAAACCCAACTGCCCCTTTGGCTGTAAATGAGCCGCCATGTTGTTTCTGCATCACCTGACCGAGCCCCGCGCCCTGGAATCTGCATTAATTACCCACAAATCAACCTTCTCTGGTTTTATTTCTGCTTCTTTTGAAAACAGAAGATCAAAGGGGTAACGTGTATGAAAGAGACTCGGCCCTGGGGGGAGAGATAAACGAGCGGGTCGTTAGCGGTAATTAGGCCTCACCAGTCGCCGTCTGAGCTTCACGCGCGGCCGCTATTTATTGTTCTGTATAAATATTGGATTTGTTCTATAATTAGAAGCCAGAGACGCTGCTTTATTAACCCACGGTTCTCCTTCCCTCGCCCCGAGGCTTGGCTTCTCTCCTGCAGAGCTGGCACTCGCCTGCCCGGGGGCTGGGGGGGAGGGGAGAAAGAATAGAAATTAAATGCTTTTAGTTTAGGGAATTAAACAACTCGTTATACTGGGGAAACAAGGGTCAGTAATTGCACTAATGAACATTGTAGCCAATGGGCAAGAGAGGGAGTCGGGGGGCTTCCTACTCAAGCAGTCGGGGGGCTTCCTACTCAAGCAGTCGGGGGGCTTCCTACTCAAGCGGTCGGGGGGGTTCCTACTCAAGCAGTCGGGGCACTTCCTACTCAAGCAGTCGGGGGGCTTCCTACTCAAGCAGTCGGGGGGCTTCCTACTCAATCGGTCGGGGGGCTTCCTACTCAAGCAGTCAGGTGGGTTCCTACTCAAGTGGTCGGGGGGGTTCCTACTCAAGCAGTCGGGGGGCTTCCTACTCAAGCAGTCGGGGGGCTTCCTACTCAATCGGTCGGGGGGCTTCCTACTCAAGCAGTCAGGTGGGTTCCTACTCAAGCAGTCGGGGAGCTTCCTACTCAAGCAGTCGGGGGGGTTCCTACTCAAGCAGTCGGGGGGCTTCCTACTCAAGCGGTCGGGGGGGTTCCTACTCAAGCGGTTGGGGGGCTTCCTACTCAAGCGGTCGGGGCGCTTCCTACTCAAGCAGTCGGGGGGCTTCCTACTCAATCGGTCGGGGGGCTTCCTACTCAAGCAGTCAGGTGGGTTCCTACTCAAGCAGTCGGGGCACTTCCTACTCAATCGGTCGGGGGGCTTCCTACTCAAGCGGTCGGGGCGCTTCCTACTCAAGCAGTCAGGTGGGTTCCTACTCAAGCAGTCGGGGCACTTCCTACTCAATCGGTCGGGGGCTTCCTACTCAAGCGGTCGGGGGGGTTCCTACTCAAGCAGTCGGGGGGCTTCCTACTCAAGAAGTCGGGGGGCTTCCTACTCAATCGGTCGGGGGGCTTCCTACTCAAGCAGTCAGGTGGGTTCCTACTCAAGCAGTCGGGGCACTTCCTACTCAAGCAGTCGGGGGGGCTTCCTACTCAAGCAGTCGGGGAGCTTCCTACTCAAGCAGTCGGGGGGGCTTCCTACTCAAGCAGTCGGGGGTTTCCTACTCAATCGGTTGGGGGGCTTCCTACTCAAGCAGTCAGGTGGGTTCCTACTCAAGCGTTCGGGGCGCTTCCTACTCAAGCAGTCGGGGGGGCTTCCTACTCAAGCAGTCGGGGAACTTCCTACTCAATCGGTTGGGGGGCTTCCTACTCAAGCGGTCGGGGGGGTTCCTACTCAATCGGTCGGGGGCTTCCTACTCAAGCAGTCGGGGGGCTTCCTACTCAATCGGTCGGGGGGCTTCCTACTCAAGCAGTCAGGTGGGTTCCTACTCAAGCAGTCGGGGCGCTTCCTACTCAAGCAGTCGGGGGGGCTTCCTACTCAAGCAGTCAGGTGGGTTCCTACTCAAGCAGTCGGGGCGCTTCCTACTCAAGCAGTCGGGGGGGCTTCCTACTCAAGCAGTCGGGGGTTTCCTACTCAAGGGGTCGGGGGGCATCCTACTCAAGCAGTCGGGGGGCTTCCTACTCAAGCGTTCGGGGCGCTTCCTACTCAAGCAGTTGGGGCGCTTCCTACTCAAGCAGTCGGGGGGTTCCTACTCAAGCAGTCGGGGGGCTTCCTACTCAAGCGGTCGGGGGCTTCCTACTCAAGCGGTTGGGGGGCTTCCTACTCAATCGGTCGGGGGGCTTCCTACTCAAGCGGTCGGGGGGGTTCCTACTCAAGCAGTCAGGTGGGTTCCTACTCAAGCAGTCGGGGCGCTTCCTACTCAAGCAGTCGGGGGGGCTTCCTACTCAAGCAGTCGGGGGTTTCCTACTCAAGGGGTCGGGGGGCATCCTACTCAAGCAGTCGGGGGGCTTCCTACTCAAGCGTTCGGGGCGCTTCCTACTCAAGCAGTTGGGGCGCTTCCTACTCAAGCAGTCGGGGGGGTTCCTACTCAAGCAGTCGGGGGGCTTCCTACTCAAGCGGTCGGGGGGCTTCCTACTCAATCGGTCGGGGGGCTTCCTACTCAAGCAGTCAGGTGGGTTCCTACTCAAGCAGTCGGGGCGCTTCCTACTCAAGCAGTCGGGGGGGCTTCCTACTCAAGCAGTTGGGGAGCTTCCTACTCAAGCAGTCGGGGGGGGCTTCCTACTCAAGCAGTCGGGGGTTTCCTTCTCAAGGGGTCGGGGGGCATCCTACTCAAGTGGTCGGGGCGCTTCCTACTCAAGCGTTCGGGGCGCTTCCTACTCAAGCAGTCGGGGGGGTTCCTACTCAAGCAGTCGGGGGGCTTCCTACTCAAGCAGTGGGGGGGCTTCCTACTCAAGCAGTCGGGGGGCTTCCTACTCAAGCAGTCGAGGGGCTGCCTACTCAAGCAGTCGGGGCGCTTCCTACTCAAGCAGTTGGGGGGCTTCCCACTCAAGCAGTCGGGGGGCTTCCTACTCAAGCAGTCGGGGGGCTTCCTACTCAAGCAGTCGGGGCGCTTCCTACTCAAGCAGTCGGGGGGCTTCCTACTCAAGCAGTCGGGGCACTTCCTACTCAAGCAGTCGGGGGGGCTTCCTACTCAAGCAGTCGGGGGGCTTTCTACTCAAGCAGTCGGGGGGGCTTCCTACTCAAGCGGTCGGGGGGCTTCCTACTCAAGCAGTTGGGGGGCTTCCCACTCAAGCAGTCGGGGGGCTTCCTACTCAAGCAGTCGGGGGGCTTCCTACTCAAGCAGTCGGGGCGCTTCCTACTCAAGCAGTCGGGGGGCTTCCTACTCAAGCAGTCGGGGCACTTCCTACTCAAGCAGTCGGGGGGGCTTCCTACTCAAGCAGTCGGGGGGCTTTCTACTCAAGCAGTCGGGGGGCTTCCTACTCAAGCGGTCGGGGGGCTTCCTACTCAAGCGGTCGGGGGGCTTTCTACTCAAGCGGTCGGGGGGCTTTCTACTCAAGCGGTCGGGGGGGCTTCCTACTCAAGCGGTCGGGGGGCTTCCTACTCAAGCAGTCGGGGGGCTTCCTATTCAAGCAGTCGGGGCGCTTCCTACTCAAGCAGTTGGCGGGCTTCCTACTCAAGCAGTCGGGGCACTTCCTACTCAAGCAGTCGGGGGGGCTTCCTACTCAAGCAGTCGGGGGGCTTCCTACTCAAGCAGTCGGGGCGCTTCCTACTCAAGCAGTCGGGGAGCTTCCTACTCAAGCAGTCGGGGCACTTCCTACTCAAGCGGTCGGGGGGCTTCCTACTCAAGCAGTCGGGGCACTTCCTACTCAAGCGGTCGGGGGGCTTCCTACTCAAGCAGTCGGGGCACTTCCTACTCAAGCAGTCGGGGGGCTTTCTACTCAAGCAGTCGGGGGGCTTCCTACTCAAGCAGTCAGGGGGCTTCCTACTCAAGCAGTCGGGGGGCTTCCTACTCAAGCATTACTCGCCCTGACAGTAATGAATAATCCCAGGCAAGTAGCACTTACAGTTTAATTCATTTTCTCTGCAGCAGAAGAGCGATACAGTTAGTAATGTGCTCGGTGACAGACGACAGACTGTGTATTGTGGCCCCCATATTCGCCCCCCCCCCGGACCATCTTGGCTCCCCACTTAAATTAGCAAAACAAAAGCCCCGAGAGATCCGCAGAGCTGCTGCCATTGTTAATTTCCTTTCTTCTTCCAGGGACATGAATGACTATTATTATTTTGACAGTCGTACTATTATGTAACCCCGGGGGCAAGATGGCGCCCCTGTTAGGTAATAACCTGAGTCTCCATTTATTATGGGAGAATGGAAAGCTCCGTGTATATAGCGCCCCCTCTGGGATTGTGCAGCACAATTATCCTTATTTAATGGGCCCCAAATGAACCCCCAGGAGATGCAGTGGAACAGTCTGTGTATAACAGATATGGATCTAGAGTTGCCACCGGGCCAGTCTTTGCCCGGGCTACCCAATAAATTACCAGCTAGGGCACCGGATATTGAAGGCAATATCCTTCAAACTGAAAAAAGGAAAAAAAGGCACCGGTTATAAAGCAGATATTAGTTAAGCTCTGTAGATTTGCATTGTATTCTATGGAGCTTATCCCAATGTTCTCGGAAGTTTCGCAAAACAATTCGCCAATGGCGAAATACGGAGATTCCCTGTAAATCCGTGCCTGGCGACTAGAGACCACCCATTCCTGATCAGAACACACCGGCCCGTATTGATGGGGCAGCACCTGGGTCTCAGCAATGGACGCAAGATCTGGGTATCGCCAGAAGATCTATAATTTCATTACTGGGGTTCTACCAGTTAACCAATGTGCCCCAAGAAATAACTGGGGCTCCAATCACTTTCCACAATGCTGGGAGGCCTAACCCCAGGGCAATGCATGGTTTAACTGGGTGATATTATTGGAGGGTCGGGACGACAGACTGTTCAGGGTTCTAGAGCACCTCAAAAAGGAAGGCCTGGAACAGTCGATTGATTTGCCCAGAAATCTGTGAGCTTTGTAGAACACATTCTGACTCCTGAGGGAACGGCTACTGACCCAGAAATATTACCAGCCGTCCTAAACTGCCCAGTTTACCGTCCAGTTGTGCAATAACTCATCCCTTGAATGAAGACAATACCAAAGGGAATAAAACTGCTCAAGAAAAGGCTCACAGAAGCCCCTGTACTTCCCTACGCCGGCCCATAGGGGGCAGTTACTAAGGGTTGGGAGGCCCCACTGAAAAGAACTAACATAATCTGGAATGATTAGCCTCAATATGGGCTGTTATTGAAAAGTCACTTGGCTCTGATGACCCCTTTAGGGTAAGAACCCACAGAGCGAGTTTCCTTCTTCAGGCAACCTTTTTTATGGAAACCGAAGCAACGCAAAGAACTTTCCACCAGTGACTTCTATTGGAAAGCCTTTTTGGAGCGGTTACTTGTCCACGATAGAAGAGATCTATCACAGGCGACCAACTTGCTCAGTGGGCTCTTACCTTTGGCAGGAGTTGGATGAGTGGGTAGAAGTTCTAGATCCAGCAGTGGCCTCTCTCGGTGCTACAGCTGCTCTACAGGGAGGTTCCAGGGCATTCTCTAAGTTGTGATTGGGGGACTCCCTAGTAGGGGAGAGGGCTTGGTTCCCACCATGTATTGCCCCATATGGCCAGGAGATCATGACTATATGAGAAGAACTATAGGGTTCGTTTGCTCCATGATAATCCAGGAAGGAGGCAATTTGTGCTTTTACGGGTTTCCCAACAAACCAACAGGTGCATTATGGGCTCCCCGACCAAATTCGCTATGACCAAGGGGACGAGACTTTGAGAGCCAATAAAGGAACTGTTGAGTCTACTGAACGTTAAAAAGAGACGTATTATCACCCTTAGAGAGATGCTCTCTTTAAATGCACCCTATTGGATACATTGGGTACCCATTGTGCAATCCTGGAGTTGCCATGGTTCATACCTACAACTGCACCCCGTGATTCTACTGGCTTTTCTCCTTGGGAGGGAGGCTTGACTCCCAACTGACATTCAGTGTATCTACAGATGGAGTAGGGCACCATCAGTTCTTGTTTCAAGAAAGTCTTAAAGAGGCCTATTGTTTTGGCCGATAGGGGGAGGAAAGAGTTATTTGATGTGGTGGGTAAGCTACCTACCTGTATGCCAAACTCATGGTCCTGAAGGAAGGGTTGAGGGTTGGTACTGAAATCCTTTGCTTCCAGTACCCCAAGTTCCCACTGCTGATGAGGAGCCTGGTCAATGATGTCCCTACTGAGGGTGAAGGACAAGATGGTGACAATGACTGGCTTAGATGCTATCACTCCTTCCTATTGGCCAACAGCAGAAAATGAACCACCCCAGTCCTTCCAATGGTTGATGATCCAAACGCTTCTGTTGACTTTGGTCAAGGGCCTTCAGTCAAAGCATAAAGTGGGTCATCAGGGCACAACATAACAGGGTCCCCCCAAAGTGAGGTGTGGGGGAGGTCACCTAATGCAATGGGATATGGGGTAACCCCCCCTGCCTCATTTTGGGGAGACCCTGTTATGCTGTGCCCTGAACCCACCTTATGCTTTGGTGATTTCAACTGATCATGGAAGGCAAGTAAATGGAGTTCTGGGCATAATGTTTCCTAAGAAAGGCTCTTTCTCCCCCCAGGTGAGGGATAACTCCCAGCAACTCCCTGCAAAACAAGCAAACATGTGACTCTTGGTCTCAGGAGTTAGTGGAAGAAGGGTGTTGTTGAACTAGAACTCTTACAATGGATAACTTATATCTGGGCGATGCTTTTTTGGGGTGTCTGACTTTCCTTTGAATCCCCTTGGGCCCCAGAGGGAGGAGACAGCCGAGACGCAGTGGGACAGGCAGTGGGTCAGAACCAATAACCACATAGAAATGACTAAGGGAATGAGTGGGTAGGGGCCCCAAATGGCAAATTCTGGTGGTGGCTAAAGGGCCCAACACTGACTCAAGGGCAAGTTCACCCCCATGTGTTTAATGGATCCAGGTTCTGTGAGCCCTATCACTGCTCTATGTCTGGGCCCCGGGGGGCCAACTCTCTCCATTAGAGAAGCTTCAGAACCTGCCGCCCTGATCTCATTAGCGCCGGGGCCTAAGTGAATTACTGTGTCCCTAATGTTACCCCCCCAGCCGGCTCTGTTCTACTATTCATTAATATTATTAGCCTCCCATTAACAGTTAATTACTCAGCCATCTGCCCCGGCTATACCCCCCCCCCCATGTGATACCCGATACCTGATACTAATCAGCTCCACTTCCATTGGGAATAGAGTTCCCAGCATTCCCTGGGGCTGTCAGTATGAATGGGAAATCCTGCATATAGTGGCCCTGTCTGTTATACGGGGCCCCAACTGGTCTGGGGCAGGAACTACATCGCTAGAAAATTAATGTACTTTCTGCCCCTGAGCAAAGGAGCTAGCAGTCTAAATACACAAAAGGGCTTTAAGAAAATATAATGAGTCAGTTCAGCCTTGGCTAATTCTCTGCCCATAGAATAAAGGGGACCCCCTGCGGCACTGGGGATAATGCACCGGGATTGGTCGGAGCAGCCCCCTCCCCCCTATCTCCCTGCAGATACAAAGTGCTTCTATAGGAATGGTGCTTCAGGCCTGTCTCTAGTCCTTACTGAACTACAAGTCCCAGAATTCCCTACCAGCCAAGGTTGTTGCAATTCACTATAAATAATGGGGGGTCCCTAAAGAATTTACCCCATCCCTAGGGACAGCTCTGCAGGTTGATGGCCCTGATATAAATATATATATATTGAGTTTATCCCTCGTTTTCCCCAATCCTGGGGGTGCAGTCTGGTTGTTTATATTCCCTGCACTGCTGTGTCCGACTCCTGAAACAGAAGCCGCTGTGTAACAGAAAGTGCTTTCAGTAGTGATTCCTATGAATATTGCAGCCAATCAGGTTGCTCCGTGTGTGTGGCCCTCCGGCTCGGCAGGGGGGCAGTAATTACACAGGGGGGGGGGCTACGGGGAAATCTGGGAATGTGAAACAGCTGCTGAGTCGCAATCAGTTCAGCCCCGAAGTGCAGGGAAATGTATCACTATTCTCCCAGGCAGCTCAGAAAATCCATCTGAGGGATGATTTCCCCTTTAATTCAACTGCAGCCGAGATAAGATCCACTGGGATTGGCTGTGAGTGGGATTGGCTGTGAGTGGGATTGGCTGTGAGAGTGGGGGGTTCGGCCGCTCTATGGTAATGTTACACAGCGGGGGCCCCCGGGGGCCACACTTGCTCGTGTGAAATCTGAATTTCTATGGTTTTAAAGGGGAAGTGCACCTTAAATGAACGTTTAATAAATATAATGCAGACATTGATATTCTGAGACTATTTTGTTTTTTATTTTTGATGGTGTTTTCGGGTATTTAGGTTTTTTTTTGTTTGGTATTTTAGCAGCTAGATGGTTGCTGGGGTGGTATTTACCCTAGCAACCAGGTGGTGGTTTGAACGAGAGACAGGTATATGAATAGGGGAGGGGCTGAATAGAAAGATAAGGAATAAAAAGTAACAATAACAATAAAACTGGAGCCTCACAGAGCAATAGGGTTTGGCTGCCGGGGTCAGTGACCCCCATTTGAAAGATGGAAAGAGTCAGAAGAAAAAGACAAATAATTCAAGAACTATAAAAAATAAATAATGAAGACCAATTGAAAAGTTTCTAGGAATAGGCCGTTCTATAACATACTAAAAGTTAACATAAATATGACCCGCATTCCCCGATTTGCCTTACTATACACAGTATCCCCCCCCCCCCATTACAGCTGTTTCTGAACTATTCTGGCTTATTACACACAGCCCCCCCCCCCACAGTATTTGCCTTACTATACACAGTATCCCCCCCCCCCCCATTACAGCTGTTTCTGAACTATTCTGGCTTATTACACACAGCCCTCCCCCCACAGTATTTGCCTTACTATACACAGTATCCCCCCCCCCCCCCCATTACAGCTGTTTCTGAACTATTCTGGCTTATTACACACAGCCCCCCCCCCCCACAGTATTTGCCTTACTATACACAGTACCCCCCCCCATTACAGCTGTTTCTGAACTATTCTGGCTTATTACACACAGCCCCCCCCCCCCCACAGTATTTGCCTTACTATACACAGTATCCCCCCCCCCCCCCATTACAGCTGTTTCTGAACTATTCTGGCTTATTACACACAGCCCCCCCCCCCCCCCACAGTATTTGCCTTACTATACACAGTACCCCCCCCCCCCATTACAGCTGTTCCTGAACAATTCTGGCTTATTACACACAGCCCCCCCCCCCCACAGTATTTGCCTTACTATACACAGTACCCCCCCCCCCCCATTACAGCTGTTTCTGAACTATTCTGGCTTATTACACACAGCCCCCCCCCCCCCACAGTATTTGCCTTACTATACACAGTACCCCCCCCCCCCCATTACAGCTGTTTCTGAACTATTCTGGCTTATTACACACAGCCCCCCCCCCCCCCACAGTATTTGCCTTACTATACACAGTACCCCCCCCCCCCATTACAGCTGTTTCTGAACTATTCTGGCTTATTACACACAGCCCCCCCCCTCCCACAGTATTTGCCTTACTATACACAGTACCCCCCCCCCCCCCCCCATTACAGCTGTTTCTGAACTATTCTGGCTTATTACACACAGCCCCCCCCCCCCCCACAGTATTTGCCTTACTATACACAGTACCCCCCCCCCCCCCCCCCCATTACAGCTGTTTCTGAACTATTCTGGCTTATTACACACAGCCCCCCCCCCCCCCCACAGTATTTGCCTTACTATACACAGTACCCCCCCCCCCCCCATTACAGCTGTTTCTGAACTATTCTGGCTTATTACACACAGCCCCCCCCCCCCCCCACAGTATTTGCCTTACTATACACAGTACCCCCCCCCCCCCCCCCCCATTACAGCTGTTTCTGAACTATTCTGGCTTATTACACACAGCCCCCCCCCCCCCCACAGTATTTGCCTTACTATACACAGTACCCCCCCCCCCCCCCCATTACAGCTGTTCCTGAACAATTCTGGCTTATTACACACAGCCCCCCCCCCCCCCCACAGTATTTGCCTTACTATACACAGTACCCCCCCCCCCCCCCCCATTACAGCTGTTTCTGAACTATTCTGGCTTATTACACACAGCCCCCCCCCCCCACAGTAATTTGCCTTACTATACACAGTACCCCCCCCCCCCCCCCCCCCATTACAGCTGTTCCTGAACAATTCTGGCTTATTACACACAGCCCCCCCCACAGTATTTGCCTTACTATACACACCATCCCACAGTCCCGAGTGGAACTGCTGCCCCCCCCCCCCGGCAGATGTGCCCCCCCCCCCCCGCTGCTCCATCCAATCAGCGCTAATGAGTCACAATGAAGCGCTGGATCCCCGTTACTGGAAATGGCGCCCCCCCCCGGCTGTACATTCGGTTCCCGGCCGCGGTGCATCACACAGGGGCCCCCAGAGACCCCCCGGGGGGGGAAGCGCTGAGAGTGCCGGAGAGACGTCCTGGCAGCTCATTCCCAGGATGTTGCAGCCCCCCCGGCCCCCCCGGCCCCCCTGGCTCCGTTCCTGCCGGGAGTTGGAGTTGAGCAACAAGCGGTTACTTTGTATCTCTCTCCCCATCGTCACAGGTCTGGCCCCGCCCCCTGCCTATAATAATCTCACGATGGGAAGAGAATTAGGGAGAGAGGCTGAGATGGCGATTGGGTCCCAGCCCGGCCCCTGGGAGACTGAGCCTTATATGGTACCGGGGTGTCAGTGTGAGTGAGGGGGGCACCCTGGGGTGGTGCTGAAGGGACAGCTCCGGCCGCACCGCAATCCCAGCTTCAGCCTCCAGTCCCTACTTCTGCTCAGCCGAGCCAAGGGGCCGGACCTCCGAGGGAACCTCTGCCGGCAACCTAAGCACCCAGACCACATAGGAACCCACCGGTGCCAAGCTAAGGGGCCGGACCTCCGAGGGAACCTCTGCCGGCAAGCTAAGCACCCAGACCACCTAGGGACCCACTGGTGCCAAGCTAAGGGGCCGGACCTCCAAGGGAACCTCTGCCGGCAACCTAAGCACCCAGACCAACTAGCGACCCTCTGGTGCCAAGCTAAGGGGCCGGACCTCCAAGGGAACCTCTGCCGGCAAGCTAAGTACCCAGACCACCTAGGGACCCACCGGTGCCAAGCCAAGGGGCCGGACCTCCAAGGGAACCTCTGCCGGCAACCTAAGCACCCAGACCAACTAGCGACCCTCTGGTGCCAAGCTAAGGGGCCGGACCTCCAAGGGAACCTCTGCCGGCAAGCTAAGCACCCAGACCACCTAGGGACCCTCCGGTACCAAGCTAAGGGTCCGGACCTCCGAGGGAACCTCTGGCTAGCTAAGCACCCAGACCACCTAGGGACCCTCCGGTACCAAGCTAAGAGGCCGGACCTCCGAGGGAACCTCTGCCGGCAAGCTAAGCACCCAGACCACCGAGGGACCTTCTGGTGCCAAGCTAAGGGGCCGGACCTCCGAGGGAACCTCTAGTGCAGTCATGACCTGGGAGTACCGAGCAGCCCCGCAACAGGCAGCCCCCCAGACCCCCAGCAGCAACCCCTCAAAATGAAGAGGCAAAACGTCCGGACCTTGGCTCTCATCATCTGCACCTTCACTTACCTACTGGTGGGGGCCGCAGTCTTCGATGCCCTGGAGTCTGAGAAGGAGACCACCGAGAAGCAGGATCTGGAGAAGAAGAGGGGGGAGCTATGGAGCAAGTACAACCTGACCGAGGAGAAATACCAGGAGTTGGAATGGGTGGTCCTCAAACTGAAGCCCCACAAAGCCGGGGTGCAATGGACCTTCGCCGGCTCCTTCTACTTCGCCATCACTGTGATCACCACTATAGGTAGGTGGCTTTGGGGGGCAGAAACGTTGTCCATGAGAGCTTCTGAAACATCGCCGGTCTTACTGGGATCGGTGCAATTCAGCAGGTGTATCGGTCTGTGCGACTTGTATATCTGTGTGTGAAGCTCGTCTCATTGTAACCCGGGGTTCGATTCTGCCCAGGGTATAACCTGTATGAGACCACCCTTAGTATAGATGATTCCAAAGACCCCATTATATCATTAATGCCCCAAAGATAAAAAGTGATTATTGGTCGCTCAAAGCATTGGGGTCTTGAGTTCCCTTTGGATCAGTATCTGCAGGGAGTTGGACCTGACCAGGTGTCTGTTGTACCTAAATTAGATTGTCAGCTCCCCTGCAGCAGTGATACCCTGCAGCCTTTATTCTCCCGGCAACAGCTGCACCCCCCCCCCAGGATTAACCCCCCCCCCCAGACATATCTGTGTATAGTCCATACAACAGTGTTGTGTCTATACAAGATAATTATAGTAATGACAATTAGCCCGGGGATAGCATGAAACCCTTAATGAGCCCCCATTTAGTGTATGTGGAATTACTGCCTAGTGGGCACTATAGGGTTAATTGCCCCCCTGCTTCCTGGGGGTACTAATTATTTGTATTGATACAAAAGCGATTGGATGTTGCTGGAAATGCCACTGTTTGCTCATTATATCATGTCCCTAATTGATTGCACTAATTTGTGTTGGGACAGGGAAACCATTAGCTGTGATTGGCTCATTACTCAGGCAACCAGCAGAGCATGATGGGAGATGTGGCCTCTCTATCAGTTTTTATTGACAGTCAGTACTGCAGTCACACTTGCCCCTGGAGTATCGGCTGGGGGTATAAATAGAAGCTTCTCACACATTCTCGCCTTGTGTAGCAAATTAGGGAGAAGTTGGAGGCGGAGCTGAGAGAGTGAAGGGAATTATGGGAGCAGAGAGGACTGGGGGCCACACTGGGGCCTGGGGTAGGCGGGGGGGCTATTCTGGGCTGCACCCCAACTGCTCCCATACACAGGGGCAGGGAAGGGGGGCCCCAGGGATGGGGACATGTGGGGCTTTATGGGTTAAATTATTCCCCAGTTATTGGGGTTTTGCAACTTTGTATCAGAAATGGACGTCGACAAACTGTCTCTAACTGGCAGGGTCATCTGGTGAGTCTCATTTTTATGGGCCCTAAAGCGCTTTAATAAATAAACTGCAATAACCGAGAAAGTCTCTTCCCTGGGGGGAGAGACATGAGCGGGAGAGACAGGGAGGGGGGAGGAGGGAGAGAGGAACAGCTCTGGGAGAGAGTGAGAGAGTGCAAGTGACATACAGAGAGTGACATACAGAGAGTGACATACAGAGAGTGACATACACAGGAAAGGCTCTGGGAGAGAGAGAGAGAGAGAGTGCAAGTGACATACAGAGAGTGACATACAGAGAGTGAGATACAGAGAGTGACATACAGAGAGTGACATACAGAGAGTGAGATACAGAGAGTGACATACAGAGAGTGAGATACAGAGAGTGACATACAGAGAGTGAGATACAGAGAGTGAGATACACAGGAAAGGCTCTGGGAGAGAGAGAGAGTGCAAGTGACATACAGAGAGTGAGATACAGAGAGTGACATACACAGGAAAGGCTCTGGGAGAGAGAGAGAGAGAGAGTGCAAGTGACATACAGAGAGTGACATACAGAGAGTGACATACAGAGAGTGACATACAGAGAGTGACATACACAGGAAAAGCTCTGGGAGAGAGTGAGAGTGCAAGTGACATACAGAGAGTGAGATACAGAGAGTGAGATACAGAGAGTGAGATACACAGGAAAGGCTCTGGGAGAGAGAGAGAGTGCAAGTGACATACAGAGAGTGACATACAGACAGTGAGATACAGAGAGTGACATACAGACAGTGAGATACAGAGAGTGAGACAGAGAGTGAGACAGAGAAATAAATGCTTTATGAGTGACTGTCTCTGTGGGAGAGAGACACTGGAAAAAAAAATAAGAGTAAGAGAGTGATAAAGGGAGAGAGAATGCAGTTATTACATTTACCCCATATGTAGAGACAGGAAGAGACAGCTGATGAGTCGTACTGACTGGAAGAGACAGCTGATGAGTCGTACTGACTGGAAGAGACAGCTGATGAGTCGTACTGACTGGAAGAGACAGCTGATGAGTCGTACTGACTGGAAGAGACAGCTGATGAGTCGTACTGACTGGAAGAGACAGCTGATGAGTCGTACTGACTGGAAGAGACAGCTGATGAGTCGTACTGACTGGAAGAGACAGCTGATGAGTCGTACTGACTGGAAGAGACAGCTGATGAGTCGTACTGACTGGAAGAGACAGCTGATGAGTCGTATTGACTGGAAGAGACAGCTGATGAGTCGTACTGACTGGAAGAGACAGCTGATGAGTCGTACTGACTGGAAGCCTGAGACATACCATGGGGCATTGGGCAGGACTCACTACATAGGGCCCATGGGGTTGAATGGGGGGTAGATTTGGGCTGAGACAGAAATAGCCTGGAATCTGACAGGGGGGGGCATTATTTATTAAGGGGGTGCCTGAGTATCCTATCCTCTCTGTCTGAGCCGTGTGGGGGTTTCCATGTGCCCAGGGCTGGGGGTGCCAACCTCCCTAACAATAAGCAATCCCTTTCAGTGAAATCTCTTCCTACAACAGAAATCAGTAATAAAAACGAGGCCCAGAACCGGCCCTGGGCCAATAGTTGGTTGCCAAAGCTGGGGGCAAGTGGGTCAGGCAGGGGGTTTATATGTCTGACTTAGCGCCAGCGCCTGGTTCTGCTGATTCCTCGCAGCTGCCAATAAGATCACTTGTAAAGCAAAATCGTTTAGCGTTTCTGTTTGGTGTTACTTCCCCTTTAATAACAGTAACAACGAGTAGAAAACGTGCAGCAGAATGGGAAAAATATAACCAATCGTGTTGCTTCACCCCCATTGGCTCCTCTCTGTACCCCCTCTGTACCCCCCATTGGCTCCTCTCTGTACCCCCTCTGTACCCCCCATTGGCTCCCCTCTGTACCCCCTCTGTACCCCCCATTGGCTCCTCTCTGTACCCCCTCTGTACCCCCCATTGGCTCCCCTCTGTACCCCTCTGTACCCCCCATTGGCTCCCTCTGTACCCCCCCCATTGGCTCCTCTCTGTACCCCCTCTGTACCCCCCCATTGGCTCCTCTCTGTACCCCCTCTGTACCCCCCATTGGCTCCTCTCTGTACCCCCTCTGTACCCCCCATTGGCTCCTCTCTGTACCCCCTCTGTACCCCGCCCATTGGCTCCTCTCTGTACCCCCTCTGTACCCCCCATTGGCTCCTCTCTTTACCCCCTCTGTACAGCCAATTGGCTCCTCTCTGTACCCCCCTCTGTAACAGCCAATTGGCTCCTCTCTGTACCCCCTCTGTACCCCCATTGGCTCCTCTCTGTACCCCCTCTGTACCCCCATTGGCCCTCTCGTACCACCTCTGTACCTCCATTGGCTCCTCTCTGTCCCCTCTGTACCCCCCATTGGCTCCCTCTCTGTACCCCCTCTGTACCCCCATTGGCTCCTCTCTTATCGCCCCCATTGGCTCCTCTGTACCCCCCTCTGTACCCCCTATTGGCTCCTCCTCTGTACCCCCTCTGTACCCCCATTGGCTCCTCTCTGTACCCTCTGTACCCCCAATTGGCTCCTCTCTGTACCCCCTCTGTATTGGCTCCTCTCTGTACCCCCTCTGTACCCCCATTGGCTCCTCTCTGTACCCTCTGTAACCCCCATTGGCTCCTCTCTGTACCCCCTCTGTACCTCCCCATTGGCTCCCTCTGTACGCCCCCATTGGCTCCTCTCTGTACCCCCTCTGTACCTCCCATTTGGCTCCTTCTGTAACCCCTCTGTACCCGCCCATTGGCTCCTCTCTGTACCCCCTCTGTACCCCCCATTGGCTCCTCTCTGTAGCCCCCTCTGTACCCCCCATTGGCTCGCTCTCTGTACCCCCATTGGCATCCTCTCGTACCCCTCTGTACCCCCATTGGCTCCTCCTCTTGTACCCCTCTGTACCCCCTTTGGCTCCTGCTCGTGTACCCCTCTTGTCCCTGCCATTGGCTCCTCTCTGTACCCCCTCTGTACCCCCCTTTGCTCCTGCTCTGTACCCCGCCCATTGGCTGCCTCTCTGTACCCCTCTGTACCCCCGGCATTGGCTCCTCTCTGTACCGCGAGGAGGGCGGATCCTCTGATACCTCCCATTGGCTCCTCTCTGTCCCCCCTCTGTAACCCCCCATTGGCTCTCTCTGTAACCCCCTCTGTACCCCCTTTGGCTTCCTCTCTGTACGCTCCCCATTGGCTTCCTCTCTGTAACCCCCTCTGTACGCCCCATTGGCTTCCTCTCTGTAACCCTCTCGTACCCCCCATTGGCTCCTCTCCTGTACCCCCTCTGTACCCCCTTGGCTCCTCTCTGTACCCCCTGTACCCCCCATTGGCTGCCTTCTCTGTACCGCCCTCTTACCCCCATTGGCTCTCTCTTGTACCCGCCTCTGTAACCCCCCATTGGCTCCTCTCTGTACCCCCTCTGTACCCCCCTGTAATTTATTCATTAGCTCATGTGACTCACTAGAGTATCTGCATAAAACATGAATATTCATTAAAAATGTTAATGAATCAGGCGTAGGGGGTGGGGCTCCAATGGGGCTGGATAAAAGGAAAAGTGGAAAATCACTAGTTACACCGATACCATTTGCCTTTTATGTGTGGAGCCGGTTACCATAGGCCCAGGTACCATAGCAACCAGTACAAATGATGCTAGGAGGGCTAAATGGGAAATACATGAGACCCTATAGCCTAATGGCTCAGTAACAGCAGATAAATCTCTCGCCGACTCATTAGCTTCCCGGGCATTATGGGAAGGAATCTCGTTAGGAGTGAAGGGTTAATAAGTCACTGGGCGGATAAGTGGGATAAGTGGGGGTTAATCCCGGGGTCCAGTAACGAGTAACGGAGATACTGATAGGCTGGTTTTTGGGGATACACAGAACCCAGGGTTCAGCTGAAATTTTTTTAGCTGTCCCCCCTGTTCCCCTCCTATCCCCCCTGTACCCCCTTGTCCCCCCCAGCTCCCCCTGTGCCCCCTGTTACGCCCCTGTCCCCCCTGCCCCCACTGTGCCGCCTGTACCCCCCTGTTCCCCCCAGCTCCCCCTGTGCCCACCGTACCCCCCTGTCCCCTGCCCCCTGTGCCCCTGTATCCCCTGTCCCCCTGTTACCCCCTGTCCCCCCTGCTGTCCCGCCTGTACCTCCTGTCCCCCCTGCTCCTGTGCCCCCTGTACCCCTGTCCCCTGTACCCCCCTGTCCCCCCTGCTCCCCTGTACCCCCTGTCCCCCCTGCTCCCCCTGTGCCCCCTGTACCCCCCTATGCCTGCTGTATCCCCCGCTGTCCCCCTGTGCCCCTGTACCCCCCTGTCCCCCTGCTCCCCCTGTCCCCTGTACCCCCTGTCCCCCTGTGCCTGCTGTACCCCCTGTCCCCTGTGCCCGTCCCCCCTGTGCCCCTGTCCCCTGCTCCCCCGTGTGCCCCCCTGTACCCTCCTGTTCCCCCTGCTCCCCTGTGCCCCCTGTACCCCCCTGTGCCTGCTTGTACCCCCTGTCCCCCCTTCCCCCCTGTGCCCCTGTACCCCCCTGTCCCCCTGTGCCCCCCTGTCCTCCCTGTGCCCCCTGTACCCCCCTGTCCTCCCTGTGCCCCCTGTACCCCCCTGTCCCCCTGTGCCCCATGTACCCCCCTGTGCCCCCTGTCCCCCCCTGTGCCCCCTATCCCCCCCTGTGCCCTCTGTACCCCCCTGTCCCCCCCTGTGCTCCCTGTCCCCCCCTGGGCATTCTATAACTAAAAGTTAACGTAAGGTGTACCGTCCCTTTAAGAGCCCGACTCCCTTTGCTCGGAGTGGGTTACTCAGGAGGCGCCAGGCTCCGGGCAGGGAAAGCGGATTCACAAATAAATCATAAATCGTAGGTCGTTGGCTGATTGTGCAGTAAATCAGCAGGTTTATATCAGTGGGACGCGGGAGCTAGCAATCTATCAGCTGCTTGTTACTGGAAATAGCCACGGGCTCACCCACAGCGGCCCCCCCAAACCCCCAGAATATCTCTAGCCTTCCCTCTGATACTGCCCAACATGGGGCTGAGTATTCATTCTTGGTTGCTATGGGGAAAGCCGGCCTTAGCAACGGCCTGTGGCTCTCTCCTATCTGTGTGTGGCCTCAATATGGTTCTCTGTTATGGCTACTGACAGGGGAGGTTGTAGGGAAGTCTTTGCAGCAATGCCACTTTCCAAGGACTTTAGCGCAACGTTTTCTCTGCTGGTGGTTTCTATGACACGCTCCCCCTAGTGGCCGGACACAGAACACTTGTATGGGGGCGCCCTGAACCCAACACTTGTATGGGGGCGCCCTGAACCCAACACTTGTATGGGGGCGCCCTGAACCCAACACTTGTATGGGGGTGTCCTGAACCCAACACTTGTATGGGGGTGTCCTGAACCCAACACTTGTATGGGGGGGCCCTGAACCCAACACTTGTATGGGGGTGTCCTGAACCCAACACTTGTATGGGGGTGTCCTGAACCCAACACTTGTATGGGGGGGCCCTGAACCCAACACTTGTATGGGGGTGTCCTGAACCCAACACTTGTATGGGGGTGTCCTGAACCCAACACTTGTATGGGGGTGTCCTGAACCCAACACTTGTATGGGGGGGCCCTGAACCCAACACTTGTATGGGGGGGCCCTGAACCCAACACCTGTATGGGGGTGTCCTGAACCCAACACTTGTATGGGGGGGCCCTGAACCCAACACTTGTATGGGGGGGCCCTGAACCCAACACCTGTATGGGGGGGCCCTGAACCCAACACTTGTATGGGGGGGCCCTGAACCCAACACCTGTATGGGGGTGTCCTGAACCCAACACTTGTATGGGGGTGTCCTGAACCCAACACTTGTATGGGGGGGCCCTGACCCAACACCTGTATGGGGGTGTCCTGAACCCAACACTTGTATGGGGGTGTCCTGAACCCAACACCTGTATGGGGGTGTCCTGAACCCAACACTTGTATGGGGGTGTCCTGAACCCAACACCTGTATGGGGGGGCCCTGAACCCAACACCTGTATGGGGGGGCCCTGCACCCCACTCCAGGCCCATCCCTGTGTATATAAATATTATATATAAATCTGGTTGTACAGGGAACAGACTGAGCCTCTAATTCACCTGTCACTCCCCGCGCTGCGTCTAATCCCCCCCCAATCCCCCCCAATCCCCCCCCAATCCCTCCCCAATCCCCCCCAATCCCCCCCAATCCCTCCCCAATCCCTCCCCTTCTTATCAGCTTTGGCTTTGCCGCTCGGCTATAAAATCTGAATTACACAGATGGACTCGCCCAGTGGATTTGGAAAAAATAGAATTCTTATAAAATAACTTATTTTTATATAATTTCCCTAAATCCAGATATTTGTTTAACACTTCTCGTTCAACAGGGACAGTGTAATGGGGGATAATAAGGAATCAGCCCTCTCATTCTATTGGCTCCTGCCAGCCTGAAATGGGGGTTATTTTATAATGATTGGCATTTTAGAGCTACTAATTGATAAGGGAAGGGCAAGATGGAGACAGTAGGGCAACCCACCCAACGTGCTTCCAACCTGCACCCAACCTGCGCCCAACCCACTCAACCTGCGCCCAACCCACCCAACCTGCTTCCAACCTGACCCAACCTGCGCCCAACCCACCCAACCTGCACCCAATCCACCCAACCTGCGCCCAACCCACCCAACCTGCGCCCAACCCACCCAACCTGCGCCCAACCCACCCAACGTGCTTCCAACCTGCACCCAACCTGCGCCCAACCCACCCAACGTGCTTCCAACCTGCACCCAACCTGCGCCCAACCTGTGACCAACCCACCCAACCTGCGCCCAACCCACCCAACCTGCGCCCAACCCACCCAACCTGCACCCAACCCACCCAACGTGCTTCCAACCTGCGCCCAACTCACCCAACGTGCTTCCAACCTGCACCCAACCTGCACCCAACCCACCCAACCTGCGTCCAACCCACCTAACCTGCATCCAACCTGTGCCCAACCCACCCAACGTGCTTGCAACCTGTGCCCAATCCACCCAACCTGCTTCCAACCTGCGCCCAACCCACCCAACCTGCGTCCAACTTGTGCCCTACCCACCCAACCTGCATCCAACCTGTGCCCAACCCACCCAACGTGCTTCCAACCTGCGCCCAACCTACCCAACTTGCTTCCAACCTGCGGCCAACCCACCTAACGTGCTTCCAACCTGCGCCCAACCCACCCAACGTGCTTCCAACCTGCACCCAACGTGCTTCCAACCTGCGGCCAACCCACCCAACGTGCTTCCAACCTGCGCCCAACCCACCCAACCTGCATCCAACCTGTGCCCAACCTGTGCCCAACCTGCACCCAACCTGTGCCCAACCCGCTCAACCTGCTTGCAACCTGACCCAACCCGCCCAACCTACTTCCATCCTGACCCAACCTGCACCCAACCCGCTCAACCTGTGCCCAACCTGCTTCCAACCTGACCCAACCTGCGCCCAACCTGACCTGATCCTCTGCATGTGTTAAAGTATATACATCAGCATATAGTTGTTAGGGGTCCTGGGAGTTGTAGTTCAACAGCAGCTGGAGGACAGCAGGTTGCACTCTCTGGATTTATGCAACAAATTGGGGGCCCATCCTTGCTGCCTTTCCGAGGGGCCCATTTGGCCCCAAAGTGAAGTGGGAGGAGCCTGCGGTGTAAGGGGGACGCACATCAGGGAGTGAAACACTGCAGAGTGGAAAATTCTGTGTGACCTGCCAGAGCGGCGCTGGGGGGGGGGGGGTATTAATCAAGTGTCTGGATTTCCAGCTGGGCCCTTGGAGGAGGAGTGAATACTGAGCCGCTGTCTCTCTGTGCCGAGGGAGTGGGGAATCAGCCATCCGTTCATTTCTATTTGTACCAATATGGGATGAAGTAAAGGGCAACTAAACTTGTGCTTGGAGTCGTTAGACTGGGGGTTTATTGGACTGGGACTGTTAGACTAGGGGTTTATTGGACTGGGACTGTTAGACTGGGGGTTTATTGGACTGGGACTGTTAGACTGGGGGTTTATTGGACTGGGACTGTTAGACTAGGGGTTTATTGGACTGGGACTGTTAGACTAGGGGTTTATTGGACTGGGACTGTTAGACTGGGGGTTTATTGGACTGGGACTGTTAGACTAGGGGTTTATTGGACTGGGACTGTTAGACTGGGGGTTTATTGACTGGACTGTTAGCTGGGGGTTTTGGACTGGACTGTTAGACTGGGGGTTTATTGGACTGGGACTGTTAGACTGGGGGTTTATTGGACTGGGACTGTTAGACTGGGGGTTTATTGGACTGGGACTGTTAGACTGGGGGTTTATTGGACTGGGACTGTTAGACTGGGGGTTTATTGGACTGGGACTGTTAGACTGGGGGTTTATTAGACTGGGACTGTTAGACTGGGGGTTTATTAGACTGGGACCATGATGGGAAGAGACAGAGTCACGTCGCTCCCAGTAACAATCGACCGTAAGTGACAGTTCATTCTTCCCTGGCCGAGGCCACTATTTATTGAGAGACAGTAGCCATATAACAGAATTGCCTCTCTCAGCACATCTGAGCCCCTCAGTGACCCCCCAAGGGATAGATTAGAGCCCAGTGATTGATCGCTTGGGCCGGACACTTGTGCAATTCCCATTAGCCGAGTGGCCACTTGACAAGCAGTAAATTATCCATAGAATGCTGCTAATGACTTTCCCCGGCCAGGGATTCCAATATACAGCACAGCATGCAGGGCGGCCTCGCAGGGGCCACATAGGGCCACAGGGGTACAAACGTGGTGGGAGAGTGTGTGTGCCCTTGTGTGATGTGTGTCAGAAGTTTAGGGCTACGGCAACCTGTAGCCAATGAGAGCATTAGGCCTTCATGGGAATAGACCACTCTGTAGCCAATGAGAGCATTAGGACCTTCATGGGAATAGACCACTCTGTAGCCAATGAGAGTATTAGGACCTTCATGGGAATAGACCACTCTGTAGCCAATGAGAGCATTAGGACCTTCATGGGAATAGACCACTCTGTAGCCAATGAGAGCATTAGGACCTTCATGGGAATAGGCCACTCTGTAGCCAATGAGAGCATTAGGACCTTCATGGGAATAGACCACTCTGTAGCCAATGAGAGCATTAGGACCTTCATGGGAATAGGCCACTCTGTAGCCAATGAGAGCATTAGGCCTTCATGGGAATAGACCACTCTGTAGCCAATGAGAGCATTTGAACCTTCATGGGACTAGACCACTCTGTAGCCAATGAGAGCATTAGGCCTTCATGGGAATAGACCACTCTGTAGCCAATGAGAGCATTAGGCCTTCATGGGACTAGACCACTCTGTAGCCAATGAGAGCATTAGGCCTTCATGGGACTAGACCACTCTGTAGCCAATGAGAGCATTAGGACCTTCACTGAACCAGATTCATCTGTAGCCAATTGGATTCTGAGAAGTTTCACAATTTGACTTTATCCTTAAAAACCCCAGAAATAATCAGGAATGCTGGGAATGTTAGTGGGCACGGGGGGGGGGGGGCACAGCGGGATGGAGGGTTATGGGAAAAGCCGCGGGGGGGTCTCGTCCTGTTTCCCTTGTTATTATTAGTTATTAGTTTGCGGATTTGCGGCTCGGTTCTGGTTCTCTGGCCCAGGGACCCGATGATGGAAACGCTGGGAGTCTGACGGCAATGCCTGGGAAATAATGGGGCTTTTCTCCTTATATAGTAACCTGCTCGCTGCTGTGTGCGGCCCCCCGGCCCCCCGGCCCCTCGCCGCTTATCTCACATTGTCAGGGCCTGACACTTACTGAGGGAGATTCTGCTTGGGAGTCTTGCCCTGAGAGCTGACACTCGGCTTCATTCCAAGATCCTTGTACGAGAGCGTGGGGGCCCATTAACTAACACCAGGGGGGCAAACACTGGGGGCAGCAGAGAGACGGGGTAATAGCGGCACCAACAGCCTGGAGAAGAGAGGGGGCTTTGCATGTCCGGGGCCCAGATACATGTGTGGCCCCTGGAATTAGCAGGCAGGCACACCCCCAACCTGCCCCTTATGACCCCATAAAGCAGCTCAGTCAACCCCCCAGTGCTGATCATAAGGATTATACAGATGCCCCAAATATGCCCGGCGCTTTATTATAACACGGGGGTCCCAGCACCGAATCTTCTCCTTCATTCTGCCCCGGGCCCAGAGAGTCACTGGGGGTCATTTATCAATGACCCCCAGGGGGCAGTAACCCAGGCCAACCAATCAAATGGTTTCATTCATTGTTCTACCTGCAGCTGTGATTGGTTGCTATGGGTTACTGCCCGCAGGCAGATTTGCCCCAGTGTGTACAGCGCTGTGGAACACGTCGGTGCTACGTGTGACTCTACTTGGGGCCCCAGCGGCTGCCATATTTGTTACCCATAACCCCCAGCGGTACCCCTGGGAATCTATTTGATCTCTGTGGCTGTAAATCTAAATAAAGAGGGAGAAATACAGACAAATCTCTCGGATTCAATTGCTTAATCTCCAACCGGGCTGAGTAAGTTCCCATTGACTCCCTAAATGACTCCCTCGGGGGCTCCGGGGAGGGCAGAGGAGGAATAGAGAAAGCAGCGCTCTAACGTCCCATCTGTCCCATTACGTAACTGTCTCTCTGCTCTCTCATCAGCATCACGGAATATTCTGGGCTCAGATATAACGATGATATTGGGGAAAGAACCCGCCAGTGTCACCGGCGCCCCCTATGGAATAAAATATTTGGTTTCTCCGCACAATGGGGGGCTAATAACTCATGGTTTGTGGCTATCAGAGCAGAATCACTCCCGGGGGCAGGGGGGGGGCGGCACAGCAGCAATAAGCCCCCGGATCACTAGTAATTATCCTTGGGTTCTGATGCTCCGCGGAGCGACCATGTGAGAGCATTAACGGCCTGAACCATCTGCTCCGTAACGGGGATAAAGCGCTGATTTACTCTCATATTGCAGCTCCCAGTCCCACAGCGGGGCCCCTACACTGGGGCATATATGTAGGAATGGGCCCCTACACTGGGGCATATATGTAGGAATGGGCCCCTACACTGGGGCATATATGTAGGAATGGGCCCCTACACTGGGGCATATATGTAGGAATGGGCCCCTACACTGGGGCATATATGTAGGAATGGGCCCCTACACTGGGGCATATATGTAGGAAATGGGCCCCTACACTGGGGCATATATGTAGGAATGGGCCCCTACACTGGGGCATATATGTAGGAATGGGCCCCTACACTGGGGCATATATGTAGGAATGGGCCCCTACACTGGGGCATATATGTAGGAATGGGCCCCTACACTGGGGCATATATGTAGGAATGGGTCCCTACACTGGGATTTATATGTAGGAATGGGCCCCTACACTGGGCAATATATGTAGGAATGGGCCCCTACAACTGGACATATATGTAGGAATGGGCCCCTACACTGGGACATATATGTAGGAATGGGCCCCTACACTGGGACATATATGTAGGAATGGGCCCCTACACTGGGACATATATGTAGGAATGGGCCCCTACACTGGGACATATATGTAGGAATGGGCCCCTACACTGGGACATATATGTAGGAATGGGCCCCTACACTGGGACATATATGTAGGAATGGGCCCCTACACTGGGGCATATATGTAGGAATGGGGCCCTACACTGGGAATATATGGAATGGGCCCTACACTGGGCATATAGTAGAATGGCCCTACACTGGGGCATATATGTAGGAATGGGTCCCTACACTGGGGCATATATGTAGGAATGGGCCCCTACACTGGGGCATATATGTAGGAATGGGCCCCTACACTGGGACATATATGTAGGAATGGGCCCCTACACTGGGGCATATATGTAGGAATGGGCCCCTACACTGGGGCATATATGTAGGAATGGGCCCCTACACTGGGACATATATGTAGGAATGGGCCCCTACACTGGGGCATATATGTAGGAATGGGCCCCTACAGTGGGGCATATATGTAGGAATGGGCCCCTACACTGGGGCATATATGTAGGAATGGGCCCACACTGGGACATATATGTAGGATGGGCCCCCTACATCTGGGGCATATATGTAGGAATGGGCCCCTACAGTGGGGCATATATGTAGGAATGGGCCCCAACAGTGGGACATATATGTAGGAATGGGCCCCTACACTGGGACATATATGTAGGAATGGGCCCCTACAGTGGGGCATATATGTAGGAATGGGCCCCAACAGTGGGACATATATGTAGGAATGGGCCCCTACACTGGGACATATATGTAGGAATGGGCCCCAACAGTGGGACATATATGTAGGAATGGGCCCCTACAGTGGGGCATATATGTAGGAATGGGCCCCTACAGTGGGACAAAGCAGATGATTGGGTAGAACTTGCCCAGGGATGACTGAATGTTCTGTACCAGTAGGTTGAACATTTGGATATGTATCTAATTTAGGAATTATGGGGCAGGGTCTAGTTATGAATAAGTCTTCAAAGGGCAAGTAAAGGAGACTATGGAAAGTGAGTAACGTGAAATATCCACCCACAGTCCAACCTCAAACCCAGTGTTTCCCATCAAACCCCCCAGATCAACCTGCGGTCCCACCCTGATGGGCACCCAGCACTGGGGGAGTGAGTTTGTTGCAGGGAGTCGCAGCAGTAGGTCCTTTCTGCAGATGGATCGGTGCCTGGGGTGATGGGGAGGGACTGTGTAGTAGGTGGGGGCCACGTTGGCATCGCTTGAACCCTCTGTCTTGGGAAAAGTGTCTTGTGCCAAATTCCTTGGCCCTAGAAGCTGATCCTCTCCCTCTATTTACTTTTCTATTGGGGAGAAATCTCCAAGACCAACAGAAAGGCCGCCATTGTTTACTCCCAGAGTCTCTCGCTGATTGGCTGCTCCATCCCTCTGTGTGTGCTCGGAACATACATCCCATTCAGGGACATCACTGAGCAGAAAGGCAATTAGTAAAGCCTAGTGCTGATAGCAGGAACCCGTAAATCAATATTTATCTGAATTCACCATGGATTCCTTATCTGCTGAATGACCCTGGGTGAGGGGAATGTGGGGAGTGAGGGGAGTGAGGGGAACGAGGGGAACGAGGGGAATGTGGGAAACGAGGGGAACAAGGGGAATGAGAGGAACAAGGGGAATGAAAGGAAAAAGGGGAGCGAGAGGAATGAAAGGAACAAGGGGAGCGAGAGGAATGAAAGGAACAAGAGGAACGAGGGGAATGTGGGAACGAGGGGAACAAGGGGGACAAGGGGAATTGTGGGGATTAAGGAGTTGAGGGGAGTGAGGGGAAACCGAGGGGAATGTGGGAAACGAGCGCGGGACAAGGAATGAGGAACATAGGGAAGAGAGAACAAGGGAATGAAAAGGAAAAAGTGGGAGCAGAGAGGATGAAAAACAAGGAGCGAGAGGAATTGAAAGGAACAAGAGGAACGCAGTGGGAATGTGGGAACGAGGGGGAACAAGGGACAAGGGAATGTGGGAGGAGGGGAGAATAGGGAACGAGGGGAACAGAGAGGAATGTGGGAAACGAGGGGAAGAGGGGAACAAGGGAATGACAGGAACAAGGGAGCCGAGAGAATGAAAGGAACAAGAGGAACGAGGGGAATGTGGGGAACGAGGGCAGAACAAGGGACAAGGGAATGAGAGGAACAAGGGGGAATGAAAGAACAAGGCGGGACGAGAGAATGAAAGGAAACAAGGGGACGAGAGATGAAGAACAAGGGGAGCGGAGGAATGAAGAACAAGGGAGCGAGAGGAAGAAGAACAAGGGGGAGTGAGAGGAATGAAAGGAACAAGAAACGAGGGAATGTGGGAACGAGGAAGGAAGAGGGGAATGAGAGAACACGGAGCTAGAGGAATGAAATGAAGAAACTAAGGGGAGCGAGAGGATGAAGGAACAAGGGGAGCGAGAGAATGAAAGGAACAAGGGGAGGCGAAGAGGAATGAAAGGAACAATGGGGAGCGAAAGGAATGAAAGGAAACAAGGGGAGCGGAGAGGAATTTGAAAGGAACAAGGGAGCAGAAGAATGAAAAGGAACAAGGGGAGCGAGAGGAATGAAGGAACAAGGGGAGCGAGAGGAATGAAGGAACAAGGGGAGTGAGAGGAATGAAAGGAACAAGAGGAACGAGGGGAATGTGGGAAACGAGAGGAACGAGGGGAATGAGAGGAACACGGGGAGCGAGAGGAATGAAGGAACAAGGGGAGCGAGCGGAATGAAGGAACAAGGGGACGAGAGGAATGAAAGGAACATGTGGTGAGCGAGAGAATGAAGAACAAGGGGACGCGAGAGGAATGAAAGAAACAAGTGGGAGCGAGAGGAATGAAAGGAACAAGGGGAGCGAGAGGAATGAAAGGAACAAGGGGAGCGAGAGGAATGAAAGGAACAAGGGGAGCGAGAGGAATGAAAGGAACAAGGGGAGCGAGAGGAATGAAGGAACAAGGGAGTGAGAAGTGAAAGGAACAAGAGGAACGAGGGGAATGGTGCGCGGAAACGAGAGGAACGAGGGAATGAGAGGAACACGGGAGCGAGAGGAATGAAGGAACAAGGGAGCGAGCGGATGAAGGAACAAGGGGAGCGAGAGGAATGAAAGGAACATGGGGAGCGAAGGGAATGAAGGAACAAGGGAGTGAGAGGAATGAAAAGGAACAAGGGGAGCGAGAGGAATGAAAGGAACAAGGGAGCGAGAGAAAATGAAAGGAACAAAGGGAGCGAGAGGAATGAAAGGAACAAGGGGAGCGAGAGGAATGAAAGGAACAAGGGGAGCGAGAGGAATGAAAGGAACAAGGGGAGCGAGAGGAATGAAGGAACAAGGGGAATGAGAGGAATGAAAGGAACAAGGGGAATGAGGGGAACAAGGGGAATGAGGGGAACGAGGGGAATGAGAGGAACAAGGGGAATGAGAGGAACAAGGGGAATGAGGGGAACAAGGGGAATGAGGGGAATGAGAGGAACAAGGGGAATGAGGGGAACAAGGGGAATGAGGGGAATGAGGGGAATGAGAGGAACAAGGGGAATGAGGGAATGCAGAGGGAACAAGGACAGGAGAGGAACAAGGGGAAAGGGAATGAGAGGAACAAGGGAATGAGAGGAACAAGGGGAATGAGAGGAACGAGGGGAATGAGGGGAACGAGGGGAATGAGAGGAACGAGGGGAATGAGAGGAACAAGGGGAATGAGGGGAATGAGACGGAACAAAGGGAATGAGAGAACAAGGGAATGAGAGAACAAGGGAATGAGAGGAACAAGGGGGAATGAGAGGAACGAGGGGAATGAGGGGAACGAGGGGAATGAGAGGAACGAGGGGAATGAGAGAACAAGGGGAATGAGGGGAATGAGAGGAACAAGGGGAATGAGAGAACAAGGGGAATGAGAGGAACAAGGGGAATGAGAGGAACGAGGGGAATGAGGGGAACGAGGGGAATGAGAGGAACAAGGAATGAGAGGAACAAGGGAATGAAGAGGAACGAGGGAATGAGGGAACGGGAATGAGAGGAACGAGGGGAATGAGAGGAACAAGGGGAATGAGGGGAATGAGAGGAACAAGGGGAATGAGAGGAACAAGGGGAATGAGAGGAACGAGGGGAATGAGGGGAACGAGGGGAATGAGAGGAACGAGGGGAATGAGAGGAACAAGGGGAATGAGGGGAATGAGAGGAACAAGGGGAATGAGAGGAACAAGGGGAATGAGAGGAACGAGGGGAATGAGAGGAACAAGGGGAATGAGAGGAACGAGGGGAATGAGGGGAACGAGGGGAATGAGAGGAACGAGGGGAATGAGAGGAACAAGGGGAATGAGAGGAACAAGGGGAATGAGGGGAATGAGGGGAACGAGAGGAACAAGGGGAACGAGTTGATTGAGGGGAACGAGTTGAATGAGGGGAACAAGGGCAATGAGAGGAACAAGGGGAATGAGAGGAACAAGGGGAATGAGAGGAACAAGGGGAATGAGGGGAACGAGGGGAATGAGAGGAACAAGGGGAATGAGGGGAATGAGGGGAACGAGTTGAATGAGGGGCACAAGGGGAATGAATGGAACGTGGGGAATGAGAGGAACGTGGGGAATGAGGGGAACGGGGGAACAGGGCACTACCTTGGCCAATGCTGTTTGGGACCTGACTCTTTTCACGTTATCGCTTAGAGGATCATTCATGGGATCAGCGTGTGCAGCAAAAGGCAACTATGCAAATATTTATATACGGCTAAATATTAGCTTAACGGGTTTCTATTTCCTGAACTCATCATTTCCCGCTGGTTCCTGTGTCATAACAGAGAGTCGTAGCCATAACCGAGGCAGCTCCACTATTTATTGTGTATATCGGCGCTAATGGCCGCGGCTGTGCAGAAGCGTTAATTCCGCTGCCACACTGGTACTTGCGCCCCGTATAGCACCCATGGGCCCCATATAGCACCCATAGCCGTACCTTTATAGTGTATTTAGTCTAATGGTACTGGCAGCGCTCCTTTACCTGCTCAGTAGGGGCAAATATCCCTGGTCATTGCTCAGGGTAAAAATGTTATTTGAGATTTTCAAAACATCTTTTTTTGGGTGTTCGTATATGGTTCATCCTCTACTGTCTAAGGCTATAAATATGCAGCTGTTGTATCATCAAGATGGAGACAGTAGGGCAAGATGGAGATAGTAGGACAAGATGGAGACAGTAGGACAAGATGGAGACAGTAGGACAAGATGGAGACAGTAGGACAAGATGGAGACAGTAGGACAAGATGGAGACAGTAGGGCAAGATGGAGACAGTAGGGCAAGATGGAGACAGTAGGGCAAGATGGAGACAGTAGGGCAAGATGGAGACAGTAGGGCAAGATGGAGACAGTAGGGCAAGATGGAGACAGTAGGACAAGATGGAGACAGTAGGGCAAGATGGAAACAGTAGAACAAGATGGAAACAGGAAAAGATGGAGACAGTAGGGCAAGATGGAGACAGTAGGACAAGATGGAAACAGTAGGGCAAGATGGAGACAGTAGGGCAAGATGGAGACAGTAGGGGCAAGATGGAGACAGAAGGACAAGATGGAGACAGTAGGGCAAGATGGAGACAGTAGGGCAAGATGGAGACAGTAGGGCAAGATGGAGACAGTAGAACAAGATGGAAACAGTAGAACAAGATGGAAACAGGAAAAGATGGAGACAGTATGGCAAGATGGAGACAGTAGGGCAAGATGGAGACAGTAGGGCAAGATGGAGACAGTAGGGCAAGATGGAGACAGTAGAACAAGATGGAAACAGTAGAACAAGATGGAAACAGGAAAAGATGGAGACAGTAGGGCAAGATGGAGACAGTAGAACAAGATGGAAACAGTAGAACAAGATGGAAACAGGAAAAGATGGAGACAGTAGGGTGAGATGGAGACAGTAGGACAAGATGGAGACAGTAGGGCAAGATGGGGACAGTAGGGCAAGATGGAGACAGTAGGGCAAGATGGAGACAGCAGGACAAGATGGAGACAGTAGGGCAAGATGGGGACAGTAGGGCAAGATGGAGACAGCAGGACAAGATGGAGACAGTAGGGCAAGATGGGGACAGTAGGGCAAGATGGAGACAGCAGGACAAGATGGAGACAGTAGGGCAAGATGGAGACAGTAGGACAAGATGGAGACAGTAGGGCAAGATGGAGACAGCAGGACAAGATGGAGACAGTAGGGCAAGATGGGGACAGTAGGGCAAGATGGAGACAGTAGGGTGAGATGGAGACAGTAGAGCAAGATGGGGACAGTAAGGCGAGATAGAGTAAGTAGGGCAAGAGTAGGACAGAAGGATAAAATGGAGACAGGAGCCATAGTTACAGGACCCCCCCCCCCCCCGCGTTACAATACACACCTTGGCACAGTTACAGCACACTAAAAAATGCCATTAATCAGAATGCATGGGAGCAGCTCCCTCATGAGCCTTCAGCCCCAATCCTCCTCTCCCTCACCCTAACGATGTGGCCTTGGGACTCACTGACTGCCGCCCACAGCGAGAGGCTCATTCCCACATAATCTGCTTTCCTTGTGACCTTTATCATTGGCGCCAGATCTTCCAGCAGGGGATTTCGCTGGGGATCAATAGAAAGAATCAGCGGCTTCTGACTAGGTGTCCCTCAATATAAGCCAATCAGCTTGTGGCTTCGCACGAGGAATAGAAACGCGTCCTAGAAATTGTACTGGGTGCCGGAAACATACGGATATCACTCACAGGGGAGGAGAAAAACATTCAGTTCAGTTTTTAGTTCATAGATAAATCAAAACGGGTTGAGGAGACATATGCAAATAGACAAAAGGAATTCTGGGAACCCATTTACATGGGTTTACCCAATAGGCTAAAGCTCACCCACTGGGTGTAAAGCAGAAGCTGGGGCAATAGCTGATCAGATTCCCAACTACAGACCAGTTTCACTCATCACTGTAGTGCAGGGTTTCCTGATCAGCTTAGGGAGAGCCAGGAAAGTGGATCCACAGGTAAATCAAACGGCTTGAGGAGACTGCCTCATATGTATGCAAATAAACACAAGGAATTCTGGGAATGGATCCCAAAGAGGTGGTCTCCTCAACCCGTTTGATCGCCTACCTATAAGACAAACCCACTGTAAATGGGATTTTCCTGGAGCTCTTTGGGATTAGTTCCCAGAATTCCCTGTGCCTCTTTGCACAGAACTTCTGGCAGCCAATGGGTTTTTCCTGGAAGGGCAGCGTGACAGGGACAGGCAGCGGTACCGCGGGGGGTTCTGGTGCGGTTCTACATGATATGGATCTGCGGCTAAATATAGTGGGGCCGGGACCCTGGAACAAGAAGTGTTTGTATCGGAGCCAAGTGGGAAGCGCTGGTTCTGTCACGGTGACCCGTCAGCGCCGCTTGTTGCGAATTCCCAAGGCTTTAGCCAAGATATTCGCTGAGATCAGAAGTACCGGAGCGCCACCCATTTCATGCCTCTAGGGGGCACTTACTCAGGGGCAATTATAGGAGCCCCCCGTGGGGAACTTTCCTAGAAACACAAGCTGATTAATGGGTTTGTACAAGTTCAGCCCCGTGGGGGCAATAACGACACAAGTCTTTTCTAATAACTTCTATATATACACGGAACCCCCTGTAACAGCCGAACAATTGGGAATTCTGGGAATTCTGGGATACATGGGAAGCCCCCTGTTACAGGTGGGAACCCCTGCCCTGACCCCCCCCCCCCCTGGTGCTACAGGAGCCCTGGGTCCCTGCTGTATGAGAGCAGATTCTGCAGCACCAGAACCAGTACAGACCCAGTACAGACCCAGTACAGACCCAGTACAGACCCAGTACAAACTCAGTACAGAACCAGTACAGAACCAGTACAGAACCAGTACAGACCCAGTACAGAACCAGTACAGAACCGGTACAGAACCAGTACAGACCCAGTACAGACTCAGTACAGACCCAGTACAGACCCAGTACAGACTCAGTACAGACCCAGTACAGACTCAGTACAGACCCAGTACAGACCCAGTACAGACCCAGTACAGACTCAGTACAGACCCAGTACAGACCCAGTACAGACCCAGTACAGATCCAGTGCAGACTCAGTACAGACCCAGTACAGACCCAGTACAGACCCAGTACAGACCCAGTACAGACCCAGTACAGACCCAAGATGCACTGAATGGAGCAGCAGATAAAGATGTAACATTGGAAAATCAGTATTTACTCTCTGCCGGCAGGGAATCTGCTTCGTGTCTGACCCACTGGGAACCTCCAGCAACTGGAACGTTCTGTAAAGAACCCCCTGTGGGTCTCCCCTCCCTGACATAGGGAAATAGATAGATAGACAGATGATAGATAGATAGATAGATAGATAGATAGACAGGCGGTGGATAAATAGCTAGATAGATAGATCAATAGACAGACAGAGACGGACAGACAGACAGACAGACGGTATACAGATAGATAGATAGATAGATAGATAGATAGATAGATAGATAGATAGATAGACAGATATAGACAGACAGACACAGACAGACGGTGGACAGATAGATAGACAGACAGACAGATGGTGGATAGATAGATAGACAGATGGTGGATAGATAGATAGACAGACAGACAGACGGTGGATAGATAGATAGACAGACAGACAGATGGTGGATAGATAGATAGACAGACAGACAGATGGTGGATAGATAGATAGACAGACAGACAGACGGTGGATAAATAGCTAGATAGATAGATCAATAGACAGACAGAGACAGACAGACAGATGGTGGATAGATAGATAGACAGACAGACAGGCGGTGGATAAATAGCTAGATAGATAGATCAATAGACAGACAGAGACAGACAGACAGACAGACAGACGGTGGGTAGACAGACAGACAGACGGTGGGTAGACAGACAGACAGATGGTGGGTAGACAGACAGACAGACAGACGGTGGGTAGACAGACAGACAGACGGTGGGTAGACAGACAGACAGACGGTGGGTAGATAGACAGACAGACAGACAGACGGTGGGTAGATAGATAGATAGACAGACAGACGGTGGGTAGATAGATAGACAGACAGACAGACAGACGGTGGGTAGACAGACAGACAGACAGACGGTGGGTAGACAGACAGACAGACAGACGGTGGGTAGACAGACAGACAGACAGACGGTGGGTAGACAGACAGACAGACAGACGGTGGGTAGACAGACAGACAGACGGTGGGTAGATAGACAGACAGACAGACAGACGGTGGGTAGAAGCGGTGCTGCTCGGGGGGGGGACAGTCAGTACAATCTCAGTGTTTCTAATGAAACCGGTCTGATTTATGCAAGTAAAATGCTAACGAGCGTTACAGCTAATTATACATACAGAATAATCGCCTTCTGGTAACCGAGCAACCGGAATATCATTCCTACTGGCACGGGAGAGACTGTATGTGAGTGTGAGTATCAGTGGGGCATGTGAGTGAGTGTGGGTACATACGGGTATCAGTGGGGCATGTGAGTGAGTGTGGGTACATACGGGTATCAGTGGGGCATGTGAGTGTGGGTACATACGGGTACCAGTGGGACATGTGAGTGAGTGTGGGTACATACGGGTACCAGTGGGACATGTGAGTGAGTGTGGGTACATACGGGTATCAGTGGGACATGTGAGTGAGTGTGGGTACATACGGGTATCAGTGGGGCATGTGAGTGTGGGTACATACGGGTATCAGTGGGACATGTGAGTGTGGGTACATACGGGTACCAGTGGGACATGTGAGTGAGTGTGGGTACATACGGGTATCAGTGGGACATGTGAGTGAGTGTGGGTACATACGGGTATCAGTGGGACATGTGAGTGAGTGTGGGTACATACGGGTATCAGTGGGACATGTGAGTGAGTGTGGGTACATACGGGTATCAGTGGGGCATGTGAGTGAGTGTGGGTACATACGGGTATCAGTGGGGCATGTGAGTGAGTGTGGGTACATACGGGTATCAGTGGGGCATGTGAGTGAGTGTGGGTACCATACGGGTATCAGTGGGGCATGTGAGTGAGAGTGGGTACATACGGGTATCAGTGGGACATGTGAGTGAGTGTGGGTACATACGGGTATCAGTGGGGCATGTGAGTGAGTGTGGGTACATACGGGTATCAGTGGGACATGTGAGTGAGTGTGGGTACATACGGGTATCAGTGGGACATGTGAGTGAGTGTGGGTACATACGGGTATCAGTGGGACATGTGAGTGTGGGTACATATGGGTATCAGTGGGACATGTGAGTGAGAGTGGGTACATACGGGTATCAGTGGGGCATGTGAGTGAGTGTGGGTACATACGGGTATCAGTGGGGCATGTGAGTGTGGGTACATACGGGTATCAGTGGGACATGTGAGTGAGTGTGGGTACATACGGGTATCAGTGGGACATGTGAGTGAGTGTGGGTACATACGGGTATCAGTGGGACATGTGAGTGAGTGTGGGTACATACGGGTATCAGTGGGACATGTGAGTGAGTGTGGGTACATACGGGTATCAGTGGGACATGTGAGTGAGTTGTGTGGGTTACATACGGGTATCAGTGGGACATGTGAGTGAGTGTGGGTACATACGGGTATCAAGTGGGGCATGTGAGTGAGTGTGGGTACATACGGGTATTCAGTGGGACATGTGAGTGAGTGTGGGTACATACGGGTATCAGTGACATGTGAGTGAGTGTGGGTACATATGGGTATCAGTGGGGCATGTGAGTGAGAGTGGGTACATACGGGTATCAGTGGGGCATGTGAGTGTGGGTACATACGGGTATCAGTGGGGCATGTGAGAGTGGGTACATACGGTATCAGTGGGGCATGTGAGTGTGGGTACATATGGGTATCAGTGGGGCATGTGAGTGAGTGTGGGTACATACGGGTATCAGTGGGGCATGTGAGTGTGGGTACATACGGGTATCAGTGGGGCATGTGAGTGAGTGTGGGTACATACGGGTATCAGTGGGACATGTGAGTGAGTGTGGGTATACGGGTATCAGTGGGACATGTGAGTAGATGTGGCGTACATACGCTTATCAGTGGACATGTGAGTGAGAGTGGGTATATACGGGTATCAGTGGGACATGTGAGTGAGTGTGGGTACATACGGGTATCAGTGGGACATGTGAGTGAGTGTGGGTACATACGGGTACCAGTGGGGCATGTGAGTGAGTGTGGGTACATACGGGTATCAGTGGGGCATGTGAGTGAGTGTGGGTACATACGGGTATCAGTGGGACATGTGAGTGAGTGTGGGTACATACGGGTACCAGTAGGACAGTACGTGGGCTTCATGGCCTTGGTGGTACCGCTGTGGCGGCAGCCAAACCTACTGAGAGAGTGAAATCTGTTTGATGCCAGCGTTTTATTGGCCTTCAGCTATTCCCCATGCTATCGTACAGTCGCTTAGAATGACATTGTCTCCCATTGGGCAAATCACTGCTTTCAGGTGAAGTTCCCCTTTAACAGTAATAATGGAAGCAGAGAAAGGAAATGAGCAGCCATTGGTTGTCATGGACTTATACAAATAATAAAGTCATTATTAATTATTTATTATTATTTAATTTCCTAGAACTGCAGCAGCCGCCAGTGGCCCCTGTGTATTGGGAAATATTGTCCCTCTCGGGGGCTGTGACTAATGACCATCAATAGCTGCCACCCGTGTCGGCTCTGCTCCCAATAAGAACCCGTTCGATTGGCTGTCAGCAGAAATAATGCCTACATCCACAGCCAGGAATCTCACCATCAGCATAGGAAGGGGTTCCTTACTGTAAGGGCAGTCAGGTTATGGGGTTCCCTACCCAGGGAGGGGGAATGAGTGATTCATTGGGGGTGGGGAGGAAAGGGGATCTCACCATCAGCATAGGAAAGGGTTCCTTACTGAAAGGATAATGAGTATATGAGCTTCTGTACATTTAATGCCCTTTGTCCCCCCCCCCCCAGGTTATGGCCACGCAGCACCCAGCACGGATGGAGGCAAAGTCTTCTGCATGTTCTACGCCCTACTGGGAATCCCACTCACCCTGGTCATGTTCCAGAGCCTGGGCGAGAGGATCAACACCTTGGTCAGGTATCTCCTCCACCGTATGAAGAAGTGCCTTGGTATGAGGCGGGCTGAAGTCTCCATGGCCAACATGGTCACCATCGGCTTCTTCTCCTGCATCAGCACCCTGTGCATCGGGGCAGCCGCTTTCTCCTCCTACGAGCAGTGGAGCTTCTTCCACGCCTACTATTACTGCTTCATCACGCTGACCACCATCGGCTTTGGAGACTACGTGGCCCTCCAGAAGGACGCGGCTCTGCAGACCAAGCCCCAATACGTTGCCTTTAGCTTTGTCTACATCCTCATTGGTCTCACCGTCATCGGTGCTTTCCTCAACCTGGTGGTCCTACGCTTCATGACCATGAACGCCGAAGACGAGAAGAGGGACGCGGAGCACCGGGCTTTGCTCACCCGGAACGGCCACTCCAGTATTCACACCACCGACACCAGCTCTTCCTCGGGGGGGTTCCGGAACGTTTACGCCGAGGTGCTCCATTTCCAGTCCATGTGTTCTTGTCTGTGGTACAAGAGTAGAGAGAAGCTCCAGTATTCCATCCCCATGATCATTCCCCGGGACCTCTCCACCTCCGACACTTGTGTAGAGCAGGGGAACCTCACCCCAGGCAGGTGTATAAGTACGCCCTCCAATGGCTGCATCTGTAACAACCAGCACTCGGCCATCAGCTCTGTTTCTACTGGGCTCCACAGTCTCTCCGCCTTCAGGGGGCTCATGAAGAGGAGGAGCTCTGTGTAGCGGGACGTTGTGGCAAAACACTTTCCCTGCTGGGACCAGAACATCTACAGCACATTTACTGCAGGACATTGTCCAACTAGAACTCCATTAATGTCCATTTATTTGTCACTTCCTGCTCTGTGTGTCCATCTTCTGCACCCCGGGTCCAACATGGGTCTATCTGTCACCCCGCTATAGTTCCAGGGGTACCCAGGGCACAAATAAGCCCCCAAATCCCCCCCTAACTGGCCTTCAGGCTGGGCCCCCTTAGCCCATAACAAGGTTACAGATATATAGAAACATTGGGGTAACAGTCACCCCACTATAGTTCCAGGGGTACCCAGGGCACAAATAAGCACTCACCCCAAATCCCCCCCTAACTGGCCTTCAGGCTGGGCCGAAGGTCATGGAACTCCAAGGTGACTTATAATATCCTTATATGTTACAACAGGGGGTACTTTATTCACTATATACACTATATATCCATGAAAAGCCTTTATTGAAATGACCACCTTTCATCCAGCTGTTTCTTGTCTCATTTAACTCTTTATAACCCATTGTGTGTGTGTGTTGACCCTCTGGGGTTCCGGGGCAGAAAGACTCCCCCCGTTGCGGACCCCCAGGAACATCAGTACTAATTCCAGCCCGGCAGCAGGTTCCTATACTAAATGTACTGTATATAAGATTAGACGATATCTTGTATATAAATAGCACCTAAATGTGTATATATACAGACCTATAAATATCTATATATAAATTCAGCTGTAAAGTATTACATACAAGGAGGCAGAACTCGGTGAATTCCGATTGGCCGATGCCGCGAGCGCTGCAGACGCGGGAGATTTATTGCAAATAAAGGAGCGCCAGCTCCCATGCCAAAGTCTATTTGTACTACTGACGGAAATAAAGACTCTTTTAAACCTTCTTAATACGTTTTTACTTAATTACTATTTAGCCCTCTTCAATTCATATTCCCACGTTTCTTTCAAACCACGGTCTGGTTGCTAGGTTAAATTGGACCCTAGCAACCAGAGAGCTGCTGAACGAAAAGCAAAATAATTCATTAGATTTGATTAATTCATTAGATAGAAAGTTCCAGGATCCCAACAGCATTAAATATACACGTTATCACCCTCTATTCCTGTTTATCAGGAGTGGCCCCTAGTGTCACCGCTAAGGATTTACTATAGGTATCCAAGAACATACACAGCCTGCACAGTGTATAGAATATAATCATGTTGGGGAAGGATAATACCAATTACCCAGCACACACTACATGTTGCAATTAGAAATGTCTCCGCCCCTCTGGCTCCACCCACAAACCCATTATCCATTTCTAAATGTAGCAGGTACCAACCTATAGGTCCGGCTTGGGACTCCTCCAGTTATAAGGGAGTAGGAGAAACAATAGGTTAGCTGAAAGCAGTTCTAATGTGTAGCGCTGGCTCCTTCTAAAAGCTCACTTTACTGCTGCGCTGCAAGTAGTAGTAATGTATAGGGAGAGACCCATAGTAATGTATAGGAAGAGAGACCCATAGTAATGTATAGGGAGAGAGACACATAGTAATGTATAGGGAGAGAGACCCATAGTAATGTATAGGGAGAGAGACCCATAGTAATGTATAGGAAGAGAGACCCATAGTAATGTATAGGAAGAGAGACCCATAGTAATGTATAGGGAGAGAGACACATAGTAATGTATAGGAAGAGAGACCCATAGTAATGTATAGGAAGAGAGACCCATAGTAATGTATAGGGAGAGAGACCCATAGTAATGTATAGGAAGAGAGACGCATAGTAATGTATAGGGAGAGAGACCCATAGTAATGTATAGGAAGAGAGACCCATAGTAATGTATAGGGAGAGAGACACATAGTAATGTATAGGGAGAGAGACCCATAGTAATGTATAGGGAGAGAGACCCATAGTAATGTATAGGGAGAGAGACACATAGTAATGTATAGGGAGAGAGACCATAGTAATGTATAGGGAGAGAGACCCATAGTAATGTATAGGGAGAGAGACCCATAGTAATGTATAGGGAGAGAGACACATAGTAATGTATAGGGGCAGACCCATAGTAATGTATAGGGAGAGAGACCCATAGTAATGTATAGGGAGAGAGACCCATAGTAATGTATAGGGAGAGAGACACATAGTAATGTATAGGAGAGAGAGACACATAGTAATGTATAGGGAGAGAGACACATAGTAATGTATAGAAGAGAGACCCATAGTATTCATAAGGGAGAGAGACCCCATAGTAATTTAGAAGAGAGACCCATAGTAATGCATAGGGAGAGAGACCCATAGTAATGTATAGGGAGAGAGACCATAGTAATGTATAGGAAGAGAGACCCATAGTAATGTATAGGGAGAGACCCATAGTAATGTATAGGGAGAGAGACCCATAGTAATGTATAGGAAGAGAGACCCATAGTAATGTATAGGGAGAGACCCATAGTAATGCATAGGGAGAGAGACCCATAGTAATGTATAGGAAGAGAGACACATAGTAATGTATAGGGAGAGAGACACATAGTAATGTATAGGGAGAGAGACACATAGTAATGTATAGGAAGAGAGACCCATAGTAATGTATAGGGAGAGAGACTCATAGTAATGTATAGGGAGAGAGACCCATAGTAATATATAGGGAGAGACCCATAGTAATGTATAGGGAGAGAGACCCATAGTAATGTATAGGAAGAGAGACCCATAGTAATGTATAGGGAGAGACCCATAGTAATGTATAGGGAGAGAGACACATAGTAATGTATAGGGAGAGAGACACATAGTAATGTATAGGAAGAGAGACCCATAGTAATGTATAGGGAGAGACCATAGTAATATATAGGAGAACCCATAGTAATGTATAGGGAGAGAGACACATAGTAATGTATAGGAAAGAGAGACCCATAGTAATGTATAGGGAGAGACCCATAGTAATGCATAGGGAGAGAGACCCATAGTAATGTATAGGAAGAGAGACACATAGTAATGTATAGGGAGAGAGACACATAGTAATGTATAGGGAGAGAGACACATAGTAATGTATAGGAGGAGAGACCCATAGTAATGTATAGGGAGAGAGACTCATAGTAATGTATAGGGAGAGAGACCCATAGTAATGTATAGGGAGAGAGACTCATAGTAATGTATAGGGAGAGAGACCCATAGTAATGTATAGGGAGAGAGACCCATAGTAATGTATAGGGAGAGAGACCCATAGTAATATATAGGACAATACTGGCCCAGGTTGGACCCCAGCAGATCTCTAGAACTGGAGGAAATCTCCCTCAAACCTAAATGGAAATGGATTTAGTGCTATTTGGTAACTAGGTTACTACAGGCCAGGGGAGCTATCAATCTTACCATAGCGGAACGATACTATTGATTGGCCCAAACCATTTAGAACATGAGGGGGATCAATATTCCAATTCCTATGGAAGAGAGAACCTTTTGACTCCAAACAAATGAACGTAACACATTTACAGTATGTGGACAATGAATAGAGGGCAAAGGCCAACGTTCCCATGGGAGGTCCTCCTCCTGCGTTACCCATCAGCCCCCAGACTAAGCCCAGACAGGTACACGAGGGGCTTCATCAGGCTTCATCTGACCCCCAGAGCCCAGTTACTGAGCCCAGTGACCCATCAGCCCCCAGACTAAGCCCAGACAGGTACACGAGGGGCTTCATCAGGCTTCATCTGACCCCCAGAGCCCAGTTACTGAGCCCAGTGACCCATCAGCCCCCAGACTAAGCCCAGACAGGTACACGAGGGGCTTCATCTGAGCAGTGAGCAAGAACCTCTATGTTACAGTTGCACAGGATAAAGCATCAGACGTCTGACCCCCTGAGCCCAGTTACTGAGGTTGACTAAGATCTGAGCTTCTAATGAAGGTTGGGTTGGTAGGATTGGGCTCCATCAGCCTGAAACGCCAAACTGCATGATGGAATCCAAAGTGAGAGCTCATATGAGCAGCTCTGGGGCCCACTGTATCAGGGATGGGCAGGGATTGGGGCCCCCTGTATCAGGGATGGGCAGGGATTGGGGTCCCCTGTATCAGGGATGGGCAGGGATTGGGGCCCCCTGTATCAGGGATGGGCAGGGATTGGGGTCCCCTGTATCAGGGATGGGCAGGGATTGGGGCCCCCTGTATCAGGGATGGGCAGGGATTGGGGGCCCTGTATCAGGGATGGGCAGGGATTGGGGTCCCCTGTATAGGGATGGGCAGGGATTGGGGGGCCCCCTGTATCAGGGATGGGCAGGGATTGGGGGTCCTCCCTCCCCCCCCCCTGTATCAGGGATGGGCAGGGATTGGGGGCCCCTGTATCAGGGATGGGCAGGGATGGGGCCCCTGTATCAGGGATGGGCAGGGATTGGGGCCCCCTGTATCAGGGATGGGCAGGGATTTGGAGGCCCCCCTGTATCAGGGATGGGCAGGGATTGGGGCCCCCTGTATCAGGGATGGGCAGGGATTGGGCCCCTGTATCGGGATGGGCAGGGATTGGGCCCCCTGTATCAGGGATGGGCAGGGATTGGGCCCTGTATCAGGGATGGGCAGGGATTGGGGCCCCCTGTATCAGGGATGGGCAGGGATTGGGCCTGTATCAGGGATGGGCAGGGATTGGGGCCCCCTGTATCAGGGATGGGCAGGGATTGGGGCCCCCTGTATCAGGGATGGGCAGGGATTGGGGCCCCCTGTATCAGGGATGGGCAGGGATTGGGGCCCCCTGTATCAGGGATGGGCAGGGATTGGGGCCCCCTGTATCAGGGAGGGCAGGGATTGGGGCCCCCTGTATCAGGGATGGGCAGGGTTGGGGCCCCCCTGTATCAGGGATGGCAGGGATTGGGGCCCCCGTTAAGGGATGGGCAGGGATTGGGGCCCCCTGTATCAGGGATGGGCAGGGTGGGCCCCCTGTATCAGGGATGGCAGGATTGGGGCCCCTGTATCAGGGATGGGCAGGGATTGGGGCCCCCTGTATCAGGGATGGGCAGGGATTTGGGCCCCTGTATCAGGGATGGGCAGGGATTGGGGCCCCCCCTGTATCAGGGATGGGCAGGGATTGGGGCCCTGTATCAGGGATGGGCAGGGATTGGGGCCCCCTGTATCAGGGATGGGCAGGGATTGGGGCCCCCTGTATCAGGGATGGGCAGGGATTGGAGCGTCTCACCCAAACCCAAGTCAGGGACGAGGCTTCGAGGCCAAGAGATGCAATTGGTCGGCTTTAGGTTCCGGACTGAGAATACAGACTGGCGAGCAGATACCCAATCAGCCAACACAGATGTAACTGCAGAAATGACTGTGCCAACGGCAGAGGGGAGCTCGGGGGGGGGGGGCCTCTCCCCATTGGTGTAACTAGGTGTTGCTGGGCCCCAAAATCTAATCTTATATTGAAATTATATTGAAAATGCTCATTAATTAGGTCCTTGTGGGCACTCCTGCCCCCCCCCGCAACTGCTGGGCCCCCTACACTCCTGCGCCCCCCCCCCGCAACTGCTGGGCCCCCTAAACTCCTGTTCCCCCCTGCAACTGCTGGGCCCCTAAACTCCTGTTCCCCCCCCCGCAACTGCTGGGCGCCCTAAACTCCTGTTTCCGCCCCCCCGCAACTGCTGGCCCCCTACACTCCTGTTCCCCCCGCAACTGCTGGGCCCCCTAAACTCCTGTTCCCCCCCCCCGCAACTGCTGGGCCCCCTAAACTCCTGTTCCCCCCGCAACTGCTGGGCCCTAAACTCCTGTTCCCCCGCAACTGCTGGGCCCCCTAAACTCCTGTTCCCCCCCCGCACTGCTGGCCCCCTAAACTCCTGTTCCCCCTCCCGCAACTGCTGGGCCCCCTAAACTTCTGTTCCCCCCACCGCAACTGCTGGGCCCCCTAAACTCCTGTTCCCCCCTGCAACTGCTGGGCCCCCTACACTCCTGTTCCCCCCCTGCAACAGCTGGGCCCCTAAACTCCTGTTCCCCCCCCGCAAACTGCTGGGCCCCCTACACTCCTGCCCCCCCTCCCCCGCAACTGCGGGGCCCTAAAACTCCTGTTCCCCCCGCAACTGCTGGGCCCCCTAACTCCTGTTCCCGGCCCGCAACTGCTGGGCCCCTAAACTCCTGTCCCCCCCCCCGCAACTGCTGGGCCCCCTACACTCCTGTTCCCCCCCCCACAACTGCTGGGCCCCCTAAACTCCTGTTTCCCCCCTGCAACTGCTGGGCCCCTAAACTCCTGTTCCCCCCTGCAACTGCTGGGCCCCCTACACTCCTGTTTCCCCTGGCAACTGCTGGGCCCCCTACACTCCTGTTCCCCCCCCGCAACTGCTGGGCCCCCTAAACTCCTTTCCCCCCCCCGCAACTGCTGGCCCCCTAAACTCCTGTTCCCCCCCTGCAAGTGCTGGGCCCCCTACACTCCTCTTCCCCTGCAACTGCTGGGCCCACCTACACTCCTCTTCCCCCACTGCAACTGCTGGGCCCCCTACACTCCTGCCCCCCCCCCCGCAACTGCTGGGCCCCCTAAACTCCTGTTTCCCCCCCCCCGCAACTGCTGGGCCCCCTACACTCCTCTTCCCCCCGCCCCGCAACTGCTGGGCCCCCAACACTCCTGTTCCCCCCCTGCAACTGCTGGGGCCCCTACATTCCTCTTCCCCCCCTGCAACTGCTGGGCCCCCTACACTCCTGCCCCCCCCCGCAACTGCTTGGGCCCCCTACACTCCTCTTCCCCCCCTGCAACTGCTGGGCACCCTAAACTCCTGTTCCCCCCCTGCAACTGCTGGGCCCCCTAAACTCCTGTTTCCCCCCCCCGCAACTGCTGGGCCCCCTACACTCCTGTTTCCCCCCCCTGCAACTGCTGGGCCCCCTACACTCCTTTCCCCCCCCGCAACTGCTGGGCCCCTAAACTCCTGTTTCCCCCCCCGCAACTGCTGGCCTACACTCCTCTTCCCCCCCTGCAACTGCTGGGTCCCTACACTCCCTGCCCCCCCCCGCAACTGCTGGGCCCCCTAAACTCCTGTTTCCCCCCCCGCAACTGCTGGGTCCCCTACACTCCTCTTCCGCCCCCTGCAACTGCTGGGCCCCCTAAACTCCTGTTCCCCCCTGCAACTGCTGGGCCCCCACACTCCTCTCCCCCCCGCAACTGCTGGCCCCCCACACTCCTCTTCCCCTGCAACTGCTGGGCCCCCTACACTCCTCTTCCCCCTGCAACTGCTGGGCCCCCTACACTCCTGTTCCCCACCTGCAACTGCTGGCCCCCTACACTCCTCTTCCCCCCCTGCAACTGCTGGGCCCCCTACACTCCTGTTCCCCCCTGCAACTGCTGGGCCCCCTACACTCCTGTTCCCCCCCTGCAACTGCTGGCACCCTACACTCCTGTTCCCCACCTGCAACTGCTGGGCACCCTACACTCCTGTTCCACCCCTGCAACTGCCTGGCCCCCTACACTCCTGTTCCCCCTGCAACTGCTGGGCCCCCTACACTCCTGTTCCCCCCCTGCAACTGCTGGCCCCTACACTCCTCTTCCCCCCCTGCAACTGCTGGGCCCCTACACTCCTGTTCCCCACCTGCAACTGCTGGGCACCCTACACTCCTGTTCCCCCCTGCAACTGTGGGTCCCCTACACTCCTGCCCCCCCCCGCAACTGCTGGGCCCCTACACTCCTGTTCCCCACCTGCAACTGCTGGGCACCCTACACTCCTGTTCCCCCCTGCAACTGCTGGGCCCCCTACACTCCTGTTCCCCACCTGCAACTGCTGGGCCCCTACACTCCTGTTCCCCCTGCAACTGCTGGGCACCCTACACTCCTGTTCCCCCCTGCAACTGTTGGGCACCCTACACTCCTGTTCCCCCCTGCAACTGCTGGGCACCCTACACTCCTGTTCCCCCCTGCAACTGTTGGGCAACCCTACACTCCTGTTCCCCCCTGCAACTGCTGGCACCCTACACTCCTGTTCCCCCCTGCAACTGCTGGGCACCCTACACTCCTGTTCCCCCCCTGCAACTGCTGGGCACCCTACACTCCTGTTCCCCCCCTGCAACTGCGGGGCCCCTACACTCCTCTTCCTCCCTGCAACTGCTGGGCACCCTACACTCCTGTTCCCCCCCTGCAACTGTTGGGCCCCTACACTCCTGTTCCCCACCTGCAACTGCTGGGCACCCTACACTCCTGTTCCCCCTGCAACTGCTGGCCCCCTACACTCCTGTTCCCCCCCTGCAACTGCTGGGCACCCTACACTCCTGTTCCCCCCCTGCAACTGCTGGCCGTCCTACACTCCTCTTCCTCCCCTGCAACTGCTGGGCCCCTACACTCCTCTTCCCCCCTGCAACTGCTGGGCCCTACACTCCTCTTCCCACCTGCAACTGCTGGGCCCCTACACTCCTGTTCCCCCTGCAACTGCTGGGCCCCTACACTCCTGTTCCCCCCCTGCAACTGCTGGGCACCCTACACTCCTGTTCCGCCCCTGCAACTGCTGGGCCCCTACACTCCTGTTCCCCCCCTGCAACTGCTGGGCACCCTACACTCCTGTTCCCCCCCTGCAACTGTTGGGCACCCTACACTCCTGTTCCCCCCCTGCAACTGCTGGGCCCCCTACACTCCTGTTCCCCCCTGCAACTGCTGGGCACCCTACACTCCTGTTCCCCCCTGCAACTGTTGGGCCCCTACACTCCTGTTCCCCACCTGCAACTGCTGGGCCCTACACTCCTGTTCCCCACTGCAACTGCTGGGCCCCTACACTCCTGTTCCCCCCCTGCAACTGCTGGGGCCCCTACACTCCTGTTCCCCCCCTGCAACTGTTGGGCACCCTACACTCCTGTTCCCCCCCTGCAACTGCTGGGCACCCTACACTCCTGTCCCCCTGCAACTGTGGGACCCTAACACTCCTGTTCCCCCCCCTGCAACTGCTGGGCACCCTACATTCTGTTCCCCCTGCAACTGCGGGCCCCCTACACTCCTGTTCCCCCCTGCAACTGCTGGGCACCCTACACTCCTGTTCCCCCCTGCAACTGCTGGGCACCCTACACTCCTGTTCCCCCCTGCAACTGCTGGGCACCCTACACTCCTGTTCCCCTGCAACTGCTGGGCCCCCTACACTCCTCTTCCTCCCTGCAACTGCTGGGCACCCTACACTCCTGTTCCCCCCCTGCAACTGTTTGGGGCCCCCTACACTCCTGTTCCCCACCTGCAACTGCTGGGCACCCTACACTCCTGTTCCCTACCTGCAACTGCTGGGCACCCTACACTCCTGTTCCCCCCCTGCAACTGCTGGGCCCCCTACACTCCTCTTCCCCCCCTGCAACTGCTGGGCCCCTACACTCCTCTTCCCCCCCTGCAACTGCTGGGCCCCCTACACTCCTCTTCCCCCCCTGCAACTGCTGGGCACCCTACACTCCTGTTCCCCCCCCTGCAACTGCTGGGCCCCCTACACTCCTGTTCCCCACCTGCAACTGCTGGGCACCCTACACTCCCTTCCCCCCTGCAACTGCTGGGCACCCTACACTCCTGCCCCCCCCCCGCACTGCTGGGCCCCCTACACTCCTGCCCCCCCCTGCAACTGCTGGGCCCCCTACACTCCACAAAAACCTATCTGTTTTTGAACAGGGGACCAGTAAATGCTACTTGCTGATTGGTTGCTATGAGTTACTGCTCCTGGGCAAACTTAGTGTCTTTTGTTACATAACCCCTAAACAGTGCTATGAATATGAATGCTGGGAATTTAGCAACAGTCGGGCACCTATGTACCTAATCTAATGTTGTCTTTTCCCTTTATAAATGCACCATAACATGGAAACCAATTGGAAATTAGCATTCATCATCCGGCTGCCGTTACAATTACCCAAGCCTGCTGCTGATTGGTTGCTATGGGGTAATACTCACACAGGAGCCTGCGCTTGCCCTGCTGCATTTAATGGGCATTTAGTAAAAGGAGCAGATAAGTAGCGTTACGGTTGCGCCGGCGAGCGAGTCCCTCCTGCTGCGATGAGACGGTCACGGCTCCGGCACTTGATTAAACTCATAATGAGCCAAAATGTGGGTTAAACCGCGGCTGAGCTCATTCTTATTCCTTATCTGAGCCCCCCCCCCCCCGTGTAATTGTCAGCTCCTCCGCTCAAGTTATCATCAGTGCATGAAATCCTCAAATATAGATACAGATTTACAGAGGGGTAGGGGGGGTATTGGCCCCCATATATAGATACAGATATACAGAGGGGTAGGGGGGTATTGGCCCCCATATTTAGATACAGATATACAGAGGGGTAAGAGGGGGGTATTGGCCCCCATATATAGATACAGATATACAGAGGGGTAGGAGGGGGGTATTGGCCCCCATATATAGATACAGATATACAGAGGGGGAGGGGGGGTATTGGCCCCCATATATAGATACAGATATACAGAGGGGTAGGGGGGGTATTGGCCCCCATATATAGATACAGATATACAGAGGGGTAGGAGGGGGGTATTAGCCCCCATATATAGATACAGATATACAGAGGGGTAGGGGGGGTATTGGCCCCCATATATAGATACAGATATACAGAGGGGTAGGGGGGGTATTGGCCCCCCATATATAGATACAGATATACAGAGGGGTAGGGGGGGTATTGGCCCCCATATATAGATACAGATATACAGAGGGGTAGGAGGGGGGTATTAGCCCCCAATATACTGATACAGATATACAGAGGGGTAGGGGGGTATTGGCCCCCATATATAGATACAGATATACAGAGGGGTAGGGGGGTATTGGCCCCATATATAGATACAGATATACAGAGGGGTAGGGGGGGTATTGGCCACACACACCATATATAGATACAGATATACAGAGGGTAGGGGGGTATTGGCCCCCATATATAGATACAGATATACAGAGGGGTAGGGGGGGTATTGGCCCCATATATAGATACAGATATACAGAGGGGTAGGGGGGGTATTGGCCCCCCATATATAGATACAGATATACAGAGGGGAGGGGGGGTATTGGCCCCATATATAGATACAGATATACAGAGGGGTAGGGGGGGGTATTGGCCCCCCATATATAGAACAGATATACAGAGGGGTAGGGGGGGTATTGGCCCCCATATATAGATACAGATATACAGAGGGGTAGGGGGGGTATTGGCCCCCCATATATAGATACAGATATACAGAGGGGTAGGGGGGGTATTGGCCCCCATATATAGATACAGATATACAGAGGGGTAGGGGGGGTATTGGCCCCCCATATATAGATACAGATATACAGAGGGGTAGGGGGGGTATTGGCCCCCATATATAGATACAGATATACAGAGGGGTAGGGGGGGTATTGGCCCCCATATATAGATACAGATATACAGAGGGGTAGGGGGGGTATTGGCCCCCATATATAGATACAGATATACAGAGGGGTAGGAAGGGGGTATTAGCCCCATATATAGATACAGATATACAGAGGGTAGGGGGGGTATTGGCCCCCATATATAGATACAGATATACAGAGGGGTAGGAGGGGGGGTATTGCCCCCCATATATAGATACAGATATACAGAGGGGTAGGGGGGGTATTGGCCCCCCATATATAGATACAGATATACAGAGGGGTAGGGGGGTATTGGCCCCCATATATAGATACAGATATACAGAGGGGTAGGGGGGGTATTGGCCCCCATATATAGATACAGATATACAGAGGGGTAGGAGGGGGGTATTAGCCCCCATATATAGATACAGATATACAGAGGGGTAGGGGGGTATTGGCCCCCCATATATAGATACAGATATACAGAGGGGTAGGGGGGGTATTGGCCCCCATATATAGATACAGATATACAGAGGGGTAGGGGGGGTATTGGCCCCCATATATAGATACAGATATACAGAGGGGTAGGGGGGGTATTGGCCCCCCATATATAGATTACAGATATACAGAGGGTAGGGGGGGTATTGGCCCCCATATATAGATACAGATATACAGAGGGGTAAGGGGGGGTATTGGCCCCCATATATAGATACAGATATACAGAGGGGTAGGGGGGTATTGGCCCCATATATAGATACAGATATACAGAGGGGTAGGAGGGGGGTATTGGCCCCCATATATAGATACAGATATACAGAGGGGTAGGGGGGGTATTGGGCCCCCCCCCCATATATAGATACAGATATACAGAGGGGTAGGGGGGGTATTGGCCACCATAATATAGATACAGATATACAGAGGGGTAGGGGGTATTGGCCCCCCATATATAGATACAGATATACAGAGGGGTAGGGGGGGTATTGGCCCCCCATATATAGATACAGATATACAGAGGGGTAGGAGGGGGGGTATTGGCCCCCCATATATAGATACAGATATACAGAGGGGTAGGGGGGTAGTGGCCCCCATATATAGATACAGATATACAGAGGGGTAGGAGGGGGGTATTGGCCCCCATATATAGATACAGATATACAGAGGGGTAGGAGGGGGGTATTGCCCCCATATATAGATACAGATATACAGAGGGGTAGGGGGGGTATTGGCCGCCCCATATATAGATACAGATATACAGAGGGGTAGGGGGGTATTGGCCCCCATATATAGATACAGATTACAGAGGGGTAGGGGGGGTATTGGCCCCCCATATATAGATTACAGATATACAGAGGGGTAGGAGGGTATTGGCCCCCATATATAGATACAGATATACAGAGGGGTAGGAGGGGGTATTGGCCCCATATATAGATACAGATATACAGAGGGGTAGGAGGGGGGTATTGCCCCATTATATAGATACAGATATACAGAGGGTAGGGGGGGTATTGGCCCCATATATAGATACAGATATACAGAGGGGTAGGGGGGTAGTGGCCCCCATATATAGATACAGATATACAGAGGGGTAGGGGGGGTAGTGGCCCCCATATATAGATACAGATATACAGAGGGGTAGGGGGGTAGTGGCCCCCATATATAGATACAGATATACAGAGGGGTAGGGGGGTAGTGGCCCCCCATATATAGATACAGATATACAGAGGGGTAGGGGGGTATTGGCCCCCATATATAGATACAGATATACAGAGGGGTAGGGGGGTATTGGCCCCCATATATAGATACAGATATACAGAGGGGTAGGGGGGTATTGGCCCCCATATATAGATACAGAGGAGGCTAAAAAGAGAATAAGTGCCAGTACAGTTACGAGCGATACAGAGAAAGGGTGAAGTTGAATAAAGAATTAATCCCAAATGCTCTTGGGACCCTTTGATCTGCCCCCCCCGGCCCCCCCGGCCCCCCCGGCCCCCTCCTGCCTCTGGTCCCTGCGCACTAATTCTATTTGCTGGAAGTGAAAGGCTTTTAATTTAATGTTCGCAGTTCTGAGGCAGCATCTGTGCCAGTGTCTGTGCCAGCCGTACCCGCTGTACCCGCCGCACTCGGTGCCAGACCCATAGCCCACCTGGCAGCGCCGAAATGGGTCACTTTATCATGTCCAATTAGCCGCTTGTTTCAGATGCGCAGATATGGTGCCAACTTCAAGGGCACTGCCGAGCAGGTCACTCTGTCTGGGGGGGCTCCCTCTGCCTGGGGGGGTCCACTCTGTCTGGGGGGGGGAGGTCACTCTGTCTGGGGGGCTCCCTCTGCCTGGGGGGGTCACTCTGCCTGGGGGGGGGAGGTCACTCTGTCTGGGGGGGCTCCCTCTGCCTGGGGGGGTCACTCTGCCTGGGGGGGGAGGTCACTCTGTCTGGGGGGGTCACTCTGCCTGGGGGGGGAGGTCACTCTGTCTGGGGGGGGAGGGTCACTCTGTCTGGGGGGCACTCTGCCTGGGGGGAGGTCACTCTGTCTGGGGGGGTGACTCTGTCTGGGGGGGCTCACTCTGCCTAGGGGGGGAGGTCACTCTGTCTGGGGGGGTCACTCTGCCTGGGGGGGCCACACTCCCTGGGGGAGGGGTCACTCTGCCTGGGGGGGTCACTCTGCCTGGGGGGGCCACACTCCCTGGGGGAGGGGTCACTCTGCCTGGGGGGGTCACTCTGCCTGGGGGGGCTCCCTCTGCCTGGGGGCCCCCAGCTCCTTGGTTTTGCTACAGATCCTGGGATACAAACTGGGCCCCCAGGCAATGCAGGAAGCTGGGCCCTAAATTCGTTAGATATTTGCTTGTTTAATGAGCCCCCAACTCCTAATCCCCCCATCTCTTAATGCGCAGAATTCCATTATAGAACATAACAGACATATTTCTAAATGACTCTTTCCACCCCAATTAAAGCTCCCATTGAGGCACAATTACTCCCAGTCGGACCTGGCCCAAACCCAATTCACTTGCCATTATATTCAGCTGGGAAGTCACATTGTGCCTCGGCCGGCAGGGAAATCAGTAGGAAAAGTACTTTGATGCCCTTGAAGTCAATGGAGGGAACCTGTCGGCTATAGCTGCCCCCCCCCAGCCCAATGGGCTAACCCGGCCCAGGGAACCAGAATCGCTGCTCAGCTTCAGAGCGGCACCGAGCCAAAGATTAGCTGAGGGGCAACTAATATGTTGTTTGGTTACACGGGGTTAATCTGCAACTGCCCAAGCCCCCTGTTTCATCCCATTAAAGGGGAAGTAAAAAGAGCCCAGAGACCCCCCTCTCTCTCTTTCTGTCTATTTCTATCTTTATTCTGACCCCCAGTAGCCAATTGCTACATTAACTGGCCAACAAGGCTTGCCCTGGCCCCCAGTAGCCTATTGCTACATTAACTGGCCAACAAGGCTTGCCCTGGCCCCCAGTAGCCAATTGCTACATTAACTGGCCAACAAGGCTTGCCCTGGCCCCCAGTAGCCTATTGCTACATTAACTGGCCAACAAGGCTTGCCCTGGCCCCCAGTAGCCTATTGCTACATTAACTGGCCAACAAGGCTTGCCCTGGCCCCCAGTAGCCAATTGCTACATTAACTGGCCAACAAGGCTTGCCCTGGCCCCCAGTAGCCTATTGCTACATTACTGGCCAACAAGGCTTGCCCTGGCCCCCAGTAGCCTATTGCTACATTAACTGGCCAACAAGGCTTGCCCTGGCCCCCAGTAGCCTATTGCTACATTAACTGGCCAACAAGGCTTGCCCTGGCCCCCAGTAGCCAATTGCTACATTAACTGGCCAACAAGGCTTGCCCTGGCCCCCAGTAGCCAATTGCTACATTAACTGGCCAACAAGGCTTGCCCTGGCCCCCAGTAGCCAATTGCTACATTAACTGGCCAACAAGGCTTGCCCTGGCCCCCAGTAGCCAATTGCTACATAACTGGCCAACAAGGCTTGCCCTGGCCCCCAGTTAGCCAATTGCTACATTAACTGGCCAACAAGGCTTGCCCTGGCCGCCAGTAGCCAATTGCTACATTAACTGGCCAACAAGGCTTGCCCTGGCCCCCAGTAGCCAATTGCTACATTAACTGGCCAACAAGGCTTGCCCTGGCCCCCAGTAGCCAATTGCTACATTAACTGGCCAACAAGGCTTGCCCTGGCCCCCAGTAGCCAATTGCTACAACCAAAAGTCTCTTTCTTTCTCATTTCAGAGAACATGAAGTTGGGAAGAGAAGGACCTTGCGTATCGGGGCTGATTGCCCAAATTAGCGCTAAAGTGTCACTAACGTGAGTGAGTCGGGGGGGCCGTGGATATGAAAGAGTTAAATATATGGAATTGAGCTGAATGAGCCAATCTGGATCCCGGATCCCAAGGTGACAGTTGGCAGGGCTGCTGCATTATGGGAGGATAAATAAAGGCCAAGTATTTATAGCGCGGCGGCAGCTGTGCGTCTCTATACGGGACTATGGGAACGGCCCACAGCGGCGCTGCAACCGGGGGGCACAGGGGGGGCAACTTGGCAGCATCTGTGAGTGACGGTTGAGATAAACCGTAAGGGGGCCCCCAGGAAAAATATTTTAAGAGTCCTGAGAAAACAATGTATTTGGTCCCCTTTACTGCCTATACTGCCCCCCCATACCTATACTGCCCCCCTATACCTATACTGCCCCCCTATACCTATACTGCCCCCTCCAATACCTATACTGCCCCCCTATACCTATACTGCCCCCTCCTATACCTATACTGCCCCCCTATACCTATACTGCCCCTATACCTATACTGCCCCCTATACCTATACTGCCCCCCTATACCTATACTGCCCCCCTATACCTATACTGCCCCCTCCTATACCTATACTGCCCCCCTATACCTATACTGCCCCCTCCAATACCTATACCGCCCCCTCTTATACCTATACTGCCCCTCCTATATCTATACCGCCCCCTCTTATACCTATACTGCCCCCTATACCTATACCACCCCCTCCTATACCTATACTGCCCCCCTATACCTATACTGCCCCCCTATACCTATACTGCCCCCTCCTATACCTATACTGCCCCCCTATACCTATACTGCCCCCTCCAATACCTATACCGCCCCCTCTTATACCTATACTGCCCCTCCTATATCTATACCGCCCCCCTCTTATACCTATACTGCCCCCTATACCTATACCACCCCCTCCTATACCTATACTGGCCCCTCTATACCTATATTGCCCCCTCCTATACCTATACTGCCCCTCCTATACCTATATTGCCCCTCCTATACCTATACTCCCCCTCCTATGCCTATACTGCCCCTCCTATACCTATATTGCCCCTCCTATACCTATACAGCCCCTCCTATACCTATACTCCCCCTCCTATACCTATACTCCCCCTCCTATACCTATACTGCCCCTCCTATGCCTATACTGCCCCCTCCTATACCTATATTGCCCCTCCTATACCTATACCGCCCTCCTATACCTATATTGCCCCCTCCTATACCTATACTGCCCCCTATACCTATACCACCCCCTCCTATACCTATACTGGCCCCTCTATACCTATATTGCCCCCTCCTATACCTATACTGCCCTCCTATACCTATATTGCCCCCCTCCTATACCTATACTCCCCTCCTATGCCTATACTGCCCCTCCTTATACCTATATTGCCCCTCCATACCTATACAGCCCCTCCTATACCTATACTCCCTCCTTATACCTATACTCCCCCTCCTATACCTATACTGCCCCTCCTATGCCTATACTGCCCCCTCCTATACCTAATTGCCCTCCTATACCTATACCGCCCTCCTATACCTATATTGCCCCTCCTATACCTATACTCCCCCTCCTATACCTATACTGCCCCTCCTATGCCTATACTGCCCCCTCCTATACCTATATTGCCCCTCCTATACCTATACCGCCCTCCTATACCTATATTGCCCCTCCTATACCTATACCGCCCCCTCCTATACCTATACCGCCCCTCCTATACCTATACTGCCCCTCCTATACCTATACTGCCCCCTACTATACCTATACTGCCCCCTACTATACCTATACTGGCAGTTGCGGCTAATTCTGCTCCCATTTGGGCCGATAATGAAACCGGCCGGTGACGCCCTGCAGGTTTAGTCGAGGCTTTCAGACCCTGTACGTCAGGCAGTGTATCTGTAGCACAGCCTGTTCCCTGGCACTCACCGCGCCTTTATGGTGCCCGACTGATTGAATTACACGGGGGGGCTGGGCCGGTCGCTATGGACACAGCGGCCACATTCGCTCGTTAGCAAATTATTTCTGCTATTATTAACAATGTTGTATTTAGAAATGGACTTTATGTACCTAATAGGGGAGGAAGGGGCGCATACTGGTCCCTGGGCACGCCGGCCCCCATATTGGTCTGAGCCAAGCTGACCGTTAGGGGGAGGAAGGGACGCATACCGGTCCCTGGGCACGCCGGCCCCCATATTGGTCTGAGCCAAGCTGACAGTTAGGGGGAGGAAGGGACGCATACTGGTCCCTGGGCACGCCGGCCCCCATATTGGTCTGAGCCAAGCTGACCGTTAGGGGGAGGAAGGGACGCATACCGGTCCCTGGGCACGCCGGCCCCCATATTGGTCTGAGCCAAGCTGACCGTTAGGGGGAGGAAGGGGCGCATACTGGTCCCTGGGCACGCCGGCCCCCATATTGGTCTGAGCCAAGCTGACAGTTAGGGGGAGGAAGGGGCGCATACCGGTCCCTGGGCACGCCGGCCCCCATATTGGTCTGAGCCAAGCTGACAGTTAGGGGGAGGAAGGGGCGCATACCGGTCCCTGGGCACGCCGGCCCCCATATTGGTCTGAGCCAAGCTGACCGTTAGGGGGAGGAAGGGACGCATACCGGTCCCTGGGCACGCCGGCCCCCATATTGGTCTGAGCCAAGCTGACAGTTAGGGGGATTAAATAGTTACTGCCTACTCTGACCATGTTTGAAATATCTCTCCCCTCCTCTGTGGCCAGAGCTGGGAATAAAAGCACTTTTTTGCAGAAAAATTTAGCATTTTGTCTCGTGCTCCCCCCTATATATATTTTTCGATTGGCCTATAGATGTGGCTGTGGTCAGGAATAGCCAGAGCGAGGTGCCAATGGGCTCATCCGGGCAAGGGGCATTTGTACCCCAGCAGGGACCCCGCCAGTATGGGCCACAATGTTTAAATGGTTCTAGATCACTATCTGACCCAATTACTCAATGTAAGGTTCACATGCCCACCATGTTAAATGTTTCTAGATCACTAACTGACCCGTTTACTCAATGTAAGGTCCAGATGCCCACCATGTTACATGATTTTAGATCACTAACTGACCCATTTACTTAACTTAAGGTCCATATGCCCACCATGTTAAATGGTTCTAGATCACTAACTGACCCGTTTACTCAATGTAAGGTCCATATGCCCACCATGTTAAATGGTTCTAGATCACTAACTGACCCGTTTACTCAATGTACGGTTCATATGCCCACCATGTTAAATGGTTCTAGATCACTAACTGACCCATTTACTCAATGTAAGGTCCATATGCCCACCATGTTAAATGGTTCTAGATCACTAACTGACCCGTTTACTCAATGTAAGGTCCATATGCCCACCATGTTAAATGGTTCTAGATCCCTAACTGAGCAGTTTACTTAATGTAAGGTGCATATGCCCACCATGTTAAATGGTTCTAGATCACTAACTGACCAGTTGACTCAATGTAAGGTGCATATGCCCACCATGTTTAATGGTTCTAGATCACTAACTGACCCAATTACTCAATGTAAGGTTCATATGCCCACCATTTTAAATGGTTCTAGATCACTAACTGACCCAATTACTATAAGGTTCATATGCCCACTATGTTAAATGGTTACTCAATGTAAGGTTCATATGCCCACCATGTTAAATGGTTCTAGATCCCTAACTGACCAGTTGACTCAATGTAAGGTGCATATGCCCACCATGTTTAATGGTTCTAGATCACTAACTGACCCAATTACTCAATGTAAGGTTCATATGCCCACCATTTTAAATGGTTCTAGATCACTAACTGACCCAATTACTATAAGGTTCATATGCCCACTATGTTAAATGGTTACTCAATGTAAGGTTCATATGCCCACCATGTTAAATGGTTCTAGATCACAAACTGACCCGTTTACTCAATGTAAGGTTCATATGCCCACCATGTTAAATGGTTCTAGATCTGAGCGAAGCTGACAGTTAGATGAAATAGTTACTGCCTACTCTGTCCATGTTTGAAATATCTCTCCCCTCCTCATTGGCCAGAGCTGGGATTGAGGCCTATAGATGGGGCTGTGGTCAGGAATAGCCAGAGCGAGGTGCCAATGGGCTCATCCGGGCAAGGGGCATTTGTACCCCAGCAGGGACCCCGCCAGTATGGGCCACAATGTTTAGTACAGTAGCACCCCAATGGCATAAGGTGCAGCAGCCTTCGGGGATGGCAATGGATTCCTCTAAAAGGGAACCAGTACCAGGGTCATGGCCAAAGTACCATAGCGATCGTTCCTTCTGGGCATGGAGTTTTGGGCACTCCCTTATCCCTTGGCTTACTGGCACTGGTGGCTTGTTGGGCACAGCGAGAGTAGGTCAGATCATTTCTAATATAGGAATGAGGAATAGAATCAGCACCAATAATACGAGCGACTCCCACGTCGTTGAGGTCACACTTCCCCTTTAATGGAAAGAATACTGGGAATTCCACAATAGAACTTTCCTTCCTAGCGTGCAGAACGCTTGCCAGCCCGGAATGCTGGGGTGGCCGGCTGTCACAATCATCATTTCCATGCTAAAGGAACCTATTTTGGGAAACAATTTTCTCACAATTATGTATTTTCTACCTGGTGCTAATGGCACTTAGCTGTGTATCTCGTGATTAGAGTTGTGGGATTCTGTGAAAGCTCCGTGCATGGAACAGCTGTGTGTATATATATAATATAGTGAGTGTAATGGATTGGGCGGGGCTCTGTATGTCAGGGGCCCGGGGCTTTTGTTAGGGTCTCTACTAAACCCACCCTTTCCCTAACTCTTTTGTTATCACTGTGGGACTCCCCAGCCTTGGGCTTTTTTGGGGGGACTGGTTGTATTATGTAGGGCCGCACTTTCCCCTTCTAACATGGACCATCCCAGAGCGATTCCCATTCAGACTAAGTTTCCTGCCTCCTCTACAATTCCATTTTAAAGGGAAACTAAACCCCCAGAATGAATACGTAACCAACAGACAGTTTATATTATGTTAAGGGGCCTATTAAAGAATCTCCCCAAACTGGAATATATATATCAGTAAATATTGCCCTTTTACATCCTTTCCCTTCAGCCGCCATTTTGTGATGGGCTGTTTGATCAGCTGACAGGAAGTGATGCAGCTCTAACTGTAACAGGAAGTAGTGTGGGAGTAAAAGGCAGAACTCTGCCCATTCATTGGCTGATGGGGCCTAGCATGTATGTGTGCCTTGGCTTGTTTGTGTGCACTGTGACTCCTATGATCCCAGGGGGCGGCCCTTAGTACTTAAAATGGTTATGTAGGAGCCAATGGGAGCTGTCCTAGGGTTTGTTTTGCCGTCCATTCGCTTCCAGGTATTCCGAAGGTTGATAAATAGGCCCCTAAGTGTTTCGCAAGAAACCTGACGTCATGTGATGGGGCATTTGTTCCATTTATATTGGCCCTTGGGCTGACGCTTTATTCTCCCACAATGAAACCCCTACACATCATTCTGGGAAACGGGTAAGTGGCCTGGGTTGGGCTCCCCTGGGGCAATTCCATAATAATAATAATAATAATAATGATGATGTGAGCTGATTGGAGTAATGGGCACATTAGGGCTCAGAGAGGCTCGGCAGCCCCGGGCTGTTACGCTGGGGGGGGATTATAATTCTTGTTACTATAGGCAACAGGTTATACAGCCTCACAATTAGGCTTAATAATAAAAAAACGATAATAAGAAAGCAATTGGGGGAAACACTGAACTACACACAATACCAGAAAGCAATCTCCTGCAATACCATAAGCAACCACCATGGGGCAAAAATGCCTTCAAACTCTACTAGTACTGCTGGGGTTATTCTGTAGGCCAGTCCTTATGTTAGTCAAGTCAGTAGCCAGTGCTTAGGCCAGTCAGTAGGTCAGTGCTTAGGCCACTCAGTACGTCAGTGCTTAGGCCAGTCAGTAGGTCAGTGCTTAGGCCAGTCAGTAGGTCAGTGCTTAGGCCAGTCAGTAGGTCAGTGCTTAGGCCACTCAGTAGGTCAGTGCTTAGGCCACTCAGTATGTCAGTGCTTAGGCCAGTCAGTAGGTCAGTGCTTAGGCCAGTCAGTAGGTCAGTGCTTAGGCCACTCAGTATGTCAGTGCTTAGGCCAGTCAGTAGGCCAGTGCTTAGGCCACTCAGTAGGTCAGTGCTTAGGCCACTCAGTAGGTCAGTGCTTAGGCCAGTCAGTAGGTCAGTGCTTAGGCCACTCAGTAGGTCAGTGCTTAGGCCAGTCAGTAGGTCAGTGCTTAGGCCAGTCAGTAGGTCAGTGCTTAGGCCAGTCAGTAGGCCAGTCAGTTAGGCCACAGTCAGTAGGTCAGTGCTTAGGCCAGTCAGTAGGTCAGTGCCAGTCAGTAGGCCAGTGATTAGGCCAGTCAGTAGGTCAGTGCTAGGCCAGGCCAGTCAGGCAGTGCCAGTTAGGCCAGTGATTAGGCCAGTCAGTAGGCCAGTGCAGTTGGGTAAGTAGGCCAGTTCTAAGGTCAGGGCTTAGGCCAGTCAGTAGGCCAGTGATTAGGCCAGTCAGTAGGCCAGTCAGTAGGCCAGTGATTAGGCCAGTCAGTAGGCCAGTGATTAGGCCAGTCAGTAGGCCAGTGCTTATATAATTTAGTAGGCCAGTGATTAGGTTGTTTACAAGATGTATTATCCTATTGTACAGTCGGAGGATTATGATGCCTTGGAGGGCAGTATCTACCCCATAATGCTCCTGTTGGGCTCAGTACGTTTCATACAGGGATGTGGGGATGTCAATACTAGGGTTCTACAATACGTTCTACATTCTGTTCCCCAATCAACACTCAGCAACAGAAGACACGCCTCCAAATCCACCCTTACACCCGCCTCCTTATTTCCTGTGGGCCCTCCCCTTTTATCAATTAGGAGCCCGAACTGGAACAGATTAATCCCCTCCATTAATGATATCTCCCCTTTAAACTGATGCCTTTCCCTCCCCAATCTCCAAGCACTTTCCCTGTTTGTTTCCCTCTCTGTATATAAAGGGGCTGCTGAAATCAGAGCTATGGGGGGGGGAATAAATAAAGATATCTGGATAATGGAATAATATATAAAAGAAGAAATTTCCTGTTTATTTACAGAGAGGCAGCAACAGATCCAGTTAGAGGATTCAGATCTGATTACTAGGTCAGTAAATGGATTATTATGTCGGTATATGGGCCCCCCAGCTTTATTATAGGGGACAGACATGGTTGGACAGAGTAGGGCAGTGACTCAGTGAGTTCCGACTACTAATAAGTATATGGGGATTTCTAAGGTAAAACCCATTCACGGACTATAGAGGAATTCTAATGGGTCGGCTATTTCCTTATTGGTGCCCGTTGCTGCATTAATGGAGCCGTTATCATTCTATAAAGCTCAGGGTTCAACATGTTGGGCTGACCCCCTTGCCCAATATTTTAGTATTAAAGGAACAGTGATAAAGGAGACGTTGGCACGGCCCTGGCACGTATCTTCATTAGAGGCACATGGGTGCCAGGCATGGGCACAATTTCCCCAGGGGAGGCTAATCATGTTGGAAGTGAGGACCCCCACTAGGAAGACTTGGTATATTGACCAATAGTGATGGGGGGGCATCTGTACAGAGATGGGGGATCCATCAGTCATTGCTAAACCCATAGGGTCCAACAGGACTTCTCCCTGGGGGGGGGGGGGGGGCAGGGATATGAAATCATTATTCCATTTTATACTTTGATTTCATACAAATAAATTGATCATTAAGAACACTAATCCCCACAATATCCATTCAGCGCTGAGACCCTCCAGCCGCCCCCTTAATATTCCCAAAATGCCGACGACAATCCGTTCCCCCCTCGGATCCGTTCATTGTGCCGAGCTCCATATAAACGAGACTTTGTGCTCGGCGGGGGATTCTGATTGCTTTTTCAGCCCTTAAACCCCCAGCGCTAATCTTGCTGGAACTCATTGAGAGCGCGGCTTTGCTGCGTGTATTTAATCATGATTCCGCATGTAATCCCTATGATCCCATGTATTCCTGCTATTGTGTGGGTGCTGCTGTGTGGGTGGGTGGGGGGGGCATTGGGTGCCAGGGATGATAGGTGGCACAGCACCGTGCAACTGTAATTTTAAAAAAACCCAATATCCTTGAATTCTGCACTAGGGGGCACATTACACAGCACATATAATTGGGGGGTTGTATTTGAATCAAATCCTAGTCAGTTGTCCCAATTTGCCCCAAGCAAATTCCCTACAGAGATGGGCGACACAGACTTCAGCTTTGAGTATGATGTAGAGAGTCATATTCTGAGACAATTTCCAATTGGTCTTCATTTTTTATTAGTTATTTCACTTTTTGTTCAGCAGTTGTCATGTTGCTAGGGTCCCAATTAGCTTAGCAACCAGGCAGTGGTTTGAATGAGAGACTGGTATATGAATAGAGGAGGGGCTGAATAGAAAGATAAGGAATAAAAAGTAACAGTAACAATAAAACCGGAGCCTCACAGAGAGAGACAGGCAGACAGAGAGACAGACAGACAGAGAGACAGACAGAGAGACAGACAGACAGAGAGACAGACAGACAGACAGAGAGACAGACAGGCAGACAGAGAGATAGACAGACAGACAGACAGAGAGACAGACAGACAGAAAGAGAGACAGACAGAGAGACAGACAGACAGACAGAGAGACAGACAGACAGACAGAGAGACAGACAGACAGAAAGAGAGACAGACAGAGAGACAGACAGACAGACAGACAGAGAGATAGACAGACAGACAGACAGACAGACAGAAAGAGAGACAGACAGAGAGACAGACAGACAGACAGACAGAGAGACAGACAGACAGACAGACAGACAGACAGAGAGACAGACAGGCAGACAGAGAGACAGACATACAGAGAGACAGACATACAGAGAGACATACAGAGAGACAGACGGACAAAAATACAGAGAGAGAGGCAGACACAGAGACAGACAGACAGACAGACAGAGAGACAGACAGACAGAGAGAGAGACAGACAGAGAGACAGACAGACAGAGAGATAGACAGACAGAGAGACAGACAGGCAGACAGAGAGACAGACATACAGAGAGACAGACATACAGAGAGACAGACGGACAAAAATACAGAGAGAGAGGCAGACACAGAGACAGACAGACAGGCAGACAGAGAGACAGACAGAGAGACAGACAGACAGAGAGAGACAGACAGAGAGACAGGCAGACAGAGAGACAGACATACAGAGAGACAGACATACAGAGAGACAGGCAGACAGAGAGACAGACGGACAAAAATACAGGGAGAGAGGCAGACACAGAGACAGACAGACAGGCAGACAGAGAGACAGACAGAGAGACAGACAGACAGAGAGACAGGCATACAGAGAGATAGACAGACAGAGAGACAGGCAGACAGACAGACAGAGAGACAGGCAGACAGAGAGACAGACATACAGAGAGACAGGCAGACAGAGAGACAGACAGAAAGACAGACAGGCAGACAGAGAGTACAGAGAGAGAGACAGACAGACACAGAGAGAGGCAAACAGAGAGACAGACAGACAGGCAGAAAGAGAGACAGGCAGAAAGAGAGACCGACAGACAGAGAGACAGGCAGACAGAGAGATAGACAGACAGAGAGACAGACAGACAGACAGAGAGACAGACAGAGAGACAGGCATACAGAGAGATAGACAGACAGAGAGACAGGCAGACAGACAGACAGAGAGACAGGCAGACAGAGAGACAGACAGAGAGACAGGCATACAGAGAGATAGACAGACAGAGAGACAGGCAGACAGACAGACAGAGAGACAGGCAGACAGAGAGACAGAGAGAGAGACAGACAGACACAGAGAGAGGCAAACAGAGAGACAGACAGGCAGAAAGAGAGACAGGCAGAAAGAGAGACCGACAGACAGAGAGACAGGCAGACAGAGAGATAGACAGACAGAGAGACAGACAGACTGAGAGACAGACAGAGAGACAGACAGACAGAGAGAAAGGCAGAGAGAGAGACAGACAGACAGACTGAAAGACAGACAGAGAGACAGTGGCCAGAAGGACCTGACAGGGAAGGGAGCAGCTAGAGGCCCAGTGAAGGGTTCAGATGTTTCCAGTTAGACAGGTTGGGCCCATCCATTACACACAGTGGGGGGTAAAACAACCAACGAGCAGCCGTGTAATTAGTGTGACAGCTCTGTCCCATCTCCTGACAAACTGTCTGTCTGTGTATATTTATTGCCCCCACCCCAGAGAGAAAGCAGCCCATTCCAACCCACAAGTTACCCTCAGTCTCAGCTCAGTCTCATCTCCGGCTCCATCTCTGTTATTGTGATTCGGCATTTGCCTTTATGTATGGACTCCCAGATGGGCCGAGACATATACAGACAATGAGATGTTATACTGAAGCGCGGGGAGCCCACACTTTGTACGTTCAGTTCATGTTTCACAGGGGGTCTCAGCCTGGGAGAAGGTCAACGGTTCCCTAATCAACGTGTTCCTGCTCAGTGTGATGGTTAATTCCATGGAGAAAGCTCCACCGCTCTGTGATATTTAAGTCTCACTGAGGGTTCTTTCTGGGGGTCATTAGGATCCCTACTCTAGGAGTCAGTAAGATCTCTATGATACTGAGGGTTCACTGTAGGAGTCAGTAAGATCTCTATGATACTGAGGGTTCACTGTAGGAGTCAGTAAGATCTCTATGGTACTGAGGGTTCACTGTAGGAGTCAGTAAGATCTCTGTGGTACTGAGGGTTCACTGTAGGAGTGAGTAAGATCTCTATGGTACTGAGGATTCACTCTAGGAGTCAGTAAGATCTCTGTGGTACTGAGGGTTCACTGTAGGAGTGAGTAAGATCTCTATGGTACTGAGGGTTCACTGTAGGAGTCAGTAAGATCTCTATGGTACTGAGGGTTCACTGTAGGAGTCAGTAAGATCTCTGTGGTACTGAGGGTTCACTGTAGGAGTGAGTAAGATCTCTATGGTACTGAGGATTCACTCTAGGAGTCAGTAAGATCTCTGTGGTACTGAGGGTTCACTGTAGGAGTGAGTAAGATCTCTATGGTACTGAGGGTTCACTGTAGGTCAGTAAGATCTCTATGGTACTGAGGGTTCACTGTAGGAGTCAGTAAGATCTCTATGGTACTGAGGGTTCACTGTAGGAGTCAGTAAGATCTCTCTATGGTACTGAGGGTTCACTGTAGGAGTCAGTAAGATCTCTGTGGTACTGAGGGTTCACTGTAGGAGTGAGTAAGATCTCTATGGTACTGAGGGTTCACTGTAGGAGTCAGTAAGATCTCTGTGGTACTGAGGGTTCAATGTAGGAGTCAGTAAGATCTCTGTGGTACTGAGGGTTCACTGTAGGAGTCAGTAAGATCTCTGTGGTACTGAGGGTTCACTGTAGGAGTCAGTAAGATCTCTATGGTACTGAGGGTTCACTGTAGGAGTCAGTAAGATCTCTATGGTACTGAAGGTTCACTGTAGGAGTCAGTAAGATCTCTATGGTACTGAGGGTTCACTGTAGGAGTCAGTAAGATCTCTATGGTACTGAGGGTTCACTGTAGGAGTCAGTAAGATCTCTATGGTACTGAGGGTTCACTGTAGGAGTCAGTAAGATCTCTGTGGTACTGAGGGTTCACTGTAGGAGTCAGCAAGATCTCTGTGGTACTGAGGGTTCACTGTAGGAGTCAGTAAGATCTCTATGGTACTGAGGGTTCACTGTAGGAGTCAGTAAGATCTCTGTGGTACTGAGGGTTCACTGTAGGAGTCAGTAAGATCTCTATGGTACTGAGGGTTCACTCTAGGAGTCAGTAAGATCTCTATGGTACTGAGGGTTCACTGTAGGAGTGAGTAAGATCTCTGTGGTACTGAGGGTTCACTCTAGGAGTCAGTAAGATCTCTGTGGTACTGAGGGTTCACTGTAGGAGTCAGTAAGATCTCTATGGTACTGAGGGTTCACTGTAGGAGTCAGTAAGAGCTCTGTGGTACTGAGGGTTCACTGTAGGAGTCAGTAAGATCTCTATGGTACTGAGGGTTCACTGTAGGAGTGAGTAAGATCTCTGTGGTACTGAGGGTTCACTGTAGGAGTCAGTAAGATCTCTATGGTACTGAGGGTTCACTGTAGGAGTCTCTGTGGTACTGAGGGGAGTCAGTAAGTGAGTTCACTGTAGGAGTCAGTAAGATCTCTATGGTACTGAGGGTTCACTGTAGGAGTCAGTAAGATCTCTATGGTACTGAGGGTTCACTCTAGGAGTCAGTAAGATCTCTATGGTACTGAGGGTTCACTCTAGGAGTCAGTAAGATCTCTGTGGTACTGAGGGTTCACTCTAGGAGTCAGTAAGATCTCTGTGGTACTGAGGGTTCACTGTAGGAGTCAGTAAGATCACTGTGGTACTGAGGGTTCACTGTAGGAGTCAGTAAGATCTCTGTGGTACTGAGGGTTCACTGTAGGAGTCAGTAAGATCTCTGTGGTACTGAGGGTTCACTCTAGGAGTCAGTAAGATCTCTATGGTACTGAGGGTTCACTGTAGGAGTCAGTAAGATCTCTATGGTACTGAGGGTTCACTGTAGGAGTCGGGTAAGATCTCTGTGGTACTGAGGGTTCACTGTAGGAGTCGGCAAGATCTCTGTGGTACTGAGGGTTCACTGTAGGAGTCAGCAAGATCTCTGTGGTACTGAGGGTTCACTGTAGGAGTGAAGTAAGATCTCAATGGTACTGAGGGTTCACTGTAGGAGTCAGTAAGATCTCTATGGTACTGAGGGTTCACTCTAGGAGTCAGTAAGATCTCTGTGGTACTGAGGGTTCACTGTAGGAGTCAGTAAGATCTCTATGGTACTGAGGGTTCACTGTAGGAGTCAGTAAGATCTCTATGGTACTGAGGGTTCACTGTAGGAGTCAGTAAGATCTCTATGGTACTGAGGGTTCACTGTAGGAGTCAGTAAGATCTCTATGGTACTGAGGGTTCACTGTAGGAGTCAGTAAGATCTTTATGGTACTGAGGGTTCACTGTAGGAGTCAGTAAGATCTCTATGGTACTGAGGGTTCACTGTAGGAGTCAGTAAGATCTCTGTGGTACTGAGGGTTCACTCTAGGAGTCAGTAAGATCTCTATGGTACTGAGGGTTCACTCTAGGAGTCAGTAAGATCTCTGATCCTCTCATATTAGGGGTTCATTCTATGACTTCTCTGGGTGACTGGGTGTGTAGTTTGGTAACAGTAATTATTATGGTCCATATGATGGCGGATATTCATTCTGTGAGCCGGCCAATCCACAGAGCTGGATACACACTACGCACTATGGCGCCGCCATCCATCCCCCTGACCAGTACCAGGCAGCACTGGGATTGAATTAGGAGAATAAGTTCTTGTTCATCCCTGACACTAACAAACCGACTGACTGAAACCTTTCCGGGAACATTAGTGCAATTCCCTGACCCACAGCCACTCAGTAAGTCACCAATATATTTAGCCGCCACCGACGCCGGCGCTCCCATTGTGCCACTTCATTCCGCTGTTTTATATCTCTATCCGTAAGGTCAGTAAAATTCAGTCAAAAAAAAATGAAAATGGCATGGCAAACGGATCACTCACATTGGCTGTAAAAGTCTCCATCTGGAACATTACCAGGCACCGGCTCTGCCCCGACACTCAAGGTTACCGATCCGTCATCCGATATCTCTCAGCCAACTCTGGGCAAAACGACAGGGGAAAGAGTAGCACCGGCCTGATATATAGGCACAGGTTACTGCCTTCTCTTAGCATACATTTCCTATAGTGTCTGTCTATCTGCAGCCTTGTGCCTTTATATGGGGGCACAGAACCCCTCAGTGACTGCTAATATCCTTATCATTTACAGTAGGGGGTACATTATCCCTTATAATACATGAGTGATACTCAGAGTTCCCTGTATAACTCAGCCTGCAGCCTTGTGCCTTTATATGGGGGGCACAGAACCCCTCAGTGACTGCTAATATCCTTATCATTTACAGTAGGGGGTACATTATCCCTTATAATACATGAGTGATACTCAGAGTTCCCTGTATAACTCAGCCTGCAGCCTTGTGCCTTTATATGGGGGCACAGAACCCCTCAGTGACTGCTAATATCCTTATCATTTACAGTAGGGGTACATTATCCCTTATAATACATGAGTGATACTCAGAGTTCCCTGTATAACTCAGCCTGCAGCCTTGTGCCTTTATATGGGGGGCACAGAACCCCTCAGTGACTGCTAATATCCTTATCATTTACAGTAGGGGGTACATTATCCCTTATAATACATGAGTGATACTCAGAGTTCCCTGTATAACTCAGCCTGCAGCCTTGTGCCTTTATATGGGGGGCACAGAACCCCTCAGTGACTGCTAATATCCTTATCATTTACAGTAGGGGGTACATTATCCCTTATAATACATGAGTGATACTCAGAGTTCCCTGTATAACTCAGCCTGCAGCCTTGTGCCTTTATATGGGGGGCACAGAACCCCTCAGTGACTGCTCATATCCTTATCATTTACAGTAGGGGGTACAGGACAGTACATATAAAGGGGAACTAATGATTTATGGATTGCTAGAATAGGTGCCTAATATCCATTACACTCTAACTTAAATCTAATTCGCCGGCACCACATAGAGGAGTTTAATTTTCCGAGAGTGACAGTCTGTGAGCAGCACGTTGGGGTGTGAGCTCCGGTTACAGTGAGTCGGGGGGGGGGGGCTCATTGCTGAACCCCCAGTCTGTGCTGCGTAATCCTGTGACTCACTGTATTCTGTCTCTCTGGGAATTATTCACTCGCTGTTTATGGGCTGTTACTTTAGACAGAGGGAATGTTCCGTGCGCAGATAGAGCGTAACTCCCTGCGTGGCTCTCTCATCCCTGGCAGCCAACCCCCAGCGCAGTACATACTGACGTCTGTACCGTACGCTCCCTTATATTTATATTCATGTGGGTCATTCCTCATATTATGAAGGTTGGAGCCTCTCAACCCTGTGCCCAAACCTGCCCAACTGCACTTGGACCTGGGGGGTACCTAGCCATATCCTGGGCAGTGTTATTTCCTGGAGGGTACCTAGCCACATCCCAGGGCAGTAAGCCTTATTTCCTGGGGGGTACCTAGCCACATCCCAGGGCAGTAAGTGTTATTCCTGGGGGGGGTACCTAGCCACATCCCAGGGCAGTAAGTGTTATTTCCTGGGGGGTACCTAGCCACATCCCAGGGTAGTAAGTGTTATTTCCTGGGGGGTACCTAGCCATATCCTGGGGCAGTGTTATTTCCTGGGGGGTACCTAGCCATATCCCAGGGCACTAAGTGTTATTTCCTGGGGGGTACCTACCCATATCCGGGGCAGTAAGTGTTATTTCCTGGGGGGTACCTAGCCATATCCCAGGGTAGTAAGTGTTATTTCCTGGGGGGTACCTAGCCATATCCCGGGGCAGTAAGTGTTATTTCCTGGGGGGTACCTAGCCATATCCCGGGGCAGTAAGTGTTATTTCCTGGGGGGTACCTACCCATATCCCGGGGCAGTAAGTGTTATTTCCTGGGGGGTACCTAGCCATATCCCAGGGTAGTAAGTGTTATTTCCTGGGGGGTACCTAGCCATATCCTGGGGCAGTAAATGTTATTTCCTGGGGGTACCTAGCCATATCCCGGGGTAGTAAGTGTTATTTCCTGGGGGGTACCTAGCCATATCCCAGGGCAGTAAGTGTTATTTCCTGGGGGGTACCTACCCATATCCCGGGGCAGTAAGTGTTATTTCCTGGGGGGTACCTAGCCATATCCAGGGGCACTAAGTGTTATTTCCTGGCGGGTACCTACCCATATCCCGGGGCAGTAAGTGTTATTTCCTGGGGGTACCTAGCCATATCCCGGGGCAGTAAGTGTTATTCCCTGGGGGTACCTAGCCATATCCCGGGGCAGCCTATACCATTTCCTGGGGGGTACCTACCCATATCCCAGGGCAGTAAGTGTTATTTCCTGGCGGGTACCTAGCCTATACCATTTCATACACTGTGGTGCCAGGTGAGACCCTACATTAGGTGCCACATTACCAGGAGGGGTGGGTAAGTTTTGGTTCTAGCGCCACACACTGAAGGGGCACCAGTAGGTTCTTTGCCCCAGTCCTTTCTTGGGATGGCCGTTCCCGTTATCCCCGCCCATACAGGCTCTGCAAATCCCCAGATTCCACCCTTAATACTTGGCCCGGACCTCCCTCCAACTTGCCAATGGTAGAGTTGAGGTCTTCTCCTTCCAGCTCCACCTCCTGGTGTCCTGCTGAGTAATCTATGGATACGTTCTTTCATGTTCCCAACATTATCAGAGAGAGTCCTACTGGGCCCAGCCAAAGACAGTTCCCAGCAGCTGTCTCTTATTTACACCACAGGCCTACGTGACATCAATAAGAGAGAGTGCACCGTGGATGTTGCGTTCTTTAGAAGCCCTAGGAGGCCCAGTCATGATGTTCTTGTAGAGGCCTACTGTGTATTCATCCATCTTCCCATTGACGTTGGAGGCCGGAGCTTCTCTTTGATAGGCTCGTGTCTAGTATCTCCGACTGATGAACTATTTCCTTTGATCTCCATGCAAGTCCCACGTTCTACTAATTAGAGCGGTGGGCACGGAGCGGAGATGCCCCGGAGGCCAAAGCTGAGTTTGATATTGAGGAGCAAGGTCTTTAGTCGGTGGGGGGGGGGGGGGGGGAAATATATAATATATTTGAGTAAATATGTAAAATATGTGCCTTTTGCCAGTTCCCTGGATAAACACGGTAATTAGAGGGAGGAAGGTGCTGACGAGGCATCTGTGCATCAATGGCCGCCGGCCGCGGGCTCCTGAGGGGATGTTTATAGAAAGAAAGAGAGATTTGTATACAGAGGACATGTGCAGCCTGACCCATATTCCCGCCACCGGCTGCGCTCTAACAGGCTGCTTGGGCCGGTGACGGGTACTTGGCAATGAGACATAGAAATGTGCTATGCAAGTTTTACTTCCCCTTTAAAGTAGTGCCGATAATATATCTATATATCTATATACCCAGCGCTGTTCTATAGAGTGAGCTTGGCTCCAGGAGGTGCTGGTTCTGTCCCAGCTAAATCAGTCATCAGCACCACTTGGTGGATACGGACCCTGCCCCCGACGCGGTGGGACTGGGGGGCCAACGTACAGCATTGTTATGGCCGGAGCACTTTGCATTTGATCCCCTCTCGTTCCTCCTTAATGAGGGTGTCGGTGCCATGGGGTGAGGGCTAATAAATCATCATAAAGTGCTTTTAACATTCCGCCCCCCCCCCCGTCACAGGGGCTCACACTCTAATCTACTGGGAATGGGGAGATCGCTATCTGCGCCCATTAACCCCCGGCAGGGAACACTTGGCTGGAACCCCCACTGTATCGCTGGGGAGAAAGGAGATAATGATCTGTGTATTTTCCACTGGGTGAGTGGCACCGGGGGGCCCACTGTGTGTGGGAGAATCTCAAGTGGGTTGGATGAGTTACGAACTACAGACATGAATATCGATAATAGTGTGATAGTGGGACAAGATGGAGACAGTAGGGCAAGATGGAGACAGTAGGGCAAGATGGAGACAGTAGGACAAGATGGAGACAGTAGGACAAGATGGAGACAGTAGGACAAGATGGAGACAGTAGGACAAGATGGAGACAGTAGGGCAAGATGGAGACAGTAGGACAAGATGGGGACAGTAGGGCAAGATGGAGACAGTAGGGCAAGATGGAGACAGTAGGACAAGATGTAGACAGTAGGGCAAGATGGAGACAGTAGGGCAAGATGGAGACAGTAGGACAAAATGGGGACAGTAGGACAAGATGGAGACAGTAGGGCAAGATGGGGACAGTAGGGACAAGATGGAGACAGTAGGGCAAGATGGAGACAGTAGGGCAAGATGGGGACAGTAGGGCAAGATGGAGCTGCCTTCTATATTGGGGGCACAGAACCCCTCAGTGACTGCTAATATCCTTATCATTCTACAGTAGGGGGTACATTATCCCTTATAATACATGAGTGATACTCAGAGTTCCCTGTATAACTCAGCCTGCAGCCTTGTGCCTTTATATGGGGCACAGAAAACCCCTCAGTGACTGCTAATATCCTTATCATTTACAGTAGGGGGTACATTATCCCTTATAATACATGAGTGATACTCAGAGTTCCCTGTATAACTCAGCCTGCAGCCTTGTGCCTTTTATATGGGGGGCACAGAACCCCTCAGTGACTGCTAATATCCTTATCATTTACAGTAGGGGGTACATTATCCCTTATATACATGAGTGATACTCAGAGTTCCCTGTATAACTCAGCCTGCAGCCTTGTGCCTTTATATGGGGGCACAGAACCCCTCAGTGACTGCTCAATATCCTTATCATTTACAGTAGGGGGTCAGGACAGTACTATATGAAAGGGTGAACTAATATTTATGGATTGCTATGAATAGGTGCCTAATATCCATTACACTCTAACTTAAATCTAATTCGCCGGCACCGACATAGAGGAGTTTTAATTTCCGAGAGTGACAGTCTGTGAGCAGCACGTTGGGGTGTGAGCTCCGGTTACAGTGAGTCGGGGGGGGGGGGCTCATTGCTGAACCCCCAGTCTGTGTGCTGCGTATCTGTGACTCACTGTATTCTGTCTCTCTGGGAATTATTCACTCGCTGTTTATGGGCTGTTACTTTAGACAGAGGGAATGTTCCGTGCGCAGATAGAGCGTAACTCCCTGCGTGGCTCTCTCATCCCTGGCAGCCAACCCCAGCGCAGTACATACTGACGTCTGTACCGTCGCTCCCTTATATTTATATTCATGTGGGTCATTCTCATATTATGAAGGTTGGAGCCTCTCAACCCTGTGCCCAAACCTGCCCAACTGCACTTGGACCTGGGGGGTACCTAGCCATATCCTGGGCAGTGTTATTTTCCTGGAGGGTACCTAGCCACATCCCAGGGCAGTAAGCCTTATTCTCCTGGGGGGTACCTAGCCACATCCAGGGCAGTAAGTGTTATTTCTGGGGGGGTACCTAGCCACATCCCAGGGCAGTAAGTGTTTATTTCCTGGGGGGGGTACCTAGCCACATCCCAGGGTAGTAAGTGTTATTTCCTGGGGGGTACCTAGCCATATCCTGGGGCAGTGTTATTTCCTGGGGGTACCTAGCCATATCCCAGGGCACTAAAGTGTGTTATTTCCTGGGGGTACCACACATATCCCGCGGGCAGTAAGTGTTTATTTCCTGGGGGGTACCTAGCCATATCCAGGGTAGTAAGATGTTTATCCTCGCTGGGGGGGTATATCCCATATGGGCCATATCGGGCTGGTATATTTGGTCCTGGCGGGTACCTAGCCCATATCCCCGGGGCAGTAGAGTAGTCTCTGTGGTACTGAGGGTTCACTGTAGGAGTCAGTAAGATCTCTATGGTACTGAGGGTTCACTGTAGGAGTCAGTAAGATCTCTGTGGTACTGAGGGTTCACTGTAGGAGTCAGTAAGATCTCTATGGTACTGAGGGTTCACTCTAGGAGTCAGTAAGATCTCTATGGTACTGAGGGTTCACTGTAGGAGTGAGTAAGATCTCTGTGGTACTGAGGGTTCACTCTAGGAGTCAGTAAGATCTCTGTGGTACTGAGGGTTCACTGTAGGAGTCAGTAAGATCTCTATGGTACTGAGGGTTCACTGTAGGAGTCAGTAAGAGCTCTGTGGTACTGAGGGTTCACTGTAGGAGTCAGTAAGATCTCTATGGTACTGAGGGTTCACTGTAGGAGTGAGTAAGATCTCTGTGGTACTGAGGGTTCACTGTAGGAGTCAGTAAGATCTCTATGGTACTGAGGGTTCACTGTAGGAGTGAGTAAGATCTCTGTGGTACTGAGGGTTCACTCTAGGAGTCAGTAAGATCTCTATGGTACTGAGGGTTCACTGTAGGAGTCAGTAAGATCTCTATGGTACTGAGGGTTCACTGTAGGAGTCAGTAAGATCTCTATGGTACTGAGGGTTCACTCTAGGAGTCAGTAAGATCTCTATGGTACTGAGGGTTCACTCTAGGAGTCAGTAAGATCTCTGTGGTACTGAGGGTTCACTCTAGGAGTCAGTAAGATCTCTGTGGTACTGAGGGTTCACTGTAGGAGTCAGTAAGATCTCTGTGGTACTGAGGGTTCACTGTAGGAGTCAGTAAGATCTCTGTGGTACTGAGGGTTCACTGTAGGAGTCAGTAAGATCTCTGTGGTACTGAGGGTTCACTCTAGGAGTCAGTAAGATCTCTATGGTACTGAGGGTTCACTGTAGGAGTCAGTAAGATCTCTATGGTACTGAGGGTTCACTGTAGGAGTCGGTAAGATCTCTATGGTACTGAGGGTTCACTGTAGGAGTCGGTAAGATCTCTGTGGTACTGAGGGTTCACTGTAGGAGTCAGCAAGATCTCTGTGGTACTGAGGGTTCACTGTAGGAGTCAGTAAGATCTCTGTGGTACTGAGGGTTCACTGTAGGAGTGAGTAAGATCTCAATGGTACTGAGGGTTCACTGTAGGAGTCAGTAAGATCTCTATGGTACTGAGGGTTCACTCTAGGAGTCAGTAAGATCTCTGTGGTACTGAGGGTTCACTGTAGGAGTCAGTAAGATCTCTATGGTACTGAGGGTTCACTGTAGGAGTCAGTAAGATCTCTATGGTACTGAGGGTTCACTGTAGGAGTCAGTAAGATCTCTATGGTACTGAGGGTTCACTGTAGGAGTCAGTAAGATCTCTATGGTACTGAGGGTTCACTGTAGGAGTCAGTAAGATCTTTATGGTACTGAGGGTTCACTGTAGGAGTCAGTAAGATCTCTATGGTACTGAGGGTTCACTGTAGGAGTCAGTAAGATCTCTGTGGTACTGAGGGTTCACTCTAGGAGTCAGTAAGATCTCTATGGTACTGAGGGTTCACTCTAGGAGTCAGTAAGATCTCTGATCCTCTCATATTAGGGGTTCATTCTATGACTTCTCTGGGTGACTGGGTGTGTAGTTTGGTAACAGTAATTATTATGGTCCATATGATGGCGGATATTCATTCTGTGAGCCGGCCAATCCACAGAGCTGGATACACACTACGCACTATGGCGCCGCCATCCATCCCCCTGACCAGTACCAGGCAGCACTGGGATTGAATTAGGAGAATAAGTTCTTGTTCATCCCTGACACTAACAAACCGACTGACTGAAACCTTTCCGGGAACATTAGTGCAATTCCCTGACCCACAGCCACTCAGTAAGTCACCAATATATTTAGCCGCCACCGACGCCGGCGCTCCCATTGTGCCACTTCATTCCGCTGTTTTATATCTCTATCCGTAAGGTCAGTAAAATTCAGTCAAAAAAAAATGAAAATGGCATGGCAAACGGATCACTCACATTGGCTGTAAAAGTCTCCATCTGGAACATTACCAGGCACCGGCTCTGCCCCCGACACTCAAGGTTACCGATCCGTCATCCGATATCTCTCAGCCAACTCTGGGCAAAACGACAGGGGAAAGAGTAGCACCGGCCTGATATATAGGCACAGGTTACTGCCTTCTCTTAGCATACATTTCCTATAGTGTCTGTCTATCTGCAGCCTTGTGCCTTTATATGGGGGGCACAGAACCCCTCAGTGACTGCTAATATCCTTATCATTTACAGTAGGGGGTACATTATCCCTTATAATACATGAGTGATACTCAGAGTTCCCTGTATAACTCAGCCTGCAGCCTTGTGCCTTTATATGGGGGGCACAGAACCCCTCAGTGACTGCTAATATCCTTATCATTTACAGTAGGGGGTACATTATCCCTTATAATACATGAGTGATACTCAGAGTTCCCTGTATAACTCAGCCTGCAGCCTTGTGCCTTTATATGGGGGCACAGAACCCCTCAGTGACTGCTAATATCCTTATCATTTACAGTAGGGGGTACATTATCCCTTATAATACATGAGTGATACTCAGAGTTCCCTGTATAACTCAGCCTGCAGCCTTGTGCCTTTATATGGGGGGCACAGAACCCCTCAGTGACTGCTAATATCCTTATCATTTACAGTAGGGGGTACATTATCCCTTATAATACATGAGTGATACTCAGAGTTCCCTGTATAACTCAGCCTGCAGCCTTGTGCCTTTATATGGGGGGCACAGAACCCCTCAGTGACTGCTAATATCCTTATCATTTACAGTAGGGGGTACATTATCCCTTATAATACATGAGTGATACTCAGAGTTCCCTGTATAACTCAGCCTGCAGCCTTGTGCCTTTATATGGGGGGCACAGAACCCCTCAGTGACTGCTCATATCCTTATCATTTACAGTAGGGGGTACAGGACAGTACATATAAAGGGGAACTAATGATTTATGGATTGCTAGAATAGGTGCCTAATATCCATTACACTCTAACTTAAATCTAATTCGCCGGCACCACATAGAGGAGTTTAATTTTCCGAGAGTGACAGTCTGTGAGCAGCACGTTGGGGTGTGAGCTCCGGTTACAGTGAGTCGGGGGGGGGGGGGCTCATTGCTGAACCCCCAGTCTGTGCTGCGTAATCCTGTGACTCACTGTATTCTGTCTCTCTGGGAATTATTCACTCGCTGTTTATGGGCTGTTACTTTAGACAGAGGGAATGTTCCGTGCGCAGATAGAGCGTAACTCCCTGCGTGGCTCTCTCATCCCTGGCAGCCAACCCCCAGCGCAGTACATACTGACGTCTGTACCGTACGCTCCCTTATATTTATATTCATGTGGGTCATTCCTCATATTATGAAGGTTGGAGCCTCTCAACCCTGTGCCCAAACCTGCCCAACTGCACTTGGACCTGGGGGGTACCTAGCCATATCCTGGGGCAGTGTTATTTCCTGGAGGGTACCTAGCCACATCCCAGGGCAGTAAGCCTTATTTCCTGGGGGGTACCTAGCCACATCCCAGGGCAGTAAGTGTTATTTCCTGGGGGGGGTACCTAGCCACATCCCAGGGCAGTAAGTGTTATTTCCTGGGGGGGGGTACCTAGCCACATCCCAGGGTAGTAAGTGTTATTTCCTGGGGGGTACCTAGCCATATCCTGGGGCAGTGTTATTTCCTGGGGGGTACCTAGCCATATCCCAGGCACTAAGTGTTATTTCCTGGGGGGTACCTACCCATATCCCGGGGCAGTAAGTGTTATTTCCTGGGGGGTACCTAGCCATATCCCAGGGTAGTAAGTGTTATTTCCTGGGGGGTACCTAGCCATATCCCGGGGCAGTAAGTGTTATTTCCTGGGGGGTACCTAGCCATATCCCGGGGCAGTAAGTGTTATTTCCTGGGGGGTACCTACCCATATCCCGGGGCAGTAAGTGTTATTTCCTGGGGGGTACCTAGCCATATCCCAGGGTAGTAAGTGTTATTTCCTGGGGGGTACCTAGCCATATCCTGGGGCAGTAAATGTTATTTCCTGGGGGGTACCTAGCCATATCCCGGGGTAGTAAGTGTTATTTCCTGGGGGGTACCTAGCCATATCCCAGGGCAGTAAGTGTTATTTCCTGGGGGGTACCTACCCATATCCCGGGGCAGTAAGTGTTATTTCCTGGGGGGTACCTAGCCATATCCAGGGGCACTAAGTGTTATTTCCTGGCGGGTACCTACCCATATCCCGGGGCAGTAAGTGTTATTTCCTGGGGGGTACCTAGCCATATCCCGGGGCAGTAAGTGTTATTCCCTGGGGGGTACCTAGCCATATCCCGGGGCAGCCTATACCATTTCCTGGGGGGTACCTACCCATATCCCAGGGCAGTAAGTGTTATTTCCTGGCGGGTACCTAGCCTATACCATTTCATACACTGTGGTGCCAGGTGAGACCCTACATTAGGTGCCACATTACCAGGAGGGGTGGGTAAGTTTTGGTTCTAGCGCCACACACTGAAGGGGCACCAGTAGGTTCTTTGCCCCAGTCCTTTCTTGGGATGGCCGTTCCCGTTATCCCCGCCCATACAGGCTCTGCAAATCCCCAGATTCCACCCTTAATACTTGGCCCGGACCTCCCTCCAACTTGCCAATGGTAGAGTTGAGGTCTTCTCCTTCCAGCTCCACCTCCTGGTGTCCTGCTGAGTAATCTATGGATACGTTCTTTCATGTTCCCAACATTATCAGAGAGAGTCCTACTGGGCCCAGCCAAAGACAGTTCCCAGCAGCTGTCTCTTATTTACACCACAGGCCTACGTGACATCAATAAGAGAGAGTGCACCGTGGATGTTGCGTTCTTTAGAAGCCCTAGGAGGCCCAGTCATGATGTTCTTGTAGAGGCCTACTGTGTATTCATCCATCTTCCCATTGACGTTGGAGGCCGGAGCTTCTCTTTGATAGGCTCGTGTCTAGTATCTCCGACTGATGAACTATTTCCTTTGATCTCCATGCAAGTCCACGTTCTACTAATTAGAGCGGTGGGCACGGAGCGGAGATGCCCCGGAGGCCAAAGCTGAGTTTGATATTGAGGAGGCAAGGTCTTTAGTCGGTGGGGGGGGGGGGGAGGAAATATATAATATATTTGAGTAAATATGTAAAATATGTGCCTTTTGCCAGTTCCCTGGATAAACACGGTAATTAGAGGGAGGAAGGTGCTGACGAGGCATCTGTGCATCAATGGCCGCCGGCCGCGGGCTCCTGAGGGGATGTTTATAGAAAGAAAGAGAGATTTGTATACAGAGGACATGTGCAGCCTGACCCATATTCCCGCCACCGCTGCGCTCTAACAGGCTGCTTGGCCGGTGACGGGTACTTGGCAATGAGACATAGAAATGTGCTATGCAAGTTTTACTTCCCCTTTAAAGTAGTGCCGATAATATATCTATATATCTATATACCCAGCGCTGTTCTATAGAGTGAGCTTGGCTCCAGGAGGTGCTGGTTCTGTCCCAGCTAAATCAGTCATCAGCACCACTTGGTGGATACGGACCCTGCCCCCGACGCGGTGGGACTGGGGGGCCAACGTACAGCATTGTTATGGCCGGAGCACTTTGCATTTGATCCCCTCTCGTTCCTCCTTAATGAGGGTGTCGGTGCCATGGGGTGAGGGCTAATAAATCATCATAAAGTGCTTTTAACATTCCGCCCCCCCCCCCGTCACAGGGGCTCACACTCTAATCTACTGGGAATGGGGAGATCGCTATCTGCGCCCATTAACCCCCGGCAGGGAACACTTGGCTGGAACCCCCACTGTATCGCTGGGGAGAAAGGAGATAATGATCTGTGTATTTTCCACTGGGTGAGTGGCACCGGGGGGCCCACTGTGTGTGGGAGAATCTCAAGTGGGTTGGATGAGTTACGAACTACAGACATGAATATCGATAATAGTGTGATAGTGGGACAAGATGGAGACAGTAGGGCAAGATGGAGACAGTAGGGCAAGATGGAGACAGTAGGACAAGATGGAGACAGTAGGACAAGATGGAGACAGTAGGACAAGATGGAGACAGTAGGACAAGATGGAGACAGTAGGGCAAGATGGAGACAGTAGGACAAGATGGGGACAGTAGGGCAAGATGGAGACAGTAGGGCAAGATGGAGACAGTAGGACAAGATGTAGACAGTAGGGCAAGATGGAGACAGTAGGGCAAGATGGAGACAGTAGGACAAAATGGGGACAGTAGGACAAGATGGAGACAGTAGGGCAAGATGGGGACAGTAGGGACAAGATGGAGACAGTAGGGCAAGATGGAGACAGTAGGGCAAGATGGGGACAGTAGGGCAAGATGGAGACAGTAGGGCAAGATGGAGACAGTAGGGCAAGATGGAGACAGTAGGACAAAATGGGGACAGTAGGACAAGATGGAGACAGTAGGGCAAGATGGAGACAGTAGGGCAAGATGGAGACAGTAGGGCAAGATGGAGACAGTAGGGCAAGATGGAGACAGTAGGACAAGATGGGGACAGTAGGGACAAGATGGAGACAGTAGGGCAAGATGGAGACAGTAGGGCAAGATGGAGACAGTAGGGCAAGATGGAGACAGTAGGACAAGATGTAGACAGTAGGGCAAGATGGAGACAGTAGGGCAAGATGGAGACAGTAGGACAAAATGGGGACAGTAGGACAAGATGGAGACAGTAGGGCAAGATGGGGACAGTAGGGACAAGATAGAGACAGTAGGGCAAGATGGAGACAGTAGGGCAAGATGGAGACAGTAGGGCAAGATGGAGACAGTAGGACAAGATGTAGACAGTAGGGCAAGATGGAGACAGTAGGACAAAATGGGGACAGTAGGACAAGATGGAGACAGTAGGGCAAGATGGGGACAGTAGGGACAAGATGGAGACAGTAGGGCAAGATGGAGACAGTAGGGCAAGATGGAGACAGTAGGGCAAGATGGAGACAGTAGGACAAGATGTAGACAGTAGGGCAAGATGGAGACAGTAGGGCAAGATGAAGACAGTAGGACAAAATGGGGACAGTAGGACAAGATGGAGACAGTAGGGCAAGATGGAGACAGTAGGGCAAGATGGAGACAGTAGGGCAAGATACAGACAGTAGGGCAAGATGGAGACAGTAGGGCAAGATGGAGACAGTAGGACAAGATGGAGACAGTAGGGTAATATGGAGACAGTAGGACAAGATGGAGACAGTAGGGCAAGATGGAGACAGTAGGGCAAGATGGAGACAGTAGGGCAAGATGGAGACAGTAGGGCAAGATGGAGACAGTAGGATAAGATGTAGACAGTAGGACAAGATGTAGACAGTAGGGCAAGATGGAGACAGTAGGGCAAGATGGAGACAGTAGGACAAAATGGGGACAGTAGGACAAGATGGAGACAGTAGGGCAAGATGGAGACAGTAGGGCAAGATGGAGACAATAGGGCAAGATACAGACAGTAGGGCAAGATGGAGACAGTAGGGCAAGATGGAGACAGTAGGGCAAGATGGAGACAGTAGGGTAATATGGAGACAGTAGGACAAGATGGAGACAGTAGGGCAAGATGGAGACAGTAGGGCAAGATGGAGACAGTAGGGCAAGATACAGACGGTAGGGCAAGATGGAGACAGTAGGGCAAGATGGAGACAGTAGGACAAGATGGAGACAGTAGGGCAAGATGGAGACAGTAAGACAAGATGGAAACACTAGGGCAAGATGGGGACAGTAGGGCAAGATGGAGACAGTAGGGCAAGATGGGGACAGTAGGGCAAGATGGGGACAGTAGGGCAAGATGGAGACAGAAGGGCAAGATTGAGACAGTAGGGCAAGATGGAGACAGTAGGGCAAGATGGGGACAGTAGGACAAGATGGGGACAGTAGGGCAAGATGGAGACAGTAGGGCAAGATGGAGACAGTAGGACAAGATGGAAACACTAGGGCAAGATGGGGACAGTAGGGCAAGATGGAGACAGTAGGACAAGATGGAGACAGTAGGGCAAGATGGAGACAGTAGGGCAAGATGGAGACAGTAGGACAAGATGGAAACACTAGGGCAAGATGGGGACAGTAGGGCAAGATGGGGACAGTAGGACAAGATGGGGACAGTAGGGCAAAATGGAAAAAGTAGGGCAAGATGGGGACAGTAGGGCAAGATGGAGACAGTAGGACAAGATGGAGACAGTAGGGCAAGATGGAGACAGTAGGGCAAGATTGAGACAGTAGGGCAAAATGGAGACAGTAGGGCAAGATGGAGACAGTAGGACAAGATGGGGACAGTAGGGCAAGATGGGGACAGTAGGGCAAGATGGAGACAGTAGGGCAAGATGGAGACATTAGGGTAATATGGAGACAGTAGGACAAGATGGAGACAGTAGGGCAAGATGGAGACAGTAGGGCAAGATGGAGACAGTAGGGCAAGATACAGACAGTGGGGCAAGATGGAGACAGTAGGGCAAGATGGAGACAGTAGGACAAGATGGAAACACTAGGGCAAGATGGGGACAGTAGGGCAAGATGGAGACAGTAGGGCAAGATGGAGACAGTAGGACAAGATGGGGACAGTAGGGCAAGATGGGGACAGTAGGGCAAGATGGAGACAGTAGGGCAAAATGGAGACAGTAGGGCAAGATGGAAAAAGTAGGGCAAGATGGAGACAGTAGGGCAAGATGGAAAAAGTAGGGCAAGATGGAGACAGTAGGGCAAGATGGAGACAGTAGGGCAAGATGGAGACAGAAGGACAAGATGGAGACAGTAGGGCAAGATGGGGACAGTAGGGCAAGATGGAGACAGTAGGGCAAGATGGAGACAGTAGGGCAAGATGGGGACAGTAGGGCAAGATGGAGACAGAAGGACAAGATGGAGACAGTAGGACAAGATGGAGACAGTAGGGCAAGATGGAGACAGTAGGGCAAGATGGAGACAGTAGGGCAAGATGGGGACAGTAGGGCAAGATGGAGACAGTAGGGCAAGATGGAGACAGTAGGGCAAGATGGAGACAGTAGGGCAAGATGGAGAAAGTAGGGCAAGATGGGGACAGTAGGGCAAGATGGAGACAGTAGGGCAAGATGGAGACAGTAGGGCAAGATGGGGACAGTAGGGCAAGATGGGGACAGTAGGGCAAGATGGAGACAGTAGGGCAAGATGGAGACAGTAGGGCAAGATGGGGACAGTAGGGCAAGATGGAGACAGTAGGGCAAGATGGAGACAGTAGGGCAAAATGGGGACAGTAGGGCAAGATGGGGACAGTAGGGCAAGATGGGGACAGTAGGGCAAGATGGAGACAGTAGGGCAAAATGGAGACAGTAGGGCAAAATGGAGACAGTAGGGCAAGATGGAGACAGTAGGGCAAGATGGAGACAGAAGGACAAGATGGAGACAGTAGGGTAAGATGGGGACAGTAGGACAAGATGGAGACAGAAGGACAAGATGGAGACAGTAGGGCAAGATGGAGACAGTAGGGCAAGATGGGGACAGTAGGACAAGATGGAGACAGTAGGGCAAGATGGAGACAGTAGGGCAAGATGGAGACAGTAGGGCAAGATGGAGACAGTAGGGCAAGATGGAGACAGTAGGGCAAGATGGAGACAGTAGGGCAAGATGGAGACAGAAGGACAAGATGGAGACAGTAGGGCAAGATGGGGACAGTAGGGCAAGATGGAGACAGTAGGGCAAGATGGAGACAGTAGGGCAAGATGGGGACAGTAGGGCAAGATGGAGACAGAAGGACAAGATGGAGACAGTAGGACAATATGGAGACAGTAGGGCAAGATGGAGACAGTAGGGCAAGATGGGGACAGTAGGGCAAGATGGAGACAGTAGGGCAAGATGGAGACAGTAGGGCAAGATGGAGACAGTAGGGCAAGATGGAGACAGTAGGGCAAGATGGAGACAGTCGGGCAAGATGGAGACAGTCGGGCAAGATGGGGACAGTAGGGCAAGATGGAGACAGTAGGACAGGATGGAGACAGTAGGGCAAGATGGAGACAGAAGGACAAGATGGAGACAGTAGGGCAAGATGGAGACAGTAGGGCAAGATGGAGACAGAAGGACAAGATGGAGACAGTAGGGCAAAATGGAGACAGTAGGGCAAGATGGAGACAGTAGGGCAAAATGGAGACAGTAGGGCAAGATGGAGACAGTAGGGCAAGATGGAGACAGTAGGACAAGACGGAGACAGAAGGACAAGATGGAGACAGTAGGACAAGATGGGGACAGTAGGGCAAGACGGAGACAGTAGGACAAGACGGAGACAGAAGGACAAGATGGAGACAGTAGGACAAGATGGGGACAGTAGGGCAAGACGGAGACAGTAGGACAAGACGGAGACAGAAGGACAAGATGGAGACAGTAGGACAAGATGGGGACAGTAGGGCAAGATGGAGACAGTAGGGCAAGATGGAGACAGTAGGACAAGATGGAGACAGTAGGACAAGATGGAGACAGTAGGGCAAGATGGAGACAGTAGGACAAGATGGAGACAGTAGGACAAGATGGGGACAGTAGGACAAGATGGAGACAGTAGGACAAGATGGAGACAGTAGGGCAAGATGGAGACAGTAGGGCAAGATGGAGACAGTAGGACAAGATGGAGACAGTAGGGCAAGATGGGGACAGTAGGGCAAGATGGAGACAGTAGGGCAAGATGGGGACAGTAGGGCAAGATGGAGACAGTAGGGCAAGATGGAGACAGTAGGACAAGATGGAGACAGTAGGGCAAGATGGAGACAGTAGGGTAAGATGGAGACAGTAGGACAAGATGGAGACAGTAGGGCAAGATGGAGACAGTAGGGACAAGATGGGGACAGTAGGACAAGATGGAGACAGTAGGGCAAGATGGAGACAGTAGGGACAAGATGGAGACAGTAGGGACAAGATGGAGACAGTAGGGCAAGATGGAGACAGTAGGACAAGATGGAGACAGTAGGGCAAGATGGAGACAGTAGGGACAAGATGGAGACAGTAGGGCAAGATGGAGACAGTAGGGCAGGATGCTGAGGCTGAAGACCCAACCAATAGAGATGAGGCCCTGCTGGAACTGAAGATCACATGAGTAGATGTTTAATGATGGATTCTGATTGGCAGACAGTAGAAGACCCTATTGATTTCGGTTGGAGAATTTCCCCTGTGAGACAAATGAGGGAAACATAATTGAGTTTCTGACGTTGGAAGAGACAAACGTGCTCAGTAACGGGGGGGGGGGGGGGGGGGCAGGGAGCAATATCTGCATTGATTGGATGTCCCTAAGTACCAGCACAGGAATTTCTCTCCTAATATATTTCCCATAAATCTCCCCAAACTGCATGACTCTGGGGGGAGGGGCACTGAATAAGGGGTGTGGCCACATACCGTGACATCACAAATACACATGTATAAGACATAAACAAAGAAATGTTTTTTCAGGCACTTACCCCTCTGTTGCTCGGCCTGGGGTAGAGTCCCAGTAATCACCCCAAGCACATTTACTGCCCCTGTAACAGAACTGACACTTACTGCCCCTTCCCTCCCTGTGAGAGTCACCAGGCACTGACACTTACCCTTCTGTATACAAAGTGCCCATAACCTGACTGCCCTTACAGTAAGGAACCCCTTCCTATGCTGATGGTGAGATCCCCTTTCCTCCCCACCCCCAATGAATCACTCATTCCCCCTCTCTTGGTAGGGAACCCCATAACCTGACTGCCCTTACAGTAAGGAACCCCTTCCTATGCTGATGGTGAGATCTCCTTTCCTCCCCACCCCCAATGTATCACTCATTCCCCCTCTCTGGGTAGGGAACCCCATAACCTGACTGCCCTTACAGTAAGGAACCCCTTCCTATGCTGATGGTGATATCTCCTTTCCTCCCCTTATTTGGCAGGGTAATTGCTCTGCCCACCAGTATAAACTCAGCAGTTTAGGATTTAACCCCTTCTCCAACACAGCTCCTTCAGTCTCACTGCACTGCATCTCAAGGGTTAATTCTTCACTTCTGTAGCCCTAGGGACTGATATAGTGCAGGAGGTGCAAAGTGGCCCCTAGGGTCCCCAGGCAGCCCCTCCGCCCCCCATTCCATTAGCACATTGCACCTATGCGCACAGCACTTGTATTGGAGTTTGTAGTGAAGACATGAAGGGGTTAAACTGCGTGTTAGTAAATGCTGCCAGCGTCCCTTTAAGGCTGCACAAAGCCTATAATTGAGCCCTGTATTATTGCCCTCCCTGGGGGTAATAGGCACAAAGCCCCTCTCTTGCCCTGTATTATTGCTCTCCCTGGGGGTAATAGGCACAAAGCCCCTCTCTTGCCCTGTATTATTGCCCTCCCTGGGGGTAATAGGCACAAAGCCCCTCTCTTGCCCTGTATTATTGCCCTCCCTGGGGGTAATAGGTACAAAGCCTATAATCAAGCCCTATATTATTGCCCTCCCTGGGGGTAATAGGTATAAAGCCCCTCTCTTGCCCTGTATTATTGCCCCCCCTGGGGGTAATAGGTACAAAGCCCCTCTCTTGCCCTGTATTATTGCCCTCCCTGGGGGTAATAGGTACAAAGCCCCTCTCTTGCCCTGTATTATTGCCCTCCCTGGGGGTAATAGGCACAAAGCCCCTCTCTTGCCCTGTATTATTGCCCTCCCTGGGTGTAATAGGTACAAAGCCCCTCTCTTGCCCTGTATTATTGCCCTCCCTGGGTGTAATAGGTACAAAGCCCCTCTCTTGCCCTGTATTATTGCCCTCCCTGGGGGTAATAGGCACAAAGCCCCTCTCTTGCCCTGTATTATTGCCCTCCCTGGGTGTAATAGGCACAAAGCCCCTCTCTTGCCCTGTATTATTGCCCTCCCTGGGGGTAATAGGCACAAAGCCCCTCTCTTGCCCTGTATTATTGCCCTCCCTGGGTGTAATAGGTACAAAGCCCCTCTCTTGCCCTGTATTATTGCCCTCCCTGGGGGTAATAGGCACAAAGCCCCTCTCTTGCCCTGTATTATTGCCCTCCCTGGGTGTAATAGGCACAAAGCCCCTCTCTTGCCCTGTATTATTGCCCTCCCTGGGGGTAATAGGCACAAAGCCCCTCTCTTGCCCTGTATTATTGCCCTCCCTGGGGGTAATAGGTACAAAGCCTATAATCAAGCCCTATATTATTGCCCTCCCTGGGGGTAATAGGTATAAAGCCCCTCTCTTGCCCTGTATTATTGCCCCCCCTGGGGTAATAGGTACAAAGCCCCTCTCTTGCCCTGTATTATTGCCCTCCCTGGGGGTAATAGGTACAAAGCCCCTCTCTTGCCCTGTATTATTGCCCTCCCTGGGGGTAATAGGCACAAAGCCCCTCTCTTGCCCTGTATTATTGCCCTCCCTGGGGGTAATAGGCACAAAGCCCCTCTCTTGCCCTGTATTATTGCCCTCCCTGGGTGTAATAGGCACAAAGCCCCTCTCTTGCCCTGTATTATTGCCCTCCCTGGGGGTAATAGGCACAAAGCCCCTCTCTTGCCCTGTATTATTGCCCTCCCTGGGGGTAATAGGTACAAAGCCTATAATCAAGCCCTATATTATTGCCCTCCCTGGGGGTAATAGGTATAAAGCCCCTCTCTTGCCCTGTATTATTGCCCCCCCTGGGGGTAATAGGTACAAAGCCCCTCTCTTGCCCTGTATTATTGCCCTCCCTGGGGGTAATAGGTACAAAGCCCCTCTCTTGCCCTGTATTATTGCCCTCCCTGGGGGTAATAGGCACAAAGCCCCTCTCTTGCCCTGTATTATTGCCCTCCCTGGGGGTAATAGGTACAAAGCCTATAATCGAGCCCTGTATTATTGCCCTCCCTGGGGGTAATAGGTACAAAGCCCCTCTCTTGCCCTGTATTATTGCCCCCCCTGGGGGTAATAGGTACAAAGCCCCTCTCTTGCCCTGTATTATTGCCCTCCCTGGGGGTAATAGGTACAAAGCCCCTCTCTTGCCCTGTATTATTGGCCTCTCTGGGGGTAATAGGTACAAAGCCCCTCTCTTGCCCTGTATTATTTCCCTCCCTGGGGGTAATAGGTACAAAGCCTATAATCGAGCCCTGTAGCCCCTTAGTATTAAGCCCCATTTGGCTCTGTATTTTGCTGCCCGGCCAATAGCGATGGCTCCCACAGGGCTGAACACATGTTGCTGAGCCCCTCGCTGCACAAAGGGTAACAGACAGCAGGAAGGGTTCAATAAATTGCCCCGGGGCAACTGTTTTGTTAAACGATTTATTGCTGAGATAACGAGGTATCAACTGCTGTATCTGCCTAATTGCAGCGACGATGTACAAACTATAACATTTACTAACCACTTACATCCTGGGCCCCCCAGCACCCACCTGTCCCAGGGCCCCCATGGCTTCTGCCTATCTACTGCTACAGAGCAGCCAGTAACCCTTCCAACACTTTCCCCTGTCTCTGCCCCTATATATTAGGTACCTACCTAGTGCTACCAACCCCTATTTCTGTAGGGAAATGAGAGCAGGGCAGGCAGTAACCCTTCCAACACTTTCCCCTGTCTCTGCCCCTATATATTAGGTACCTACCTAGTGCTACCAACCCCTATTTCTGTAGGGAAATGAGAGCAGGGCAGGCAGTAACCCTTCCAACACTTTCCCCTGTCTCTGCCCCTATATATTAGGTACCTACCTAGTGCTACCAACCCCTATTTCTGTAGGGAAATGAGAGCAGGGCAGGCAGTAACCCTTCCAACACTTTCCCCTGTCTCTGCCCCTATATATTAGGTACCTACCTAGTGCTACCAACCCCTATTTCTGTAGGGAAATGAGAGCAGGGCAGGCAGTAACCCTTCCAACACTTTCCCCCGTCTCTGCCCCTATATACTGTATTAGGGGTTGGTAGCACTAGGTAGGTACCTATTTCTGTAGGCAGGGAAGCGGCTCGGTGCTACTGAGTCGGATGGAGGCACAGAAGGGAAAGCACTGACCTGTCTCTGATTGGAATCAAGTGCTGGTGATTATGTAACGGGGGGCTGGGGGGGCCGGGGGGGCCGGGGGGGCTCAGGAGGAGCAGCAGATACAGAAAATTACTGAGACATCAAACAGCATCGCTCTCTGGACAATAAACACCGTGTGATGTGCCCTAAATATTTCATTCTCGGCCTGTTGTGCTGAGTCAGAACTAATCACTTCTCTGTTACTGTCTGACCGGTGGTGTCTGCAGTCTTGGCACAGCTGCTTCTGCTGGCCTACAGCTCCCATAATGCTTAGCGGTCCTGTTTCAGCTATAGCCAGCTATTGGCAGGACTTGGGGGGTAGGTACAGGGAACAGCCTCCCAGCAGGGCTGGTGGGACTAATACAGTAAAGGAATAGGGGGGGGGGGGGCTGAAAGGGAACATAAGGAAGTGCTACTTTACAGAAAGGGGGGTAGGTACAGGGAACAGCCTCCCAGCAGGGCCGGTGGGACTAATACAGTAAAGGAATAGGGGGGGGGGGTGTGAAAGGGAACATAAGGAAGTGCTACTTTACAGAAAGGGGGTAGGTACAGGGAACTGCCTCCCAGCAGGGCCGGTGGGACTAATACAGTAAAGGAATGGGGGGGGGCTGAAAGGGAACATAAGGAAGTGCTACTTTACAGAAAGGGGAGTAGGTACAGGGAACAGCCTCCCAGCAGGGCCGGTGGGACTAATACAGTAAAGGAATCGGGGGGGGGGGGGCTGAAAGGGAACATAAGGAAGTGCTACTTTACAGAAAGGGGAGTAGGTACAGGGAACAGCCTCCCAGCAGGGCGGTGGGACTAATACAGTAAAGGAATAGGGGGGGGGCTGAAAGGGAACATAAGGAAGTGCTACTTTACAGAAAGGGGGGTAGGTACAGGGAACAGCCTCCCAGCAGGGCCGGTGGGACTAATACAGTAAAGGAATAGGGGGGGGCTGAAAGGGAACATAAGGAAGTGCTACTTTACAGAAAGGGGGGTAGGTACAGGGAACTGCCTCCCAGCAGGGCCGGTGGGACTAATACAGTAAAGGAATAGGGGGGGGGGGGGCTGAAAGGGAACATAGGGAAGTGCTACTTTACAGAAAGGGGGGTAGGTACAGGGAACAGCCTCCCAGCAGGGCCGGTGGGACTAATACAGTAAAGGAATAGGGGGGGGGGTGTGAAAGGGAACATAAGGAAGTGCTACTTTACAGAAAGGGGGGTAGGTACAGGGAACTGCCTCCCAGCAGGGCCGGTGGGACTAATACAGTAAAGGAATAGGGGGGGGGCTGAAAGGGAACATAAGGAAGTGCTACTTTACAGAAAGGGGGGTAGGTACAGGGAACAGCCTCCCAGCAGGGCCGGTGGGACTAATACAGTAAAGGAATGGGGGGGGGGGGGCTGAAAGGGAACATAAGGAAGTGCTACTTTACAGAAAGGGGGGTAGGTACAGGGAACAGCCTCCCAGCAGGGCCGGTGGGACTAATACAGTAAAGGAATATGGGGGGGGGGGGCTGAAAGGGAACATAAGGAAGTGCTACTTTACAGAAAGGGGAGTAGGTACAGGGAACAGCCTCCCAGCAGGGCCGGTGGGACTAATACAGTAAAGGAATAGGGGGGGGGGGCTGAAAGGGAACATAAGGAAGTGCTACTTTACAGAAAGGGGAGTAGGTACAGGGAACAGCCTCCCAGCAGGGCCGGTGGGACTAAGACAGTAAAGGAATAGGGGGGGGCTGAAAGGGAACATAAGGAAGTGCTACTTTACAGAAAGGGGGGTAGGTACAGGGAACTGCCTCCCAGCAGGGCCGGTGGGACTAATACAGTAAAGGAATAGGGGGGGGGGGCTGAAAGGGAACATAAGGAAGTGCTACTTTACAGAAAGGGGGGTAGGTACAGGGAACTGCCTCCCAGCAGGGCCGGTGGGACTAATACAGTAAAGGAATGGGGGGGGGAGGCTGAAAGGGAACATAAGGAAGTGCTACTTTACAGAAAGGGGGTAGGTACAGGGAACAGCCTCCCAGCAGGGCCGGTGGGGCTAATACAGTAAAGGAATAGGGGGGGGGGCTGAAAGGGAACATAAGGAAGTGCTACTTTACAGAGAGGGGGGTAGGTACAGGGAACTGCCTCCCAGCAGGGCCGGTGGGACTAATACAGTAAAGGAATAGGGGGGGGGGCTGAAAGGGAACATAAGGAAGTGCTACTTTACAGAGAGGGGGGTAGGTACAGGGAACTGCCTCCCAGCAGGGCCGGTGGGACTAATACAGTAAAGGAATAGGGGGGGGGCTGAAAGGGAACATAAGGAAGTGCTACTTTACAGAGAGGGAGGTAGGTACAGGGAACAGCTTCCCAGCAGGGCCGGTGGGACTAATACAGTAAAGGAATAGGGGGGGGGGCTGAAAGGGAACATAAGGAAGTGCTACTTTACAGAAAGGGGGGTAGGTACAGGGAACAGCCTCCCAGCAGGGCCGGTGGGACTAATACAGTAAAAGAATAGGGGGGGGGGGGCTGAAAGGGAACATAAGGAAGTGCTACTTTACAGAGAGGGGGGTAGGTACAGGGAACAGCCTCCCAGCAGGGCCGGTGGGACTAATACAGTAAAGGAATAGGGGGGGGGCTGAAAGGGAACATAAGGAAGTGCTACTTTACAGAAAGGGGGGTAGGTACAGGGAACTGCCTCCCAGCAGGGCTGGTGGGACTAATACAGTAAAGGAATAGGGGGGGGCTGAAAGGGAACATAAGGAAGTGCTACTTTACAGAAAGGGGAGTAGGTACAGGGAACAGCCTCCCAGCAGGGCTGGTGGGACTAATACAGTAAAGGAATAGGGGGGGGGCTGAAAGGGAACATAAGGAAGTGCTACTTTACAGAAAGGGGGGTAGGTACAGGGAACTGCCTCCCAGCAGGGCCGGTGGGACTAATACAGTAAAGGAATAGGGGGGGGGGGCTGAAAGGGAACATAAGGAAGTGCTACTTTACAGAGAGGGGGGTAGGTACAGGGAACTGCCTCCCAGCAGGGCCGGTGGGACTAATACAGTAAAGGAATAGGGGGGGGGGCTGAAAGGGAACATAAGGAAGTGCTACTTTACAGAAAGGGGGGTAGGTACAGGGAACAGCCTCCCAGCAGGGCCGGTGGGACTAATACAGTAAAGGAATAGGGGGGGGGGCTGAAAGGGAACATAAGGAAGTGCTACTTTACAGAGAGGGGGGTAGGTACAGGGAACAGCCTCCCAGCAGGGCCGGTGGGACTAATACAGTAAAGGAATGGGGGGGGGGGCTGAAAGGGAACATAAGGAAGTGCTACTTTACAGAAAGGGGGGTAGGTACAGGGAACAGCTTCCCAGCAGGGCCGGTGGGACTAATACAGTAAAGGAATAGGGGGGGGGCTGAAAGGGAACATAAGGAAGTGCTACTTTACAGAGAGGGGGGTAGGTACAGGGAACAGCCTCCCAGCAGGGCCGGTGGTGAGTATCCTGCAGGATTATTACCAAGCTGAAGTCAGTATAAATGTATCTCAATGAGCCGCACACAGAGAGCATTGTGGGAAAGGTGATGGAGGCAGTAAATGTATTTATTACGTGGCTGTGCTGAAACCAAGGAAAGGAGAACATTGGAATTAAGTCATTAAATAGTTAACTCCAGCTGTTTTGTCTTTAGCTTAAACAATCACTGTACTGCCATCTAGAGGCTGAGGGAGGTACAGGCAGCGCATTAACTCTGTGCTCTCTGGCAGCGGAATGACATTGGCCTTAAAGGGACCCTGCCATGATATTTATGGGGCTGTTTATCTGTAAATGACACAGTTACACAGCAAATAATTCCCTCTGCCATTTAACCCTTTATTCTTCAACCAACAAATATATTTGTAGCTGTAATATTGGTGTGTAGGCGCCATCTCAGTGCCTTGTGCCTGAGTCTGAGCTTTCAGCCAGCGCTACACATTAGAACTGCTTTCAGCTAACCTATTGTTTCTCCTACTCCCATGTAACTGGAGGAGTCCCAAGCCGGACTTGGATTTCTTACTATTGAGTGCTATTCTGATACCTACTGGGAGCTGCTATCTTGCTCCCTTCCCATTGTTCTGCTGATCGGCTGCTGGGGGTGAGGGGGGGGGGGTATCACTCCAACTTGCAGCGCAGCAGTAAAGTGTGACCGAGTCTGAGCTTTCAGCCAGCGCTACACATTAGAACTGCCTTCAGCTAACCTATTGTTTCTCCTACCCCCATGTAACTGGAGGAGTCCCAAGCCGGACTTGGATTTCTTACTATTGAGTGCTATTCTGATACCTACTGGGAGCTGCTATCTTGCTCCCTTCCCATTGTTCTGCTGATCGGCTGCTGGGGGTGAGGGGGGGGGGATATCACTCCAACTTGCAGCGCAGCAGTAAAGTGAGACTGAAGTTTATCAGAGCACAGGTCACATGGCTGTGGCACCCTGGGAAATGAAGAATTTGACAGACATTTATTATCAGAATTTAATTAATGAAACAAAGTTTTAGTTCCTTTTGGAGGCAGAACCCGAAGCCTCCGGGGCAGGTTTTGGGGTAAATCGGAGAATATTAACAGAACTCAGCGACGTGCAGATTCCCTCCGGCTCCGGCCACCGCCGCGGTGTGGCCCCCAGGGGACACGTCCACCGTATGCACCGCTTTATTGGGCAGGCACACCTCCCCGAGTACCTGGGGCATGAAACAAAGGATTATGGGGCAGCTGGTTAGATGGGCATCGTCCATGGCAACCACCACCAATAGACTCACCAGTCCTTATACTGGGAAACAAAATGGCGACTCACCTCCTTGGTCCTGAAGTTGATGGCACAAGCGCTGGAGGTCCCGCTGCCCCCGGCCAACACTATGGTGTCGCTGGCAAACCTGGCCGCATAGAGGAACTCCCCCTGGAGACTGGAGGCCGGGAATGGGACGTCTTGCAGGAGCCCAGAGGAACGGAGGTCCCACAGCTGCAACGCATTCCGTGCCACCCAAGAGCCCGTCACTACCATGTCCCCCTGGCAACAGAAACCGTGAGCCTTTACTCTGTCCCAGGGCCGGCGTCATGTAGCCCTACTGCTATTATTGCACTACAACTCCCAGCAACCCCAGCTCATACACAAACTTTCCCTTTAACCAGCAAACATGCTTTTTTTCCCCTGTGAACAGTGACACCTAGTGGTGAAATAGTGATCTGCAGCTTGCAAGGAACAGAGACTGAGCCTTTATGGTTAAAAGGGAAGAAAACTCTGATCAAAATAATAAAAATTCTAGCTCTGCAGATGTTGTTGAACTACAGTTCCCGCTGGCTGCCAGAGGCAAATATGAGTCCGGCCTTTATACCTCACATTTGCAATACTCACCTTGATGTCGATTCCGGGGCCACAGATATGAGGGCCATGTATAACACTCCGGGCTTCCTTCGTTATGCGTTTGTCCCAGACCTTAATTAGAGAATGCAGATTTAATATTATATATCATTAGTGTTTCTCTGCATTGTGACCTGGTGTGGCCCAATGTGGCTCGGTGTGGCCCAATGTGACTACTACAGTCCATCCCCAGACACTGATTCCAAAGAGAGTGCAGTGCTTGAAGAAGCCACTAGGGGAGCTCACAGCATGGCCAGCACCTAGCCATTGTGGTCCATCTGGTCCGACCAATCATCTCAGTAACTGGGAGCTCAGAAACCCCCCTGTGCCCAGTTACATAGCGAGTACCCCCCTGTGCCCAGTTACATAGCGAGTACCCCCCTGTGCCCAGTTACATAGCGAGTACCCCCCGTGCCCAGTCACATAGCGAGTACCCCCCTGTGCCCAGTTACATAGCGAGTACCCCCTGTGCCCAGTTACATAGCGAGTACCCCCCTGTGCCCAGTTACATAGCGAGTACCCCCTGTGCCCAGTTACATAGCGAGAACCCCCTGTGCCCAGTTACACAGCGAGTACCCCCGTGCCCAGTTACATAGCGAGTACCCCCCGTGCCCAGTTACATAGCGAGTACCCCCCTGTGCCCAGTTACACAGCGAGTACCCCCTGTGCCCAGTTACATAGCGAGTACCACCTGTGCCCAGTTACATAGCGAGTACCCCCGTGCCCAGTTACATAGCGAGTACCCCCGTGCCCAGTTACATAGCGAGTACCCCCCTGTGCCCAGTTACACAGCGAGTACCCCCTGTGCCCAGTTACATAGCGAGTACCACCTGTGCCCAGTTACATAGCGAGTACCCCCTGTGCCCAGTTACATAGCGAGTACCCCCTGTGCCCAGTTACACAGCGAGTACCCCCTGTGCCCAGTTACATAGCGAGTACCCCCCGTTCCCAGTTACATAGCGAGTACCCCCCGTGCCCAGTTACACAGCGAGTACCCCCTGTGCCCAGTTACACAGCGAGTACCCCCTGTGCCCAGTTACATAGCGAGTACCCCCTGTGCCCAGTTACATAGCGAGTACCCCCTGTGCCCAGTTACATAGCGAGTACCCCCTGTGCCCAGTTACACAGCGAGTACCCCCTGTGCCCAGTTACATAGCGAGTACCCCCCGTTCCCAGTTACATAGCGAGTACCCCCCGTGCCCAGTTACATAGCGAGTACCCCGTGCCCAGTTACATAGCGAGTACCCCCTGTGCCCAGTTACATAGCGAGTACCCCCTGTGCCCAGTTACATAGCGAGTACCCCGTGCCCAGTTACATAGCGAGTACCCCCTGTGCCCTGTTACATAGCGAGTACCCCCCTGTGCCCAGTTACATAGCGAGTACCCCCCGTGCCCAGTTACATAGCGAGTACCCCCTGTGCCCAGTTACATAGCGAGTACCCCCCGTGCCCAGTTACATAGCGAGTACCCCCTGTGCCCAGTTACATAGCGAGTACCCCCTGTGCCCAGTTACATAGCGAGTACCCCCTGTGCCCAGTTACATAGCGAGTACCCCCTGTGCCCAGTTACATAGCGGGTACCCCCCTGTGCCCAGTTACATAGCAGGTACCCACCTTTACAGAATTGTCCCACCCGCCTGTCACAAACACATGATGTTCCTCAGGGTGGAACCGTAGAGCAAAGATCCGGCGAGTGTGGCCGCTGGTGAGCGAAACGTCGTCATCATTCAGGGAGTCCGGAGCTTCCACTGTCTGCAAAATCTGCCAGCGAGACCCGACCGTCACATTGGGATTCTTACCCCCATGTGCCCAGCAGTAAGGAGGGAATATAACCCCCATGTGCCTGGCAGGAAGGAGGGAATATAACCCCCATGTGCCTGGCAGGAAGGAGGGAATATAACCCCCATGTGCCTGGCAGGAAGGAGGGAATATAACCCCCATGTGCACAGCAGGAAGGAGGGAATATAACCCCCATGTGCCTGGCAGGAAGGAGGGAATATAACCCCCATGTGCCCGGCAGGAAGGAGGGAATATAACCCCCATGTGCCTGGCAGGAAGGAGGGAATATAACCCCCATGTGCCCAGCAGGAAGGAGGGAATATAACCCCCATGTGCCCGGCAGGAAGGAGGGAATATAACCCCCATGTGCCTGGCAGGAAGGAGGGAATATAACCCCCATGTGCCCGGCAGGAAGGAGGGAATATAACCCCCATGTGCCCGGCAGGAAGGAGGGAATATAACCCCCATGTGCCTGGCAGGAAGGAGGGAATATAACCCCCATGTGCCCGGCAGGAAGGAGGGAATATAACCCCCATGTGCCTGGCAGGAAGGAGGGAATATAACCCCCATGTGCCCAGCAGGAAGGAGGGAATCTAATAAGGGGCGGGTACCTGGTGGGTGTGGCTATCGTACAAGCGGATGTTCCTGTCCCTCCCGGCGGTGCCAAAGACACTCCCATCCAGTGAGAAATCCAGTGCGTTGATCTCATTTCCCTGCTCTGTGAATGGGAAGATCCCGTATCAGTGCCGCTGGGGGGCACGGTGCCCGGCTCTATGGCGCAGCTACAGGCGCCATCTCCTTGGTTCTACACAAATATAAGGTTCTTCCCACCTAAACCTGTCCTTTTCCTTAACAATATCCCCAAAATACGTCCCTTTCTTTCCCCTGTAACAGCTACAGTAGCCTCTCATTCATGCTCTCACTCCATCCCAGCTAGACTACTGTAACCTGCTACTAACCGGCCTCACTAACTGCCATCTCCCCCCTACAGTCTGTATTAAATACTGCTGCCAAACTCCTCCCCCTGTCTTTGAAGAGAGTACAGGCCCCTCCCCTTATCATATAGGCCTCCCATAACCTCCTCTCCATCCCCCTGCCCCTCACTCCATCTCTTCTCCTGTGTCTCCATACGTTCCTGGCTGACCCCTCCCCCTCTCATCCAAGAGAGTACAGGCCCCTCCCCTTATCATGGCCTCCCATAACCTCCCCTCCATCCCTCTGCCCCTCACTCCGTGGTTCTGCTGTACAGCGCTGGGTACATAGGTGCCACTATATACACACACTGTACATACAGACCCCTCCCTTCCCCTTGGTGAATAAAATTGCCGCTTACTGTACCTGTCAGTGAGAAGACGTTCAGTTGGGACTGGATATCGTACACGGAAATGATCCCATCGGCCCCGGCCGCTACCAGCAGGTTCTGGCTCCCGGGATGGTAACTGAGCGCTGTGACTGCCTGCCGAGTGCGGTGCCCGGAATAGAGCGTCACGTCAGCGCCACCGCCTCCCACATTTACTGTCTGAAACACACGAGCGGCACATTTATATCTATTGTCTGGTGTGTCTTATTAGTGCAACAGTGGTGCCAAGTCTCTATCTTGTCCTACTGTCTCCATCTTGTCCTACTGTCTCTATCTTGCCCTACTGTCTCCATCTTGTCCTACTGTCTCTATCTTGTCCTACTGTCTCCATCTTGTCCTACTGTCTCTATCTTGCCCTACTGTCTCCATCTTGCCCTACTGTCTCCATCTTGCCCTACTGTCTCCATCTTGCCCTACTGACTCCATCTTGCCCTACTGTCCCCATCTTGCCCTACTGTCTCCATCTTGTCCTACTGTCTCTATCTTGCCCTACTGTCTCCATCTTGCCCTACTGTCCCCATCTTGCCCTACTGTCTCCATCTTGCCCTACTGTCCCCATCTTGCCCTACTGTCCCCATCTTGCCCTACTGTCTCCATCTTGCCCTACTGTCTCCATCTTGCCCTACTGTCTCCATCTTGTCCTACTGTCTCCATCTTGCCCTACTGTCTCCATCATGTCTTAATGACCCATACCTGCCATCATACCTGGTAATGGGGGCAGCCCACTAACTATCTGGGTACTGGGGGTGCCAGTGGGGGGCAATGATGTTACTGGGCCCCACAGAATATTAATGTTAGATCTGCAGACATGGACCCAATATTTATAGTGAAACTGCTCATGAGTTAGGCCTCTGGGCCCCTAATTACCTGAATGGCTCCATTTCCAAACCCCGCGGCCAGTAGTTTCCCGTTGGGGCAGAAGCGCAGGCTGTAAATCCCGTGGGAATCCTTGGCCAGAGGGACGTGGTGTCTCACAAACAGATCTGAGTAGGTTCCTGCTGATTCTTCCTCCGACCCCCCATCCAGGCTCTCCCCGCAGCTCCCCAACTCCTTGGACCTCAGAATGGCCTCCTCCAGGCGCCGGCGGGACATGCTGGGCCAATCCCGAGCTGCCGAGAGATATGTAGCGCTTTGGCTCTATTGGCTGCTGCACAACCCCCTACACCAGACGGACCAATCAGTTCTTTCCCCACTTTCACATTCTGAATCTTTATGTTTCCTTTATGGAAAGTCAAACAGCTCTGGCGCCCCCTGTGTGTGAGTTAAATACCCTGACCGCTCCCCCAGGGCAACTCCCACCCCCAGTAAAGGGCAAACAATACCCCAGTAATAATGTGATGCCCCAACAACCTGGCATTCCCCTGGGCATTGCTGGGTATCTGTCTCACTGGGACATTAAAGGGGTAGTTGAACTTTAAATTAACGTTTAATATGCTGCAGACATTGATATTCTGAGACAATTTGCGATTGGTCTTCATTTTTTCAGTTATTTAGCTTTTTGTTCAGCAGCTCTCCATTGGGTATTTCAGCAGCTATCTGGTTGCTAGGGTCTTATTTACCCTAGCAACCAGGCAATGTTTTTAACGAGAGATGGAAATATGAATAGGGGAGGGGCTGAATAGAAAGATAAGGAATAAAAAGTAACAATAACAATAAAACTGGAGCCTCACAGAGCAATAGGGTTTGGCTGCCGGGGTCAGTTATCCTGTTGCTAGGGGTCAAATTACCTTAGCAACCAGGGAGTGGTTTGAATGAGAGGTTGGTATATGAATAGGGGAGGGGCTGGATAGAAAGATAAGGAATAAAAAGTAACAATAACAATAAAACTGGAGCCTCACAGAGCAATAGGGTTTGGCTGCCGGGGTCAGTGACCCCCATTTGAAAGCTGCAAAGAGGCAGAAGAAGGGAAATAATTCAAAAACTATAACAAATAAAAATGAAGACCAATTGCAAAGTTGCTAGGAATAGGCCATTCTATAACATACTAAAATGAATATAAAGGTGAACTGCCCCTTCAATCATTTACCTTGTTCCTGAGCGAATTCCTGTTTGTCAGTCTCCCCGGTAACTGTCAATCATCTTTCCATCTCATGGGCAGCAATGGGAGGGCAGAATGGGTCGAAGAGCTGACAGTTACTGCCCATGATAGCCCGTGTGTTTAGGGGCAGAGCCCAGGCAACGGCCCAGGACACACTGATTAACAAGTGAAAGGGACTGGAGCACAAAGGCAAACAGCAGCCTGTCGCTATAGCAACGGCCCAGGGTGTTTATGGGATGGAATCAAGTTACACCGCTCTGATCATCCCAGCACTGGCCATAGGCAAACCTACCTGCCCCGGGGCAGAACCTCCATGTAAGTAAAGGGTAACTAGTATGGAGCAAAGATTAAAGGGAAAGTTCACTGTTAAATTCCTGCACCTATTCAGTTACTAGGGTCCAGTTTACCCTAGCAACCTGGCAGTGGGAGTGAGAGACTGGAATAGAAAGATAGTGAACCAACTAAATATATTTTATGTTATATGCTATGGGGCCCAAGTTGGGTTCCGTGTGTGTCCCCCAGTCCTAAATATTAAATGCTAAAACCCCAGTTTAGTTCTAGGGCCCAAAATGGACTCAAATCCTTTGTTTCTCACCTGATTTACTGCGGGAAACTGTTTCCAACTGTCAGAGGGTGAGCCCCCCCTACAGCAGGATTGGTACAGTCTCATCGGAAGGGACCCCCCCTACACTTAGAGCAAATGGATAAGACCACAATTAAACTCTGTAGGGGGCCCTCCTGCCGGCACAGTGGAAAGGTGGGAGTCCAGTAAGGGGGCCCCATTGCAGCGGGGAACTGATGGAACTGATTCACAGACCCCAACAGGCACAGGGGCTCTTGGATGGATGAGTTGGCTGTGGGCTACTTGTGGGCTTGTTTGGCTATAACAGGGATTGGCCATAGTCAGGCGTATTCTATTTGGATAAGCAGTGTCAAAACTGGGCCCCATTCTACAAGGGGCAGAATCGCCCATGTAGGCAGAGGCGTAACTAGCAATGGCCAGCCCCCCCCCAACATGTACTCCCCAGCCCCCCTCCCAACATATACCCCCCACCCCCCCTCCCAACATGTACACCCCCACCCCCTCCCAACATGTACCCCCCCAGCCCCCCCTCCCAACATGTATCCCCCCCCAGCCCCCCTCCCAACATGTACCCCCCCCCCCCCTCCCAACATGTACACCCCCCACCCCCCCTCCCAACATGTACCCCCCAGCCCCCCCTCCCAACATATACCCCCACCCCCCTCCAACATGTACCCCCCCACCCCCACTCCCAACATGTACACCCCCACCCCCCCTCCCCAACATGTACCCCCCAGCCCCACCTCCCAACATGTACCCCCCCACCCCCCTCCCAACATGTACCCCCCAGCCCCCCTCCCAACATGTACACCCCCACCCCCCTTCCAACATGTACCTCCCCAACCCCCCATCCCAAAATGTACCCCCCAGCCCCCACTCCCAACATGTACCCCCCCAGCCCCCACTCCTATCTTTATTATTCTCCCACCTTTCTTATGGGCAGTTGGAGACTAAGGGGCATATTTATTATAGTGTGTAAGCCAACATCGCAACCAATCAGATCTTTGCTTTTGCTTTAGGTGACCATTAAATTCTAATTGCTGATTGGTTTCTATGGGTGATGTTATGTATATGCCTTGAAGTACAAACGCTCGAACTGACCAATGAAGGGACGGTTGTTAGCATGTTATTGCCCCCATTGGTACTGGTGCCTTAGGGCTATTCTGTGAATTGGCTGCATGGGCCAATGGGCTTTCTTGGTTTTGGGCAGTGTCTGTTTAATATAAAGAGTGTGACAATAGGACCCCTTGCTGCGGTTGTATGGGCTTGGGGTCAGGATCCCCAGAAAGGTCCAATCAGGACGGAGAAGTAGGGAACAGTCTCTCGCTGTCTCCGTATGAGAGAACCAATATGGAGACCCACGTGGGACTGAGCACCCGTCTGTAGAAGTGCAATGTGGCTAAAGGCACCCACTGATGGCTCTTGTCCATGGGTCTTTAGTAAAACAAGTAAAAACCCCACGTGATGAAGCTCTGCTGCAAAGTTTAAAGGGGAAGCTAACCTACTGTAGGCTTCTTGGCCCTGAGGAAGATGAGGCCTCTCACTCCTGGGTCCATGGAGTAAATCAGTAATGGGAGGAGCAGAGGGCTCGGAAAAGTACTGGGTCTGGTCTGGGACTCACCGTATTCTGAAATATTAATTAGTTTGTCGTTAAATCGCTCTTTCTTCTCCATTAGTGCAGCCCCAAACAACCCTCCCCATCCCCCCTCTCCGGACCTTCACTCTCGCTCACATTTCAGCGCCTCTTGTGTCCCTTGGTGCCACGTGAAAAAGACCAATAAAAACACGGTTTTGGGTTTCTCTGCCCGGCACTGACTTGGCTGAGCCGCGGAAACGCGATACGGCCGAGTCCCACTTGCCCTTTCTCAGGACTAAAGGCCAAATTGCATATTCAGTGTCTCTCTTGTCTAAAGGGAAACTCTACTCCTTCCCTTTGTTACTGAGAGCCCAACGCGTTTGTGTCTGTCTCGCCCGTGGTGCCAACGGGTATCGTCTGTCTATTCCTCCCCAGGAGCCAGCGGTCTCAGCCTTTCTTCATTGCGTAGGGTCCTCCATTTCTCACCCAAAGGGCCCAACCTGATTGGTTGCTTGATGGGCTATTGTTTGCTTTGTGTGGCAAGGTTGGCTGTGAACCAATTGTCCCTTTATACTCTAGATCAGTGATCCCCAACCAGTGGCTCGGGGGCAACATGTCGCTCCCCAACCCCTTGGACGTCACTCCCCAACCCCTTGGACGTCGCTCCCCAACCCCTTGGACGTCGCTCCCCAACCCCTTGGACGTCGCTCCCCAACCCCTTGGACGTCGCTCCCCAACCTCTTGGACGTCGCTCCCCAACCCCTTGGACGTCGCTCCCCAACCTCTTGGACGTCGCTCCCCAACCTCTTGGACGTCGCTCCCCAACCCCTTGGACGTCGCTCCCCAACCCCTTGGACGTCGCTCCCCAACCCCTTGGACGTCGCTCCCCAACCCCTTGGACGTCGCTCCCCAACCCCTTGGACGTCGCTCCCCAACCCCTTGGACGTCGCTCCCCAACCTCTTGGATGTCGCTCCCCAACCCCTTGGGTGTTGCTCTCAGTGCCCCCAAACCAGGGAGTTATTTTTGAATTCCTGACTTGGGGGCAAGTTTTGGTTGAATAAAAACAAGATTTCCTACCAAATAAAGCCCCCTGTAAGCTGATAGGGTGCATAGAGGCCCCTAATAGCCAATCACAGCCCTTATTTGGCTCCTCCATGAACTTTTATGGTGCTTGTGTTGCTCCCCAAGTCTTTTTACATTTGACTGTGGCTCACAAGTAAGAAACATTGGGGATCCCTGTTCTAGATAATACCCAAGTGTAGCAGAGATGATGAGCAAAGTGCCTATTGTGGTATCACCCAATCAGATATAGCCCTGCCCAACGTTGGACTGACCAAACAAGGAACCATGTAGGGAAACCATAGCCGCACATGTACGACAATGACCCCTCAACTCTTCCCTGAGCCCAGAGGTTCAACTAAACTTGCCAGACCCTGGTGCCTCCACATTGGCCAATGATATTCCTACAAGCTAGAGAACATCAGATCATTGGTTAACTCTTCAAATCATGAACACTGGAGGGTTGAACAGAATGCACCAATTGGAAATAAGTTATGGAGTTGAATGGGTTGGGTGTCCCTATGGGTGTAGGAGATGCCAGTGACTTGCCCGGAGGCCAATCAAGAGGGGGAATATGGATGTGTCCCTCATGGCTCTCCATACATCCTTTATCCAGGAACCTTTCCCCACAGGAACTGTGACCACAGCAAAGGCCCCGCCTCTCCATACACAATATTACAGGCCATTTATTTGTCGGAATCCTACAAAAATAATAAAAAAAGCAGCATGTGGCAGTAACAGTAGTAACGGAACAGTATGAAGAGTATCGGGCTCTGGCGTCAGGAGGTAGCGGAGGTATCAATACGCTTTGCCTATTGCTCGGGGGCGTTGCCATAGGGGTCGCGGACCTGTTCTACGGAAGTGGCAGGAAGAAGCCGCCGATGGGGCCGAAGCAAATCCCACCGGTGTCGGGTCAGGCAGCCTCACTGCAAAGAGTAACGGGGGGGCAATAAGTTTCCATGTACAGGTAGGGTATGAGTAACAGGACCACCAGGTTAACATCAACAGGTTAACTGGGTGGCACTCAGTGCAAGGTTCAGGTAGTGTTTATGGGTGAGAGAACCTTTGCTAATAGCATTTAAAGGCAAACTATACCCCCCAAACAATGTACTGTAGGTCTGTACTGTATAGGTGCCCATGGGAGACCCCCACTTACTCTCATCTTAATTTCCACCAGGATGCAAACTGCCTGCCCTGATTGGTTTCCTGATGGAAAACATGGCTGGCTGTGCTAGTATTCATCAATGGCCAATGACCCTTACTGCTTAACTTTCCCTTGAGATATAATAGCCCCTCTAACTGCCGCCCACTGCCATGTCAGGCTTACAGGTAAGTATCGGCCAAGACTTACACAGCTTCCGCTTTAAACCTCTTAAGCGCTTCCTCGGCCACCAGTTCCCCAAACTTCGGGTCATCCATGGAGATGTATCCGGGCAAAGCGAAGGTTATTGGGTCGGAGTCGAAGACGTTGACGGTCACTTTGGTGTCGGAAGGAGACTCTCCTTCCTTGGAATAGATCTAATGAACATAGAGACGTAAGGAATGAGTGGAAAGGGGCAGAAGGCAAGAGACGGGCCATAGTGTAGAAGGTCTCCGAAGGGGCATCAAGCCCTTAACCTAATGCTCATGGTGGGACTTTCTACACGTATTAAGATCAGGGCATTAAATGAACATTGCTCAGTTTGGGTCAGAGTCAAAGACGTTGATGGTCACTTTGGTATCGGAAGGAGACTCCCCTTCCTTGGAATAGATCTAATGAACACAGAGAAGTAAGGAATGAGTGGAAAGGGGCAGAAGGCAAGAGACGGGACACAGTGTTGGCTTTCTGAAGGTCTCCAAAGGGGCATCAAGCCACCAACCTAATGCTCATGGTGGGACTTTCTACACGTATTAAGATCAGGGCATTAAATGAACATTGCTCAGTTTGGGCCCACAACTGCTCAGTGGTGATGCACTTGATTTAGGAAAATGGTTCTGCCCAGTGAGCCCATTGGGTCCATTACAGTTACCTGATATACAGGAAGTAGGGCTCAAATCCCAAGTAACTCTAGGACCTCTGGCTTTGTGGCCCTGAGAGAGAACCTTTAGCCACATTCAAAATGTCTCTGTTGAACTTGCCAAGGTGCCCAGAAGGTCCTTGGTACCAGGAAGCCACCACACCCCGGCCATTGGAGGAATAACACAATGCACCACTTACAGTGGAAACTTGGAAGATCCCATTCTTTCTGCCCTGGGTCATGTTGGTGAATTTGGAAAGCCACCCAAACTGCTTGTTCAGCTGCTCCAAGATACCGGTGGTGTTGAGCATCTTCTCCCGGAACTGTTCCAAGAGGTCGTCGTACTCCCTGGTGAACCTCTCGGCGAGGCGCAGGGAGTCCTGAAACACCTCCTGCAGCTGCTCCTGCACCGGATCCTTCCCGGAACAATCTAACATCCAGATAATGAGCCCCATGTGATCAAACGGAAAGTAAAAAACTTCATAGATTTCATTAAATTAAGAAACATGTTTTTGAATGAGTGTCTCAAGGCCCCGGTGTGGCCCCCAGAGATGTGTATGGACCCCCCGCCATGCCCATGACATCATCAGGCTGCTACACATGACATCATTATTACAATTATACTATAAGGGAAATAGTGGGCAACACTGGCAAAAAATAAATGCCTTGGCCTTGGCCATCTGCTGGCAGAATGCGGTATTGCAGCAGGTCCGTTCATCTATTTCTGGGGCTCAATGCATTTCCACAAATAAGAGCATTCATGAATGTACTTGTCAGTACTTATCTACAATGTAACCTACTTACCTAATGCTAAAATCTCCTTGCATTTCTCACACTTTTCCTGCATCTTTAAACAGCCGGCTGAATTGCGACGCAACTCCTTACAGACCAGTTTGTCATCGGATTCATCGCCATTTCCTACATAGGAAACAACATTCATTGGGGGTGGGGAGGAAAGGAGATCTCACCATCAGCATAGGAAGGGGTTCCTTACTGTAAGGGCAGTCAGGTTATGGGGTTCCCTACCAAGAGAGGGGGAATGAGTGATACATTGGGGGGGGGGGAGGAAAGGGGATGTCACCAGCAGCATAGGAAGGGGTTCCTTACTGTAAGGGCAGTCAGGTTATGGGGTTCCCTACCCAGAGAGGGGGAATGAGTGATACATTGGGGGTGGGGAGGAAAGGGGATCTCACTATCAGCATAGGAAGGGGTTCCTTACTGTAAGGGCAGTCAGGTTATGGGGTTCCCTACCCAGAGAGGGGGAATGAGTGATACATTGGGGAACCCTGGGAGATGGCACACAGTATAATACTTACCCCTTATGGAGCCCAGTCCTTCCAGCCTTGGGGCAAAGTGGTGACTTCTTTCCATCATTTTCTGTGCAGCCTCTAAGAGGGACTCGAAGTCCCCAGAGAAATAGGGGTGGAACGAGGGAGACCTTGCCCGCCGAGACTCAGCAAATGGGAACCCGACTCGCTGGAAGGGAAATGGGTTCCACTGAGACCCAAAGAAGTCACTATGGAAGGAATTACTGAAGAACGGCTTCATTTGCCCAAAGGCTTTGATGCTTTCCCTGAAGAGCTCATCGACACTGTCCTCCACCAGACTGTAGCCCCCCTCAAGGTCATCCAGGGTCATAGACTGCTGCTCTCCCTCCTGGGTCAGCGAGTTGATCTGCTGTCCATTGATTAAAATGGAGAATGGAGAAGATTGGTTCAGGAATTCCTCAAACTGCAACAGGAAAGAGAAATGTGGAATGAGCGAGTTATAGGCCTGGGTGGTCCCCCAGCTGATGGTACAACACAACCTCTAGCAGCACCCTTGCATCCAAGGCTCTGGTCTCCTTACCTTACCAGGAGATACCTGGTGGTCCAGTGAGCTCTCTACTCCACCCAACCAGCTGGCCTCACTTATCTGCCTCCACCATGGCTTTCTTGTCTTCCTGAGGGCCACTACAAGAAGTTCTTAGCTAGGTATTATTCCCAATCACAGGGGGGTGTCCTCCTGTCCAATAATAGAGCTGTGGGCTCCATTTATTGTCTTATGGCCTTCCTACATGCTGAACATTAGGGCATCTTACTTCTAAGGACCCTAAAGACCACTTATGATGGATCAGGAAAGAAGACAGGCCCACCTTATGGTGGACCAGGAGAGAAGACAGGCCCACCTTATGGTGGACCAGGAGAGAAGACAGGCCCACCTTATGGTGGACCAGGAGAGAAGACAGACTCCCTCATGGTGGAGCAGGAGAGAAGACAGGCCCCCTTATGGTGGACCAGGAGAGAAGATAGACCCCCTTATGGTGGACCAGGAAAGAACAGTGAGTTGAAGGTTCCCTGGTGGTACCACCCAATAGCAACGCATTCGGACAGACTACAGACAGGTGTCAGACTTACCTGGCGCCCCACCAGGCCAGAGCCGCTCCGGCAGGTTTTGGAGTAGAACCTCACACAGGTCTGTTTCAGGCAGGGCTTGCACTCCTCCCAGAGGGCCAACATGGTCTCGTTACACACCTCCTTCTTCTCCGCAAGCTGCTGCTCCGTGTCTAGGGCTCTCTTTAGGGCTTCCTGCCGGAACCAACGGGATCAAATGGGTTTCAGTCAGAAACTGCCCAGAAACTGTACATTCTAGAACTATTGTAGAACTACATCATTGTGAGACTATCTTCTGAAGGTGCTTCTACTGGTAGATATAATGGATCGTTTTAAGATGTGTCAGATGTGTCTGAAAGGTCCACAAAGATAAAAGCATTGGAGTAGTGGAACTATGTTCCTCTGTATGTAGCAAGGGGTTTTGTGGGGTTGATACATGTTCTCTTTGTCTCTTGCTTATTCTAGGGATTGGATGGATAGATAGATAGATAGATAGATAGATAGATAGATAGATAGATAGATAGAGATAAATGATAGATAGATAGATAGATAGATAGATAGATAGATAGATAGATAGATAGATAGATGATAGATAGATAGATAGATAGATGATAGATAGATAGATAGATAGATAGATAGATAGATAGATGATAGATAGATAGATAGATAGATAGAGATATATGATAGATAGATAGATAGATAGATAGATAGATAGATAGATGATAGTTAGATAATAGATAGATAGATAGATAGATAGATAGATAGATGATAGATAGATAGATAGATAGATGATAGATAGATAGATAGATAGATAGATAGATAGATAGATAGATAGATAGAGATATATGATAGATAGATAGATAGATAGATAGATAGATAGATGATAGTTAGATAATAGATAGATAGATAGATAGATGATAGATAGATAGATAGATAGATGATAGATAGATAGATAGATAGAGATAGATGATAGATAGATAGATAGATAGATGATAGATAGATAGATAGATAATAGATAGATAGATAGATAATAGATAGATAGATAGATAGATAGATAGATAGATGATAGATAGATAATAGATAGATAGATAAAAGATAGATAGATAGATAGATAGATGATAGATAGATAGATAGATAGATATAGACTGATAATTCTATGGAATGGATGATCTAGGGGTTAGATAATTCTATGGATTGGATCATTCCATGGACTAGATAATTTTAGGGGTTGGATAATCCTATTTACTGAATGATTCTACGGATTGGATGATTCTATTGGTTAGATAATTCTAGGTAAGGGCTAGTTTTATTGATTCTAGGCATTGGATAATTCCATGGACCTCAAAATTTAAGAGACTGGATAATTCTACGGTCTGGATGATTCTAGGTATCAGATAATTCTCTGGAATGGATATTTCTATGGAATGGCTACTGGATGGGTGTTGGATGCCTCTAGGGTTTGGATAATTCTATGAATGATTTTAGGGATCTTTCTAGGGATGGACATCACCTCTTTGTTCTTTTTGGTCTCCTCCAGGTTCCGCACAATCTCCTGATGTTCCGTCCCGGTTCGGTCCATGATCGATTTCATCTTTTTCACTCCCTTTACCGCATTTTCCACCTGTTCCGTGATGTAGCGACTCCCCTCGATGGATATTTCTGGATAAAGGCAGAGAGGTGACCTTCATGCCCCGGCGCTCGGCGTATTGGGTAACAGCAAACACGCCCACCCCAAATATAGATCATTGATTGGTGGGCAGAATCTGACATCTATTGACTCACAACGAGCCCTGTTGGGAGTCAGAACTGACTGTACAGCTACAAAAAGCTACTGAGTCGGGTTGGAGCTGCCATACTGCACCCATGTTCCACCCCTATAAACACAATGGGGCTCATTTATCAACACTGGGAAAATTTGCCCCGGCAGTAACCCATAGCAACCAATCGGTAATTTGCTTTTTATTACAATAAATGCAACAATTTTATTGGTTGCCATGGGTTACTGCCCAGTGTTTATAAATATGAATCACTTGCACTTACGGTTCAGGTTTTGGGGTGGAGGATTCGCCGCGCCGACACCAACAAGGAGCCCCACGAGCAGGAATGGAAACGTGTCCATCGCGTTCAGCGCAGTTTGGTGCTTTGTACTGAAATATAATCAGAGAGACCCTCATACTCCTGTAATAGGGGCCCAAGCCCACCTGTGGATTCCCCTGTACTAAGCACAATTCAGCAGGAACAGCCCCCTAAGTTTGCCCATAGCCTGTACAGAGAGATACCATAAAACTATGGCACATAGGGATTCCCCTGTACTAAGCACAATTCAGCAGGAACAGCCACCTAAGTTTGCTCATAGCCTGTACAGAGAGATACCATAAAACTATGGCACATAGGGATTCCCCTGTACTAAGCACAATTCAGCAGGAACAGCCCCCTAAGTTTGCCCATAGCCTGTATAGAGAGATACCATAAAACTATGGCACATAGGGATTCCCCTGTACTAAGCACAATTCAGCAGGAACAGCCCCCTAAGTTTGCTCATAGCCTGTACAGAGAGATACCATAAAACTATGGCACATAGGGATTCCCCTGTACTAAGCACAATTCAGCAGGAACAGCCCCCTAAGTTTGCTCATAGCCTGTACAGAGAGATACCATAAAACTATGGCACATAGGGATTCCCCTGTACTAAGCACAATTCAGCAGGAACAGCCCCCTAAGTTTGCCCATAGCCTGTACAGAGAGATACCATAAAACTATGGCACATAGGGATTCCCCTGTACTAAGCACAATTCAGCAGGAACAGCCCCCTAAGTTTGCCCATAGCCTGTACAGAGAGATACCATAAAACTATGGCACATAGGGATTCCCCTGTACTAAGCACAATTCAGCAGAAACAGCCCCCTAAGTTTGCTCATAGCCTGTACAGAGAGATACCATAAAACTATGGCACATAGGGATTCCCCTGTACTAAGCACAATTCAGCAGGAACAGCCCCCTAAGTTTGCTCATAGCCTGTACAGAGATATACCATAAAACTATGGCACATAGGGATTCCCTGTACTAAGCACAATTCAGCAGGAACAGCCCCCTAAGTTTGCCCATAGCCTGTACAGAGAGATACCATAAAACTATGGCACATAGGGATTCCCCTGTACTAAGCACAATTCAGCAGGAACAGCCCCCTAAGTAAGGAAGGACACCAAGGCTGTAAATCTGTTTATTATTATTATGATGTGCCCAGCGCCACCCTCTCAGTGCCAGGCAGCAGTGGGTACATAATTGGCAGAGACACAGTGTTTCCCAGGGGCAGTTACATAACCCCCCCCCCCCGCTTTATGGCCACGGGTCACTGCCCGGCACAGGGAAAACATCCGGCTGTTCCTAATATTAATGTGGAAACCTGCGGAGTCGGAACATTCCAGTTATTATTCCAGCAGGGGGGATAACAGCCCCTTTGTATTCCCTCTCCCAGAATCCTCTCTGCTCCCCTCACTGGTCAGCTCCAGCTGGCGGCCTGAGGGACCATGTGACCCCCTTGTTTATCCTGAGTCTCTATTGGCCAAGAATGGGCCGGACACATATTGGTTGTAGTCACTTGGCAGATAATGGGTAAATAACTGGGAGGTGCCCCGTGTCCTGCCCCGGGGGGGGGGGGTAATAGGGAGCAAATGTATCACTGCCGGTGGGCAGTTACTGATCTGTGCCCCCCCCCCCAAGCCAATCAGCTTCATTTACATGTAAATAGGGACTGCCCCACCCACATAGCATTATAAATTAAAGGGGAACTTAACATAAGTTAAAAAAAATCTTCAAAATACCCATTCATCCCTCATTCCCATTGGGTTTATAGTTATGTGTAACTGTCACTGTGTCTGTCCCTTTCCCTTCCCTGCACTGCTGGTTCTGACTCCTGATACAACTCCCCAATATCCATTCATCCCTCATTCCCATTGGGTTTATAGTTATGTGTAACTGTCACTGTGTCTGTCCCTTTCCCTTCCCTGCACTGCTGGTTCTGACTCCTGATACAACTCCCCAATACCCATTCATCCCTCATTCCCATTGGGTTTATAGTTATGTGTAACTGTCACTGTGTCTGTCCCTTTCCCTTCCCTGCACTGCTGGTTCTGACTCCTGATACAACTCCCCAATACCCATTCATCCCTCATTCTCACTGGGTTTATAGTTATGTGTAACTGTCACTGTGTCTGTCCCTTTCCCTTCCCTGCACTGCTGGTTCTGACTCCTGATACAACTCCCCAATATCCATTCATCCCTCATTCTCACTGGGTTTATAGTTATGTGTAACTGTCACTGTGTCTGTCCCTTTCCCTTCCCTGCACTGCTGGTTCTGACTCCTGATACAACTCCCCAATATCCATTCATTCCTCATTCTCACTGGGTTTATAGTTATGTGTAACTGTCACTGTGTCTGTCCCTTTCCCTTCCCTGCACTGCTGGTTCTGACTCCTGATACAACTCCCCAATATCCATTCATTCCTCATTCTCACTGGGTTTATAGTTATGTGTAACTGTCACTGTGTCTGTCCCTTTCCCTTCCCTGCACTGCTGGTTCTGACTCCTGATACAACTCCCCAATATCCATTCATTCCTCATTCTCACTGGGTTTATAGTTATGTGTAACTGTCACTGTGTCTGTCCCTTTCCCTTCCCTGCACTGCTGGTTCTGACTCCTGATACAACTCCCCAATACCCATTCATCCCTCATTCTCACTGGGTTTATAGTTATGTGTAACTGTCACTGTGTCTGTCCCTTTCCCTTCCCTGCACTGCTGGTTCTGACTCCTGATACAACTCCCCAATACCCATTCATCCCTCATTCCCAATGGGTTTATAGTTATGTGTAACTGTCACTGTGTCTGTCCCTTTCCCTTCCCTGCACTGCTGGTTCTGACTCCTGATACAACTCCCCAATATCCATTCATTCCTCATTCCCATTGGGTTTATAGTTATGTGTAACTGTCACTGTGTCTGTCCCTTTCCCTTCCCTGCACTGCTGGTTCTGACTCTTGATACAACTCCCCAATATCCATTCATTCCTCATTCTCACTGGGTTTATAGTTATGTGTAACTGTCACTGTGTCTGTCCCTTTCCCTTCCCTGCACTGCTGGTTCTGACTCCTGATACAACTCCCCAATATCCATTCATTCCTCATTCTCACTGGGTTTATAGTTATGTGTAACTGTCACTGTGTCTGTCCCTTTCCCTTCCCTGCACTGCTGGTTCTGACTCCTGATACAACTCCCCAATACCCATTCATCCCTCATTCCCATTGGGTTTATAGTTATGTGTAACTGTCACTGTGTCTGTCCCTTTCCCTTCCCTGCACTGCTGGTTCTGACTCCTGATACAACTCCCCAATACCCATTCATCCCTCATTCTCACTGGGTTTATAGTTATGTGTAACTGTCACTGTGTCTGTCCCTTTCCCTTCCCTGCACTGCTGGTTCTGACTCCTGATACAACTCCCCAATATCCATTCATCCCTCATTCTCACTGGGTTTATAGTTATGTGTAACTGTCACTGTCCCTTTCCCTTCCCTGCACTGCTGGTTCTGACTCCTGATACAACTCCCCAATATCCATTCATTCCTCATTCTCACTGGGTTTATAGTTATGTGTAACTGTCACTGTGTCTGTCCCTTTCCCTTCCCTGCACTGCTGGTTCTGACTCCTGATACAACTCCCCAATATCCATTCATCCCTCATTCTCACTGGGTTTATAGTTATGTGTAACTGTCACTGTGTCTGTCCCTTTCCCTTCCCTGCACTGCTGGTTCTGACTCCTGATACAACTCCCCAATATCCATTCATTCCTCATTCTCACTGGGTTTATAGTTATGTGTAACTGTCACTGTGTCTGTCCCTTTCCCTTCCCTGCACTGCTGGTTCTGACTCCTGATACAACTCCCCAATACCCATTCATTCCTCATTCTCACTGGGTTTATAGTTATGTGTAACTGTCACTGTGTCTGTCCCTTTCCCTTCCCTGCACTGCTGGTTCTGACTCCTGATACAACTTCCCAAGGGCAACACAATGTAATAATATTACGCGGGGACCAAGGGCATATTGTGCCCAAGAGGTCACTGTGCAGCCGGGGCCCCGGCCCTTTCCCTTTGCCCTAAGAAGAAGCTGTGGCTGAAATTAAACTGTGGCCCCCAAATATCACTGGACTACAACTCCCAGCATGCATTTGCCCTATTATATTTGTGCTGGGGGTGCTGGGAGGTGTACACTGGGGGTATGAGACTAAATTGGGCACAAGGGGTTAATGGAAGATTCCATTAGCATTGGTGGGTGCAGCCCAAATGGTACCCGGGGTGCTGGTTCTGTTCTGTTATAGGCACAGAATAAGCCAATGACTATATAATATGCTATGGGCTTAGGAACCTCGTCTGCCTATTGCAGGTAACATTGTATCTCACATATTAGAGTGTAAGCTCTATGGGGCATCTATATCCCTATGCAATGCGAATGCCTGATGTACAGCGCTGCAGTATATGTGGGTGCTGTGTATATATATATATAGATGCTAATAGTGAGTGCGGCCCTTACCTGGGAGAGAGAGCTGCGAGACACCCAGACACCAGCACTGATGAGACAGAGATGCTCCCGGGATTTATATAGAGAGGCCCCCCCCCCCCCCCCCCCCCCAGTGACTCAGCAGCTCGGAATCCGCTGGCAGAGACTTCTGGAATTGTCTCCTTGGGCAGCAGCGCCCCGGGTTTGCCAGCAGGGGGCGTCCTGGCACTGTCTCTGCCCTGGAACTGCCCTGTCAGCCTGCTGGTACTGTGCCCCCGGTGTAACTAGGGGTTACTGGGCCCTGGAACTGCCCTGTCAGCCTGCTGGTACTGTGCCCCCGGGGTAACTAGAGGTTACTGGGCCCTAGTACTGCCCTGTCAGCCTGCTGGTACTGTGCCCCCGGGGTAACTAGAGGTTACTGGGCCCTGGTACTGCCCCGTCAGCCTGCTGGTACTGTGCCCCCGGTGTAACTAGAGGTTACTGGGCCCTGGCACTGCCCTGTCAGCCTGCTGGTACTGTGCCCCCGGGGTAACTAGGGGTTACTGGGCCCTGGAACTGCCCTGTCAACCTGCTGGTACTGTGCCCCCGGGGTAACTAGGGGTTACTGGGCCCTGGAACTGCCCCGTCAGCCTGCTGGTACTGTGCCCCCGGGGTAACTAGGGGTTACTGGGCCCTGGAACTGCCCCGTCAGCCTGCTGGTACTGTGCCCCCGGGGTAACTAGGGGTTACTGGGCCCTGGAACTGCCCCGTCAGCCTGCTGGTACTGTGCCCCCGGGGTAACTAGGGGTTACTGGGCCCTGGAACTGCCCTGTCAGCCTGCTGGTACTGTGCCCCCGGGGTAACTAGGGGTTACTGGGCCCTGGAACTGCCCTGTCAGCCTGCTGGTACTGTGCCCCCGGTGTAACTAGGGGTTACTGGGCCCTGGAACTGCCCTGTCAGCCTGCTGGTACTGTGCCCCCGGTGTAACTAGGGGTTAATGGGCCCTGGAACTGCCCTGTCAGCCTGCTGGTACTGTGCCCCCGGGGTAACTAGAGGTTACTGGGCCCTGGCACTGCCCTGTCAGCCTGCTGGTACTGTGCCCCCGGGGTAACTAGGGGTTACTGGGCCCTGGAACTGCCCTGTCAGCCTGCTGGTACTGTGCCCCCGGTGTAACTAGGGGTTACTGGGCCCTGGAACTGCCCTGTCAGCCTGCTGGTACTGTGCCCCCAGTGTAACTAGGGGTTACTGGGCCCTGGAACTGCCCTGTCAGCCTGCTGGTACTGTGCCCCCAGTGTAACTAGGGGTTACTGGGCCCTGGAACTGCCCTGTCAGCCTGCTGGTACTGTGCCCCCGGGGTAACTAGGGGTTACTGGGCCCTGGTACTGCCCTGTCAGCCTGCTGGTACTGTGCCCCCGGTGTAACTAGGGGTTACTGGGCCCCCAGGTTCTGCCCCCTCTGTAGTTACCCCCCTGTGCCCGACACTAACCAAGAGCTGACATTTTAAAGGGTAAATATAGCTACTTTCATGGCAGGGTCAGAAGCAGATGCTTTTATTATGATAATATACTCCCCCCCCCCATATAATGACTGGGGGTGTCTGAGTGTCGGTCGGACCCGGGTCAGTATCACATTAGGGACCAGAAGGACACGGACACCTGGGCCCCGAGCAGCACAAGCAGAAGGAATTGCCCAATAACATGTTTCCCACCCGCGGGGGGGTCAGAACATCTGCCTCCCTCTGGGCTGAGTCTTGTGACATCCCATAATAACAACAACAGGATCCGGGAAACTCCACATTCTCTGCCCAATCACCCAAGGCCTCCCCTTACAGGAATCTGAGTATCACTCATGTATTATAAGGGGTAATGTACCCCCTACTGTAAATGATAAGGATATTAGCAGTCACTGAGGGGTTCTGTGCCCATATAAAGGCACAAGGCTGCAGGCTGAGTTATACAGGGAACTCTGAGTATCACTCATGTATTATAAGGGATAATGTACCCCCTACTGTAAATGATAAGGATATTAGCAGTCACTGAGGGGTTCTGTGCCCATATAAAGGCACAAGGCTGCAGGCTGAGTTATACAGGGAACTCTGAGTATCACTCATGTATTATAAGGGATAATGTACCCCCTACTCTAAATGATAAGGATATTAGCAGTCACTGAGGGGTTCTGTGCCCCCCATATAAAGGCACAAGGCTGCAGGCTGAGTTATACAGGGAACTCTGAGTATCACTCATGTATTATAAGGGATAATGTACCCCCTACTGTAAATGATAAGGATATTAGCAGTCACTGAGGGGCTCTGTGCCCCCCATATAAAGGCACAAGGCTGCAGGCTGAGTTATACAGGGAACTCTGAGTATCACTCATGTATTATAAGGGATAATGTACCCCCTACTGTAAATGATAAGGATATTAGCAGTCACTGAGGGGTTCTGTGCCCCCCATATAAAGGCACAAGGCTGCAGGCTGAGTTATACAGGGAACTCTGAGTATAACTCATGTATTATAAGGGATAATGTACCCCCTACTGTAAATGATAAGGATATTAGCAGTCACTGAGGGGTTCTGTGCCCCCCATATAAAGGCACAAGGCTGCAGGCTGAGTTATACAGGGAACTCTGAGTATCACTCATGTATTATAAGGGATAATGTACCCCCTACTGTAAATGATAAGGATATTAGCAGTCACTGAGGGGTTCTGTGCCCCCCATATAAAGGCACAAGGCTGCAGGCTGAGTTATACAGGGAACTCTGAGTATAACTCATGTATTATAAGGGATAATGTACCCCCTACTGTAAATGATAAGGATATTAGCAGTCACTGAGGGGTTCTGTGCCCCCCATATAAAGGCACAAGGCTGCAGGCTGAGTTATACAGGGAACTCTGAGTATCACTCATGTATTATAAGGGATAATGTACCCCCTACTGTAAATGATAAGGATATTAGCAGTCACTGAGGGGTCTGTGCCTATATATTATATGTTATATGGATCTTTAGGTCCAAATGTAGAACATTCCCCGGGGGAGGGGGGCTGTGCCACAGAATGACACCAGGGGGCGCCAGTGCTCTGCCAGATTCCTACAGAACCAATAGATGTTTATGGAGCAGTTGAAATGAACATTGGGGTCAGTATGGTTCCTTTCCCATAATGCCACTGTTTGGCTTGTTTCCCCAGAGTTCAATGCTTTGTGCCCCCCTACGATTGGCCGCACTCAGCAGCTACTAATTATTCTATACTTATCCGATTCACGTAAAGGCAAAGTAAATAATTCCACCTCTAATTCCCTTAAATAACAGCGCTCGGGGCCCCCCTCCCTGATACTCAGGGCTGAATTTAGAGTAAAGGGGTAATTGGGGGATAATAGTTATTGCTGAACTACATTTCCCAGCATCCTCCAAGGTACACAATGAAAATATCCAGCAATTACTCCCAATCATCTGCCCCTTCCAAAGATTGGCCCTGCCACGTGTATAAACAAACTATATTTGCACCTAATCTGACATTTACATTTTCTACTTCAGGGTTTGAAACGAAGCGACAACGAATGAGAAACACAATGAGGGAACCAATAAATACTTCACAGACAGGCTACTATCTTGTACTGCCCCCATCTTGCCCTACTGCCCCCATCTTGCCCTACTGCCCCCATCTTGCCCTACTGCCCCCATCTTGCCCTACTGTCTCCATCTTGCCCTACTGCCCCCATCTTGCCCTACTGCCCCCATCTTGCCCTACTGTCTCCATCTTGCCCTACTGTCCCCATCTTGCCCTACTGCCCCCATCTTGCCCTACTGTCTCCATCTTGCCCTACTGTCTCCATCTTGCCCTACTGTCTCCATCTTGCCCTACTGCCCCCATCTTGCCCTACTGCCCCCATCTTGCCCTACTGCCTCCATCTTGTCCTACTGTCTCCATCTTGCCCTATTGTCTCCATCTTGTCCTACTGTCTCTATCTTGCCCTATTGTCTCCATCTTGCCCTACTGTCTCCATCTTGTCCTACTGTCTCCATCTTGTCCTACTGTCTCCATCTTGTCCTACTGTCTCCATCTTGTCCTACTGTCTCCATCTTGTCCTACTGTCTCTATCTTGCCCTACTGTCTCCATCTTGCCCTACTGTCTCCATCTTGCCCTACTGCCTCCATCTTGCCCTACTGCCCCCATCTTGCCCTACTGCCCCCATCTTGCCCTACTGTCTCCATCTTGCCCTACTGTCCCCATCTTGCCCTACTGTCCCCATCTTGTCCTACTGCCTCCATCTTGTCCTACTGCCCCCATCTTGCCCTACTGTCTCCATCTTGCCCTACTGTCCCCATCTTGTCCTACTGTCTCCATCTTGTCCTACTGTCCCCATCTTGTCCTACTGTCTCCATCTTGTCCTACTGTCCCCATCTTGTCCCTACTGTCTCCATCTTGTCCTACTGTCCCCATCTTGCCCTACTGTCTCCATCTTGTCCTACTGTCCCCATCTTGCCCTACTGTCCCCATCTTGTCCCTACTGTCTCCATCTTGTCCTACTGGCCCCATCTTGCCCTACTGTCTCCATCTTGTCCTACTGTCCCCATCTTGTCCTACTGTCCCCATCTTGTCCCTACTGTCTCCATCTTGTCCTACTGTCCCCATCTTGCCCTACTGTCTCCATCTTGTCCGTACTGTCTCCATCTTGTCCTACTGTCCCCATCTTGCCCTACTGTCCCCATCTTGTCCTACTGTCTCCATCTTGTCCTACTGTCTCCATCTTGCCCTACTGTCTCCATCTTGCCCTACTGTCTCCATCTTGTCCTACTGTCTCCATCTTGCCCTGATACCCTATATCATTCAGCTACTGCAGCTATTGCAAGAAGCCTATGAACCAATGATGGAATCTGGCCATCCTCCATGTGTCCACACCAACCATGGCCAATTCCCCTAACCAACCATCCATGGCCATATTCACTCAACTACCCAACCATGGCCTATACTTCCTCAAATACCCAACCATGGCCTATACTTCCTCAACCAACCAACCATGGCCTATACTTCCTCAACCAACCAACCATGACCTATACTTCCTCAACCAACCGACCATGGCCTATATTTCCTCAACTACCCAAACATGGCCTATACTTCCTCAGCAAACCAACCATGGCCTATACCTCCTCAACCAACCATGGCCTATACTTCCTCAACTAACCATGGCCTATACTTCCTCAACCAACCAACCATGGACTATACTTCCTCAACCAACCAACCATGGCCTATACTTCCTCAAATACCCAACCATGGCCTATACTTCCTCAATCAACCAACCATGGCCTATACTTCCTCAACCAACCAACCATGACCTATACTTCCTCAACCAACCGACCATGGCCTATATTTCCTCAACTACCCAAACATGGCCTATACTTCCTCAGCCAACCAACCATGGCCTATACCTCCTCAACCAACCATGGCCTATACTTCCTCAACTAACCATGGCCTATACTTCCTCAACCAACCATGGCCTATACTTCCTCAACCAACCAACCATGGACTATACTTCCTCAACCAACCAACCATGACCTATCCTTCCTCAACCAACCAACCATGGCCTATACTTCCTCAACTACCCAATCATGGTCTATACTTCCTTAGCCAACCAACCATGGCCTATACTTCCTCAACTACCCAATCATGGCCTATACTTCCTCAGCCAACCAACCATGGCCTATACTTCCTCAACTACCCAATCATGGTCTATACTTCCTCAACCAACCATGGCCTATACTTCCTCAACTACCCAAACATTGTCTATACTTCCTCAACCAACCAACTATGGCCTATACTTCCTCAACTACCCAATCATGGCCTATACTTTCTTAGCCAACCAACCATGGCCTATACTTCCTTAGCCAATCAAACATGGCCTATACTTCCTTAGCCAACCAACTATGGCCTATACTTCCTCAACTACCCAATCATGGTTTATACTTCCTTAGCCAACCAACCATGGCCTATACTTCCTCAACTACCCAATCATGGTCTATACTTCCTCAACCAACCAACCATGGCCTATATTTCCTCAACTTCCCAAACATGTCCTATACTTCCTCAACCAACCAACCATGGTCTATACTTCCTCAACTACCCAATCATGGTCTATACTTCCTCAACCAACCAACCATGGCCTATACTTCCTCAACCAACCAACCAACCATGGTCTATACTTCCTCAACCAACCAACCATGGTCTATACTTCCTCAACCAACCATCCATGGGGATGGTAGGTACAGCCCCCCTCAGTAGGTACAGCGCCTCTCAGTAGGTACAGCCCCCCTCAGTAGGTACAGCCCCCCTCAGTGGGTACAGCCCCCCTCAGTAGGTATGGCCCCTCTCAGTAGGTACAGCCCCCCTCAGTAGGTACCATGGTCTATACTTCCTCAACCAACCATCCATGGGGATGGTAGGTACGGCCCCCCTCAGTAGGTACGGCCCCCCTCAGTAGGTACAGCCCCCCTCACTAGGTACAGCCCCCCTCACTAGGTACCCCTAAGTGGATAACTGACTCCTAGAGGATATCTAATTGCTATAGATATTCTATGGGAACTTGCTGCACTTTTATAAAGAATAGATGTAGGGACCAAAGAATATCATTGTTCATAGTGGATATTGCAGGTATTTGCCCCGCCAGTCTGCCATTGGGGCAATATATAATACATATTAATTTATATTTTGCCCCTAGAAAAGATCCTACAGGTATTTAATATGCTTTGGAGAGAGGCTGTGGGGTAAAGAAATGGTTAATACTTCATGAAACACCTTTGAACCTTTAATGTTCAGAACATGACCAGCTCCTTCACTGTTTCTGCTCCACTGTTGCTGAACTGCAATTCCCAGAATGCACTGCTGAGCCCCTAGTGATGTAGCACAGTAAGTACAGTAGAGCTGGCAGTTAGGCCAATGGGCTGGAAGCCTCTACAAGATCAACTGCCACCTAATAAAGTTGAGCATTTATTGACTCCTTCTCCTCTGCAATAAATATCCCTCTCTCCTGCACTCCCACCCGACTCCCCGCGCTCTTCCACCTCCTTCTCTGCAGTCAGAACCCAAACTCTCTGTCAGCTCTGGGCTCTCACATTTGTTTGCTATTAATGTTGACTGGATGGGAGGGGAGTTTCTCTCGCAGCGAACACTTGACTGTGTCATATTTCTGCTCCGGCTGCGGTGGAACATGTCCAAAGCCCATGGAGAGGCTTCAGCAGGAACATTCCTGGATTGTGTAGAAGCATAGAAAGCACCGTCGTTGTTCTTTTGTTCCGACAGAACCAGAGAAGTGCTCCCAGGATCCCCTCCAGTCATAAGTGTCTCTGCAGTTGGATCATCCAGACAAAGAGCCTGGAGATGCCCATGAAGAGAGGAAGCCTTCTTCTGATGGACAAGTCAATGTAGCCACCTGGACCCGGTATCATTAGCTCTGGGTCTCCACCAACCCAAACAAAAGGAACAAAACCACGCCCAGAAAACATAAGGACTTCCCTTCCACCTAAAAAACCCAAAATCCAGGATTTTAACATCAATGTTCTAAGTTCTGTCAACTTGTTTCTTCACTTGGGTCCATTCAAAGGTCAACACAAGTCAACAATGAAAGGTAAGTCATTATCACTGACCCGGTGCATTGTGGTCCTTAGGGAATGTAGGCTGAACAGAGTGTCAGCTCTTTAGACTACAGACTTCCTTCCTCTTTTATTTGTTATTGTATCTGGTATCTCTGTTTGGCTTTTGGTCTATATTATATCATCTAGAGCGTCAGCCTTGGTGGCACAGTCCAGAAGTATTGGCAGCAACGTGTGTATGTAGTGCTATAGGGGTTACCTGCCCCGTGTGTTATTCCTCCCGCTCTACAGGCACCTGTTTCAGCACCAAATGGATGTTGCGCTGAAAGGAACATCACAGGGACTCGAGGCGCTAAACCCCACCCACAGGGTCTTACGCCTAGTTGCCCCCACCGCAACCTATGTCAGATGTAAAGATCAATCATAGGGTTATTCTCTAACTAAGCTCCTCATAATCAGTATAATCTGAGTACCCTCGGGGGTACAGAGAAGGGCAATTAAGTAAATAAAGGGAATGGGCTCAGTTATGGGGAAAGGCTGGCCCAGTTGGGATTGGTTACACTGGGGGGGGAAGGGGCAGTTAAGGGGGGGTCACTATATATAAATATATAAGGGGGGGCAGTAATGAAATAGAGAAAGTACAGGGAAGAGCGACTAAGCTGATAAAGGGAATGGGCTCAGTTATGGGGAAAGGCTGGCCCAGTTGGGATTGGTTACACTGGGGAAGGGGCAGTTAAGGGGGGGTCACTATATATAAATATATAAGGGGGGGCAGTAATGAAATAGAGAAAGTACAGGGAAGAGCGACTAAGCTGATAAAGGGAATGGGCTCAGTTATGGGGAAAGGCTGGCCCAGTTGGGATTGGTTACACTGGGGGGGGAAGGGGCAGTTAAGGGGGGGTCACTATATATAAATATATAAGGGGGGGCAGTAATGAAATAGAGAAAGTACAGGGAAGAGTGACTAAGCTGATAAAGGGAATGGGCTCAGTTATGGGGAAAGGCTGGCCCAGTTGGGATTGGTTACACTGGGGGGGGAAGGGGCAGTTAAGGGGGGGGCACTATATATAAATATATAAGGGGGGGCAGTAATGAAATAGAGAAAGTACAGGGAAGAGCGACTAAGCTGATAAAGGGAATGGGCTCAGTTATGGGGAAAGGCTGGTCCAGTTGGGATTGGTTACACTGAGGGGGGGGGGGGGCAGTTAAGGGGGGTCACTATATATAAGGGGGGGGCAGTAATGAAATAGAGAAAGTACAGGGAAGAGCGACTAAGCTGATAAAGGGAATGGGCTCAGTTATGGGGAAAGGCTGGCCCAGTTGGGATTGGTTACACTGGGGGGGGCAGTTAAGGGGGGGTCACTATATATAAATATATAAGGGGGGGGGCAGTAATGAAATAGAGAAAGTACAGGGAAGAGCGACTAAGCTGATAAAGGGAATGGGCTCAGTTATGGGGAAAGGCTGGCCCAGTTGGGATTGGTTACACTGGGGGGGGGGGGGGCAGTTAGGGGGGGGGGTCACTATATATAAATATATAAGGGGGGGCAGTAATGAAACAGAGAAAGGCTGGCCTAGTTGGGATTGGTTACAACCAATCAGTGATTTATTAGGCAGCTGCAGCTAGAACAATGAAAGCAAACATCTGATTGGTTGCCATGGGTTACTGCCCAGATGCTAATTTGCCCAGTATGTATAAAGGATCGTTGTACAAGTAGGTTCAAGAATCCAACAAACATCTCATCAGACACAGGGTTGGGCCGTGCTGTTTGGGGGGGGGGGGCACCCCTAGGGACCCCTAATAAAAAAAAAACAAAAATAAAATATTTTACCCCTTCTGGACCTGCCCCCATGTAGGCAAATAGCTGCCCAGTGGGGCAGGAAATGTTTGTTTTCTACCCAAAAGTATCAAACGACGGATTTGTGGCAACAGGAGAACATGTGACTCCGAAAATACGTTCCGTTTTGTTTCTCTTGGCTCCAACCCCAACCTGCTCTCACTGTGTGTTATACAGGGATAATGTACCCCCTACTGTAAATGATAAGGATATTAGCAGTCACTGAGGGGTTCTGTGCCCCCCATATAAAGGCACAAGGCTGCAGGCTGAGTTATACAGGGAACTCTGAGTATCACTCATGTATTATAAGGGATAATGTACCCCCTACTGTAAATGATAAGGATATTAGCAGTCACTGAGGGGTTCTGTGCCCCCCATATAAAGGCACAAGGCTGCAGGCTGAGTTATACAGGGAACTCTGAGTATCACTCATGTATTATAAGGGATAATGTACCCCCTACTGTAAATGATAAGGATATTAGCAGTCACTGAGGGGTTCTGTGCCCCCCATATAAAGGCACAAGGCTGCAGGCTGAGTTATACAGGGAACTCTGAGTATCACTCATGTATTATAAGGGATAATGTACCCCCTACTGTAAATGATAAGGATATTAGCAGTCACTGAGGGGTTCTGTGCCCATATAAAGGCACAAGGCTGCAGGCTGAGTTATACAGGGAACTCTGAGTATCACTCATGTATTATAAGGGATAATGTACCCCCTACTGTAAATGATAAGGATATTAGCAGTCACTGAGGGGCTCTGTGCCCCCCATATAAAGGCACAAGGCTGCAGGCTGAGTTATACAGGGAACTCTGAGTATCACTCATGTATTATAAGGGATAATGTACCCCCTACTGTAAATGATAAGGATATTAATATTCAGGGAATTACAGATACTGGGATTAGCCAGCCGCCCAAACACAGCGGTTCCTGTACCAATAACAGAAGGCACCTTTCTATTGGGCGCAGGAATAAATAACCCGGGGGATATTATTGGCTACAAGGGCAGAATGTGCGGCCGGAGCCGGTTCCTATTTGCCCCACACATCAAAGCCTGGAGGTTCCGCGCGGCGCTGCCCAGGGAAACAGTCTCTGACCAAAGGAAAATGTCACTTCATCAGATTCCCGAGGAGCCAAAAACAAACAGGGAGCTGTTCCTGGGGCGGGGGCCGCGGGGGCCGCGGGGGGCAGAGACGGGACAAATAATCACGAGCCGAGTTCTGTTTACTTCTCTCCTCAAACTTTTGGAAAACATTCTCTGAAGCTCCAAATACCCTTCCCTTATTCTACCGAGGCCTCTCCATCAGCCGGGGAAACCCCTTCCTATGCTGATGGTGAGATCCCCTTTCCTCCCCACCCCCAATGAATTACTCATTCCCCCTCTCTTGGTAGGGAATCCCATAACCTGACTGCCCTTACAGTAAGGAACCCCTTCCTATGCTGATGGTGAGATCCCCTTTCCTCCCCACCCCCAATGTATCACTCATTCCCCCTCTCTTGGTAGGGAACCCCATAACCTGACTGCCCTTACAGTAAGGAACCCCTTCCTATGCTGATGGTGAGATCCCCTTTCCTCCCCCCACCCCCAATGAATCACTCATTCCCCCTCTCTAGGTAGGGAACCCCATAACCTGACTGCCCTTACAGTAAGGAACCCCTTCCTATGCTGATGGTGAGATCCCCTTTCCTCCCCACCCCCAATGTATCACTCATTCCCCCTCTCTGGGTAGGGAACCCCATAACCTGACTGCCCTTACAGTAAGGAACCCCTTCCTATGCTGATGGTGAGATCCCCTTTCCTCCCCACCCCCAATGAATCACTCATTCCCCCTCTCTGGGTAGGGAACCCCATAACCTGACTGCCCTTACAGTAAGGAACCCCTTCCTATGCTGATGGTGAGATCCCCTTTCCTCCCCACCCCCAATGTATCACTCATTCCCCCTCTCTTGGTAGGGAACCCCATAACCTGACTGCCCTTACAGTAAGGAACCCCTTCCTATGCTGATGGTGAGATCCCCTTTCCTCCCCACCCCCAATGAATCACTCATTCCTCCTCTCTAGGTAGGGAACCCCATAACCTGACTGCCCTTACAGTAAGGAACCCCTTCCTATGCTGATGGTGAGATCCCCTTTCCTCCCCACCCCCAATGTATCACTCATTCCCCCTCTCTGGGTAGGGAACCCCATAACCTGACTGCCCTTACAGTAAGGAACCCCTTCCTATGCTGATGGTGAGATCCCCTTTCCTCCCCACCCCCAATGAATCACTCATTCCCCCTCTCTTGGTAGGGAACCCCATAACCTGACTGCCCTTACAGTAAGGAACCCCTTCCTATGCTGATGGTGAGATCCCCTTTCCTCCCCACCCCCAATGAATCACTCATTCCTCCTCTCTAGGTAGGGAACCCCATAACCTGACTGCCCTTACAGTAAGGAACCCCTTCCTATGCTGATGGTGAGATCCCCTTTCCTCCCCACCCCCAATGTATCACTCATTCCCCCTCTCTAGGTAGGGAACCCCATAACCTGACTGCCCTTACAGTAAGGAACCCCTTCCTATGCTGATGGTGAGATCTCCTTATAGATGGTACCTTATATCCAACTTGACTTTGCCATCAGGAATCGGACATGTTCTTCAGAATGGAGTCTAGTCTACTGGCCCACACTCTGTTTCAGGTAGCCCACTGCAGTTGGGGTGCCCCTACATGTATTATAGGCACACATAGACTATCAGGCACCACCATAAGAGCCTTCATGCACCTTTAAGACATTTAGGAGAACCCCAACTGCAGCTTTCAAGGTGTTACCTCCATTTCTTCATTGGTTACAACCATTTTGCTGGAGAACATGGAGAACATTGATCCTTTGAAGGTCTCATTTGGATAAATTCCCTTCTGTTGTCGCCTAAGGAAGCTAAAAACATTGAGCGGGTTCCATAAACCAAAATAACCGGTCCCTTTCCCAGCGCCGAGCTTGAGATGGATCTGGGCCGGTTCCAGATTCAGCCCTCGCTGAGCTCATTCAGTGGTTTGTTCCATACGCCACCCAGCGAGTTCCTCTCCCCGTCTGTTTCTGGGAGATGAGATCCGTGGTTACTACGAGGGGAAATGCAGTTTCTCTCTAACGAGCCCAAACGTAATGGGGATTTAATGTGTTGTTCTTGGGGGACACGACGAGCCAGAACATGGATCCAGGAGAATTAATCTTCCCTGAGTTGGAACCTCTTGCTGTTGTTTGAATGGGAAACATAAAAACCGTGAGATGAGAGGGGCGAGAGCGGCGATACTCCCCCCCCCCGGGGCCGCCATTTAGGCCTCACAATGGAGCTTTGGCCTGGAACCCACTCATGATTTATGAGCCCAGTGTATGTTTATTACTCAGGTTCCAGAGCGGAAACAAGACGAGCCATAAGGTCTCTTAGTGCTGCAGATATTTTATATAATGCCCATAGGAAATAGACAGTCAGCATCTCTCTAACCTTAATGAGACTGCCTTCTTACATCCAAGCCCCTAATTTCCAAGTCGTCTGCCCCCAACGCCATATTTATTTGCAACAGATGCAGATCTCTTTGTTCTCTACCTAAATGCCCCTATAACTCTTTAACTCTATACCATAAAAAAGGGCAGATTTATTTTGTCTTTCAGACGAGGAGCTTCTCCCAGAGGACGATGAGATGCCGTCATTCAGTCAGAGACAAAATGGTAAGAGCACAACTGGCTTTGGGTGGTACCAGTAGAACTAATTCACTTGGCTCTACTTTCCAGCTTTAATGGACCCACTTGGCACCTCCCTGTTGGGTTGGGGTAGGATGAGGTAGAGAATTGGCCATTCTTGGCTCCTACTGAACCAAAACAAGGTGCACACTGGATAAAACATGGCGCATCCCACTCATTCTATCTAAATCTAGTAATTCTAGCTGTGATTCTAGCTCTAACTGTTTATGGACCCTCTTCAAAACTTTATATGGCACCAGTGACCATGTAGAACATCAGACATCTTCTTGGAAAAAAATTGGTATTTATTGGTCTTTCTCATGACTTTTTGGGTCTGGCTCTTGGTTTTTATCTCTGACATTGCTGTGCCCTAGTGCAAAGGAGAAGGTTCCTAGTGCAGAGAATGCTCCTATGAGCAGGAGAAGGAACCAAGTTGCCCAGGAATAAGAAGGAGAAGGGAGCCAAGAATAATAACTCCATCTGCCTAGGGGGCTGCGCTATAGTATATGAGAATCTGAAAGGTGGGCATTTTGAGATTGGGCTTTTTATGCCCTTTAACTTATGTAAAAGATCACCTAAAGTGCTGTATAGACTGTATGGGCCCCAAATGAGTAACGGTGAGGCTGATTGATGGGCACCATGGCCGTTCCTATATCTAAATCTAGGGATTATAACTGTTTGAACTGTTTATGGACCCTCTTATGGCTGCTAAAGTCATCCTACATTGTCCACCTGAAGGTCCTCTGACTTGATGTGGCCTTCAAAACTTTATATGGCACCTTCTTCTTGGAAAAAAATGGTATTTATTGGTTTATTTGTCTATGTTTCTCATGACTTTTTGGGTCTGGCTCTTGGTTTTTATCTCTGACATTGCTGTGCCCTAGTGCAAAGGAGAAGGTGCCCTAGTGCAAAGGAGAAGGTTCCTAGTGCAGAGAATGCTCCTATGAGCAGGAGAAGGAACCAAGTTGCCCAGGAATAAGAAGGGAGCCAGGAATAATAACTCCATCTGCCTGGGGGGCTGCTCTATAGGAGAATCTGAAAGGTGGACTTTATATGCCCTTTAACTTATGGAGAAGATCAGCTTAAGTGCTGTATAGACTGTATGGGCCCCAGATGAGTAACGATGAGGCTGATTGGTGGGCACCATGGCCGTTCCTACAGTTGCTTTTGCATTTAAGCAGAAAATTCTCTCCCCACTGAGAATGTTTTTCTTCTTCCAAAATGTCAGGCCGAGCGCGGACCAACTGCGCCAGATGTCAGCGGAACCTCTCCCTACAGACTTCAGTCAGGGTTTTATATGTTTTCCTCGTGGTTCTCATCATCGCCGTCGTGATTCTTGCGACATTAGGTAAGTGGCCATAAACGCACCACCTGCTTGTGTTTCCCTGTAACCGGGCCCGGGGTTGGGCAACGGCATAAACATGTCCCTATAGTCATGCTGGTTAGTCTTTAGCTGCTAGTTAGTTAGTTTGTCTATAGGCAGGTGAATATCCCATATACAGGTAGGGGACCCCTTATCCAGAATGCTTGGGACCTGTAGTTTTCTGCATAAGGGTTCTTTCTGTAATTTGGATCTTGGGACCTGGGGATTTCTGGATAAGGGTTCTTTCTGTAATTTGGATCTTGAGACCTGGGTATTTCTGGATAAGAGGTCTTTCTGTAATTTGGATCTTGGGACCTGGGGATTTCTGGATAAGGGTTCTTTCCATAATTTGGATCTTGAGACCTGGGCATTTCTGGATAAGAGGTCTTTCTGTAATTTGGATCTTGAGACCTGGGGATTCTGGATAAGGGTTCTTTCTGTAATTTGGATCTTGAGACCTGGGCATTTCTGGATAAGAGGTCTTTCTGTAATTTGGATCTTGGGGCCTGGGGATTTCTGGATAAGAGGTCTTTCTGTAATTTGGATCTTGGGACCTGGGGATTCTGGATAAGGGTTCTTTCTGTAATTTGGATCTTGAGACCTGGGGATTCTGGATAAGGGGTCTTTCTGTAATTTGGATCTTGGGACCTGGGGATTTCTGCATAAGGGGTCTTTCCGTAATTTGGATCTTGAGACCTGGGCATTTCTGGATAAGGGTTCTTTCTGTAATTTGGATCTTGAGACCTGGGGATTTCTGGATAAGGGGTCTTTCTGTAATTTGGATCTTGGGACCTGGGGATTTCTGGATAAGGGTTCTTTCCGTAATTTGGATCTTGGGACCTGGGGATTTCTGTATAAGGGTTCTTTCTGTAATTTGGATCTTGGGACCTGGGGTTTTCTGGATAAGGGTTCTTTGAATAATTTGAATCTTGGAACCTGGGGTTTTCTGGATAAGGGGTCTTTCCATAATTTGGATCTTGAGACCTGCGGATTTCTTTATAAAGGTTCTTTCCGTAATTTGGATCTTGGGCCTGGGGATTTCTGGATAAGGGGTCTTTCCATAACTTGGATCTTGAGACCTGCGGATTTCTTTATAAAGGTTCTTTCCGTAATTTGGATCTTGGGCCTGGGGATTTCTGGATAAGGGGTATTTCCATAATTTGGATCTTGAGACCTGCGGATTTCTTTATAAAGGTTCTTTCTGTAATTTGGAACTTGGGACCTGGGGATTTCTGGATAAGAGGTCTTTCCATAATTTGGATCTTGGGACCTGGGATTTCTTTATAAAGGTTTTTTTCTGTAATTTGGAACTTGGGACCTGGGGATTTCTGGATAAGAGGTCTTTCCATAATTTGGATCTTGGGACCTGGGATTTCTTTATAAAGGTTTTTTCTGTAATTTGGAACTTGGGACCTGGGGATTTCTGGATAAGAGGTCTTTCCATAATTTGGATCTTGGGACCTGGGATTTCTTTATAAAGGTTTTTTCTGTAATTTGGATCTTGGGCCTGGGGATTTCTGGATAAGGGGTCTTTCTGTAATTTGGATCTTGGGACCTGGGATTTTTATTCAGGCTGCCTGTTTTGTTTGTAAATATAAATACTCGGAGCCCAATGGATGGATCTTTATTCAGGGGGGGCATTAGGGGACAGTGTATATTACAAGTTCTCCCCGTACAGCTGATATTACTGCAGAGTTTGTTTACCAAGACAGTTGGACCAGACCCTGCTATTACAAACACACTCAGTATAATTATCTGTAATTACTGGGAACTCATGAGTCTGAACCTGCGGTGCGGGAGGGCAGATATCTGAGCTGGAACGTAGCGCTTTGTGGGCGTCTGACCCTCTCATGAACCAGTGGATCTCCCAGATGTGCCATAGGCTGCAAATGTGCTGAGTGTCCTGGCACCGGTGCCACCCAGTCTGTATTCCCGTGCCCAGTTATTAACCACTTAGGGCACACAGATATAGGGTTGTGGGTAACAGAGAGTGGGTTCTGCACCCTATAGGGGTGGGATGTGAGTGTTCCATTGCACCCATGCTACCCAGAGTATGGTACAGGGGGTACAGTACCCTCCAGAGCCCTCAGAATGGATCTACCCTACCTACCCTTACCCCCCTCACCTTTATACTCCCTCCTTTAGCATCTCCTGGAACATATATTCCGCGGGATCTCCTGGAACATATATTCCGTGGGATCTCCTGGAACATATATTCCGTGGGATCTCCTGGAACATATATTCCGTGGGATCTCCTGGAACATATAATCCGTGGGATCTCCTGGAACATATAATCCGTGGGATCTCCTGGAACATATAATCCGTGGGATCTCCTGGAACATATAATCCGTGGGATCTCCTGGAACATATATTCCGTGGGATCTCCTGGAACATATATTCCGTGGAATCTCCTGGAACATATATTCCGTGGGATCTCCTGGAACATATAATCCGTGGGATCTCCTGGAACATATAATCCGTGGGATCTCCTGGAACATATATTCCGTGGGATCTCCTGGAACATATAATCCGTGGGATCTCCTGGAACATATATTCCGTGGGATCTCCTGGAACATATAATCCGTGGGATCTCCTGGAACATATAATCCATGGGATCTCCTGGAACATATATTCCGTGGGATCTCCTGGAACATATATTCCGTGGAATCTCCTGGAACATATATTCCGTGGGATCTCCTGGAACATATAATCCGTGGGATCTCCTGGAACATATAATCCGTGGGATCTCCTGGAACATATATTCCGTGGGATCTCCTGGAACATATAATGCATGGGATCTCCTGGAACATATAATCCGTGGGATCTCCTGGAACATATAATCCGTGGGATCTCCTGGAACATATAATCCGTGGGATCTCCTGGAACATATAATCCGTGGGATCTCCTGGAACATATATTCCGTGGGATCTCCTGGAACATATAATCCGTGGGATCTCCTGGAACATATATTCCGTCGAATCTCCTGGAACATATATTCCGTGGGATCTCCTGGAACATATAATCCGTGGGATCTCCTGGAACATATAATCCGTGGGATCTCCTGGAACATATAATCCGTGGGATCTCCTGGAACATATATTTCGTGGGATCTCCTGGAACATATATTCCGTGGGATCTCCTGGAACATATATTCCGTGGGATCTCCTGGAACATATAATCCGTGGGATCTCCTGGAACATATAATCCGTGGGATCTCCTGGAACATATAATCCGTGGGATCTCCTGGAACATATAATCCGTGGGATCTCCTGGAACATATAATCCGTGGGATCTCCTGGAACATATAATCTGTGGGATCTCCTGGAACATATAATCCGTGGGATCTCCTGGAACATATATTCCAAGCATTTCTCTCAGTCCCATTCACAGATCCATAGATAAAATCATAGATATATTTCCAATCCCTGTATGTGCCCCACAGTGTTTCGGCGAGTGGATACCTTGTACGATGACTTTGCCGCGTCCCAGTCCTTCTATGAGAAGAAGATGGTGTCGGTTCAGGCAAACCTTCAAGATCTTGGTAAGTGCCAACTATACCGTCACGAGGCTGAAGGGCAACAGTGGGGGCAAAGAGTCATTTGGGTACGATGAGTGAATCTGTCCCGTTTCTCTTCACCAAAAAATTGTTGAAAAATGTGTGAAATGCAGCTACCATGCAACTCGGCAGTTTGAGGGCATAACTAGGCGTGACCGGGACCTTCCCAAGGCCAAAAAAACACTTGAAAAAAATTCTCAAGTTTATTTATTTACTCTCAGACAGGTGCTACCCAGGGTACTAACCCTTTCTGGTGGAGCTTCTGGATGCTCCACTAATTACCCTAATCCTACTTGCACTCTTAAGGCACCATACACGGGCAGATTTTATCATACAATTTGGCTTATCTGCCCATGTATGGGCACCAATAATAGACCTACCCGAAATTGGCCTAAAATTGGCCACATCCTGATTGGGCAGGTTTGATTTTCCATCAGATTGGGGACTGCATCGGCTCATTGATGCCCGTTGATTTATTTTGATCATTTGGCCCTGGGGCCAACCAAAGTAGCCTGATATTGCCCACCTTGGATGGTCACATCAGGAGAAGATCCACTCGTTTGGCAACCTCATAAACGAGGTGTAGGCCCACCTTTAGAAGGAGCTACCATAGAAGCTAGTCCTAGCACTCTTGACAGTTGTCTTCTTCTACTGTGACCTCCTACCCTTCCATTTTATGGTGTAAGGAACCCACCAGAAAGCCATGTCTAAAAGAACGCTCACAGCTTTCCCCAGGGCATTTCTAACCAATAAATGGGGACATCCTCCTCTCTCCAGTCAGGGAAAACCCCTAAACCACCACCTGTAATCTCTTATGAGAGCGGCTGGTTATCTTCATGGGTTGATCACTGAGATGTTTGAAGGACTTTACCATCAAGGTGTCCCTATGTGTTAAGTGTGTGACCAACTTAGGAAGAGCTTGAGTCAGCTTGTAGCCAATCAGAGCATTAGAATGTACCCAGGGCCAAACCACCATGTCATATTCTGTAGCCAATAAAAGCAATGGAACATTTACATTTCAATGTTAATAGGTTTGGCTCGTAAAATAATCCCTTTTCTCTTTTCAGACATTAAATCAGTGGGCAATTGTTCCTTCTGCCACGATGCCAGCCAACTGGGGGAAGAAATCAGTAGACTCCGCATGGAGCTGGAGGGGATCCAGAAGATGTTGTTGCAACAGGAGTTGGTTTTGGACCAGACATCGCAAAGCCACCAAATGCTCTTGTCTGCCAATGGTGAGCTGGACAGTCAAATCATGAGTAGCAATTTCACCCTGAGGCAAATTAATCAAACCCTGGGGCTTTTCCTGGCCCAAGTGAAAGGGTGGCAGACATCAGCGGCAGAGCTGGATACCTCTGTCAAAAACCTGGTCCAGGAAAGGTACGACATTGGTTCTGCCGTCCAATCAATTAACTTCACGGTGAGCCAAACGTCAGAGTGGGTACAGGTCATACAGAGAAAGACAGACGAGGAGACCCTCACTTTGCAGAAGATCGTATCTGACTGGCAGAACTACAGTAAGGTTTTTGGTGCATTCAAGGCAACATCGGGCAAAACCATCGACTTGGTCAGAAACATTCAGAGCAGCATCGGCTCGACGGTGCAACGTATTAGCCTCAACACAGAAGTCATGCACGATCTTGTTCTACAAGTCATGGGGCTTCAGCTGCAGCTGGACAACATCACTTCCATCTTGGACGACCATGACGAGAACATGCAGGACCTTCAATATCACACCAAGTACACCCAGAACCGAACGGCTGAACGATTCGAGAGCCTGGAGGGTCGAATGTTTTCCCACGAAACGGAAATCAGCACCATATTTAACAATATCAACGCTACGGACAACCATGTTCATAGCATGTTAAAGTACCTGGATGACGTTCGACTGTCTTGCACCCATGGCTTTAACTCCCATGCCGAGGAATTATATTACCTGAACAAGACGATGGCACTCATGCAGGGCACCACTGATTTGCTGAGGGAGAGGTTTGGCTTGATGAATGCACGATTAGAGTTCGATATGCGGAATTTGTCCATGATTATGGAGGAGATGAAAGTGGTGGACGTCAAGCATGAAGAAATGCTGCAGAAGGTCACCATTGTCCAAGGTAAGATGACTACAAAGGGTTCAGAAATATTCCATAGGGATGTACAAATTAACAGTAGGGAGACAGGCACACAAGGTGGAGAGGGCTTGGTCTTTTAAGGATGACTAAGTGATTGCAGTAGGGTGTACCCAACATTGATTGATGTTGGGTGCAAGTCACGCAATGGCCACGTCCATCTGATGATTCAGTATTGATATAAGAAATTTGTCCATGATTATGGAGGAGATGAAAGTGGTGGACATCAAGCGTGAAAAAATTCTGCAAGGTCACCATTGTCCAAGGTAAGATAACTACAAAGTGTTCAGAATGTGCAGACATATTCCATGGGGATGTACAAACTAAGAGTAGGGAGATAGGCACACAAGGTGGAGAGGGCTTGGTCTTCTAAGGATGACTAAGTGATTGCAGTAGGGTGCACCCAACATCAAGTGATTGGTGTTGGGTGCAAGTCACACAATGGCAACAGCCAATCATTCAGTATCAATATGAGAAATTTGTCCATGATTATGGAGGAGATGAAAGTGATGGAAAGGTCACCATTGTCCAAGGTAAAATGACTACAAAGAGTTCAAAATATGCAGATATATTCCATGGGGATGTACAAACTAAGAGTAGGGAGACAGGCACACAAGGTGAAGAGGGCTTGGTCTTCAAAGTGATTGCAGTAGGGTGCACCCAACATCAAGTGATTCATGTTGGGTGCAAGTCACACAATGGCCACATCCATCCGATCATTCAGTATCGATATGAGAAATTTGCCCATGATTATGGAGGAGATGAAAGTGGTGAACATCAAGCATAAAAAAGGTCATGACTGTCCAAGGTAAGATGACTACAAAGTGTTCAGAATGTGCAGACATATTCCATGGGGCTGTACAAACTAAGAGTAGGGAGACAAGCACAAAAGGTGGAGAGGGCTTGGTCTTCTAAGGATGACTAAGTGATTGCAGTAGGGTGCACCCAACATCAAGTGATTGATGTTGGGTGCAAGTCACACAATGGCCACATCCATCCTATCATTCAGTATCGATATGAGAAATTTGTCCATGATTATGGAGGAGATGAAAGTGGTGGACGTCAAGCATGAAAAAATACTGCAAAAGTTCCCCACTGTCCAAGGTAAGATGGCTACAAAGTGTTCAGAATGTGCAGGCACAAAAGGTGGAGAGGGCTTGGTCTTCTAAGGATGCAGTAGGGTCTGAGACTCCGAGAGCTGAATGTTGGGCAGAGGCTCCAGGTGCTGAGATACTGTAGAAGCACCAACCCATGTGGTAGGGCCACGGGCGCCACGCTCTAGTTTAAGAGATTAAATTTATTCAGGAAAATAACATTTACTTGCAACTTAAAGTTAAATAAATATTACAACATTGCCACATGTTGGCAGCCCCCAAACAGACTCTCTCCGGCTCCCACGGGCAGGAATACAGGAAGGATTACTGTACATCTCAAGTGGGATTAGTAGTACTTTGTTCAAAAAATGAAAACCATCTGACCTGAAATATATGTCAAATGAAACCCTTATGTGCAAATAATATGTCAATTGGAACCATACAGATCCCACGTGAAAGCCCGATGGCTGGAGAGAGGAGAGTAGATCTGTAAGACAGCTCCCGTCAACATCTATTTACTAAACTAATTCTGTAGAGATCCCCACCCACCCACATCTCCCACAAAGCTCTGACTCCCCTTTATTACCCATGGGCACCTCTGATATAGTCCCTTCTTGCCTGTAAAACCGTGTAAGGAGACCATGGTGCCTAGTGCCTTCAAAAACAGCAAGGAAAGCATGGAGTGGAATATAGAGGGTGCCTGGGGGTCTAAAGGGGCCTCCACCACAGATATTTTTTAATACCTTGATGTCATATAGCCGTTTGTTAAAGAATGCTTTGCCTGAAATGACCCTACTTGGGAGTGGGGGGGCAGTCGCCCATATGGGCATAGGACATCTGTTATGTAGGATTGGCCAATACTGTAGAACTAACCTTAGTACTGACATTCACGGTAGGTTTGATGTATTTTTGATTTCCTTATATCTCCACTCGTGTCTGGGTCAGAACTCTTTCTTCAAGTCTTTTGAGAAGATATAACCTTGGTGGTGCTGTCTACTTCAAGGTTCAATGTATAGCGCTAATTTAGTGTATAAGGCAAGAACACTCGGCCTGTAAGGTGGGCAATAATGAGTAGCTCCCATGGAAAGTACAGACAGCAAGGGGGTACTAAGGAACAGGCAAGATCCTTCAATGGCAAATGGGGTTAAGGTTGGGTCAGCTGGTCCAAATGACAAGGATAAAGGTTAAAAGTAAGAGATAATAAGAGCAAAAAGGGAGCAGAACTATGAGCAATATACATTTGGGTGGGAATGGGCAGGGAGATACCCTTACAATCCAGCACATATAATACTAATAAGACATGATATTGAGTTACAGAGCTTTGCGGAGCCATTAAAATACAAGACAAGTCCTAGAACAAGGTTTATGGTGTAGTCCACACTGGAGAACATGGTTTAGGACAAGGCAAGAGAATATCCACTGGCCCCTAGGGTTGTATCCTGGGTTTGGGGTATGACTTGCTCCCCCACAAGGGGCTTTGTTCTACCAGACATTATTGTACAGCTGCTCAGCTGTTGACCTCGTCAGTTGGGTGAGAGCAATAAACAGGGACGCCGATGTGATCATGTGAGAAGCGCTAATGGGCACCAGCTTTCCTTTCAAATTCTTTGAGCTGAATGTGCAGGGCTTGAGCTTCCCAGTAAGAAGAGTTTGGGATGAAAGCGTGCCAAGATCCCACACGGGAGCACATGGCTTGTATTAAACACGCACAGTTTGTACACGCATGGTGCTACATTCCTCTCAACAGCCCAGAAGGAATACACGTTGCCCTCAGTACCCTTAGCAGAAGATCCCATTAAGCTTGGAACCATATAGACAGGGCCCAGAAGGAATACATGTTGCCCTCAGTGTCCTTAGAAGAAGATCCCATTAAGGTTGGAACCATATAGACAGGGCCCAAAAGGAATACATGTTGCCCTCAGTGTCCTTAGAAGAAGATGTTGAGCTTCAGTAACAATGAGGCAAGAGGAGGAACCCCTTAATGAGTGTAGGAGAAAGGGAATGGCAGGGGAGGGTGGGCCAATTGCTCAATATATTGCCACCATGGGAAGAGGAAGAGTCCATGATGAAAGTTGGGGGCAAATTTGGTGGAAAGATGTTCATCACCAGGATAAGAGGGGAAGCTGGAAGCTTCAAAAAAATACACAGTTTAGGGGATTTGTGTATAAAAAATCTGCCACAAGGGGCAGTGTTATAGACAGGACTGCCTTGCACCAAACAGCCTGCACTCTAAACCTACAGGGCTCTGTTACAGACTCCACCCTTCTGCCATAAAGCGTATCCCTGGGAGAGACAGGGGGCAGAGGGGCAATGCCGGGGCTGGCAGTACCATAAAGCATATCCCTGGGAGAGGCAGGGGGCAGAGGGGCAATGCCGGGGCTGGCAGTACCATAAAGCGTATCCCTGGGAGAGGCAGGGGGCAGAGGGAGCAATGCCGGGGCTGGCAGTACCATAAAGCATATCCCTGGGAGAGACAGGGGGCAGAGGGGCAATGCCGGAGCTGGCAGTACCATAAAGCGTATCCCTGGGAGAGGCAGGGGGCAGAGGGGCAATGCCGGGGCTGGCAGTACCATAAAGCGTATCCCTGGGAGAGGCAGGGGGCAGAGGGGCAATGCCGGGGCTGGCAGTACCATAAAGCGTATCCCTGGGAGAGGCAGGGGGCAGAGGGGCAATGCCGGAGCTGGCAGTACCATAAAGCGTATCCCTGGGAGAGGCAGGGGGCAGAGGGGCAATGCCGGGGCTGGCAGTACCATAAAGCGTATCCCTGGGAGAGACAGGGGGCAGAGGGGCAATGCCGGGGCTGGCAGTACCATAAAGCGTATCCCTGGGAGAGGCAGGGGGCAGAGGGGCAATGCCGGGGCTGGCAGTACCATAAAGCGTATCCCTGGGAGAGGCAGGGGGCAGAGGGAGCAATGCCGGGGCTGGCAGTACCATAAAGCATATCCCTGGGAGAGACAGGGGGCAGAGGGGCAATGCCGGAGCTGGCAGTACCATAAAGCGTATCCCTGGGAGAGGCAGGGGGCAGAGGGGCAATGCCGGGGCTGGCAGTACCATAAAGCATATCCCTGGGAGAGACAGGGGGCAGAGGGGCAATGCCGGAGCTGGCAGTACCATAAAGCGTATCCCTGGGAGAGACAGGGGGCAGAGGGGCAATGCCGGAGCTGGCAGTACCATAAAGCGTATCCCTGGGAGAGGCAGGGGGCAGAGGGGCAATGCCGGAGCTGGCAGTACCATAAAGCGTATCCCTGGGAGAGGCAGGGGGCAGAGGGTCAATGCCGGAGCTGGCAGTACCATAAAGCGTATCCCTGGGAGAGACAGGGGGCAGAGGGGCAATGCCGGGGCTGGCAGTACCATAAAGCGTATCCCTGGGAGAGGCAGGGGGCAGAGGGGCAATGCCGGAGCTGGCAGTACCATAAAGCGTATCCCTGGGAGAGGCAGGGGGCAGAGGGGCAATGCCGGGGCTGGCAGTACTATAAAGCGTATCCCTGGGAGAGGCAGGGGGCAGAGGGGCAATGCCGGGGCTGGCAGTACCATAAAGCGTATCCCTGGGAGAGGCAGGGGGCAGAGGGGCAATGCCGGGGCTGGCAGTACCATAAAGCGTATCCCTGGGAGAGGCTGCGGTCACTTCATTAAGCCCAGATTTCCCTGTATCGGCACTTTTGCCCGGGAGGAGATACAAAGAACACAGACAGCTCTGCTGAGCAGGGGAAACTATGGGCCCGTGAATCCTCCCTCATCCTGTCCTTAGTAACTGCCCGATTGCCCTGGCAACCAGACCGCTCCTCTCCAGGGTGAGACCAATCTGTAGCCAATCAGAGAATAAGGATATTTATAGGGTGAAACCAACCTGTAGCCAATCAGAGAATAAGAATATTTATAGGGTTAGACCAATCTGTAGCCAATCAGAGAATAAGGATATTTATAGGGCTAGACCAATCTGTAGCCAATCAGAGAATAAGGATATTTATAGGGTTAGACCAACCTGTAGCCAATCAGAGAATAAGAATATTTATAGGGTTAGACCAATCTGTAGCCAATCAGAGAATAAGGATATTTATAGGGCTAGACCAATCTGTAGCCAATCAGGGAATAAGGATATTTATAGGGTTAGACCAACCTGTAGCCAATCAGAGAATAAGAATATTTATAGGGCTAGACCAATCTGTAGCCAATCAGAGAATAAGGATATTTATAGGGTGAAACCAACCTGTAGCCAATCAGAGAATAAGAATATTTATAGGGTGAGACCAATCTGTAGCCAATCAGAGAATAAGAATATTTATAGGGTGAGACCAATCTGTAGCCAATCAGAGAATAAGAATATTTATAGGGTGAGACCAATCTGTAGCCAATCAGAGAATAAGAATATTTATAGGGTGAGACCAACCTGTAGCCAATCAGAGAATAAGAATATTTATAGGGTTAGACCAACCTGTAGCCAATCAGAGAATAAGAATATTTATAGGGCCAGACCAACCTGTAGCCAATCAGAGAATAAGAATATTTATAGGGCCAGACCAACCTGTAGCCAATCAGAGAATAAGAATATTTATAGGGCTAGACCAACCTGTAGCCAATCAGAGAATAAGGATATTTATAGGGTTAGACCAACCTGTAGCCAATCAGAGAATAAGGATATTTATAGGGTGAGACCAACCTGTAGCCAATCAGAGAAATAGAACATTCACAGTAAGCAGAAAATAGACTCATCTCTATGATCCAATATTTCAGGTATGAGTTGCCTATGACCCCAGGGCACCTCTACCCCAACCTTCAGCCAGACTCACTTTAGTGGGGGTTCAAATCCCCCCTGGACATTGGAAAGTACAAATATCATTATACAAGCCCCCTGCATCTATAACTTTGATTGTTGCCTTGATAGAGTCCAACTATGATGCAATAGAGGAGAGGCCAAGGCCTGAGAGAAACACTTGGCTCAGAGACATGATGTGCTTGTGTATATGTAACCCAAGGCTAATGACAAGGCTTGCTATTGGCTCCCACAGAGGGCCTAATGGGGACGCTGGGATCTGCCCCTTGGGATGGAGCTACTGGTGGGACACGTTCCCTGAAACCCTGACCTCATCAGAAGGCAACAAGGCCTGGAAATGAACCGGGGACCTGTTTGCCAAATCCCATCACAACATGTTCAGTTCATTTAGAGCCGGAGGCTGCGATGTGGGAGGAAATGGTCTCTGGGTGATGCCATTAACTGTTTGTTCCAACCGAAAACACAAGCTCAGTCTATTTAGAGAAATGAGTGAAATATTATTTTCCCCAGAACATTCATTTCAAAAACAGGAAATTTTGGGTGGAGGGATGTGGCTTAGGAACCAGCGGCCTCAAATAGCAGAGTCCTGGGGGGCAGAAGGGGCTAAATCATGTCCAGGCATTGTGACATCAGCAGATGTTTCCATGATGTCATTGCCCTGTTTGTTTGGGCTCAACTGGTTTTCCAGTCAAGTCAATTGGTTGAGAGTTGGCATGAACAAAAGGTGCCCTAGGAGGGGCCAAAGATGTTCATGAAGTTCTGCCAAATGAACGTACTATGGCCCCCCATGTCACCCATCTGAATAACACATTGTTACCCCCCAAACCAATGGGCTTTATTGTTACCCCCAAACCAATGGGCTTTACTCTTTATTTACTCTACAGATTATTATCCTTACACAATCGTTCCCATTTTACTTTGATAGACCCAATGCCACACACAGGTTCTTACACAACTTATTAATTTCATGGTTTTGTTTGTTTTTCTCCTAATAGGGGCTCCTGGTCTTCCTGGGCCAAGAGGAAGTAAAGGAGACACAGGAAGCAAAGGTCCCTTGGGTCCCAGAGGGGCAAAAGGTGATCCAGGGGAACTAGGACCTCAAGGGCCACAAGGAACAAGAGGAATAGCTGGTGATATTGGACCTCAAGGAGAAAAAGGACCATTTGGAATAAAGGGGACATCTGGGATTAAAGGTGAAAAAGGCAGCATGGGCCTTCCAGGTCCTAAAGGTCAAAAAGGAACAAAAGGTGATGTTGGGCCTCCAGGGCCTGGTGGACCCCCAGGTGGAATAGGACCCCCAGGGCTTCAGGGAAAACCTGGCCTCCAAGGATTGAATGGCTTTACTGGTGAAGATGGACCAAAAGGTCCCAAAGGGGAAACTGGTTTCCCGGGGCCTCCTGGCTTGCCAGGTCCACGAGGATTACCTGGACCTCAGGTTATTTGAAGAGCGAATGTAACTAGTCAGGGACCGGTTCTCAGCTTCGGGACAAGACTGTTGAATAGCTGATTTGAATGTATCAATTCTCCATCCCACATACATTAGAAATGATAGAGCTCCAACAAGTTGGCCACCTACTAAGTGGTCTCCATTCCAAACCTCCGCGTATATGTCTTTCTCTGCCTAGTAAATCATAACTTACTATATGCACTGAAGTCTTTATTGCTTGGAAATTTCCTCAGTGCTTGTATCTATGTGCCTAGTCAATTGGGCTCATATGGGTACTGGCTAAGGTCCATTCATGGACTTGGAGTCATTGCTGTTCTTACTGGACATCCTACCAGCAGACACTACATGGGTGAACCTGACAACCCTTTTTCACGACCAGGTTTAGAGGTAGAAGGCAAAATCTCCCCTAGTGCCATCATGGAGGTTTGTGTTATTTACCCACAATGCCGTTTGTCCCTACCTTCAACTAAGCTGCCACCATTAGGTGGAAATTTTTGCACCCCTGGTATAAATATATCCTACTCTCCTACTGTCTCCATCTTCTCCTACTGTCTCCATCTTGCCCTACTGTCTCCATCTTGTCCTACTGTTTCCATTTTGCCGTTCTGTCTCCATCTTACCCTACTGTCTCCATCTTGTCCTACGGTCTCCATCTTATCCTACTGTTGGCATCTTACCTTATTGTCTCCATCTTATCCTACTGTCTCCATCTTGTCCTACTGTTGTCATTTTACCTTATTGTCTCCATCTTATCCTACTATCTCCATCTTGTCCTACTGTCTCCATCTTGTCCTACTGTCTCCATCTTGCCCTACTGTCTCCATCTTGTCCTACTGTTTCCATTTTGCCGTTCTGTCTCCATCTTACCCTACTGTCTCCATCTTGTCCTACGGTCTCCATCTTATCCTACTGTTGGCATCTTACCTTATTGTCTCCATCTTATCCTACTGTCTCCATCTTGTCCTACTGTTGTCATTTTACCTTATTGTCTCCATCTTATCCTACTATCTCCATCTTGTCCTACTGTCTCCATCTTGTCCTACTGTCTCCATCTTGCCCTACTGTCTCCATCTTGTCCTACTGTCTCCATCTTGCCCTACTGTCTCCATCTTGTCCTACTGTCACCATCTTGCCTTCCTCTCTCCATCTTGTCCTACTGTCACCATCTTGCCTTCCTCTCTCCATCTTGTCCTACTGTCTCCATCTTGTCCTACTGTCTCCATCTTGTCCTACTGTCTCCATCTTGCCCTACTGTATCCATCTTGCCCTACTGTCTCCATCTTGCCTTCCTCTCTCCATCTTGTCCTACTGTCTCCATCTTGTCCTACTGTCTCCATCATGTCCTACTGTCTCCATCTTGCCCTACTGTCTCCATCTTGCCCTACTGTCTCCATCTTGCCCTACTGTATCCATCTTGCCCTACTGTCACCATCTTGCCTTCCTCTCTCCATCTTGTCCTACTGTCTCCATCTTGTCCTACTGTCTCCATCATGTCCTACTGTCTCCATCTTGACCTACTGTATCCATCTTGCCCTACTGTCTCCATCTTGCCCTACTGTCTCCATCTTGCCCTACTGTATCCATCTTGCCCTACTGTCACCATCTTGCCTTCCTCTCTCCATCTTGTCCTACTGTCTCCATCTTGTCCTACTGTCTCCATCATGTCCAACTGTCTCCATCTTGCCCTACTGTCTCCATCTTGTCCTACTGTCTCCATCTTGCCTTCCTCTCTCCATCTTGTCCTACTGTCTCCATCTTGCCTTCCTCTCTCCATCTTGTCCTACTGTCTCCATCTTGCCTTCCTCTCTCCATCTTGTCCTACTGTCTCCATCTTGCCTTCCTCTCTCCATCTTGTCATACTTTTATCACCTTGTCCTACTGTCTCCATCATGTCCAACTGTCTCCATCTTGCCCTACTGTCTCCATCTTGTCCTACTGTCTCCATCTTGCCTTCCTCTCTCCATCTTGTCATACTTTTATCACCTTGTCCTACTGTCTCCATCTTGCCCTTTTGCACCCCTGGTATAATGCAGAGAATGCGGGGTTACAACTCTGTAAATATTTATAACCTGCGGTATTATAATATCAACATGGCCGACACATAAACTGGCTTGTAAACTATGGGGAAGGGGATTTGTTTCCACGGAATAATAGGGGAGGTTATGGGAAACATATGGTTTCTGCTCCGTCTCCCAAACAATAACAATATAACGTACAATTACACAGCACAGAACGTTGTTGTTGGCCGGTTTGGTCATTTAGGGATGAGGTTGGTCTGTGCATGTGGGTCTGAAACTGAAATCTGTTAATAACTGACTATTTGTTGGTAGGAGTTGCTGGAAAATGTGGGCTCTTGGGAGGACAGATTAAGCTAGAGGGTGTAGATAGTGGCACTTCAACAACTACTACTATCTTGCCCTAAAGTCATCATCCTGCCATTCTGTCACCCTCTTGTGCTATTGAGTTCAATATGTCCTACTGTCTCCATCTTGCCCTACTGTCTCCATCTTGCCCTACTGTCTCCCTCTTGCCCTACTTTCTCCATCTTGCCCTACTGTCTCCATCTTATCCTACTGTCTCCATCTTGTCCTACTGTCTCCATCTTGCCCTACTGTCTCCATCTTATCCTACTGTCTCCATCTTGTCCTACTGTCTCCATCTTATCCTACTGTCTCCATCTTGCCCTACTGTCTCCATCTTATCCTACTGTCTCCATCTTGCCCTACTGTCTCCATCTTGTCCTACTGTCTCCATCTTGTCCTACTGTCTCCATCTTGCCCTACTGTGTCCATCTTGTCCTACTGTCTCCATCTTGCCCTACTGTCTCCCTCTTGCCCTACTTTCTCCATCTTGCCCTACTGTCTCCATCTTATCCTACTGTCTCCATCTTGCCCTACTGTCCCCATCTTGCCCTACTGTCCCCATCTTGCCCTACTGTCTCCATCTTGCCCTACTGTCTCCATCTTGTCCTACTGTCTCCATCTTGCCCTACTGTCTCCATCTTGCCCTACTGTCTCCATCTTGCCCTACTGTCTCCATCTTGCCCTACTGTCTCCATCTGTCCTACTGTCTCCATCTTGCCCTACTGTCTCCACTTGCCCTACTGTCCCATCTTGCCCTACTGGTCTCCATCTTGCCCTACTGTCTCCATCTTATCCTACTGTCTCCATCTTGTCCTACCTGTCTCCATCTTATCCTACTGTCTCCATCTTGCCCTACTGTCTCCATCTTATCCTACTGTCTCCATCTTGCCCTACTGTCTCCATCTTGCCCTACTGTCTCCATCTTGCCCTACTGTCTCCATCTTGTCCTACTGTCCCCATCTTGCCCTACTGTCTCCATCTTGTCCTACTGTTTCCATCTTGCCCTACTGTCTCCATCTTGCCCTACTGTCCCCATCTTGTCCTACTGTCTCCATCTTGCCCTACTGTCTCCATCTTGCCTTAGGGTAACAGTTTTGCCTACTATACCTGTGGGGCCACATTGTATAAAGGGCTCAGAGCAGTTTCCACTACTGAAACCAATTACTTGCCAAACATCTCACCAAGTTCAGTTGCTGATTGGCTACAAACTGAGTGTGTGGCTGGGAGGGCGGGACCCTGTATATAAACAGAATGGGGCACTTGCGGGTAAAGTGCTTTCATGCCATAATGATAATAAATACGTTATACTGTTCCCTTGCGTTGTATCTGCTCTCCGGTTCCCATGATGCACCAGTGTCTGTATTAATGTTACAGAAGATATTTGCCCCGTGGCGCTGACGGTTCTGCCCGAGTCCGTTCCAGCTGTTACACCTATCAGCTCTGTTGGCTAAAATGGAGGAATTTATAAAAACATTTTCTGTTGAATAGTTTATAAAATATGAGAATGTGTCTGACCTACATTTTCTGTTTATTCGGAAATCGTGAGGTTATTGGACATTGATGGGCTGGCAACTATACCCGCTATGTGGCACGTCTCACAGATATTGGCTTTCTGTATGTCCTGTATGTACAAGAGTGGAGGTGCCATTGCAGGATACTGTATGTATTGGGGGGCCAAGATCAGGCGAGGGTCTTTGGTTTATAAGGGCTTAATACCTGCTGCCATAGCAACAACACCTAGAGGGAGGGTTCTGCTGGGCAGTGCCCATAGGGTAAGGGCTGGAGAAGACAATAAATGGTCACAGAACCCCTCAGTGACTGCTAATATCCTTATCATATACAGTAGGGGGTACATTATCCCTTATAATACATGAGTGATACTCAGAGTTCCCTGTATAACTCAGCCTGCAGCCTTGTGCCTTTATATGGGGGGCACAGAACCCCTCAGTGACTGCTAATATCCTTATCATTTACAGTAGGGGGTACATTATCCCTTATAATACATGAGTGATACTGAGAGTTCCCTGTATAACTCAGCCTGCAGCCTTGTGCCTTTATATGGGGGGCACAGAACCCCTCAGTGACTGCTAATATCCTTATCATTTACAGTAGGGGGTACATTATCCCTTATAATACATGAGTGATACTGAGAGTTCCCTGTATAACTCAGCCTGCAGCCTTGTGCCTTTATATGGGGGGCACAGAACCCCTCAGTGACTGCTAATATCCTTATCATTTACAGTAGGGGGTACATTATCCCTTATAATACATGAGTGATACTCAGAGTTCCCTGTATAACTCAGCCTGCAGCCTTGTGCCTTTATATGGGGGGCACAGAACCCCTCAGTGACTGCTAATATCCTTATCATTTACAGTAGGGGGTACATTATCCCTTATAATACATGAGTGATACTCAGAGTTCCCTGTATAACTCAGCCTGCAGCCTTGTGCCTTTATATGGGGGGCACAGAACCCCTCAGTGACTGCTAATATCCTTATCATTTACAGTAGGGGGTACATTATCCCTTATAATACATGAGTGATACTCAGAGTTCCCTGTATAACTCAGCCTGCAGCCTTGTGCCTTTATATGGGGGGCACAGAACCCCTCAGTGACTGCTAATATCCTTATCATTTACAGTAGGGGGTACATTATCCCTTATAATACATGAGTGATACTGAGAGTTCCTGTATAACTCAGCCTGCAGCCTTGTGCCTTTATATGGGGGGCACAGAACCCCTCAGTGACTGCTAATATCCTTATCATTTACAGTAGGGGGTACATTATCCCTTATAATACATGAGTGATACTCAGAGTTCCCTGTATAACTCAGCCTGCAGCCTTGTGCCTTTATATGGGGGGCACAGAACCCCTCAGTGACTGCTAATATCCTTATCATTTACAGTAGGGGGTACATTATCCCTTATAATACATGAGTGATACTCAGAGTTCCCTGTATAACTCAGCCTGCAGCCTTGTGCCTTTATATGGGGGGCACAGAACCCCTCAGTGACTGCTAATATCCTTATCATTTACAGTAGGGGGTACATTATCCCTTATAATACATGATCCATATCCAGAGTGGTGAAAGTTTAAGGGAGGCAAGTGATAATTTCCATGTACTGTATATAATGTTATTTTAACACAGATAATATACTGCTGCTCTATATTCCTACAATAACAGAATATGGGAGAATTCTACAGATTGTACTGATTATATATCAAAGTCTTCCTCTTGCATCGTCAGTGCAAACCAACTACAGATGGAGAACATAAGGCATTCATATGTATTTCTTCTGCAATATGGCACCCCCTACCCATATGTATAAATACAAATATACAGAGAGGGAATGTTCTGGGCACACAATAAGCTGTACCCCCATACTGTACTGTCTAAGGGAAACACTATGGCACCCCCTACCCATATGTATAAATACAAATATACAGAGAAGGAATGTTCTGGGCACACAATAAGCTGTACCCCCATACTGTACTGTCTAAGGGAAACACTATGGCACCCCCTACCCATATGTATAAATACAAATATACAGAGAAGGAATGTTCTGGGCACACAATAAGCTGTACCCCCATACTGTACTGTCTAAGGGAAACACTATGGCACCCCCTACCCATATGTATAAATACAAATATACAGAGAGGGAATGTTCTGGGCACACAATAAGCTGTACCCCCATACTGTACTGTCTAAGGGAAACACTATGGCACCCCCTACCCATATGTATAAATACAAATATACAGAGAAGGAATGTTCTGGGCACACAATAAGCTGTACCCCCATACTGTACTGTCTAAGGGAAACACTATGGCACCCCCTACCCATATGTATAAATACAAATATACAGAGAAGGAATGTTCTGGGCACACAATAAGCTGTACCCCCATACTGTACTGTCTAAGGGAAACACTATGGCACCCCCTACCCATATGTATAAATACAAATATACAGAGAGGGAATGTTCTGGGCACACAATAAGCTGTACCCCCATACTGTACTGTCTAAGGGAAACACTATGGCACCCCCTACCCATATGTATAAATACAAATATACAGAGAAGGAATGTTCTGGGCACACAATAAGCTGTACCCCCATACTGTACTGTCTAAGGGAAACACTATGGCACCCCCTACCCATATGTATAAATACAAATATACAGAGAAGGAATGTTCTGGGCACACAATAAGCTGTACCCCCATACTGTACTGTCTAAGGGAAACACTATGGCACCCCCTACCCATATGTATAAATACAAATATACAGAGAGGGAATGCTCTGGGCACACAATAAGCTGTACCCCCATACTGTACTGTCTAAGGGAAACACTATGGCACCCCCTACCCATATGTATAAATACAAATATACAGAGAGGGAATGCTCTGGGCACACAATAAGCTCTATTGATATGCTGTAGAAGATACACTAAGCATATACATCAGGTAGGTTTAATGTATCAGGCAAGTGTTGCCGCTAATGAATGGTTCCTATTGGCTGTATGAGTGGTAGAAGTGCAACTGGTTTGCACACAATTTGTTGTTTGTTGATGTAGGTTCCAATGTTTTGCTCTGATATCTACATGTACCGTCAACTGTACTCGCAGGAACATAAATAAACAGTGATTAGCCAAACGCTCTCGCACTGTGAGTGTTGTTCAACGTGGAGACTGCGTAGGGGGATCAAAACTAAAGCAACAAATGATGAGACGGTCCCTTGTGGGGTGACGAGACGGGTTGGGCCTCAATATCTTCTTATCTTCTGTCAGTTCCAGCCTGAAGCCCTCATGTTTCTGTCCATTACTGTCTCATTGCCTATTAATCATGCACTTTGTCACCCAAATGTTGTTCTTTAACTGTCAGGGGAAGGACCAGTTAGATCTTCTCTTAGATGTTCTAATTGTGCTGCAAATAGAGAGGCCTCCAGATGGGACCAGATGCCAACATTAGGAATGATGGGCAAGATGGAGACAGTAGGGCAAGATGGAGACAGAAGGGCAAGATGGAGACAGTAGGGCAAGATGGAGATAGTAGGGCAAGATGGGGACAGTAGGACAAGATGGAGACAGTAGGGACAAGATGGAGACAGTAGGGCAAGATGGAGACAGTAGGACAAGATGGAGACAGTAGGGCAAGATGGGGACAGTAGGGCAAGATGGAGACAGTAGGGCAAGATGGAGACAGTAGGGCAAGATGGAGACAGTAGGGCAAGATGGGGACAGTAGGGCAAGATGGAGACAGTAGGGCAAGATGGAGACAGTAGGGCAAGATGGAGACAGTAGGGCAAGATGGAGATAGTAGGGCAAGATGGGGACAGTAGGACAAGATGGAGACAGTAGGGACAAGATGGAGACAGTAGGGCAAGATGGAGACAGTAGGGCAAGATGGAGACAGTAGGACAAGATGGAGACAGTAGGGACAAGATGGAGACAGTAGGGCAAGATGGAGACAGTAAGGCAAGATGGGGACAGTAGGGACAAAATGGAGACAGTAGGGACAAGATGGCACAGTAGGGCAAGATGGAGACAGTAGGGCAAGATGGAGACAGTAGGGCAAGATGGAGACAGTAGGGCAAGATGGAGACAGTAGGGCGAGATGGAGACAGTAGGGCGAGATGGAGACAGTAGGGCAAGATAGAGACAGTAGGGCAAGATGGAGACAGTAGGGCAAGATGGAGATAGTAGGGCAAGATGGGGACAGTAGGGCAAGATGGAGACAGTAGGGCAAGATGGGGACAGTAGGACAAGATGGAGACAGTAGGGACAAGATGGAGACAGTAGGGCAAGATAGAGACAGTAGGGCAAGATGGAGACAGTAGGGCAAGATAGAGACAGTAGGGCAAGATGGAGACAGTAGGGCAAGATGGAGACAGTAGGGCAAGATGGAGACAGTAGGGCAGATGGAGATAGTAGGGCAGATGGGTACCAGTAGGACAAGATGGAGACAGTAGGGACAAGATGGATACAGTAGGGCAAGATGGAGACAGTAGGGCAAGATGGAGACAGTAGGACAAGATGGAGACAGTAGGGACAAGATGGAGACAGTAGGGCAAGATGGAGACAGTAGGGCAAGATAGAGACAGTAGGGCAAGATGGAGACAGTAGGACAAGATGGAGACAGTAGTGTAGGATGGAGACAGTAGGGCAAGATGGAGACAGTAGGGCAAGATGGGGACAGTAGGGCAAGATGGGGACAGTAGGACAAGATGGAGACAGTAGGACAAGATGGAGACAGTAGGACAAGATGGAGACAGTAGGGCAAGATGGAGACGGTAGGGCAAGATGGGGACAGTAGGGCAAGATGGGGACAGTAGGACAAGATGGAGACAGTAGGACAAGATGGAGACAGTAGGACAAGATGGAGACAGTAGGGCAAGATGGGGACAGTAGGGCAAGATGGGGACAGTAGGACAAGATGGAGACAGTAGGACAAGATGGAGACAGTAGGACAAGATGGAGACGGTAGGGCAAGATGGAGACGGTAGGGCAAGATGGAGACGGTAGGGCAAGATGGAGACAGTAGGGCAAGATGGAGACGGTAGGGCAAGATGGAGACGGTAGGGCAAGATGGAGACGGTAGGGCAAGATGGAGACAGTAGGGCAAGATGGAGACAGTAGGGCAAGATGGAGACAGTAGGGCAAGATGGAGACGGTAGGGCAAGATGGAGACGGTAGGGCAAGATGGAGACAGTAGGGCAAGATGGAGACAATAGGGCAAGATGGAGACGGTAGGGCAAGATGGAGACGGTAGGGCAAGATGGAGACGGTAGGGCAAGATGGAGACAGTAGGGCAAGATGGAGATGGTAGGACAAGATGGAGACAGTAGGGCTAACCATCTGGGCAGTTATACAATTCCCTCTTAAGGTTGTGTTGAGTGATTTAATGGTTAAATTCTAGAAGCTCTGGATGCCTTTCAGTCAAGTAATGAAGTTATGTTTATGAGAGGAGCTGAAGAAATGAAATTACACCCCACCCCCCGCTGGGAGGTTAAATTGGCAGCAGTTTCTTTGCCTCTGAACCAAAAGAAAGAGGATTTTAGAAAACCTGAGTTTGATGGACGTCAGTCCCTTTTTCCCTTCTCTGTATAAATATCCAAACCAGTCCATTTCCCAGAATGTGTTTTCTCATAGAGTTTTCCTGTAGGAAGTCCTTGAGTTCATTCCCAGCCCGGGGTGATGTAATGTCTCCCAGTCTCCTACGTCAATATTGTTCTGTGCAAACCCTGCAACCTTGGCTTGGAACGGTTCCCGCAATGGTGGCCTCGGCCGTGTAATTGCCAGCTCTTGATTACAGGTTTCTCTTTTTCCCTTGGTTGTATCTTCTTCTGTTCATCATGGAAACATCTCATTTTCTATGGGGTAACAAGTTATTACATTGTGGTATCTCAGGTTCTTCTCCCCTTGTGGAACTCACATGGAGTAGATGATGCAAGAACACCAACAGCTTTGGGATCATCCCAACCATCTGTGTAAGCAGCTAACCTATAATATTTCTCACTGTCTTGGGCAGCCATTGGTAGCTGAAACTTTAAAGGTCCGATGTTGCTCAGCAAAATGATAGATGGTGCTTGAAGTTCTGGAAAACCTCCCAAAGCCATAATCTTCAGTAGATCTGCTATCTCCACTGATAATGCTGAAAAGTTAAGGAAATGGTCAGAGAAGATCTGATGTTAGGATATGTGTTTGGTCATAGTTGCCCTCTTCTAGTATTGGGTAGGGCCTTCAAGAACACTAACAGCTTTGGGATCATCCCAACCATCTGTGTAAGCAGCTAACCTATAATATTTCTCACTGTCCTTGGCAGTCATTGGGAACTGAAACTTTAAAGGTCCGATGTTGCTCAGCAAAATGATAGATGGTGCTTCAAGTTCTGGAGAACCTCACAAAGCCATAACCTTCAGTAGATTTGCTATCTCCACTAATAATGCTGAAAAGTTAAGGAAATGGTCAGAGAAGATCTGATGTTAGGATATGTGTTTGGTCATAGTTGCCCTCTTCTAGTATTGGGTAGGGCCTTCAAGAACCCCAACAGCTTTGGGATCATCCCAACGATCTGTGTAAGCAGCTAACCTATAATATTTCTCACTGTCCTGGGCAGTCATTGGCAGCTGAAACTTTAAAGGTCCGATGTTGCTCAGCAAAATGATAGATGGTGCTTCAAGTTCTGGAGAACCTCACAAAGCCATAACCTTCAGTAGATCGGCTATCTCCACTGATAATGCTGAAAAGTTAAGGAAATGGTCAGAGAAGATCTGATGTTAGGACGTGTGTTTAGTCATGGTTGCCCTCCTCTAGTATTGGGTAGGGCCTTTGTTTCAGAGAATGCCATAAAGAGCTTTCAGTCCTGAGCTCCAACAGAAGAAGGACCTGTAATGGTGTGAGAAGCAATACACTTATGCCCCAACAGATGTCTCCAGTGTTGGCTTGAAGATAAAGTTAATATTTTCCAGGCCAGGAAGTTCAGTTTTCCATTGGCCGGTACTGTTAGACTTGCTAGGTAGCTGTGGAAACACAAGATGAGTAAAGACAATATGATATCTTGGGGGGGTCTCATCTAAGGTGAAGGTGCTGCTCACCAAGTTGAACCCAATCTCCTCCCATCACAAATAAACTCAAGTTTACCCAAACTGTAGTGGAGAAACTATTGGGCTCAGAACTCCATGGGGCAACTGATCCTGAGAAGAGGGTGGGGCAGGGGCAGAAGTCACGTCAGGATCACGGCACTTCCAACTGGGAAAATCATATCATTATCCATCAGGCCTTTTGCTTCTCCTTGGAGATATCTACCAATGGAAGAAGAGACCCAACACTGTAGAGATAGAAGCCAACGTTTCCATCTAAAATTCCCCCCTGGGGCCTGTCCCAAAGCTAATAATGAAAAGACTCTGTGGCTAAGGGGATAGTTTGGTTCCCACCCCCACAAAAAGGTTAAGTCCTTCACACTATCTGCCAATTACCCATTTCCATGGACCCTTGTGCCCTTCTCTCAGGCCTGGCAAAACCTCTGGCTCCCACTGAGACTGGGTTTCTGTGCCATTAGGGGCATGGTAGCCAGATGGGGCCCATACTGCCAGGAGCACATTATATCCCTGGGCTTCTCCTTGCCCAGCCAGGACGGGGCGGCTAAATACATTAATGTGCCAGATGTAATGAAGTGGCACTACAGAAACTTGGCTCATTAGGTCCTATCAGCTTTGTTGGTCTCGTGTTAATTAACATCAAGAATGTGATTAGCTCAGAGGAACCGGCACTGACTGTACTTTGGGCAGAACTGGTGGAAACCCAAGCCAACCTGTGAGTAAAATGGAGGCAGCCGGCCAATGGAGAAGGAGAAAGATGCCCACGCAATGTCCTGTGTGTCACTCAATGATTAACATGGGATTGTGCCAGGGAATATGGGAGTAATTGGCATTTATGAGCTGTTATTGGGCAGTGCCCCTTGGGCAACCTCGCCTGGTCAGTTTGTAGAACATCCAACTGCTCTGTTCATGGCCATTTGGACACGTAAGGACTACATTGACTCTCGTGTGGCCCCTGATGTCTCTTGCCATGGACCTGCAGATGCCACCTGTAGCTATGGCTTCTCTTCCCCGAATGGGAGGCCACTTGCCCCATACATGGGGAGAAAAGCAGCCTCCTGTACTGAGGGGTTTCTGATTGGACCCAATAGAACCAGGGAGAGAGTTTAAAGACTGTATTGTATGTTGTACATGGCTGCTGGGCTTCCTGAAGGATCCAGTATGGCCAAGAACTTCACGAGAGCCCAGTTTGGCCCATTCCATGGAAGGCATAACTGGGCAAAAATCTATTTGGGTCGGGCAGCTTATATGTATTAATACCAGGGGTATAAAGGAAGAAGACCCAGTGGTGGGAGGGGGTCCTGGAGTGTAGGGGGCCCAGAAGGGCCCTAAATACATCAGCAGTTTCAATATATCTTGGTAGAACAGGTCAATGTGATTGGTCATTGAGATAGGGAGGTGATACCCAGGTCATGTGACCTCACTTTGTGTGTTGGGTTCAGGTTTGGAAGCCCAGTCTGATAATAAAACAGAAGTGACCGAGACAAGAACAACTGATGGTCAGAGAGGACCAAGGCCTTAATGTACAGCACAGGGGGCCAGGGGTATGATAGATACATGGGGGTATTATATGGAGGGATATACACCCAAAAAGAACATTGCTACCATAGTGTTATGGTATCTCTCTGTACAGGCTATGAGCAAACTTAGGGGGCTGTTCCTGCTGAATTGTGCTTAGTACAGGGGAATCCCTATGTGCCATAGTGTTATGGTATCTCTCTGTACAGGCTATGAGCAAACTTAGGGGGCTGTTCCTGCTGAATTGTGCTTAGTACAGGGGAATCCCTATGTGCCATAGTTTTATGGTATCTCTCTGTACAGGCTATGAGCAAACTTAGGGGGCTGTTCCTGCTGAATTGTGCTTAGTACAGGGGAATCCCTATGTGCCATAGTTTTATGGTATGTCTCTGTACAGGCTATGAGCAAACTTAGGGGGCTGTTCCTGCTGAATTGTGCTTAGTACAGGGGAATCCCTATGTGCCATAGTTTTATGGTATCTCTCTGTACAGGCTATGAGCAAACTTAGGGGGCTGTTCCTGCTGAATTGTGCTTAGTACAGGGGAATCCCTATGTGCCATAGTTTTATGGTATCTCTCTGTACAGGCTATGGGCAAACTTAGGGGGCTGTTCCTGCTGAATTGTGCTTAGTACAGGGGAATCCCTATGTGCCATAGTTTTATGGTATCTCTCTGTACAGGCTATGAGCAAACTTAGGGGGCTGTTCCTGCTGAATTGTGCTTAGTACAGGGGAATCCCTATGTGCCATAGTTTTATGGTATCTCTCTGTACAGGCTATGAGCAAACTTAGGGGGCTGTTCCTGCTGAATTGTGCTTAGTACAGGGGAATCCCTATGTGCCATAGTTTTATGGTATCTCTCTGTACAGGCTATGAGCAAACTTAGGGGGCTGTTCCTGCTGAATTGTGCTTAGTACAGGGGATATTGGGTGCATAAGAGACTGAGTTCCAAGCACAGATATAAATCACATTAGGGCAGAGAGTCGGGCAGGGACAGCAGGGATTACATCAGTGGGTGAGACGTTTCCCTATCGCTCTGATTATGTAATTACACTAATTATAACAATGTATTTGTGCCAAACACGCTAAATAGCGAATGTTACGAGGGAGGGGGAGGGAAGCGGCGCTGGGACTAAGCGCTGCCAGATGTCTCCTCACTGGGTTTATGGAACCGACACTGGGAACTGACTCTTTATGGGCAGATTATTAGGGTTTTATGTGCTGCACGGTGGGACGCGACTCCTGAAGCCTCAGCATCGTAACCTCACTGTGTGGCCTCCCCCATCCCCTCCCACAGCCCCAACTTACTGCAGCCTTCTATAGGTGGGATCGTGTACCCCCTACTGGAACTGATAAGGAGATCAGCTATCTCCCCTCACTATAGGATCATTCACTAAAGAATAGACATCCTTATAAACGGCGCTTAGTGATGTCATCAGCTATAGTGATGTCATTTCTGTCACATGACTCACTGAAATAATAATAAAAAATAAATAATAACTAAAGTACCCCATGTTGTAAAATATAAGGATAAGTTCAGCATCGTGCTTTTATACAGGTCATGGAACTTCTCTGTGACTTATAATATCCTTATATTATACAATAGGGGGCACTTTATTCACTATATATTATAAGGAACTCCTCGGGGGCTTATAATATCCCTATATGTTACAATAGGGGGCACTTTATTCACTATATATTATAAGGAACTCCTCGGGGGCTTATAATATCCCTATATGTTACAATAGGGGGCACTTTATTCACTATATATTATAAGGAACTCCTCGGGGGCTTATAATATCCCTATATGTTACAATAGGGGGCACTTTATTCACTATATATTATAAGGAACTTCTCTGTGACTTATAATATCCTTATATTATACAATAGGGGGCACTTTATTCACTATATATTATAAGGAACTCCTCTGGGACTTATAATATCCCTATATGTTACAATAGGGGGCACTTTATTCACTATATATTATAAGGAACTTCTCTGTGACTTATAATATCCTTATATTATACAATAGGGGGTACTTTATTCACTATATATTATAAGGAACTCCTCGGGGGCTTATAATATCCCTATATGTTACAATAGGGGGCACTTTATTCACTATATATTATAAGGAACTCCTCTGTGACTTATAATATCCTTATATTATACAATAGGGGGCACTTTATTCACTATATATTATAAGGAACTCCTCTGGGACTTATAATATCCCTATATGTTACAATAGGGGGCACTTTATTCACTATATATTATAAGGAACTCCTCTGGGACTTATAATATCCCTATATGTTACAATAGGGGGCACTTTATTCACTATATATTATAAGGAACTTCTCGGGGGCTTATAATATCCCTATATGTTACAATAGGGGGTACTTTATTCACTATATATTATAAGGAACTCCTCGGGGGCTTATAATATCCCTATATGTTACAATAGGGGGCACTTTATTCACTATATATTATAAGGAACTCCTCTGGGACTTATAATATCCCTATATGTTACAATAGGGGGCACTTTATTCACTATATATTATAAGGAACTTCTCTGTGACTTATAATATCCTTATATTATACAATAGGGGGCACTTTATTCACTATATATTATAAGGAACTCCTCTGGGACTTATAATATCCCTATATGTTACAATAGGGGGCACTTTATTCACTATATATTATAAGGAACTCCTCTGGGACTTATAATATCCCTATATGTTACAATAGGGGGCACTTTATTCACTATATATTATAAGGAACCCCTCGGGGGCTTATAATATCCTTATATTATACAATAGGGGGCACTTTATTCACTATATATTATAAGGAACTCCTCTGGGACTTATAATATCCCTATATGTTACAATAGGGGGCACTTTATTCACCATACATAGGTTGGCCCCCCAGAACAGACGCCATATATATAATGGAATGGAATGGAAGTCGCAGGACACACATTGGATGGGAATCTCGGGCTGGGGGGGGGGGGGGGGGGGACACATGGATCCCATTACACAGTATTACTGAGTTTAATGGCTGAAGCGGTCGGAGCTTCGCCTGCCAGATGTTTCCCCTCAGCGCACGCGGGGCCATTAACTCTTGCACCGACCCACAAGCCTTAGCGGCACCAGGAGGCGCCTATAGTTCTACTTGCAGTTATTGATACGTAGGATACAGATGGGGCCCCCTCCACTCCTGCCTCCACTCCTCCCATTTACCTGCCCCACCCACCCATTTCCCAGCCCATTTCCCTGCCCCTCCCACCCATTTCCCTGCCCCTCTCACCCATTTCCCTGCCCCTCCCACCCATTTCCCAGCCCATTTCCCTGCCCCTCCCACCCATTTCCCTGCCCCTCTCACCCATTTCCCTGCCCCTCCCACCCATTTCCCAGCCCATTTCCCTGCCCCTCCCACCCATTTCCCTGCCCCTCTCACCCATTTCCCTGCCCCTCTCACCCATTTCCCAGCCCATTTCCCTGCCCCTCCCACCCATTTCCCTGCCCCTCTCACCCATTTCCCTGCCCCTCTCACCCATTTCCCAGCCCATTTACCTGCCCCACCCACCCATTTCCCAGCCCATTTCCCTGCCCCTCCCACCCATTTCCCAGCCCATTTCCCTGCCCCTCTCACCCATTTCCCAGCCCATTTACCTGCCCCACCCACCCATTTCCCAGCCCATTTCCCTGCCCCTCCAACCCATTTCCCTGCCCCTCCCACCCATTTCCCAGCCCATTTCCCTGCCCCTCCCACCCATTTCCCTGCCCCACCCACCAATTTCCCAGCCCAATTCCCTGCCCCTCCCACCCATTTCCCAGCCCATTTCTCTGCCCCTCCCACCCATTTCCCAGCCCATTTCTCTGCCCCTCCCACCCATTTCCCAGCCCATTTCTCTGCCCCTCCCACCCATTTCCCAGCCCATTTCTCTGCCCCTCCCACCCTTTTCCCAGCCCATTAAAATGCCCAACCCACCCATTTCCCTGCCCCTCCCACCCATTTCCCAGCCCATTATATTGCCCCTCCCACCCATTTCCCAGCCCATTACGTTAACCCCACCCACCCATTTCCCAGCCCATTACCCTGCCCAACCCAGCCCATTACTCTGCCCCACCCACCCATTTCCCAGCCCATTATCCTGCCCCACCCACCTGTTTCCCTGCCCCTCCCACCCATTTCCCAGCCCATTTCCCTGCCCCACCCACCCATTTACCTGCCCATTTCCTGCCCCATGTCATCACCCCGCCCCCCAAGAGCTATCATTGCCACCCCCCACCCAAAGGCCTGTACAATGCAGGCTAAAGGGTGGCACCCAAGGAGCAGGGGTGTTTAACATACAGTACAACTACAATTCCCAGCTGCTCAGATATATACTGGTGTGGCCCTGGGCCCTTTATTGTACAGGTTTTACCCCATTACAGCACCATGCTGGGAATATGCGCTGCCCAGGGTGGCACAATACTGGGGGGCTTAATGTTGGGGGGCATAACCCCACCTATAGGGGCTGCCTGCTCACCAGAGGGAGTGCCCTGGTTTCCATGGTAGTTACAGGACTGAGCTGCAGAGCTTGCACTTTCCTCTGCCCGGGGGTGTTTGGGGGGATAAATCTGGCATTTCCCAGGGTGCAATTAACTGGTTTATACAGTGAGGAGCTCGTGACTCCTTGGCGAGTCTATGGGATGGGGGGGCTTCCTGCAGGTGTTTGCGGTGGGGCCGTACAGGAACATACAGAGGTGCCCCCCCACCTGCCCGGCACGGGGTGGAATTTGCCTCGGCTGCACTTTGCCGCCCTAAGAAAACACAGTGACGCCCCCGGGCTCAGGCTTCATTATTATTATTATTCCTCCGGCTCAGCCAGCACAATAAACAGCAACTGCCCCAGCCTTCCCAATAGTGGGATTAAAGGGGAACTTCACCCTAAATAATTGAAAAATAATGTCAGTTTTATTCATTAACATTTTGTGTAACTGCAGCTGTGCTATTCCCTCCACTGCTGGTTCTGACTAATGAAACAATGTAGCAGTAGCCAACTCTCCAGAGCGAAGGTTCCGAGGAAGGGGGAAAAAGCCCCCAGTTAATGAGACACCCCAGTTAATGAGAAGCCCCCCAGCTAATGAGAAGCCCCCCAGCTAATGAGAAGCCCCCAGTTAATGAGAAGCCCCCCAGCTAATGAGAAGCCCCCAGTTAATGAGAAGCCCCCCAGTTAATGAGAAGCCCCCCAGCTAATGAGAAGCCCCCCAGCTAATGAGAAGCCCCCAGTTAATGAGAAGCCCCCAAGGCAAATGAGAAGCCCCCCAGCTAATGAGAAGCCCCCCAGCTAATGAGAAGCCCCCAGTTAATGAGAAGCCCCCCAGCTAATGAGAAGCCCCCCCAGCTAATGAGAAGCCCCCAGTTAATGAGAAGCCCCCCAGCTAATGAGAAGCCCCCCAGCTAATGAGAAGCCCCCCAGCTAATGAGAAGCCCCCCCAGCTAATGAGAAGCCCCCCCAGTTAATAAGAAGCCCCCCAGCTAATGAGAAGCCCCCAGCTAATGAGAAGCCCCCCAGCTTATGAGAAGCCCCCAGTTAATGAGAAGCCCCCCCAGCTAATGAGAAGCCCCCCCAGCTAATGAGAAGCCCCCCAGCTAATGAGAAGCACCCCAGTTAATGAGAAGCCCCCCCAGCTAATGAGAAGCCCCCAGTTAATAAGAAGCCCCCCCAGCTAATGAGAAGCCCCCAGCTAATGAGAAGCCCCCAGTTAATGAGAAGCCCCCAGTTAATTAGAAGCCCCCCAGCTAATGAGATGCCCCCAGCTAATGAGAAGCCCACAGTTAATGAGAAGCCCCCCCAGCTAATGAGAAGCCCCCAGTTAATGAGAAGCCGCCCAGTTAATGAGAAGCCCCCCAGTTAATGAGAAGCCCCCAGTTAATGAGAAGCCCCCCCAGCTAATGAGAAGCCCCCCAGTTAATGAGAAGCCCCCCAGTTAATGAGAAGCCCCCCCAGCTAATGAGAAGCCCCCAGTTAATGAGAAGCCCCCCCAGTTAATGAGAAGCCCCCCAGTTAATGAGAAGCCCCCAGCTAATGAGAAGCCCACAGTTAATGAGAAGCCCCCCAGTTAATGAGAAGCCCCCAGTTAATGAGAAGCCCCCCAGTTAATGAGAAGCCCCCAGCTAATGAGAAGCCCCCAGTTAATAAGAAGCCCCCCAGTTAATAAGAAGCCTCCCAGTTAATGAGAAGCCCCCCAGTTAATAAGAAGCCCCCCAGTTAATAAGAAGCCTCCCAGTTAATGAGAAGCCCCCCAGTTAATGAGAAGCCCCCCAGTTAATGAGAAGCCCCCTAGTTAATGAGAAGCCCCCCAGCTAATGAGAAGCCCCCAGTTAATAAGAAGCCCCCCAGTTAATGAGAAGCCCCCCAGCTAATGAGAAGCCCCCCAGCTAATGAGAAGCCCCCCAGTTAATAAGAAGCACCCCAGTTAATGAGAAGCCCCCCAGCTAATGAGAAGCCCCCAGTTAATGAGAAGCCCCCAGCTAATGAGAACCCCCCAGCTAATGAGAAGCCCCCCCAGCTAATGAGAAGCCCCCAGTTAATAAGAAGCCCCCTAGTTAATGAGAAGCCCCTAGTTAATGAGAAGCCCCCCCAGTTAATGAGAAGCCCCCCAGTTAAAAAGAAGCCCCCCAGTTAATAAGAAGCCCCGTAGTTAATGAGAAGCCCTCCCAGCTAATGAGAAGCCCCCCAGCTAATGAGAAGCCCCCCAGCTAATGAGAAGCCCCCCAGCTAATGAGAAGCCCCCCCAGCTTATGAGAAGCCCCCCAGCTAATGAGAAGCCCCCAGCTAATGAGAAGCCCCCCAGCTTATGAGAAGCCCCCAGTTAATGAGAAGCCCCCCCAGCTAATGAGAAGCCCCCCAGCTAATGAGAAGCCCCCAGTTAATGAGAAACCCCCCCCAGCTAATGAGAAGCCCCCAGTTAATAAGAAGCCCCCCAGTTAATGAGAAGCCCCCCAGCTAATGAGAAGCCCCCCAGCTAATGAGAAGCCCCCCAGTTAATAAGAAGCACCCCAGTTAATGAGAAGCCCCCCCAGCTAATGAGAAGCCCCCAGTTAATGAGAAGCCCCCAGCTAATGAGAAGCCCCCAGTTAATGAGAAGCCCCCAGTTAATGAGAAGCCCCCCAGCTAATGAGAAGCCCCCGGTTAATAAGAAGCCCCCAGTTAATGAGAAGCCCCCAGCTAATGAGAAGCCCACAGTTAATGAGAAGCCCCCCAGCTAATGAGAAGCCCCCCCAGCTAATGAGAAGCCCCCCAGCTAATGAGAAGCCCCCAGTTAATGAGAAGCCCCCAGCTAATGAGAAGCCCCCCAGTTAATGAGAAGCCCCCCCAGCTAATGAGAAGCCCCCAGTTAATGAGAAGCCCCCAAGCTAATGAGAAGCCCCCAGCTAATGAGAAGCCCCCCAGTTAATAAGAAGCCCCCCAGTTAATAAGAAGCCCCCCAGTTAATGAGAAGCCCCCCAGTTAATGAGAAGCCCCCAGTTAATGAGAAGCCCCCCCAGCTAATGAGAAGCCCCCCAGTTAATGAGAAGCCCCCAGTTAATAAGAAGCCCCCCAGTTAATAAGAAGCCCCCCAGTTAATGAGAAGCCCCCCAGTTAATGCGAAGCCCCCCAGTTAATGAGAAGCCCCCCAGTTAATGAGAAGCCCCCCAGTTAATAAGAAGCCCCCCAGCTAATGAGAAGCCCCCAGCTAATGAAAAGCCCCCCAGCTAATGAGAAGCCCCCCAGTTAATGAGAAGCCCCCAGTTAATAAGAAGCCCCCTAGTTAATGAGAAGCCCCTAGTTAATGAGAAGCCCCCCCAGTTAATGAGAAGCCCCCCAGTTAATGAGAAGCCCCCCAGTTAATAAGAAGCCCCCTAGTTAATGAGAAGCCCCCCCAGCTAATGAGAAGCCCCCCAGCTAATGAGAAGCCCCCCAGCTAATGAGAAGCCCCCCAGCTAATGAGAAGCCCCCCAGTTAATGAGAAGCCCCCCAGCTAATGAGAAGCCCCCCAGCTAATGAGAAGCCCCCCAGCTAATGAGAAGCCCCCCAGCTAATAAGAAGCCCCCTAGTTAATGAGAAGCCCCCCCAGCTTATGAGAAGCCCCCCAGCTAATGAGAAGCCCCCAGCTAATGAGAAGCCCCCCAGCTTATGAGAAGCCCCCAGTTAATGAGAAACCCCCCCAGCTAATGAGAAGCCCCCAGTTAATAAGAAGCCCCCCAGTTAATGAGAAGCCCCCCAGCTAATGAGAAGCCCCCCAGCTAATGAGAAGCCCCCCAGTTAATAAGAAGCACCCCAGTTAATGAGAAGCCCCCCCAGCTAATGAGAAGCCCCCCAGTTAATGAGAAGCCCCCAGCTAATGAGAAGCCCCCAGTTAATGAGAAGCCCCCAGTTAATGAGAAGCCCCCCCAGCTAATGAGAAGCCCCCGGTTAATGAGAAGCCCCCAGTTAATGAGAAGCCCCCAGCTAATGAGAAGCCCACAGTTAATGAGAAGCCCCCCAGCTAATGAGAAGCCCCCAGTTAATGAGAAGCCCCCAGCTAATGAGAAGCCCACAGTTAATGAGAAGCCCCCCAGCTAATGAGAAGCCCCCAGTTAATGAGAAGCCCCCAGCTAATGAGAAGCCCCCCAGTTAATGAGAAGCCCCCCCAGCTAATGAGAAGCCCCCAGTTAATGAGAAGCCCCCCAGCTAATGAGAAGCCCCCAGCTAATGAGAAGCCCCCCAGTTAATAAGAAGCCCCCCAGTTAATAAGAAGCCCCCCAGTTAATGAGAAGCCCCCCAGTTAATGAGAAGCCCCCCAGTTAATGAGAAGCCCCCCCAGCTAATGAGAAGCCCCCCAGTTAATGAGAAGCCCCCCCAGCTAATGAGAAGCCCCCCAGTTAATGAGAAGCCCCCAGTTAATAAGAAGCCCCCCAGTTAATAAGAAGCCCCCCAGTTAATGAGAAGCCCCCCAGTTAATGAGAAGCCCCCCAGTTAATGAGAAGCCCCCCAGTTAATAAGAAGCCCCCCAGCTAATGAGAAGCCCCCAGCTAATGAAAAGCCCCCCAGTTAATGAGAAGCCCCCAGTTAATAAGAAGCCCCCCAGTTAATAAGAAGCCCCCCAGTTAATAAGAAGCCCCCAGTTAATGAGAAGCCCCCCAGCTAATGAGAAGCCCCCCAGCTAATGAGAAGCCCCCAAGCTAATGAGAAGCCCCCCCAGCTAATGAGAAGCCCCCAATTAAAAAGAAGCCCCCCAGTTAATGAGAAGCCCCCCAGTTAATGAGAAGCCCCCCAGCTAATGAGAAGCCCCCAGCTAATGAGAAGCCCCCAGCTAATAAGAAGCCCCCCCAGTTAATGAGAAGCCCCCAGTTAATAAGAAGCCCCCCCAGCTAATGAGAAGCCCCCCCAGTTAATGAGAAGCCCCCCCAGCTAATGAGAAGCCCCCAGCTAATGAGAAGCCCCCCCAGCTAATGAGAAGCCCCCCAGCTAATGAGAAGCCCCCCCAGCTAATGAGAAGCCCCCCAGCTAATGAGAAGCCCCCCAGTTAATGAGAAGCCCCCCCAGTTAATGAGAAGCCCCCCCCAGCTAATGAGAAGCCCCCCAGCTAATGAGAAGCCCCCCCCAGCTAATGAGAAGCCCCCCAGCTAATGAGAAGCCCCCCCAGCTAATGAGAATCCCCCCCAGTTAATGAGAAGCCCCCCAGTTAATGAGAAGCCCCCCCATACAATACAAACTTTGCTCATGAAACCCAGTTAATAATAAATTCCAGCTGAGCCTCCCTACACACGAGCCTTTCACTCTGCGCATAAACAACACCCCCCCCCCCCCCCCCCGGCTCCCAGACATTTTCCATAGGCCCCTCCCTCACCTCTGCACCCAAACAGCCCCCCAGCCATGTTAGTCAGACTCATAACAAGCATAGGAACCATTGGGCTCAGCCTCTCGCTCTGTTTGCTTTGGCCCCTGTCTCTCCGACCCACAAACTCTCTGCTGGATCCCAGGGAACCGGATCAGGGTGGGACGTTTGGGCCGGGGGGGGGGGGCCGAGCCAGATGTGCATTCTGCCTGCCATAGGAAAATGTGCCCACGTACCAGCTGCTGCTGCAGGGAGAGGGCAACACAAGAGACTGTTACTAACCGAGACATCTCGGCTGCTGAGAGGGAACAGTCTGTACATGAGAGAGTAATCAGTGCGAATTCCGACTGCTGAGTTATTACAGGTGCCTGGGAGTGAGCTGCCCAGCAAATACCCCTCACTGATACCCCTAACTGGTACTGCCTCCAACTGGGGGCCCAGTCTGCCCACTGCCTGGGGGTCTGAATAATTATAAGGGATAATGTACCCCCTACTGTAAATGATAAGGATATTAGCAGTCACTGAGGGGTTCTGTGCCCCCCATATAAAGGCACAAGGCTGCAGGCTGAGTTATACAGGGAACTCTGAGTATCACTCATGTATTATAAGGGATAATGTACCCCCTACTGTAAATGATAAGGATATTAGCAGTCACTGAGGGGTTCTGTGCCCCCCATATAAAGGCACAAGGCTGCAGGCTGAGTTATACAGGGAACTCTGAGTATCACTCATGTATTATAAGGGATAATGTACCCCCTACTGTAAATGATAAGGATATTAGCAGTCACTGAGGGGTTCTGTGCCCATATAAAGGCACAAGGCTGCAGGCTGAGTTATACAGGGAACTCTGAGTATCACTCATGTATTATAAGGGATAATGTACCCCCTACTGTAAATGATAAGGATATTAGCAGTCACTGAGGGGTTCTGTGCCCATATAAAGGCACAAGGCTGCAGGCTGAGTTATACAGGGAACTCTGAGTATCACTCATGTATTATAAGGGATAATGTACCCCCTACTGTAAATGATAAGGATATTAGCAGTCACTGAGGGTTCTGTGCCCCCCATATAAAGGCACAAGGCTGCAGGCTGAGTTATACAGGGAACTCTGAGTATCACTCATGTATTATAAGGGATAATGTACCCCCTACTGTAAATGATAAGGATATTAGCAGTCACTGAGGGGTTCTGTGCCCCCCATATAAAGGCACAAGGCTGCAGGCTGAGTTATACAGGGAACTCTGAGTATCACTCATGTATTATAAGGGATAATGTACCCCCTACAGTAAATGATAAGGATATTAGCAGTCACTGAGGGGTTCTGTGCCCCCATATAAAGGCACAAGGCTGCAGGCTGAGTTATACAGGGAACTCTGAGTATCACTCATGTATTATAAGGGATAATGTACCCCCTACTGTAAATGATAAGGATATTAGCAGTCACTGAGGGGTTCTGTGCCCATATAAAGGCACAAGGCTGCAGGCTGAGTTATACAGGGAACTCTGAGTATCACTCATGTATTATAAGGGATAATGTACCCCCTACTGTAAATGATAAGGATATTAGCAGTCACTGAGGGGTTCTGTGCCCCCCATATAAAGGCACAAGGCTGCAGGCTGAGTTATACAGGGAACTCTGAGTATCACTCATGTATTATAAGGGATAATGTACCCCCTACTGTAAATGATAAGGATATTAGCAGTCACTGAGGGGTTCTGTGCCCCCCATATAAAGGCACAAGGCTGCAGGCTGAGTTATACAGGGAACTCTGAGTATCACTCATGTATTATAAGGGATAATGTACCCCCTACTGTAAATGATAAGGATATTAGCAGTCACTGAGGGGCCCCACATTACCAGACCCATTCCCATGCATCTCAGTTTAGCTGGTGTTGGTTCTTGCTGAGGTTCCTGAGAGCCAGTGAAGCTGTTGCCCCCCGGGGGGGTGGGAGGGGGGGGGTGTGTTGCCCTTGGCACCCCGGCGCACACTTGCAATAACACGGCCCCAGTAAATCAGCAACACGGAGTGAAAATGAGCTGAAAATGAACGTCGGAGGCGACAGGAGCAACAAAGATCTCAGTCAGGTGAGAGATGAAAGGGAAAAGCTGACACGGCGCAAACGTTACCGGCAGTGAGACCCCGGCACTCCCACCCCTAGCAACCGGCACTTCTACTGAGTTATTGCTCTGCCAATGGGATTAGTCTGTAGGAACAGAAAACACTCAGCACCGTGTCTATTGGGTACTCAATCCTGAGATGGGGAGCTGGGGCCCCAATAGGGCCAATTGCCTGCACTTACAGGGGCCCCACAGAGCAGCACCTGAACAAAAGGAGTGTGTGGGGTAAGATGGAGACAGTAGGGCAAGATGGGGACAGTAGGGCAAGATGGAGACAGTAGGACAAGATGGAGACAGTAGAGCAAGATGGAGACAGTAGGGCAAGATGGAGACAGTAGGGTAAGATGGAGACAGTAGGGCAAGATGGAGACAGTAGGGCAAGATGGAGACAGTAGGGCAAGATGGGGACAGTAGGACAAGATGGAGACAGTAGGGCAAGATGGACACAGTAGGACAAGATGGAGACAGTAGGACAAGATGGAGACAGTAGGGCAAGATGGAGACAGTAGGGCAAGATGGACACAGTAGGACAAGATGGAGACAGTAGGGCAAGATGGGGACAGTAGGGCAAGATGGGGACAGTAGGGCAAGATGGAGACAATAGGGCAAGATGGACACAGTAGGACAAGATGGAGACAGTAGGACAAGATGGACACAGTAGGACAAGATGGAGACAGTAGGACAAGATGGGGACAGTAGGGCAAGATGGAGACAGTAGGGCAAGATGGACACAGTAGGACAAGATGGAGACAGTAGGGCAAGATGGGGACAGTAGGGCAAGATGGGGACAGTAGGGCAAGATGGAGACAGTAGGGCAAGATGGACACAGTAGGACAAGATGGAGACAGTAGGGCAAGATGGACACAGTAGGACAAGATGGAGACAGTAGGACAAGATGGGGACAGTAGGGCAAGATGGAGACAGTAGGGCAAGATGGACACAGTAGGACAAGATGGTGACAGTAGGGCAAGATGGGGACAGTAGGGCAAGATGGGGACAGTAGGGCAAGATGGAGACAATAGGGCAAGATGGACACAGTAGGACAAGATGGAGACAGTAGGACAAGATGGACACAGTAGGGCAAGATGGACACAGTAGGACAAGATGGAGTCAGTAGGGCAGGATGGAGACAGTAGGGCAAGATGGAGACAGTAGGGCAAGATGGAGACAGTAGGACAAGATGGACACAGTAGGGCAAGATGGACACAGTAGGACAAGATGGAGACAGTAGGACAAGATGGAGACAGTAGGGCAAGATGGACACAGTAGGGCAAGATGGACACAGTAGGGCAAGATGGACACAGTAGAACAAGATGGAGACAGTAGGGCAAGATGGAGACAGTAGGGCAAGATGGAGACAGTAGGACAAGATGGACACAGTAGGGCAAGATGGACACAGTAGGGCAAGATGGAGACAGTAGGGCAAGATGGACACAGTAGGACAAGATGGAGACAGTAGGACAAGATGGGGACAGTAGGGCAAGATGGAGACAGTAGGGCAAGATGGACACAGTAGGACAAGATGGAGACAGTAGGGCAAGATGGGGACAGTAGGGCAAGATGGGGACAGTAGGGCAAGATGGAGACAATAGGGCAAGATGGACACAGTAGGACAAGATGGAGACAGTAGGACAAGATGGAGACAGTAGGGCAAGATGGACACAGTAGGGCAAGATGGACACAGTAGGGCAAGATGGACACAGTAGAACAAGATGGAGACAGTAGGGCAAGATGGGGACAGTAGGGCAAGATGGGGACAGTAGGGCAAGATGGAGACAATAGGGCAAGATGGACACAGTAGGACAAGATGGAGACAGTAGGGCAAGATGGACACAGTAGGACAAGATGGAGACAGTAGGACAAGATGGGGACAGTAGGGCAAGATGGAGACAGTAGGGCAAGATGGACACAGTAGGACAAGATGGAGACAGTAGGGCAAGATGGGGACAGTAGGGCAAGATGGGGACAGTAGGGCAAGATGGAGACAATAGGGCAAGATGGACACAGTAGGACAAGATGGAGACAGTAGGACAAGATGGACACAGTAGGGCAAGATGGACACAGTAGGACAAGATGGAGTCAGTAGGGCAGGATGGAGACAGTAGGGCAAGATGGAGACAGTAGGGCAAGATGGAGACAGTAGGGCAAGATGGACACAGTAGGGCAAGATGGACACAGTAGGACAAGATGGAGACAGTAGGACAAGATGGAGACAGTAGGGCAAGATGGACACAGTAGGGCAAGATGGACACAGTAGGGCAAGATGGACACAGTAGAACAAGATGGAGACAGTAGGGCAAGATGGAGACAGTAGGGCAAGATGGAGACAGTAGGACAAGATGGACACAGTAGGGCAAGATGGACACAGTAGGGCAAGATGGAGACAGTAGGGCAAGATGGACACAGTAGGACAAGATGGAGACAGTAGGACAAGATGGAGACAGTAGGACAAGATGGCGACAGTAAGGCAAGATGGAGACAGTAGGGCAAGATGGAGACAGTAGGGCAAGATGGGGACAGTAGGACAAGATGGAGACAGTAGGGCAAGATGGACACAGTAGGACAAGATGGAGACAGTAGGACAAGATGGAGACAGTAGGGCAAGATGGAGACAGTAGGGCAAGATGGACACAGTAGGACAAGATGGAGACAGTAGGGCAAGATGGGGACAGTAGGGCAAGATGGGGACAGTAGGGCAAGATGGAGACAATAGGGCAAGATGGACACAGTAGGACAAGATGGAGACAGTAGGACAAGATGGACACAGTAGGACAAGATGGAGACAGTAGGACAAGATGGGGACAGTAGGGCAAGATGGAGACAGTAGGGCAAGATGGACACAGTAGGACAAGATGGAGACAGTAGGGCAAGATGGGGACAGTAGGGCAAGATGGGGACAGTAGGGCAAGATGGAGACAATAGGGCAAGATGGACACAGTAGGACAAGATGGAGACAGTAGGGCAAGATGGACACAGTAGGACAAGATGGAGACAGTAGGACAAGATGGGGACAGTAGGGCAAGATGGAGACAGTAGGGCAAGATGGAGACAGTAGGGCAAGATGGGGACAGTAGGACAAGATGGAGACAGTAGGGCAAGATGGACACAGTAGGACAAGATGGAGACAGTAGGACAAGATGGAGACAGTAGGGCAAGATGGAGACAGTAGGGCAAGATGGACACAGTAGGACAAGATGGAGACAGTAGGGCAAGATGGGGACAGTAGGGCAAGATGGGGACAGTAGGGCAAGATGGAGACAATAGGGCAAGATGGACACAGTAGGACAAGATGGAGACAGTAGGACAAGATGGACACAGTAGGACAAGATGGAGACAGTAGGACAAGATGGGGACAGTAGGGCAAGATGGAGACAGTAGGGCAAGATGGACACAGTAGGACAAGATGGAGACAGTAGGGCAAGATGGGGACAGTAGGGCAAGATGGGGACAGTAGGGCAAGATGGAGACAATAGGGCAAGATGGACACAGTAGGACAAGATGGAGACAGTAGGGCAAGATGGACACAGTAGGACAAGATGGAGACAGTAGGACAAGATGGGGACAGTAGGGCAAGATGGAGACAGTAGGGCAAGATGGACACAGTAGGACAAGATGGAGACAGTAGGGCAAGATGGGGACAGTAGGGCAAGATGGGGACAGTAGGGCAAGATGGAGACAATAGGGCAAGATGGACACAGTAGGACAAGATGGAGACAGTAGGACAAGATGGACACAGTAGGGCAAGATGGACACAGTAGGACAAGATGGAGTCAGTAGGGCAGGATGGAGACAGTAGGGCAAGATGGAGACAGTAGGGCAAGATGGAGACAGTAGGACAAGATGGACACAGTAGGGCAAGATGGACACAGTAGGACAAGATGGAGACAGTAGGACAAGATGGAGACAGTAGGGCAAGATGGACACAGTAGGGCAAGATGGACACAGTAGGGCAAGATGGACACAGTAGAACAAGATGGAGACAGTAGGGCAAGATGGAGACAGTAGAACAAGATGGAGACAGTAGGGCAAGATGGAGACAGTAGGGCAAGATGGAGACAGTAGGACAAGATGGACACAGTAGGGCAAGATGGACACAGTAGGGCAAGATGGAGACAGTAGGGCAAGATGGACACAGTAGGACAAGATGGAGACAGTAGGACAAGATGGAGACAGTAGGACAAGATGGAGACAGTAAGGCAAGATGGAGACAGTAGGGCAAGATGGAGACAGTAGGACAAGATGGAGACAGTAGGGCAAGATGGAGACAGTAGAACAAGATGGAGACAGTAGGGTAAGATGGGGACAGTAGGGCAAGATGGACACAGTAGAACAAGATGGGGACAGTAGGGCAAGATGGAGACAGTAGGGCAAGATGGAGACAGTAGGGCAAGAGGGAGACAGTAGGGCAAGATGGACACAGTAGAACAAGATGGGGACAGTAGGGCAAGATGGAGACAGTAGGGCAAGATGGAGACAGTAGGGCAAGATGGAGACAGTAGGGCAAGATGGACACAGTAGAACAAGATGGGGACAGTAGGGCAAGATGGAGACAGTAGGGCAAGATGGAGACAGTAGGGCAAGACAAGGACAATAGGTAATGGTAAAATAGAATAAATTGGGCAAATTAGATATTTTGTTGTATAACGTCAGTTCTTTGCTGGAGTCGGAAGCCCTTTATTCAGAGGCTGAAGTTGTTCGGGGACAGTGCGACTGCTGAAACATTTCAATGGCACAAACCTGACGTTTCTCTGTGTTGATTTCAATTCCGACAACTATTTTATTTCTCGTTGATACCGAGGGAAGAAATTGCTCTGTTTCTGCCAAAAATTGTCAAAAAAACAAAAACAAATTCCATCTGGAAGGTTTGAACCAATCAGGCGCTTGTTTTCCCAAGATCTCGTAAAGTTATTGCAGTTCGTTAGAAAAATGTCATCGCGGGACCCAAAATTACCGCTGTTTCTCTTCCACATCTGGAACCGATGAAATGGAAACGTTATTGAATTTCCCTTGTTGAACCGTGACTGTTTCCACAGCTCCTCGCGGCGGATGATGCGCAAATAAAATCGAAGACTTTCGCTCATGTTTTGTTTTTTTTTTTGGAGTTCCTGGAAAAACTGGATGGAGGCGACGGGAAGAACAGAAAAAGGCAAATTAGATTGAGGGTCCAGACAGGAAGGTGTAACGTGCAACATGGATGAGCTTTACCATCTGGACCCTAATAGCATGTAGATACTGGCTAATGGTGGCCATCCTACTGGCCATCCTGGAATATGAGTAGGCCCCTACCCACCTCTTCTCCATAGAGGGCCATAGTCAAAGGCTTAGCAACACATTTTGACCATGAAACTGTTTGAATGAGAGACCTGACTTATCTTGAAGGACCTACGTGGTTGGCCAGATTAGGATGGATATCTCACTAAACTTTTGACTATGGATGAGCTTTACCATCTGGACTTGCCCCATGGGCCACATATATGGGGAAAAATTTGCAATTTCACACCCTAGCAGCATGTAGATACTGGCCAATGGTGGCCATCCTACTGGCCATCCTGGAATATGAGTAGGCCCCTACCCACCTCTTCTCCAGAGAGGTTCATAGTCAAAGACTTAGCAACACATTTTGACCATAAAACTATATGGATGAGAGACCTTCCTTATCTTGAAGGACCTACCTGGTTGGCCAGATCAGGATGGATGTCTCACTAAGCTTTAGACCATGAAACTATATGGATGAGAGACCTTCCTTATCTTGAAGGACCTACCTGGTTGGCCAGATCAGGATGGATGTCTCACTAAGCTTTAGACCATGAAACTATATGGATGAGAGACCTTACTTATCTTGAAGGACCTACCTGGTTGGCCAGATCAGGATGGATGTCTCACTAAGCTTTAGACCATGAAACTATATGGATGAGAGAATACCATGTTGCAAACCTACAATGTTTATACCCAATAACTTTTGGATAAACACATTAGGGTTTTCTTATTTTCCTTTAGGAAGTAAATATACAAGAATGCACCCACCTAACAGGAAGTGATGTCATCTATGACTTTGGTCACATTACTAAAGGCAGGAAGTTGTGTTTTTGGACTGTTTCCTTGACTCTCTCCTCCCTGTGCCAATCAGATACAAACAGTTCAGCCTGAAATTCTCTTTATTATCCGTATTATTCTTAAAGATCCCGGAGCAACAAGGGAAAAACATGTTTTTAATCCCGTAAGAAAAATGACCCATTTCAGCTGTTTTTCTTCCCAGAAGCTTTTTATGATATTGGCAACATCTCCTCCTGTTTTGGAGTCTTCTCCGGGTCTTGGCCGGTGGGGCCTCTGCACAGAAAACACTGAGTTGGATTCATTGATGCATCGGATGTTGAGGGCCGCACCCCAGGCACCCCCATGTTACTATCAGCCCCACATGCACCACTAAAGCTCGGCTCCATCTGCAAAAGCCTAGGGTGAGTGGCCAAGCAGTAGAGTGGCCTTGGCCAAGAACCAATGGGCTTGCTGCTGATATATGGCCACTGTGGGTGCTGCTGGGTGCTGATCTCCCTACTAAACAGCAAGCAGGATAGGATTTGGGCTAATTATACTGAGTGTGACTGAGCCAATGGCAGCCAAGGCAAAGCTGAGACTGCAGAGAAATGAGGTTCCGTCCCACGCGCCGGCAGCCTGAGTTACGAGAGCTGTGTTGGCCGGAACCCACCTTACTGTCAGCACTATCAGGATTGTTACATTATGTTCTCTGACAGTTAGAGTCTTTAACGAGCAGGAAACTTGTTTGGTTTACATTCTGCAGAGAGAGAGAGAGAGAGCTACTGACCAGGATATGTCTAGAGTCAGCAGGATACGGTAAGGTGAAGATAGGGCAAGATGGAGGCAGTAGGGCAAGATGGAGACAGTAGGGCAAGATGGAGACAGTAGGGCAAGATGGAGACAGTAGGGCAAAACGGGGACAGTAGGGCAAGATGGAGACAGTAGGACAAGATGGGGACAGTAGGGCAAGATGGGGACAGTAGGACAAGATGGGGACAGTAGGGCAAGATGGGGACAGTAGGGCAAGATGGGGACAGTAGGGCAAGATGGGGGCAGTAGGACAAGATGGGGACAGTAGGACAAGATGGGGACAGTAGGGCAAGATGGGGGCAGTAGGACAAGATGGAGGCAGTAGGGCAAGATGGGGACAGTAGGGCAAGATGGGGGCAGTAGGGCAAGATGGGGGCAGTAGGACAAGATGGGGACAGTAGGGCAAAACGGGGACAGTAGGGCAAGACGGAGACAGTAGGGCAAGATGGGGACAGTAGGGCAAGATGGGGGCAGTAGGGCAAGATGGGGGCAGTAGGGCAAGATGGGGACAGTAGGGCAAGATGGGGACAGTAGGGCAAGATGGGGACAGTAGGGCAAGATGGGGGCAGTAGGACAAGATGGGGACAGTAGGACAAGATGGGGACAGTAGGACAAGATGGGGACAGTAGGGCAAGATGGGGACAGTAGGGCAAGATGGGGACAGTAGGGCAAGATGGGGGCAGTAGGACAAGATGGGGACAGTAGGACAAGATGGGGACAGTAGGGCAAGATGGGGGCAGTAGGACAAGATGGGGACAGTAGGACAAGATGGGGACAGTAGGGCAAGATGGGGACAGTAGGGCAAGATGGGGGCAGTAGGACAAGATGGGGACAGTAGGGAAAGATGGGGGCAGTAGGACAAGATGGGGACAGTAGGACAAGATGGGGACAGTAGGGCAAGATGGAGACAGTAGGGCAAGATGGAGACAGTAGGGCAAGATGGAGACAGTAGGGCAAGATGGGGACAGTAGGGCAAGATGGAGACAGTAGGGCAAGATGGAGACAGTAGGGCAAGATGGAGACAGTAGGGCAAGATGCAGACAGTAGGGCAAGATGGAGACAGTAGGGCAAGATGGAGGCAGTAGGACAAGATGGAGACAGTAGGACAAGATGGAGACAGTAGGGCAAGATGGAGGCAGTAGGACAAGATGGAGACAGTAGGGCAAGATGGAGACAGTAGGGCAAGATGGAGACAGTAGGGCAAGATGGGGACAGTAGGGCAAGATGGAGACAGTAGGACAAGATGGAGACAGTAGGGCAAGATGGAGACAGTAGGGCAAGATGGAGACAGTAGGGCAAGATGGAGACAGTAGGGCAAGATGGAGGCAGTAGGACAAGATGGAGACAGTAAGATGGAGACAGTGGGACAAGATGGAGGCAGTAGGACAAGATGGAAACAGTAGGGCAAGATGGAGACAGTAGGGCAAGATGGAGACAGTAGGGCAAGATGGAGGCAGTAGGACAAGATGGAGACAGTAAGATGGAGACAGTGGGACAAGATGGAGGCAGTAGGACAAGATGGGGACAGTAGGGCAAGATGGAGTCAGTAGGGCAAGATGGAGACAGTAGGGCAAGATGGAGACAGTAGGACAAGATGGAGACAGTAGGGCAAGAGGGGGACAGTAGGGCAAGAGGGGGACAGTAGGGCAAGAGGGGGACAGTAGGGCAAGAGGGGGACAGTAGGGCAATATGGAGACAGTAGGGCAAGAGGGGGACAGTTGGGCAAGAGGGGGACAGTAGGGCAAGAGGGGGACAGTAGGGCAAGAGGGGGACAGTAGGACAAAAGGGGGACAGTAGGGCAGCTGGGCAAAGATGGTGGCAGTAGGGCAAAATAACAATAGTAAGGTGAGATGGCAACACTGAGTAATGGTAAAAGTACAATCAGCAGCAAAAGGGCAGTGGGACAATGTGGCTACAGGGGGGCAGGGGGGCAACAGGAAGACAACATAGGGCACGACTGAGTCATTAATACTTTATATCAGTGTCGGCCATTCAGCTGGGCCCCTAAGCACATTATTGGGTTTCGCTCTGTGCCCTGAGTTCCCAAGAACCCCCCCACATATTGTCTGTGATTCTCCAACCAAACCTGGGTCAGATTCTCCTCTGTAACTGGCTGAAATTCAAACTCACTCGCAGCCAATCAAGAAGAAGCATCGCTAGTCCCTCCCTTAGTGCTGGCTGATATAATAGGTGGGATAGTGGGAAACAGCAGGAATCATGGGAAGGAAAGAACATTATTGACATACTCATACACCCAGAAGGGCCCCCTTAGCTCCTCCCCCTCCGGGGTCATCAGGTTGGGGTTTCTATAGGCCAGTTTTAACGCCCAATAACTCGCCACATAACTAACAGTGGGGTTGTTATTAGCCAATGATTGGGCCCCTCTGGGAGCCTCAAACATACAAATAGGGCCCCTCCCAGCAAAGGGCAAGTGTGTGTTGTTGTTGGAGAGCGAGGGGGTGAGTGATGGAAAGTGAGTGGGAGCCAAACCCTAATGGAGGGGGCGGGGCTTCTGCTCACTCAGGGGAATGTTGGGCGGCTTGGGGGCCTTTGTCTAGGAGAGATTTGCTCAAAATCACTGGAGAAACTGGTTAAAGGGGAAATAAACCAATAAATGGGGCACTTTAAGATTTAAGGTTTATTTGGGGTTAATTCTTGCACTTTCTTAATGATTTGGATTTGAGCTCAGCAGCCGGAACTTGCTGTTTGGTTGCTAGGGTTCATAGGTGATGGTAACCCAGGGTCACATGACTCTAGATTGAATACAGGATATCAGGCAATGTTTCCAATTAAAGAGGCGGGTCACCTTTAAGTTAGCTTTTAGTTTGTTATAGAATGACTAATTCTAAGCAACTTTTTAATTGGTCTTCGTTATTTATGTTATAGTTTATTAATTATCTCCCTTCTTCTTCTGACTCTTTGCAGCTTTCCAATGGGGGTCACTGACCCCGGCAGCCAAACCCTATTGCTCTGTGAGGCTCCAGTTTTATTGTTATTGTTATCATTCCCTGGTTGCTAAGGTAATTTGCAACCTAGCAACCTGCTGAGTCTCCAAACTGCAGAGCTGCTGAGCAAAAACTGAAATCATTTAAAAAAACTACAAATAAAAAATTTAGACCAACTGCAAGTTGTCTCGGTATTTGGCTCTCTGCATCATATTAAACATTAACTCAAAGGTGACCAATCCCTGTAATAGAGACGGCTGCTGTAACTGTGGGGAAGGACATGATGGGGTTAAACATGTTCCCGTTCCATTTCCCACAGTAGAACAATCAGCGCCCCCTAGAGGCACCAGGAACATTGTGAAATGTGAATTTCATTGGTCAGTGCAGGCTTGGGGGGGGGGGCAAACACAGGAGGGTGGAACCATAAGATTGAGCCAAACATTCCCGTTATTGCCCCCGGGGCAGGACTAATTACCCCCCCCCCCCCATAACCAGTGATTCCTGGCCGCTCTGATTGGGGATTGCAACATTTCTGGCACATTTGCCTTTATTTACCCTTTATTACCCCCCCCCCCCCCAATCACCAACCTCAGCACAAATGATCCAGAATGAATAGGAACCCTGTGTATATTCTGTGTATTTGTCCTGTCAAGCATTAACCCTTCCCCTGCTGAGGAATTCTCAGAGCTGGAACCCTTCCTGTGCTGATGGCAAAAGCGCCTTTCCCCCAGTGTCAGTGGGATTCCATTGGCTTGGTGAGGGGCATAGTGATCCCTCACTGATCCATTGGCATGGGGGGGGCATAGTGATCCCTCACTGATCCATTGGCATGGGGGGAGCATAGTGATCCCTCACTGATCCATTGGCATGGGGGGGGGCATAGTGATCCCTCACTGATCCATTGGCATGGGGGGGGGGCATGGTGATCCCTCACTGATCCATTGGCATGGGGGGAGCATAGTGATCCCTCACTGATCCATTGGCATGGGGGGAGCATAGTGATCCCTCACTGATCCATTGGCATGGGGGGAGCATAGTGATCCCTCACTGATCCATTGGCATGGGGGGGGAGCATAGTGATCCCTCACTGATCCATTGGCATGGGGGGGGGGCATGGTGATCCCTCACTGATCCATTGGCATGGGGGGGGGCATAGTGATCCCTCACTGATCCATTGGCATGAGGGAGGGCATAGTGATCCCTCACTGATCCATTGGCATGGGGGAGGGCATGGTGATCCCTCACTGATCCATTGGCATGGGGGGGCATAGTGATCCCTCACTGATCCATTGGCATGGGGGGGGGCATAGTGATCCCTCACTGATCCATTGGCATGGGGGGGGCATAGTGATCCCTCACTGATCCATTGGCATGGGGGGGGCATAGTGATCCCTCACTGATCCATTGGCATGGGGGGGGCATAGTGATCCCTCACTGATCCATTGGCATGGGGGGGGCATAGTGATCCCTCACTGATCCATTGGCATGGGGGGGGCATAGTGATCCCTCACTGATCCATTGGCATGGGGGGGGCATAGTGATCCCTCACTGATCCATTGCATGGGGGGGCATGGTGATCCCTCACTGATCCATTGGCATGGGGGAGGGCATGGTGATCCCTCACTGATCCATTGGCATGGGGGGGCATAGTGATCCCTCACTGATCCATTGGCATGGGGGAGGGCATGGTGATCCCTCACTGATCCATTGGCTTTGGGGGGGGTGGACAAACCTGAAAAGAGAAATTCACTTATATATTCACACACAGTTATTTCCTACCCCAGTCACTTTGGTCACTGAGCAGAACCCTAAACCCAATGCTGCGCCTGGCACCCTCTGGGACACCCCAGGCTGCAATTCAGAGATGTATGGCTGGCAGGACAGGGTACGGGCAGGATAGGGTTACTCATGGTACAACCGGGGGCTGAGGGCTCGGGCAGTGATTGGCTGTGACACTGCAGCCGAGTAACAATGTGACTATGGGGGGCGCTGCCCACTGAAGAGCAATAATGGAGAGATTATGCCAAGGTCATTGCAGGGCACCCACTGGTAAACTGGTATCCCAGGGGCACAGAGATACAGTAGGGGGAGGGGCACAGAGATACAGTAGGGGGAGGGGCACAGAGATACAGTAGGGGGAGGGGCAGAGAGATACAGTAGGGGGAGGGGCAGAGAGATACAGTAGGGGGAGGGGCACAGAGATACAGTAGGGGGAGGGGCAGAGAGATACAGTAGGGGGAGGGGCAGAGAGATACAGTAGGGGAGGGGCACAGAGATACAGTAGGGGAGGGGCACAGAGATACAGTAGGGGGAGGGGCACAGAGATACAGTAGGGGAGGGCACAGAGATACAGTAGGGGGAGGGGCAGAGAGATACAGTAGGGGGAGGGGCACAGAGATACAGTAGGGGGAGGGGCACAGAGATACAGTAGGGGGAGGGGCACAGAGATACAGTAGGGGAGGGGCACAGAGATACAGTAGGGGGAGGGGCAGAGAGATACAGTAGGGGAGGGGCACAGAGATACAGTAGGGGGAGGGGCACAGAGATACAGTAGGGGGAGGGGCACAGAGATACAGTAGGGGGAGGGGCACAGAGATACAGTAGGGGGAGGGGCACAGAGATACAGTAGGGGAGGGGCAGAGAGATACAGTAGGGGGAGGGGCACAGAGATACAGTAGGGGGAGGGGCAGAGAGTTGCCCTGAGAAAGGCTGATGGGGCAGATGGTTGCCCCCTCACACACAGCAGCCCTTTGGTTTTAAAGGGCATAAATTACTTTTATTCTGATTCATATTTAAATGCAATTTCTTCTGGATTAACGTATCGCTTTGTATCTCTCCAGGTTGCCTATTTCCTTTGCCATCTGGTTGCTGGGGTCGCCCCTACCATAGCAACAGACAGAATCTTGGAAATCAGACTGAACCATAAATAGAAAGATAAGTAATACCATAATAACAATGAATATATATATATATATATATATACAGGGGTCAGTGACCCTGACAACCAGACAACAGTCCCACAGGCCCCGCCCCGTCCCACAGGCATCACTGACCCTACAGACTTCTCTACAGCAGGGGCCCATTTACCAACCCGCAGCAGCCAATCAGACTGTACAGTAGAATAATGAAAGTCCCTAACTGGCCGCTGTGGCTCACTGAGCTGGAGCCAACTTGCCCAGGGTGACTAAATGACCAATTGCCCAACTCAGTGATTTCCATTCTGCAGAAGCTAATAGGGGCGGTGCTTGGAGCCCAAGGGCGGTGCTTGGAGCCTAAGGGCAGTAGGACGTAGGGAAGAATCAATGTTTGGGCCCCGGATGGAAAAGAACCGCAAATAAAACAATAGTTGGAAAGAAAACAAGCAGCCATTGGCCAAAGTGATGCCCCCCCCTCCCTGCCCCCGGGGGTCTCGCCTTGATCCGACACAGTATCGGGCCCAAGAGGATACAACAAAGTGCAGCAAATCTCTCTGATCTTCTATCCAAGTGACGCAGCCTGTAACTTGATCAGTGATTGGCTGGAACTAAATGTATCATTTACTGAGTAAGGGAAGGGGCCCAGAGCCCGGGGTATGTACTAACCTACTACTGCGCCGGGAACTGCCCCCCGAACTGATCAGAGAAACCCTGATAAGAACAGTTACACTCATACAGCTTTATGGGCTGTTCCTGCTGAATTGTGCTTAGTACAGGGGAATCCCTATGTGCCATAGTTTTATGGTATCTCTCTGTACAGGCTATGGGCAAACTTAGGGGCTGTTCCTGCTGAATTGTGCTTAGTACAGGGGAATCCCTATGTGCCATAGTTTTATGGTATCTCTCTGTACAGGCTATGGGCAAACTTAGGGGCTGTTCCTGCTGAATTGTGCTTAGTACAGGGGAATCCCTATGTGCCATAGTTTTATGGTATCTCTCTGTACAGGCTATGGGCAAACTTAGGGGCTGTTCCTGCTGAATTGTGCTTAGTACAGGGGAATCCCTATGTGCCATAGTTTTATGGTATCTCTCTGTACAGGCTATGGGCAAACTTAGGGGGCTGTTCCTGCTGAACTGTGCTTAGTACAGGGGAATCCCTATGTGCCATAGTTTTATGGTATCTCTCTGTACAGGCTATGGGCAAACTTAGGGGGCTGTTCCTGCTGAACTGTGCTTAGTACAGGGGAATCCCTATGTGCCATAGTTTTATGGTATCTCTCTGTACAGGCTATGGGCAAACTTAGGGGGCTGTTCCTGCTGAATTGTGCTTAGTACAGGGGAATCCCTATGTGCCATAGTTTTATGGTATCTCTCTGTACAGGCTATGGGCAAACTTAGGGGGCTGTTCCTGCTGAACTGTGCTTAGTACTAAGGGTCATGCAGCAAATAAAGGGCCACAGTGAATGTACGAGTGTTGCCTTTATTTCCCGGTGAGGCCTCATTGGGCGGCTGGATAACCAAAGCAGGAATACGGAAGGAATCGGCAGTTTCAGGGGAGGAGCTAAGGGGACTCAGGTCCCACCAAGACTTTGAGCAAATAGAATTCCGATGTTCCCAAAGTCCCTTTAAAGCTCTCACTGCGGGAATCCAGGGGGGGCTGCTGGGAAATGCTGCGTCTGTATATGGCGGCGGGGAGGCAACGATCAGCTATCCAATCAGGATGTCCCATCCAGGCAAGCACGGCTGACCCATAATGCACCGGGGCAGGCACAAGGCACAGTCACTAGTGATCCCTGTGTATACAATTCCGCGTGCCTCCCCCCCAACTCTACTGTAACAAATGGATGATCAACAAATGTGGGGGGGTCTCTTCTGCACCCCGTTCCCCGAGGCTGAAGCCATGAATGAGGAGCCAGGCTGGAGCGGCAAAGCATGATGTAGAGTTAACTCCGTGTTTGCCGATATCGGCGGCGTCGAGACCCCTGGTAACCAGTTCTGTTCCGTTGTGGCGGCAGCGGCGACTACATGAAATCATCGGAGTCATTTCCATCCTGCGCACAGAAAAGGAGATTTCAGCAGTGAACATTCACTCAATTGCCATAAAGCAAGGCCAGAATGCCGTTCTTGCCCATAGGGTGGTTATTAAATCATAAAAGGGGCTGTTCATCTTTTAGTATGACTTAGAGTGATATTCTTTGACAATTTGCAATTGGTCTTCATTTTTTATTTGTAGTTTTTTAGTTATTTTATTTTCAGTGGTTGCTAGGGTCCAAGTTACCTTAGCAACCAGGGAGTGGTTTGGATGAGAGACTGGTATATGAATAGGGGAGGGGCTGAATAGAAAATAAAGTTACAAAAGTAACAATAACAATAAAGCCTCACAGAGCAATAGGGTTTGGCTGCCGGGGTCAGTGACCCCCATTTGAAAACGGCAGAGAGTTGGAAAAAGGCAACTAATTCAAAAACTATAACAAATACATCATGAAGACCAATTGAAAAGTAGCTTAGCATTGGCCATTCTTTAACATATTAAACGTTAACTTGAAGGTTACCCGCCCCTTGAAAGCCTGCATTGGGCAGAATAAATGTCGCGCTGCTCGGCAGGAAAGGGGTTAATATAGACAGCGACGCTGGTGTCTGAGTGCCTCAGAAGCAGAGGGGTTAATATAAGGATTCCAGGGGTGCAAACAGGCAATAACACAGGATAACTATGTATAAACTCTTCAGCATTGGTTTAGCTTCCCCTTTAAATTGTGTCCTAGAATAGCCCGACAGCTCATAGGAAGGCACAGCAAACACACGTGTAACTTGTTATCCAAACACGGATCCTACGCTCCGTATCAGCCCGCGGCACAGGCCGGCGCCAAACCTCCCGCCCAATCACAGCACAGAGTTTGGCCAACATCCCTGGGCACTTACCTGATTGGACGACATGTTCTCTGATTTCATGAGGGAAGAGTAGCTCCTGGATTGGAGAGAAACCCACAGTGAGTAATGGCGGCTGCAGGGAACACAGCACACGCGTGTGCGCCGCATACACAGTATAACATGCACTACACTCCCCCAATGTGTATAATATAAGGAGATGCACGGTCTGTGTGTGACTCATGTACCCGGAATAGTGAGTGCGGCTCCTTCATTGCAACACAACGTTCCCGAGTGAATTCTCTCACGTTCCAGACTTGTTTGTCTTCCACTGTTGTGCAACAACCCCCCCAGCCCCACCCATACGGCTGCCCCCAGTGCCTATACTGCCCTCCCCAGGGGTGGCAATAACATTACTCACAGCACAGGGGCTGATGGGAAGGCAGAGAGCTGGCCCCCAACCTCAACACACTGGCAGCTCCCAGTCCCAACAGGGTTAATGTGCCGTAAACAGAATAAGGTCATTCATTGGCTCTTAGCCTCCCTGAGAGCAACATTAAAGGGGATATAAACCCAAACATAACATGTTCTCACTGGGTTTATAGTTATGTGTAACTGTCACTGTGTCTGTCCCTTTCCCTTCCCTGCACTGCTGGTTCTGACTCCTGATACAACTCCCCAATACCCATTCATTCCTCATTCTCACTGGGTTTATAGTTATGTGTAACTGTCACTGTGTCTGTCCCTTTCCCTTCCCTGCACTGCTGGTTCTGACTCCTGATACAACTCCCCAATATCCATTCATTCCTCATTCTCACTGGGTTTATAGTTATGTGTAACTGTCACTGTGTCTGTCCCTTTCCCTTCCCTGCACTGCTGGTTCTGACTCCTGATACAACTCCCCAATATCCATTCATCCCTCATTCTCACTGGGTTTATAGTTATGTGTAACTGTCACTGTGTCTGTCCCTTTCCCTTCCCTGCACTGCTGGTTCTGACTCCTGATACAACTCCCCAATATCCATTCATCCCTCATTCTCACTGGGTTTATAGTTATGTGTAACTGTCACTGTGTCTGTCCCTTTCCCTTCCCTGCACTGCTGGTTCTGACTCCTGATACAACTCCCCAATATCCATTCATCCCTCATTCTCACTGGGTTTATAGTTATGTGTAACTGTCACTGTGTCTGTCCCTTTCCCTTCTCTGCACTGCTGGTTCTGACTCCTGATACAACTCCCCAATACCCATTCATCCCTCATTCTCACTGGGTTTATAGTTATGTGTAACTGTCACTGTGTCTGTCCCTTTCCCTTCCCTGCACTGCTGGTTCTGACTCCTGATACAACTCCCCAATATCCATTCATTCCTCATTCTCACTGGGTTTATAGTTATGTGTAACTGTCACTGTGTCTGTCCCTTTCCCTTCCCTGCACTGCTGGTTCTGACTCCTGATACAACTCCCCAATATCCATTCATTCCTCATTCTCACTGGGTTTATAGTTATGTGTAACTGTCACTGTGTCTGTCCCTTTCCCTTCCCTGCACTGCTGGTTCTGACTCCTGATACAACTCCCCAATATCCATTCATTCCTCATTCTCACTGGGTTTATAGTTATGTGTAACTGTCACTGTGTCTGTCCCTTTCCCTTCTCTGCACTGCTGGTTCTGACTCCTGATACAACTCCCCAATACCCATTCATTCCTCATTCTCACTGGGTTTATAGTTATGTGTAACTGTCACTGTGTCTGTCCCTTTGCCTTCCCTGCACTGCTGGTTCTGACTCCTGATACAACTCCCCAATACCCATTCATTCCTCATTCTCACTGGATTTATAGTTATGTGTAACTGTCACTGTGTCTGTCCCTTTCCCTTCTCTGCACTGCTGGTTCTGACTCCTGATACAACTCCCCAATACCCATTCATCCCTCATTCTCACTGGGTTTATAGTTATGTGTAACTGTCACTGTGTCTGTCCCTTTCCCTTCCCTGCACTGCTGGTTCTGACTCCTGATACAACTCCCCAATATCCATTCATTCCTCATTCTCACTGGGTTTATAGTTATGTGTAACTGTCACTGTGTCTGTCCCTTTCCCTTCCCTGCACTGCTGGTTCTGACTCCTGATACAACTCCCCAATATCCATTCATTCCTCATTCTCACTGGGTTTATAGTTATGTGTAACTGTCACTGTGTCTGTCCCTTTCCCTTCCCTGCACTGCTGGTTCTGACTCCTGATACAACTCCCCAATATCCATTCATTCCTCATTCTCACTGGGTTTATAGTTATGTGTAACTGTCACTGTGTCTGTCCCTTTGCCTTCCCTGCACTGCTGGTTCTGACTCCTGATACAACTCCCCAATACCCATTCATTCCTCATTCTCACTGGATTTATAGTTATGTGTAACTGTCACTGTGTCTGTCCCTTTCCCTTCCCTGCACTGCTGGTTCTGACTCCTGATACAACTCCCCAATACCCATTCATTCCTCATTCTCACTGGGTTTATAGTTATGTGTAACTGTCACTGTGTCTGTCCCTTTCCCTTCCCTGCACTGCTGGTTCTGACTCCTGATACAACTCCCCAATACCCATTCATTCCTCATTCTCACTGGGTTTATAGTTATGTGTAACTGTCACTGTGTCTGTCCCTTTGCCTTCCCTGCACTGCTGGTTCTGACTCCTGATACAACTCCCCAATACCCATTCATTCCTCATTCTCACTGGGTTTATAGTTATGTGTAACTGTCACTGTGTCTGTCCCTTTCCCTTCCCTGCACTGCTGGTTCTGACTCCTGATACAACTCCCCAATACCCATTCATTCCTCATTCTCACTGGGTTTATAGTTATGTGTAACTGTCACTGTGTCTGTCCCTTTCCCTTCCCTGCACTGCTGGTTCTGACTCCTGATACAACTCCCCAATACCCATTCATTCCTCATTCTCACTGGGTTTATAGTTATGTGTAACTGTCACTGTGTCTGTCCCTTTCCCTTCCCTGCACTGCTGGTTCTGACTCCTGATACAACTCCCCAATATCCATTCATCCCTCATTCTCACTGGGTTTATAGTTATGTGTAACTGTCACTGTGTCTGTCCCTTTCCCTTCCCTGCACTGCTGGTTCTGACTCCAGATACTCCTGAGAGACTATCCCACCTGAGTTCATCCATTTCCTTTTTCTTTTTCATCTCCTCCTTCTCTTTCCTCTTTATCTCCTGTATCTGCGCTTTCTTCTCGTTCCGCTCCTCTCGGTCCCGCGCCTCCTTCTCTGCCGCCAGGTCGGGGAATCGCTCATCTTTCGTTTTCTCTAGGCGGTTCACTATCTTGCTCACCTTCTCCACCGTCATGGTCTTTACCTGCCGGAATGGACACAATTGAGGGCGGAGCTAAATGCAGCTGGCACGTCTTAAAGAGACAGTCACACCAATATAATCCTTATTATAGGGCCTTGAGTATAGCCAGGCTTGGCCAGCACTTTGGCCCTTCTCCTAGGCCTGGGGTTGGCCAAGCTGTACATGAGGTAAGTAGCCAGGCCAAGCTGGGCATGTCGGCCATATTGCTCTTGTACATATAATATCTCCCTAAAGTCTGATAAATACAGCCTATTCGCAGTTCCCCTTCCATTTAACTTTTAATATGATGCAGACATTGATATTCTGAGACAACTTACAGTTGGTCTTCATTATTTATGGTAGTTTGGTTATTTAGCTTTCCTTTTAGTAGCTCTCCATTTGGTATTTTAGCAGCTATCCAGTTGCTAGAGTCTTACTTACCCTAGCAACCAGGAAGTGGTTTAAATGAGAGATGGGAATATGAATAGGAGGAGGGCCTGCATAGAGAGATAAGGAATAAAAAATAACAATAACAATAAAACGGGAGCCTCATAGAGAAATGGTTTTTGGCTGCCGGGGTCAGTGACCCCCATTTGGAAGAGTTGGAAGAAGGCAAATAATTCAAGAACTATAACAAATAAATAATGAAGACCAATTGAAAAGTAGCTTAGAATTGGCCATTCTTTAACATATTAAAAGTTTGAGGTGAACCGCCCCCCTTAAAGCCCGCATTGGGCAGAATAACGGTTTTACTGCTCGGCAGAAAAGGGGTTAACATAGACAGCGACGCTGGGGAAGAAGAAGGCAAATAATTTAAAAACTATAAAAAATAAATAATGAAGACCAATTACAAAGTTGCTAGGAATAGGCCGTTCTGTACTAAAAGTTAAATAAAAGGTGGATCTCCCCTTTAAACACATTGCTGACTATACAAATCCACTGCTGCCTCACAAGCTCCCTCTGCTGGTCAGTTACTGTATTTCACTTTTAACCCATTCCTTGTACCTTGCTCTCCAGATTATGTTGCTGAGCTACAACTCCCAGGATGCTCCCAAACAGAAGTGACGGTAAGGGCATGCTGGGAGTAGGAGCCCAGAAACAACCGGATACCCAAAGCTCCCACAATGCTTTGCACATCCTGTTATTAGGGCTTATTTACATCTTTCTGCCGGTGGAATCCTATCTGGCCAATGTCCATGTCGGCAGTTTTCTTCAGGTTGGCCCACGGCGTGTACACGACATTGATGTTGTTCATCTTGCAGCCTGTAAGGAACCACACAATGTAATAAGGGTCGGTGGGTTTCACTAGGGAGATTATATCTAGGGGGGCCGGGGGGGCCTGCTTGTCACTAGACAAGACAGTTAAAGGGGTGGTCAGTATGTTATATGGCTAATTCTAAGCAACTTTTCAATTGGTCTTCATTCATTTTTTTTTTTTTTTTTATAGTTTTTTTAATTACCTTCCAGTTCTGACTCTTTGCAGCTTCCAAATGGGGGTCACTGACCCCGGCAGCCAAACCCTATTGCTCTGTGAGGCTCCAGTTTTATTGTTATTGTTACTTTTTATTCCTTATCTTTTTATTCAGCCCCTCCCCTATTCATATACCAGCCTCTCCTTCAAACCACTGCCTGGTTGCTAAGGTAATTTGGACCCTAGCAACCAGATAACAGCTAAAACTCCAGCCTGGAGAGCTGCTGAACTAATCGTAAAATCACAAATAAAAAATGAAGCCCAATTGCAAATTGTTTCAGAATATCAGTCTCTACATCATACTAATAGTTAATTTAAAAGTGAACAACCCCATTTTGTTTGTAGTTTTTTTTTAATAATTTCACTTTTTGTTCAGCAGCTCTCCAGTTTGGAATTTAAGCAGTTATCTGGTTGCTAGGGTTCAAAGTACTTTAGCAACCAGGCAGTGGTTTGACTGAGAGACTGGTATATGAATAGGGAAGCGCCTAAAAAGAAAAGTAAGGAATAAAAAGTAACAATAACAATAAAACTGGAGCCTCACAGAGCAATAGGGTTTGGCTGCCGGGGTCACTGACCCCCATTTGAAAGCTGCAAAGAGTTGGAAGAAGAAGGCAAATAATTAAATAACTATAAAGAATAAATAATAAAGACCAATTGAAAAGTTGCTAAGAATGGTCCATTGTATAACATACTAAAAGTTAACATAAAAGGTGAACCGCCACTTTAAGAAGCAGAGCGCCGTACATGATACATACGGTCCCGGATTCGGCTGAGAATTGCCCCCCCATTGTATGTTCCCCTTACACGCACCTTGTATGCTGTTGGCCTTTACCAGCTGGGCGCAGTCCAATAGCACTTCCTTGGGGATGTCCTCTATCGTCTGATCCTGTAACGCAAGCACGAGTACAGTAACGGGTTAATACATCCCATAACCCACCTCCCATTATATACTGAGCCCCTTAAGGGGGCAGCCCCCCAGCTTGGAAACCTCTGCTTCTGCTAATGAGTTAATTAACTCATAACCATAACCTGGTTACTAAGGTCATTTGAACCCTAGCAACCAGACAGCTGCTGAAACTCCAAACTGGACAGCTGCTAAACAAGTAAAATAATTTAAAAACTTAATTAAAAAAAAAATGAGGACCAATTGCAAATGGGCGGTGAGGTTGGCCTATCTGTGCCTTATTGCCTGACCATCTGGGCTTGTATGGCCTCCGTCGGGGGCAGTTTAGATACCCCCACCCTGCAATCCAGCTGGTCAGTCCAGGCAGAACATTCCATCTACTGACAGCTTGGGGGGGGGATCATGGGCAGATGTAGAAGGTGGGATACCCATAGGAGTGGGGGGAGGGGCCTAGAGCTGATCACATGGTGCAAGTGGGTGTGTCTTACTTTACCTTTTGTAGCCGGAGATAAACGTGGGCGGATGAGAGTTTATCCACGTGGAACCTGCGGGGGGCACAGAGCAGCGGGTTAGGGGCTCACAATTGCCATACGGTCCAATCATATTACAGGCAGAGGATAGAGAATGGGTTTGCGTAGCCACCCATACCCCACCCATCCTTGCCACTGGGCAACTGGGGCAATGGGCCCAACTTGGTCACTCATGCTGGGAACAACTGGGCCAAGGGGGCAACCATTGGATCATAGGAAGCGCCTATGGAACCAGTAAGGGGGGCACCATATCAATGGGCCTGTGTGATGCCCAATAGTAGCAGTTGGGGGGGCACAAAGGATTTCTTCTCCCAGGAAGTGATAAAGTTAATAACAGCGCCACACAGTCCCCCCCCCCCATCCGCGTTACTTACCAGATATCCTCCGGCCAGCCGTACTTTATCAGGTCTTCATCTGAGGCACCGGGGAAACAAGCGTTAGATACCGGCAGTGAAATGAAACACCAGAACGGCCCAAGGCCAAGGGCACCCAGTGTGCAGCTCAGTTCCCTGCACCGACCCCCCCACAGCAGAGCAAGGGCCCCACCTACTGGCCACAAAGAGCCTCGCAGATCGCAGGGGTCAGTAAATGAGCAATCCTTTCCCAATATCCTCTGTAGGCATTGCCACAGCTCATAGGGCCCCGCAGGCATTGGCACAGCTCATAGGGCCCCGCAGGCATTGGCACAGCTCATAGGGCCCCGCAGGCATTGGCACAGCTCATAGGGCCCCGCAGGCATTGGCACAGCTCATAGGGCCCCGCAGGCATTGGCACAGCTCATAGGGCCCCGCAGGCATTGCCACAGCTCATAGGGCCCCGCAGGCATTGCCACAGCTCATAGGGCCCCGCAGGCATTGCCACAGCTCATAGGGCCCCGCAGGCATTGCCACAGCTCATAGGGCCCCGCAGGCATTGCCACAGCTCATAGGGCCCCGCAGGCATTGCCACAGCTCATAGGGCCCCGCAGGCATTGCCACAGCTCATAGGGCCCCGCAGGCATTGCCACAGCTCATAGGGCCCCGCAGGCATTGCCACAGCTCATAGGGCCCCGCAGGCATTGCCACAGCTCATAGGGCCCCGCAGGCATTGCCACAGCTCATAGGGCCCCGCAGGCATTGCCACAGGCCACAGCTCATAGGGCCCCGCAGGCATTGCCACAGCTCATAGGGCCCCGCAGGCATTGCCACAGCTCATAGGGCCCCACAGGCATTGCCACAGCTCATAGGGCCAGTGCCCTGCTGTTATAGGGCAGGTAGGGAGAACTGAGCAACTGCTGCCCTATAGTGCTGGGGCCCTAGGTTAATCTCACTGGGGCAGGGACTAATGGGAATGGGGGCCTTAGATTGTAAGCTCACTGGGGCAGGGGCTGATGGGAATGTGATAGGGACCTTAGATTGTAAGCTCACTGGGGCAGGGACTGATGGGAATGTGATAGGGACCTTAGATTGTAAGCTCGCAGGGGCTGATGGGAATGTGATAGGGACCTTAGATTGTAAGCTCACTGGGGCAGGGACTGATGGGAATGTGATAGGGACCTTAGATTGTAAGCTCGCAGGGGCTGATGGGAATGTGATAGGGACCTTAGATTGTAAGCTCACTGGGGCAGGGGCTGATGGGAATGTGATAGGGACCTTAGATTGTAAGCTCACTGGGGCAGGGACTGACAGAATGATATATAATCTATGTCAGTGCTGCAGGATATGTCAGTGCCAAGTACATAAATAACAATAAATATCACTTACTCTCATACTTGTCCTTGCCCATGTACATAGTGTAGGGCGGGGAAATAACTGGAGGAAAGAAAAGGCAGAGAGGGGTCAGACTGCAGCCAATGAATGCTGGGAATGAAGCTGATCAGGCAGGATCCCATTGGGAGGGAATTCCTACCGGACCAGAGAGCCTCATTACATACAGTGTAGGGACCGGCTGCCCACCGGCAGCTCTACGTACATATGTAAATAGAAATTCAATGGCCCAATATACTGTATATATGGAATATCAATGTCCCAATATACTGTATATATGGAATATCAATGGCCCAATATACTGTATATATGGAATATCAATGGCCCAATATACTGTATATATGGAATATAAATGGCCCAATATACTGTATACTGTATACAGTATATTGGGCCATTTATATTCCATATATACAGTATATTGGGCCATTGATATTCCATATATACAGTATATTGGGCCATTGATATTCCATATATACAGTATATTGGGACATTGATATTCCATATATACAGTATATTGGGCCATTGATATTCCATATATACAGTATATTGGGACATTGATATTCCATATATACAGTATATTGGGCCATTGATATTCCATATATACAGTATATTGGGACATTTATATTCTATATATACAGTATATCAGGATGGGAATCAGCAGAAGAGAAGATGGGGGCTCTTGGGGGCATCTCCGGGGGCACAGTTCTTCCCTTGGGCTGGTACAGAACCACAAAACATCATGTACCACATTTCTAGTCTACTTCTTTAGTTAGGCTTTAGTTCCCCTTTAGCTATAATGGTACAGATTGTATATCAGTGTTTCCCCCTTCTATGGGAATAAAGTCACAGTCTACGTACCATTGCTTGTGAAGTAGAAGACCATGGTGGGTCCGTGGTACAGACGTGGCTAATGCAGAGCTGGTCTTATGTCCTGTGTTCTCTTCCAGCGGCGCCGATCATTCAGATCCGAGACTTGATACTGCGCTGCCAAGAATTAACGTGTAATTAGCTTTAAATTACAGCAGAATGGCTGCATCCAATCAGATCTGTGCCACTGTGACAGAATGCTCTGTTATACAGATAGCTAGAATCTCAGCCATAAAGCAGGGCAGGACTGCTGCTTACAATGGGGGGGATCAGATAGGATCTGTGCCACTGTGACAGAATGCTCTGTTATACAGATAGCTAGAATCTCAGCCATAAAGCAGGGCAGGACTGCTGCTTACAATGGGGGGGATCAGATAGGATCTGTGCCACTGTGACAGAATGCTCTGTTATACAGATAGCTAGAATCTCAGCCATAAAGCAGGGCAGGACTGCTGCTTACAATGGGGGGATCAGATAGGATCTGTGCCACTGTGACAGAATGCTCTGTTATACAGATAGCTAGAATCTCAGCCATAAAGCAGGGCAGGACTGCTGCTTACAATGGGGGGATCAGATAGGATCTGTGCCACTGTGACAGAATGCTCTGTTATACAGATAGCTAGAATCTCAGCCATAAAGCAGGGCAGGACTGCTGCTTACAATGGGGGGATCAGATAGGATCTGTGCCACTGTGACAGAATGTTCTGTTATACAGATAGCTAGAATCTCAGCCATAAAGCAGGGCAGGACTGCTGCTTACAATGGGGGGGATCAGATAGGATCTGTGCCACTGTGACAGAATGCTCTGTTATACAGATAGCTAGAATCTCAGCCATAAAGCAGGGCAGGACTGCTGCTTACAATGGGGGGATCAGATAGGATCTGTGCCACTGTGACAGAATGCTCTGTTATACAGATAGCTAGAATCTCAGCCATAAAGCAGGGCAGGACTGCTGCTTACAATGGGGGGATCAGATAGGATCTGTGCCACTGTGACAGAATGCTCTGTTATACAGATAGCTAGAATCTCAGCCATAAAGCAGGGCAGGACTGCTGCTTACAATGGGGGGATCAGATAGGATCTGTGCCACTGTGACAGAATGTTCTGTTATACAGATAGCTAGAATCTCAGCCATAAAGCAGGGCAGGACTGCTGCTTACAATGGGGGGGATCAGATAGGATCTGTGCCACTGTGACAGAATGCTCTGTTATACAGATAGCTAGAATCTCAGCCATAAAGCAGGGCAGGACTGCTGCTTACAATGGGGGGATCAGATAGGATCTGTGCCACTGTGACAGAATGCTCTGTTATACAGATAGCTAGAATCTCAGCCATAAAGCAGGGCAGGACTGCTGCTTACAATGGGGGGATCAGATAGGATCTGTGCCACTGTGACAGAATGCTCTGTTATACAGATAGCTAGAATCTCAGCCATAAAGCAGGGCAGGACTGCTGCTTACAATGGGGGGATCAGATAGGATCTGTGCCACTGTGACAGAATGCTCTGTTATACAGATAGCTAGAATCTCAGCCATAAAGCAGGGCAGGACTGCTGCTTACAATGGGGGGATCAGATAGGATCTGTGCCACTGTGACAGAATGCTCTGTTATACAGATAGCTAGAATCTCAGCCATAAAGCAGGGCAGGACTGCTGCTTACAATGGGGGGGGATCAGATAGGATCTGTGCCACTGTGACAGAATGCTCTGTTATACAGATAGCTAGAATCTCAGCCATAAAGCAGGGCAGGACTGCTGCTTACAATGGGGGGGGGATCAGATAGGATCTGTGCCACTGTGACAGAATGTTCTGTTATACAGATAGCTAGAATCTCAGCCATAAAGCAGGGCAGGACTGCTGCTTACAATGGGGGGGATCAGATAGGATCTGTGCCACTGTGACAGAATGCTCTGTTATACAGATAGCTAGAATCTCAGCCATAAAGCAGGGCAGGACTGCTGCTTACAATGGGGGGATCAGATAGGATCTGTGCCACTGTGACAGAATGCTCTGTTATACAGATAGCTAGAATCTCAGCCATAAAGCAGGGCAGGACTGCTGCTTACAATGGGGGGATCAGATAGGATCTGTGCCACTGTGACAGAATGCTCTGTTATACAGATAGCTAGAATCTCAGCCATAAAGCAGGGCAGGACTGCTGCTTACAATGGGGGGATCAGATAGGATCTGTGCCACTGTGACAGAATGCTCTGTTATACAGATAGCTAGAATCTCAGCCATAAAGCAGGGCAGGACTGCTGCTTACAATGGGGGGATCAGATAGGATCTGTGCCACTGTGACAGAATGTTCTGTTATACAGATAGCTAGAATCTCAGCCATAAAGCAGGGCAGGACTGCTGCTTACAATGGGGGGGATCAGATAGGATCTGTGCCACTGTGACAGAATGCTCTGTTATACAGATAGCTAGAATCTCAGCCATAAAGCAGGGCAGGACTGCTGCTTACAATGGGGGGATCAGATAGGATCTGTGCCACTGTGACAGAATGCTCTGTTATACAGATAGCTAGAATCTCAGCCATAAAGCAGGGCAGGACTGCTGCTTACAATGGGGGGATCAGATAGGATCTGTGCCACTGTGACAGAATGCTCTGTTATACAGATAGCTAGAATCTCAGCCATAAAGCAGGGCAGGACTGCTGCTTACAATGGGGGGATCAGATAGGATCTGTGCCACTGTGACAGAATGCTCTGTTATACAGATAGCTAGAATCTCAGCCATAAAGCAGGGCAGGACTGCTGCTTACAATGGGGGGATCAGATAGGATCTGTGCCACTGTGACAGAATGCTCTGTTATACAGATAGCTAGAATCTCAGCCATAAAGCAGGGCAGGACTGCTGCTTACAATGGGGGGGGATCAGATAGGATCTGTGCCACTGTGACAGAATGCTCTGTTATACAGATAGCTAGAATCTCAGCCATAAAGCAGGGCAGGACTGCTGCTTACAATGGGGGGGGGATCAGATAGGATCTGTGCCACTGTGACAGAATGCTCTGTTATACAGATAGCTAGAATCTCAGCCATAAAGCAGGGCAGGACTGCTGCTTACAATGGGGGGATCAGATAGGATCTGTGCCACTGTGACAGAATGCTCTGTTATACAGATAGCTAGAATCTCAGCCATAAAGCAGGGCAGGACTGCTGCTTACAATGGGGGGATCAGATAGGATCTGTGCCACTGTGACAGAATGCTCTGTTATACAGATAGCTAGAATCTCAGCCATAAAGCAGGGCAGGACTGCTGCTTACAATGGGGGGATCAGATAGGATCTGTGCCACTGTGACAGAATGCTCTGTTATACAGATAGCTAGAATCTCAGCCATAAAGCAGGGCAGGACTGCTGCTTACAATGGGGGGATCAGATAGGATCTGTGCCACTGTGACAGAATGCTCTGTTATACAGATAGCTAGAATCTCAGCCATAAAGCAGGGCAGGACTGCTGCTTACAATGGGGGGATCAGATAGGATCTGTGCCACTGTGACAGAATGCTCTGTTATACAGATAGCTAGAATCTCAGCCATAAAGCAGGGCAGGACTGCTGCTTACAATGGGGGGATCAGATAGGATCTGTGCCACTGTGACAGAATGCTCTGTTATACAGATAGCTAGAATCTCAGCCATAAAGCAGGGCAGGACTGCTGCTTACAATGGGGGGATCAGATAGGATCTGTGCCACTGTGACAGAATGCTCTGTTATACAGATAGCTAGAATCTCAGCCATAAAGCAGGGCAGGACTGCTGCTTACAATGGGGGGGGATCAGATAGGATCTGTGCCACTGTGACAGAATGCTCTGTTATACAGATAGCTAGAATCTCAGCCATAAAGCAGGGCAGGACTGCTGCTTACAATGGGGGGGGGATCAGATAGGATCTGTGCCACTGTGACAGAATGCTCTGTTATACAGATAGCTAGAATCTCAGCCATAAAGCAGGGCAGGACTGCTGCTTACAATGGGGGGATCAGATAGGATCTGTGCCACTGTGACAGAATGCTCTGTTATACAGATAGCTAGAATCTCAGCCATAAAGCAGGGCAGGACTGCTGCTTACAATGGGGGGATCAGATAGGATCTGTGCCACTGTGACAGAATGCTCTGTTATACAGATAGCTAGAATCTCAGCCATAAAGCAGGGCAGGACTGCTGCTTACAATGGGGGGATCAGATAGGATCTGTGCCACTGTGACAGAATGCTCTGTTATACAGATAGCTAGAATCTCAGCCATAAAGCAGGGCAGGACTGCTGCTTACAATGGGGGGGATCAGATAGGATCTGTGCCACTGTGACAGAATGCTCTGTTATACAGATAGCTAGAATCTCAGCCATAAAGCAGGGCAGGACTGCTGCTTACAATGGGGGGATCAGATAGGATCTGTGCCACTGTGACAGAATGCTCTGTTATACAGATAGCTAGAATCTCAGCCATAAAGCAGGGCAGGACTGCTGCTTACAATGGGGGGGATCAGATAGGATCTGTGCCACTGTGACAGAATGCTCTGTTATACAGATAGCTAGAATCTCAGCCATAAAGCAGGGCAGGACTGCTGCTTACAATGGGGGGATCAGATAGGATCTGTGCCACTGTGACAGAATGCTCTGTTATACAGATAGCTAGAATCTCAGCCATAAAGCAGGGCAGGACTGCTGCTTACAATGGGGGGGATCAGATAGGATCTGTGCCACTGTGACAGAATGCTCTGTTATACAGATAGCTAGAATCTCAGCCATAAAGCAGGGCAGGACTGCTGCTTACAATGGGGGGATCAGATAGGATCTGTGCCACTGTGACAGAATGCTCTGTTATACAGATAGCTAGAATCTCAGCCATAAAGCAGGGCAGGACTGCTGCTTACAATGGGGGGGGATCAGATAGGATCTGTGCCACTGTGACAGAATGCTCTGTTATACAGATAGCTAGAATCTCAGCCATAAAGCAGGGCAGGACTGCTGCTTACAATGGGGGGATCAGATAGGATCTGTGCCACTGTGACAGAATGCTCTGTTATACAGATAGCTAGAATCTCAGCCATAAAGCAGGGCAGGACTGCTGCTTACAATGGGGGGATCAGATAGGATCTGTGCCACTGTGACAGAATGCTCTGTTATACAGATAGCTAGAATCTCAGCCATAAAGCAGGGCAGGACTGCTGCTTACAATGGGGGGGGATCAGATAGGATCTGTGCCACTGTGACAGAATGCTCTGTTATACAGATAGCTAGAATCTCAGCCATAAAGCAGGGCAGGACTGCTGCTTACAATGGGGGGGGGATCAGATAGGATCTGTGCCACTGTGACAGAATGCTCTGTTATACAGATAGCTAGAATCTCAGCCATAAAGCAGGGCAGGACTGCTGCTTACAATGGGGGGATCAGATAGGATCTGTGCCACTGTGACAGAATGCTCTGTTATACAGATAGCTAGAATCTCAGCCATAAAGCAGGGCAGGACTGCTGCTTACAATGGGGGGATCAGATAGGATCTGTGCCACTGTGACAGAATGCTCTGTTATACAGATAGCTAGAATCTCAGCCATAAAGCAGGGCAGGACTGCTGCTTACAATGGGGGGATCAGATAGGATCTGTGCCACTGTGACAGAATGCTCTGTTATACAGATAGCTAGAATCTCAGCCATAAAGCAGGGCAGGACTGCTGCTTACAATGGGGGGGGGATCAGATAGGATCTGTGCCACTGTGACAGAATGCTCTGTTATACAGATAGCTAGAATCTCAGCCATAAAGCAGGGCAGGACTGCTGCTTACAATGGGGGGATCAGATAGGATCTGTGCCACTGTGACAGAATGCTCTGTTATACAGATAGCTAGAATCTCAGCCATAAAGCAGGGCAGGACTGCTGCTTACAATGGGGGGGATCAGATAGGATCTGTGCCACTGTGACAGAATGCTCTGTTATACAGATAGCTAGAATCTCAGCCATAAAGCAGGGCAGGACTGCTGCTTACAATGGGTTAGCCCCCAGGCCATAGGAATAAGGACACGTTACTCCCCGGTAATACCGTCACTCCCAGCAGAGACCCCTCAGTTTCCCAGTTCCTACCGGTGCGGCCCCTCGCCTCCCAGAATCCCACTACCGACACAAAACGCCTCCCCGCGAATACTGACCCCACGCTGCCGCCGTTCTAAAGGGCTCCTGTCCGTACTGAGGCCGGTTCCGGCACCGGAAGTGACATCAGAGCACCGCTTCCAAGAGTGCAATTCCTTCCCGCCTCAGCAAAGAGCGGGGCAGCTTTTTGACTTCCGGAACTAACTACAACTGCCGCCACCTGCCGATCCGCAGCGGAACTGCATTCGGCTCAGCGTCGCTCTGATAGCCGCTCCTCCTTTCGGGGCTGAACTACATCTCCCAGAAACCCCCAGCTATGAATAGGAACTAGGAGGATTCTGGGGATTGTAGTTGTGGATTAAGCTGTACTTTTTCTATTAGCAGTGCTAATAAATGGACGTCGGTTTGTATTTATACATGTGATTGGAGCTGTTCAAACGATACCGTTATACAAGTAATGGCGGGGTAACTTCTTATACTCGCCTTTACTCTATTCTAAGTCTCTGCTGCGCTGCCTGATGCGCTTATATGTTATTTCCTTATAAACCCACACACTGGGCATCTCCTGTTACTGTCATAGGCTTGGTACAGCACCCTGAGCTAATGCCAGCCATAGGGAGAGGGGTCCCCAAAATAGTACTGCCCTTACAGTAAGGAACCCCTTCCTATGCTGATGGTGAGATCCCCTTTCCTCCCCACCCCCAATGTATCACTCATTCCCCCTCTCTGGGTAGGGAACCCCATAACCTGACTGCCCTTACAGTAAGGAACCCCTTCCTATGCTGATGGTGAGATCCCCTTTCCTCCCCACCCCCAATGTATCACTCATTCCCCCTCTCTGGGTAGGGAACCCCATAACCTGACTGCCCTTACAGTAAGGAACCCCTTCCTATGCTGATGGTGAGATCCCCTTTCCTCCCCACCCCCAATGTATCACTCATTCCCCCTCTCTGGGTAGGGAACCCCATAACCTGACTGCCCTTACAGTAAGGAACCCCTTCCTATGCTGATGGTGAGATCCCCTTTCCTCCCCACCCCCAATGTATCACTCATTCCCCCTCTCTGGGTAGGGAACCCCATAACCTGACTGCCCTTACAGTAAGGAACCCCTTCCTATGCTGATGGTGAGATCCCCTTTCCTCCCCACCCCCAATGTATCACTCATTCCCCCTCTCTGGGTAGGGAACCCCATAACCTGACTGCCCTTACAGTAAGGAACCCCTTCCTATGCTGATGGTGAGATCCCCTTTCCTCCCCACCCCCAATGTATCACTCATTCCCCCTCTCTGGGTAGGGAACCCCATAACCTGACTGCCCTTACAGTAAGGAACCCCTTCCTATGCTGATGGTGAGATCCCCTTTCCTCCCCACCCCCAATGTATCACTCATTCCCCCTCTCTGGGTAGGGAACCCCATAACCTGACTGCCCTTACAGTAAGGAACCCCTTCCTATGCTGATGGTGAGATCCCCTTTCCTCCCCACCCCCAATGAATCACTCATTCCCCCTCTCTGGGTAGGGAACCCCATAACCTGACTGCCCTTACAGTAAGGAACCCCTTCCTATGCTGATGGTGAGATCCCCTTTCCTCCCCACCCCCAATGTATCACTCATTCCCCCTCTCTTGGTAGGGAACCCCATAACCTGACTGCCCTTACAGTAAGGAACCCCTTCCTATGCTGATGGTGAGATCTCCTTTCCTCCCCACCCCCAATGTATCACTCATTCCCCCTCTCTTGGTAGGGAACCCCATAACCTGACTGCCCTTACAGTAAGGAACCCCTTCCTATGCTGATGGTGAGATCTCCTTTCCTCCCCACCCCCAATGAATCACTCATTCCCCCTCTCTGGGTAGGGAACCCCATAACCTGACTGCCCTTACAGTAAGGAACCCCTTCCTATGCTGATGGTGAGATCCCCTTTCCTCCCCACCCCCAATGTATCACTCATTCCCCCTCTCTTGGTAGGGAACCCCATAACCTGACTGCCCTTACAGTAAGGAACCCCTTCCTATGCTGATGGTGAGATCCCCTTTCCTCCCCACCCCCAATGTATCACTCATTCCCCCTCTCTGGGTAGGGAACCCCATAACCTGACTGCCCTTACAGTAAGGAACCCCTTCCTATGCTGATGGTGAGATCCCCTTTCCTCCCCACCCCCAATGTATCACTCACTCCCCCTCTTTTGGTAGGGAACCCCATAACCTGACTGCCCTTACAGTAAGGAACCCCTTCCTATGCTGATGGTGAGATCCCCTTTCCTCCCCACCCCAATGAATCACTCATTCCCCCTCTCTTGGTAGGGAACCCCATAACCTGACTGCCCTTACAGTAAGGAACCCCTCCCTATGCTGATGGTGAGATCCCCTTTCCTCCCCACCCCAAATGAATCACTCATTCCCCCTCTCTTGGTAGGGAACCCCATAACCTGACTGCCCTTACAGTAAGGAACCCCTTCCTATGCTGATGGTGAGATCTCCTTTCCTCCCCACCCCCAATGTATCACTCATTCCCCCTCTCTGGGTAGGGAACCCCATAACCTGACTGCCCTTACAGTAAGGAACCCCTTCCTATGCTGATGGTGAGATCCCCTTCCCTCCCCACCCCCAATGTATCACTCATTCCCCCTCTCTTGGTAGGGAACCCCATAACCTGACTGCCCTTACAGTAAGGAACCCCTCCCTATGCTGATGGTGAGATCCCCTTTCCTCCCCACCCCCAATGTATCACTCATTCCCCCTCTCTGGGTAGGGAATCCCATAACCTGACTGCCCTTACAGTAAGGAACCCCTTCCTATGCTGATGGTGAGATCCCCTTCCCTCCCCACCCCCAATGTATCACTCATTCCCCCTCTCTGGGTAGGGAATCCCATAACCTGACTGCCCTTACAGTAAGGAACCCCTTCCTATGCTAATGGTGAGATCCCCTTTCCTCCCCACCAATGAATCAGTAGGAAACTGATAGAGGGAAAGAAGATTTGCCATTAATGCCGAATGTTACATTTGTGACTAAGGACGATCCCTTCCCTATTGAGAGATCACATAGCGCCTGTATGGAAACCAACACCATTCTTTATAAATACTGATATTTTGTTCCCTGTATTCAAATCGGCTGCAGGATGAAACCCGAGGGGGCCGGTTCCGTGTGAGGGAGATGATTCTGCAGGCAGAGCGGGTCGGGTTTGTTGGGTCGATGGACTTCCCTAGTATTTGTGTAGCTGTCACGCTGTTTTGCATTGCTCTTTGCATGAGATCATTATATCTGCCCGGGGGGGGGGGGGGGCAGTTTAGATGAGGGTAGATTAACCCCTGCAGTGTGGGACATGGGGCTCATTGTGAGTACAAACAGATTTACCGGAAAGAGAATGAATGATAAACTGATGAAGGAGAGATGGTGCAATTGTGAAGGACTCACTTCTGAAACCAAAGGGGTACCTGAAGCACAAGGAGCGGTGGTAGATGGACCTTCATCCAGAAAGCCTCGAGGCGCTGTGAAGGGTTTGACTGCCAGTGTATTCTCCATAGGAACATAGTAAGTCAGGTTGAAAAAAGACACACGTCCATCAAGTTCAACCATAATGCCTATATATAACCTGCCTAACTGCCAGCTGATCCAGAGGAAGGCAAAAACCCCATCTGAGGCCTCTCTAATTTGCCACACAGGGCAAGATGGCAATCGGACCAGTCCCTGGGGCAACTTGTACTAAGCTATCTCCCATACCCCTGTATTCCCTCACTTGCTAAATACCCCTCCATCTATTATAATTCTGGGGTATCTATATGACATGTACCTACTTACCCTATGCATGTTGGGTATCAAACTGTTCGGAGGACCCCTGGCATTCATATTTAGGATGTTTTATCTTGGCACCTAATGACACATGGGAGATAAGATGCTGCTATGTGAAAGCTTTGAGGTGATTTTTAGAAATGTCATTAAAAAAATGCTAACTTTAATAATGCTTTGCAGTTTTTTTGGAGTAGAAAGACATATATACCCATTTTGGATTCAGAAGATTTTGTACTTTCTAAAAATATATGGTCCTGTTTTACCACATAGACCACAGGTAAGCCATCAAGCTTGTACTTTTGGGGGTCTTTGTGTCATATAGCTGCGTTATGCCACGCATATAGGGTGTGAAACCCCCAACATTCATATTTAGGATGCTTTATCTTAGTACCAAATTAAACATGGGTGTTTCTGTAAACTTCAGGTTTGTGGTAAAACCCCCAACAATTGGTAAAGCTTATAGTTTGGTAGATTACAATAGAAACACACATTTACCCAATTTAGATTTCTCGGAATGTGTATCTACTAAAATAAATGGTTTTCCGAGTTTTCCACTCAGGCAAAGTCTAATCCGCAGAAGCTAAAGCGACAGTCATGAATTCATATCCATTTTTTTTTATTTTTGATCTCTACAAAAATGAATGGTTTTCTGGAGTCAACTTACTTTTGTGGCTACAAACCCACAGAAAGTAGATGTGTTGCAGTAACAGCCATGAAAGTTTGTATGCACAATTTTCGGGTCAGTACATGGTACTTGTTTTGATAATCCTATGCATATTGGGTGTCAAACTGTTCAGAAGACCCCTGGTATTTATATTCAGGATGTTTTATGGTGGTAACTAATGACCCGTGAGAGATAAGATGCTATAAAGTGTAGGTTTATAGGCAATTTTTAGACATTTCATAGAAATACTGGAAAAAAAATTCAATAGTGCAGCACTGTGGGTTTCTGAGCTATACAAGTTAATAAACAAGAAACTATACATATTTGGGAGATATGGGGCAATACTTTCACATATCCAAAACTCAGGTTCGATTTTTTTTCTCTCAATTTGTATTTTTACGGCAAAATATAGTCATGGTTTTCAGGGGAGTTTTAGCACTTGCGTTTGTGCAACAATAGGAAAAAGTAGCATTTTTTTCCTACGTCTTTTCATTTGTTGCTTTTTCAGTTCAGCTCTTTTAGTAAATGACATCAGTGGAAATGAGCTTAGTCATGGTTTCAATAACCTCTAAACCAGGGGTGGGCAAACTTTTTGGCTCAGGGGCCACATTGACTAACCGACAGGCCGGGCCAGCGTCACAAATCACGGGGCCTCTCAGCTGCCCCCAGCATCCTGCAGCTCCCCTCCCCAGCATCCTCCAGCTCAACTCCCCAGCATCCTCCAGCTCAACTCCCCACCATCCTCCATCTCCACTCCCCAGCATCCACCAGCTCCACTCCCCAGCATCCTCCAGCTCCACCCCCAGCATCCTCCAGATCCACCCACAGCATCCTCCAGCTCCACCCCAACATTCTCCAGCTCCACCCCCAACACCCTCCAGCTCCTCCCCAGCATCCTTCCCTGCATCCTCTATCCTCCATCTCCCCCCCAGGTACGTGTGGCTTGCTCCATCCTCCGACTGCTTCTGACCCCGGCTGCATCCTTTTATATGGTTGCGCCCCGTGCTGACGTCATGCGCAGGCATGGGGCGCAACCAATCAGGGGCCATAATTCTTTTAAGGGCGCACGAGTCAGCAGGCCGGATTGAAAAGGCCAGTGGGCCGGATGTGGCCCGTGGGCCGTAGTTTGCCCACCCCTGCTCTAAACCCACGAAAATCAGAATGTTGATAAATGGGCCTCCACTCCAGGTTATGACCATAAATGAACAGATCCCAAAATCTTCTGGCAGTAAGTGCAAGTGTGAAATTCTGCTGGCAATGGAAGGGTTAAACCTGTTTTGCCTGCCAGTTTGCATGATATATTTATATCGAACATCCCTAGAATAAAAAGGCTGCTCAATACAAATTCCATACGATTCCTGGTTGGCAGCAGCTCGGCGACGGCCGGGGGAATGGCAGACGGAGAATGGGTTGCCATTGGCTGGGCCCTTCTCGTCCTACTGGGAACCAGTTTTCTGGCTGGGGCAGCAATTAATATATTCATTGTGGCCGTGAATCTCGCTGACTGGTTGAAGAGAAGGCAACTTAGTGATCTGGACAAAGTTCTGACCTGTATTGGGGTCTCCAGACTGGGCCTTCAGATTACGACCACCATGACTGTCTATGGGGTCATTTTCTTTCAGATGGATTTACTGTACGAAGCCAGAACGGTCTCAGAAGCTCTCAGGTCCCTTGAGTTGTTCTTCAACTACTCCAGCACTTGGGTCACAACGTTACTCTCTTTCTTCTACTTGGTGAAAATCGCCAACTTCCACCACCCGGCGTTTGTCCTCCTCAAAGAGAGAATTTCTCAACTCCTGACGGCTCTGGTTATTTCTTGCTTAGTCTTTGCCTTAGTTAACACGTTGCTGCTTACGTTGTGGCCTCCTCATATCAATGGGCTTCTTGGGAACTCAACGCACGACCTCCATGAAAATGTGACCGCGTCCCAATCGGACAGAAGAGTTTTTGTTTATTTGTTTGTAGCTGGGAAACTCCTTCCCTTCGCTATATCCGCGGTCTCATTAACCCTCCTGCTTGTGTCGCTCTCGCTCCACATCAGGCAAATGAGAGACAGCAGCCACTCCTCGCCCAATCTGGACAAATACTACACTGCCATCAAATCCATGATATTTTGCTTTCTGATCTATAGTATGCACATTGGCATTGGCTTTGCCGGGCTCCCATATTCTTTTTCTATGAATATCATATGGATACAAATAATGAAAAATCTCTTTCCAACATTACATTCTCTTTTCCTTATAGTAGGGACGGTCAAGCTGAGGCGACAGTTCTGGCGTATAACCCAACGGGCGGCAAACTGCTTCTCAAGGGGGAGCTCCATGGAACTGACAGAGACAATTCCTCCCTAGTTTGCTAGTGACTTCAATACCAGTTATGTTAGTTATTTTCTGATTACAATTTGCCTTTATCCAAAGTCACCTTCATTCATAACGTACCTGTACATAAGGTGACTCAATATGACACAATATTTGTCTGTAGACACCAAAATCTACTTGGCAGATGGTGGGAAACCAAATCATGTTGGTCTTGGCTGTTTGGCCCCTGGTTCCTGCAAGCCCACCAGGAGACAGGACCACATCTACAGACCAATACAGTCCTCACCTAAAGGTTGTTTTGACCCATACGTAGTCCATTGAGCTGCTTGTCCATCAGGAGGGGACAAGTTGGCAGACAATATAGGCCTTTGTATGGCTAGGTTAAGTGGAGAAAATAACTCTACAATTTGGGTGGTTGGGAAGGTTTATATGAGGGTGGATGATGTTTCTTATATTTATCTTCAACTTTCCCACCCCAACTTGGGGTCAGAAGTTTGAGACATCTTCTCCACTTCATTCGGTTATTAGATAAGACCAATAACATCTAGTGCAGCGGTTCTCAACCTGTGGGTCGGGACCCCTTTGGGGTTGAACAACCCTTTCACAGGGGTCGCCAAAGACCATGGGAAAACACATATTTCCGATGGTTTTAGGAATAATTTTATGGTTGGGGGTCACCGCAACATGACGAACTGTATTAAAGGATCGTGGCATTAGGAAGGTTGAGAACCACTGCTCTAGTGTATCAAACCACTGGTACCATGGGAGCTGCCAATGACATGTCACCTAAAGTGCAACTGTCTCTTGTTCCATGAAGAGAAACCATACAATGGCAAATATAGACTATATTGGGCCCTAGTCAAGTTTCAAGGCACTCAACTCACCCAACCTAAGATTGCTTTAGCTAAAGGTCCCCATACACGGGGATGTCGATTTCGCCAAGCGAGCAGATCTCTACGGGTGGGCGAACGATCGAATTGGCCCCCTGGGGCCAAACGATCGAATTATAACGACGGGCATAGGAAAAGTCGGTCCGCATCAACGAGCTTAGACTCTAGTGAGAGGAAGTTAATCCCATCACTGTTTTCTATTTCACCCAGTTTCAGGGGTAACTTAATCCCATCACTGTTTTCTATTTCACCCAGTTTCAAGGGGAAGTTAATCCCATCACTGTTTTCCATTTCACCCAGTTTCAAGGGGAAGTTAATCCCATCACTGTTTTCTATTTCACCCAGTTTCAAGGGGAAGTTAATCCCATCACTGTTTTCTATTTCACCCAGTTTCAAGGGGAAGTTAATCCCATCACTGTTTTCTATTTCACCCAGTTTCAAGGGGAAGTTAATCCCATCACTGTTTTCTGTTTCACCCAGTTTCAAGGGGAAGTTAATCCCATCACTGTTTTCTGTTTCACCCAGTTTCAAGGGGAAGTTAATCCCATCACTGTTTTCTATTTCACCCAGTTTCAAGAGGATGTTAATCCCATCATTGTTGCTCCTAAAATGGCTGCTGGAGCACTTCCTGTTTGGGTAAAATAAAGAGGATTGTGGTTTATTTGCTCCGTCTGTATGTTTCTGTTGTGTTTTTCTCTGCATCCTAAAACCTTTATAGTCATGGGAACAATATCAAGTCATGGACACCTTATAAACCCAACAATTTCAGGATAGGAAGACCTGAGACGTGCAGATTCAGTGTTTATTATCATTATTGCTCCATGGTTTTACTTATGCCTAGGGACGCCCGCATTACAATGACCATAATAATTATTTAATATAATGACACAATTAAACAGTACAAACGTGTATTTGGCTTTCAGGACTGTGTAGCATTAACCAATAGACTGTACCATAATCCCATTATAAAAAGCCATGGGCTCCGCCTAGCAGCCATTGGTCGTGTATTGTGACATCTTTGTGGGTGTGGCCAACTAATTAGGGCCACAAACTGAACTCTCCCTTTTGGCCTTTGTCCTCTTGCTTTTATATGGTCACGAAACCCCTCATTCACTTATAATATCCTTATATTTTCCAACAGGGGGTACATGATTCACTATATGTGTGAATGCCCAGTAATGCATTATTTAATACCAGTATTAGGGAAGGGTGCCGACACCCTCCTGTCTGACTGATGCAAAGGAGGACACATTTACATTTCAGATTTGGTGCTAAGCAACCGTCACCCATGGGCAGAAACGAGAGCGCCTTGGGCAGATAATAGAGATGTTCCCTGTGGCCCAATCACCATGCAAATACCTATATACACACCTTATGGAGTTTGGTTATCATGATCATGGACTTATAAAAGGTCAGATCAGGGTTGGACTGGGCAAAAAGAATCCTGGTGGGCCCCCAGCGGGCCAGACCTGACCCTTGCCAGCGCCCCCCGGCCGGCCGCTCCTCCCCTGACCCATTAAACTTACACCCGCTCAGGGGAGGACGTCAGTTGGGGGACCATGTAGGGGAGGTAGGGAGGCTCAGCGGGGGCCCCTGTGGGAGGGGGGTTAGTGGGTGTGGGGGACATGGTAGGGCCCCCGGTGGGCCCTGCACCCCCCCAGTCCGACCCTGGGTCAGATAATAATAATACTCATTAGTATTAATATTATTATTCCACAATAAGGAAAATTCTATTGGAAGCCAACTTATTCCTTCAACTGAAGCAACAAAACCACTAATTTACTTCTTTCCGTCTGAACAAAACCCGGTCTGTTGTGTTTGGTGGGGCCTGAAACTAATGCACAGAGCTAACACTCCATTTCCAAGGCAAGGAAAGAGGGGCAAGTAGTGTCGGGCATTTCTCTATAGGTGGGGAAACTGCCCCAAGTACCCTACTAAAATACTCAGACTCAAATATGAAGTACAGATTATAAAACATTACATGTAAATGGATATGGGGTCCTTCCATGGACACTTACAGGTCAAACAGAAAGACCGTCCTCAGTTTGATGGAAAGACAGAGACGTAGCTGAAACCCAACAATAATATTAAGCACAATAAGAGCAACTATAATTCTATGCAGCTTTCTAGTATATATTGTTAGTTGCTGCACTGCTGCTCCTGACTACTGGTTCCATTGAAAGAGTGTAGCAAGTGTCAGCACTCCTCCAGTCAAGCCTTCATTGTTTTCATCAGTTGGACAGTTTATTTATGGGTCTGTTAATGGCAGAAGAGGCAAGGAGGTGCTCCAGTGGCACGGGGAGTCACAACCAGCAGTGCAGAGAAGAACCTTGTGCCTCTTTCTCTCCCAACATTATTCCGTCTTGCTCTTTTTTTTCCCTTTCCCCTATGCCATTCTCTCATTCCACAACAAATAAAATCCCCACCCACCCTCTGATCTATAGGTATTAATATGTTCCTTATATGAACCTTATCCAACCCCTTCCAATCATGTTGCTGGAATCGTACATCATTGACAAGAGGGTCTTGAATTTTGACCCCCAATATGCCCAGACCCACACCTGGGGCTCAGTTTCTAGACCCATACCTGTCCAACCCGTGGAATATGGGCTGATCTGCACATCAGTAAAAGCATCTAATCTAAAACTAGTTTGGAACAGTCTACTACATGTGGGAAAATAAAAGCAAAGATGTAATTGGTTGATATGGACAATGGCATGCCCCTTTCCCTTCTTCCTTTATCTTGTATTTTAATTTGTATTTCACGGTCACATTCTTTCTTCAACGCTCTTATTTGTTATCCCCTTGCTATTTTTCTCTTCTTCTTACTAGTTCCCCCCCACCAAACTAAAGTGACAAGGAAGTAGGAAGATATAAATGTTCCTCAAACCCTTCAACATCTACCCCCTATCTCTCAGTAATGCCCTTTCCCAGTGCCTTGGCACTACTAGTTGGGCTTCATGTCTTATTGACCCCAGGATGAGTCTCTGGGGCCATGGTCTTGGCAAGAGACTGACAGGGGACTATTTATATGGGTTGGGCAGATGACCTTCTAGAGGATGAGAGATGAATGGTCTCTACAGGAAATTGGTGGAAACATGGGCACTCTAGCGAAGGATCAGCCGGGCACCATGGGCTCCACATAGAGAAGGATAGGGAGCAAATGGCTGATGAAAAAACGGACAATGATGGTTGAGTGGAAGCTCATTCCTAGATCTTTGATTCTATTGGGCTTATTTATCAGTTTTCTAGTTTGTCAATTAGAAATTGTTTTTTGAATAAATTCACATTTCCAATGCTTGCTTATTTATTAATGAGAAAAACTTGTCCAAATAAAATTCAAAATCTTGAATCTGCAAGTTTGCAAAATCCAAAATATCATATTGAAAACAATATGACAATATGGCTTGACTTTGCCTAGGACAACTCCCATTGACTTCTACATGAGCTCGCAAGCTTTTAGATGCCCAAGTTTTACATTGGAGATTCTGTATTTGTTTCCCTTATTAAACCTTTAGAAATTTGAGTTTTTGAACCATAATGTGAGAGTTGTAGCGCAAAAAACTCTCCCCCTAAGTATCCATGTAGAGTAGTAAAGTATTGAGTGAGGTCTTCAACCAAGAGGACCTGGGAGTGCTCAGATCAAACCATATAGAACCTTCCCAGGAAACTTTAGAACAGTTTGTATTTCCATATCATGGAAGAATGGCGACTTCTTCATTCAATTATGTAAAGGTCAAGGACTATTAAAACAACTACTGAAAGTGCAATGAAATAGACTTTACTTTACTCAACAGTTGGATAACTACATAGATTTATTGCCTGACACTTGAGGGGCATTTTCTCAACCACTACTTTTTCAGGTTGGGCTGAAAACCCCAAAAAGCTGCACAAAAACTTTTCCAAGATTTATTATTTGACAAAACTGCGCCAATTGCTAAAATACTCCGACCTTGACCTGATCATGTAGAAGTCAATGGCAGATGTCCCTTTTACAACTGGAAGTCAAAAAAGTCTCTTCTTTTTATTCATTAGAGCTTTTTCAGTTCAGATCTTTTGAAAAATGGCCATTTATGGAAATAAGTTTTTTTATGGTTTCAAACAAATATAAATCCGAAAAATTATTTTTTTGTTAATACCCCCCCAAATCTATTTTTAAAGCTACAAAAGATGTAAGATGTAAGTACGGCTATAATCAGGTTAAATACATGCACAAGAACTTGATTTGGTGGTCAATAAAGTCATGATTTGGAATATCTTGCTCTGGAGAAGACCCGCTACATGTCATCTGCATGATTTAGGCTGGGGCTCAGGGTAGAAGTTAAGGAGAAGGTGAAGCTTTCCCAGGTTATCAATCAATGCTTTATTCCATGACTTGTTATCTTGGCTAAAATACAAAACTTCCAAAGGAATATCCCCATCTGCCTGGTCCCAAAACGAGGCTTCATAGTCAATGTCATTAAGTCTAACATTTAAGATAACAATCATTGGGTAACTGTCTCTGGTTCTTGCTTGCTGAAGCACCAGAGTTTTGTTGCACAATGGAACATGTTGACTACTTCTCTTTTCATCTTTGGGTTGCACAATATGAGGACAATTGAATGGAAGGTAGGATAAGAGAAAGCTAGAAAGTATCCAATGGCTCTTCCAATAAAACTGGAGATGAAGGACCAGAGGAAACAGTTGCCAAAGAAATTGCACATTGACAAGAGGTTCAGTAGAAAAATGTACCTAATAACAGTCCAATGGGTCAGGGTAGAAGTTAAGCAGGAGGTGAGCTTTCCCAGGTTATCAACCAATGCTTTATTCCATGACTTGTTATCTTGGTTAAATACAAAACTTTCAAAGAAAAATCCCCATCTGCCTGGTTCCAAAAAGAGCCTTCATAGTCAATGTCATTAAGTCTAACATTTAGGATAACAATCATTGGGTAACCGTCCCTGGTTCTTGCTTGCTGAAACTCCAGAGTTTTGTTGCACAATGGAACATGTTGACTACTTCTCTTTTCATCTTTGGGTTGGACAATATGAGGACAACTGAATGGAAGGTAGGATAAGAGAAAGCTAGAAAGTATCCAACGGCTCTTCCAATAAAACTGGAGATGAAGGACCAGAGAAAAAAGTTGCCAAAGAAATTGCACATTGACAAGAGATTCATTAGAAAAATGTACCTAATAACAGTCCAGTGGGCTTCCATGTTGGGCGCCGTGAAGTTGGAAATGTAGGATTCGGTGTGTCTGATGTGGGCAAACAGGGTGCAGAGGAGATATATGGATGAAAGCATCTCTAGCATGAAGGGGAAGCTGTGTCCAAAGAAAAAGGCAATGATACGGAAAGCCAGTAACTCATCCGTGTTTGTTGTCACATTGACGCCTTTGGCATCCTCACAAAATCCCTGTTTAGCACTCAGGGAATAAATCAGTCCCGGTACAAAGGAAATGAACACGGATATAAAGATCACATATCCGGTGATTCGGGGAATCAGAGACTGAAGCTGTAGGAAGAAAGGATTTTTAAAGATAGTGATCTTCACGTAGTAGAGCATGGCCAGCCAAGCGCTGAGCCAGCGGCTGAAGAAGTCCATGAACAGCTGGATGAAGTAGAAGATACAGCGCGGTTTATACTCCGACAGAGGGATAAGTTCCAGCCACATTCCAAAGATTTCCGTAATGAAGTTGCATTGCAAGAAGAACCTGATGAAGCACAAGGCGGTTAGGATTTTATCATTGGGCTTTAGTTTTCCGTCTCTTGACCAGGCTTTCAAAATAAAAATGGTGATGGAGGCATTGACTGCCAGACCTAAAATGAGCATTGTGGTAATGAAAATAGAAAAGAAAATTGGGAATAACATTGGGATGACTATGGTAGGACTACGGTAGGAGAAGTCCAGTCGCCTTATGTCTTCTTGTTGCAAGATCTCGGCTGTTAGGGCTGGAAGCACACAAGCTTGTGTTTATACCGATGGCTCCTGATGCCTCTGTGGGATCATGGTAATATTTTTAGTCTGATGCAAATTAAAAAGGGACAAAGCAAGAACCCAAACTTCTTGCTAGGCAACCGTCACCCATGATCGAAGATTGTGATTAAACATCTGCCCTTGTGTTTAGGAAATAAAAAAAAGTCTGGATTTCATGCAAATATTAATATGAATACATTATGTAGCCTGATTATTATTTGTATTATTATAACAAAAGACGTGCATCTCTTCTGGCCTATGTACACCACCAGCCTGTCACTCTGTATCATGGTAGGACTTCAGACTCATCAACAGTGGTCTCCTATGGACTCAGAGGACTATCCTGAAATCCAGCTGAGGTTGAGGTTGTTCCTCAAGAACCCAGATCAGTCACATAAGGGAAGTCTCATTTATACTACCTATGCCCTGTTGGAGGAAGATGTCCTGTAGAGGCCCAAGGACAGTATGACCCTTCCTTTCTTTAATTTATATAATGGGAGGGAGAATATGGATCTTCTTCTTTGGACTCCACCTGAGACCAGGGGAGGATGTGTTGGGAAACCTGAGAGCAGAAGGCACCAGTATTAATTTGAATCATAAGGTAAATCAAGCCTTAAAGATGTTTGGACTGCAGGGATTCTGTGAACAAGGACCAACTAGTAACCTGGCTAGTAATAGCCTAGCTCCCATCATAGTAAGTTGTCAGGGCCCTATGCTTTGTGATGGAGAAGTAGTGGGTTAATAATCCCAGGTGATATCCACCAGAGTAGGGACTCCAGTGTGGAGGTGCTCAGGAGCACCAATGAGTATCTGGTACACTGAGGCAGACACATGACACCAAGGGGTATATTTATTATAACTGTTGATGTTGCCCATAGCAACAAAACAGCAATTTTGAATGCTCACCCACAAGTTAGAAAACATAAGCAAAGATCTGATTGGCTGCTATGGGCAACATCACCACAATGTTGGCTTACACACTATAATAAAAATGCCCTATAGTGTACCTATTATTGTACCTGTTGGTGTATTGGTGAATCCATTGCAGGGGACAACTACACTTGAGGAGAGTGTTGGAGACCTAGAGCCCTGGGCTAAGGACTGGACCTGGACTTACAATTTGCTTATGACCTAGAAAATAGACAAAGGGCAGCAACATAAGGATTGTAGGCCTACCTGAATGCTGCGAAGGAGTTAACCCATAGGCCTTTGCTGTAAACTGGTTCATTGACATGGTAGATCTTGACACATACGTTGTGGTAGAATGGGCACACTGGGCCCCACATATCCAGACCCTCCAGACATATCACCTTTGATAATAAAGTTACTCAATATAGGGACAGCGATGAAACCCTGAGATCCGTCAGTAGAAAGGTTGAGTTCCATTACTCTGGATTTAGAGACTACTCTTCTAATGGAAAAAGTCAAGACCCTATCCATTGGGTATACCATACTATCTCTAGCTATACCTGAAGTCAATATATCCAAAGTGCTTTTCTTTTAATGCCAGGAAATGTTCCTACAGGCCATCGCTGCTATATATTTCCCATGCACAGAGAATACTCATCACAACCAAGGTGCAAAAACCATAAGATGTAATATAGAGACAGAAATCTCAATCTGACAATAGACACTACATTCTATGAATCAGAAGCAATGGCAGAAGACCATTAGTTGGATCTAGACTATTAGGTCTTCTGCCATTACTTCTGATTCGTAGAATGTAGTGTCTATTGACAGATGTATGCCTTGCTAAACTGGCTGCTCCCTACTATAAACCTAATAAAAGAGCATTTAACCCCCACAGTGTGTTCCTGTACCAGGGATGATGGTGGCCAGTAGAACAAATGAACTTCAAGGGTGTCAGGAACCGGCCTAGAAATGATTGTTTGCTCAATTCTCTTGGGAACGTCACTACATCTTCACTTGGACCGTTGTGTATATATTATAATCAAAGGACAAATTGTTGACTTCTTCTACTTGTTCCCCCCACAGGAACTGCCACAGGAAAAAGGAACATTGGGAACATTCCTCTGCTTGTATAAGAGTAGGACTTCTTGCCCAATCTCAACTCACACAGATCAGGAACTAGATATGAGATTTCTACCAACGCTTCTCTGAAATGACCTTTATTCCTGATGCTTCACAATATTCCCTATTAAATCCCAGATTTGTGTAACAGATTCATTATGTATTAGTGAATGTGAATGTAACCAGACAGAGAAAGGTGCACGAGAGGAATCGGAGCCCTTTGTGTTTTATTTATTGAAAGATTTTGGGCTCAGAGAATAGGGCTCCCAGGGGTAATTCTTGTCTAGGGGCAAAGCTCCGATAGGAGGCAAAGTGTGTGCATCATCTGTGTTGGGGGAATGAGAATTGGACCATCGTAGAACGTGTTGGAACATCACCTTCGATTCCAACCTGGCCAATAAATAGATCATACCCAGTGCCATGTCCTTTGCCAAGTGGTCCAGATGCTCTGCTTTCAGAATTTCCAAAATAACTGAGGGTTAAAGAGCCACCCCACAATAACGACTAAAAGAAGAATGGTGCTTGTAGCTTTGTTTATTACAACATTGAAGTTCAGTAAGGAAAATACATGATTTGAACTTGGAAAACATCAGCTACATTGGTGTATTAGTGGTGATTGTGGACAATAGGGGTTTAAGTACTTCAATGTTCTGCAGTTTGGTAGTCTGACACATAGAAACATTGGGGTAACAGTCACCCTGCTATAGTTCCAGGGGTACCCACGGCACAAATAAGCACTCACCCCAAATCCCCCCCTAACTGGCCTTCAGGCTGGGCCCCCTTAGCCCATAACAAGGTTACAGATATATAGAAACATTGGGGTAACAGTCACCCCGCTATAGTTCCAGGGGTACCCAGGGCACAAATAAGCACTCACCCCAAATCCCCCCCTAACTGGCCTTCAGGCTGGGCCCCCTTAGCCCATAACAAGGTTACAGATATATAGAAACATTGGGGTAACAGTCACCCCGCTATAGTTCCAGGGTACCCAGGGCACAAATAAGCACTCACCCCAAATCCCCCCCTAACTGGCCTTCAGGCTGGGCCCCCTTAGCCCATAACAAGGTTACAGATATATAGAAACATTGGGGTAACAGTCACCCCGCTATAGTTCCAGGGGTACCCAGGGCACAAATAAGCACTCACCCCAAATCCCCCCCTAACTGGCCTTCAGGCTGGGCCCCCTTAGCCCATAACAAGGTTACAGATATATAGAAACATTGGGGTAACAGTCACCCTGCTATAGTTCCAGGGGTACCCAGGGCACAAATAAGCACTCACCCCAAATCCCCCCCTAACTGGCCTTCAGGCTGGGCCCCCTTAGCCCATAACAAGGTTACAGATATATAGAAACATTGGGGTAACAGTCACCCCGCTATAGTTCCAGGGGTACCCAGGGTACAAATAAGCACTCACCCCAAATCCCCCCTAACTGGCCTTCAGGCTGGGCCCCCTTAGCCCATAACAAGGTTACAGATATATAGAAACATTGGGGTAACAGTCACCCCGCTATAGTTCCAGGGGTACCCAGGGCACAAATAAGCACTCACCCCAAATCCCCCCTAACTGGCCTTCAGGCTGGGCCCCCTTAGCCCATAACAAGGTTACAGATATATAGAAACATTGGGGTAACAGTCACCCCGCTATAGTTCCAGAAAATAAAACTAATAATTGAACATATTTAACGCATTGCTAAAACACAGTCACAACTCTCAGACCTTTGGGTAGAAGTCTGGGTTCTGGAATCAGATGGTTCTTTCTTGGGGCAACAAAATGTTTTTGAACAATGGAGTATTTTTTGAATTTCTCTTTTCAGCTTTAAATTGTTCTGGATGAAAACGATTGAATGCAAGACTGGATATGAATAAACTATTATATAACTCAGTGAGACGGCGAGGGTATCTCTATCCGAGATCCAGAACCAGATAAAAATATTAGCAACAAAATTACACATAGACATGAAGTTCAGTACAAAAATGTATCGTATAACCGACCAATGGGCGGCCATGTTGGGGGTGGAAAAGCTGGAAACCTTGGTTTCTGTGTGTTTAACGTGAACAAACAACGTACAGAGAAGATACACGGATGAGACCATTTCCATCATATAAGGGACACAATGTCCAAAGAAGAACGAAGTCAATAGGAAAGGTCTGGGAAATCCAGACGTCCCATTGGCTGAGATATTTGTGTTGGGGTTTTGTACACAAGGAAAGTCTTTCTCAGTCAGGGAGTAAGTCAAGGCTGGGAAGAAGGAAAGCAAGATGGACACCCACAGCATGGACCTCGTGATGGAGGGGATCTTGGACCTGAGACTCAGCATGAAAGGTTGTTTGGAGATGGTTATCATCACAAAATACAGGACGCTGAGCCACATGGCCACCCAGCGGCTGAAATAGTCCAGGGAAAGCTCAAACACATAAAAAATACAATATATTCCAAATGCGGAGAATGGGATGAGTTGCAGTAGAACCCCAATCATTTCCAGGAAAAAAATCCATAGTAAGAAAAATCTGGTCAAACACAATATCGTTAGGACCTTATCACAGAGCTTCAACCTTCCTTCCCTCAACCACTCGGTGATATTAACTAGAGTGATAAATCCATTCACCGCCAGTCCGGCCGCCATTATAACCCCACAACATACAGCCCAATATATGGTATATCTTCTATATTCTCTCTGTATGGAGCTGCCCGATGTTCTCCGCTGGAAGCGTCGGCCGCTGTGGTGACATCCAGGACCCAAAGACACTTTTTGTACTGGGTCCAAACTCTTTAACCAATGCAAATAAAGGTAGAAATCACTTTACTCAGCAACTATCATCAATCAAGAGCGGGAGAGAGAAGTTATGGAAAGTAGAGGCAAAATCTCTCTCGGTCATGCAAATAATGAAAATATATATTGTAAATATTAACACTTTACATGCTTTGGTTACCTGTGCTAATACTAGCATTGACTGTATTGTATCAGATAAACAATGAGAATGTATCTTAGACCAATCAGCGTCCATGCTATGAGTTTAACATGAATAAATACTGTATAGAGGATGAAAGGTGAAAATTGTCCAAATACATATGAAATCCTTACTAAAGGCTGATTATCCATAGAAGTCCCATTGGCCGTACCATTGGCGCCAACATTACCTACACAAGGCGCAAAGGGAACATCATTGCTGGAACGATGAAAAGGAATACAGCCCCCCCATAACCACAAATCTGCCATTGTAAGGATCCTCCAATTAAGATGAAGCATGAAGGGTTTGGTAACATAGTAAGTTGGGTTGGAGAAAGACATATGTCCATCAAGTTCAACCTTAATGCCTATGTATAACCTGCCTAACTGCCAGCTGATCCTGAGGAAGGAGAAAAACCCCATCTGAAGGGGGGAAAAAAATCCTTCCTGACTCCACAATGGAAGTCGGACCAGTCCCTGGATCAACTTGTACTAAGAGCTATCTCCCATAACCCCTGTATTCCCTTCTTGTACCTCCCTAATGTATCAGCCAGTACGACTGGGACAAGAATGGCAAACTGGCTTATGAAAAACACAGTGATAAGATCTCAGTAAGATGAAATATAGTAAAGGTATTGGACCCCTTATCCAGAAACACATTATCCAGAAAGTTCTGAATTACTTAAAGGCCATCTCCCATAGACCCATATTGTACTTGATCCCAACTAAGATATAATTACCCCTTATTGGGGGCAGAACAGCCCTATTGGGTTTATTTCATGGTTAAATGATTCCCTTTTCTCTGTAATAATAAAACAGTACCTGTACTTGATCCCAACTAAGATATAATTACCCCTTATTGGGGGCAGAACAGCCCTATTGGGTTTATTTCATGGTTAAATGATTCCCTTTTCTCTGTAATAATAAAACAGTACCTGTACTTGATCCCAACTAAGATATAATTACCCCTTATTGGGGGCAGAACAGCCCTATTGGGTTTATTTAATGGTTAAATGATTCCCTTTTCTCTGTAATAATAAAACAGTACCTGTACTTGATCCCAACTAAGATATAATTACCCCTTATTGGGGGCAGAACAATCCTATTGGGTTTAATTAATGTTTTATTGATTTTTTTTATTAGACTTAAGGTATGGAGATCCAAATTACGGAAAGACCCCTTATCCGGAATACCCTAGGTCCTGAGCATTCTGGATAATGGGTCCTATACCTGTATAGTATAATAACTTAACCTTAGGAAATATTAGTAAATACACGTTCTTATTTTGTATTGCATATAATATTTATTTATTTCCTTTGGTACCAAACTAAAATAGGAAATAGCTACAATGAATATCATAAAATAGATCATAAAAGGAATATTCCAACACACAAGTCACTGGGCAACAGTCTCAGTCCGGAATCCTCCGTCTCCTCGAAAACAGCAAAGTACGTTTCTTGTCCAGATGAAGGTTTTTACCATTTCCCTTTTCAGCTTGGGATTACATAGGACAAGAGTTATGGAATGGAAGGAAGGATAAGAGAAGATAATAAAGTAACCAACTGAACGCCCAATAGAATGAGATGTTACTTGCCACAGGAGCAAGTTACCAACTAAATTACAGGCAGACAAGAAATACAGTAGAAGAATGTATCGAATTAGGGACCAGTGGGCGTCCATGCTGGGTGCCTTAAAACTGGAAAAATTGCTCATGGTGTGTTTCACGTGGGAAACCAACAACGAGAGGAGATACATCGACGACATCATCTCCATCATAAAAGGAAACGCTTGGCCAAAGAAATACGCGATCATCAACCGTTCTTGGAGGCTTTCAAAGGTTCTGTTTGCTGTCAAATTCTTGCTGACGCCGTGTAGACAAGAGATGTCATCTCCGCTCACGTAATATACAAGTCCTGTTAGGAAGGAAAGGAACCCAAAGAGGAGGAGAGCATATTTGGTGATGCCGGGGATCCTTGACTTCAGGTGGAGGATCAATGGATGTTTGGAGGTTGTGATTTTCACGTAGTACAAGCAACAAAGCCACATACTGAGCCAATGACTGAACAGGTCGAGGAAAAGCTCCACCACATAAGTGATACAGTAGGCAGCATAGGCCGACAATGGGATCAGGCCAAAAGAAATGCCCGTAAGTTCCAGAAAAAACGTAAATTGCAATAAAAATCTGGTGGAACACAGAACCGTTAAGATCCGGTCAGAGGGCTTCATCTTCCTCACTGTGACCCAGTCTTTGATGTTTACAAGTGGGATAAATCCATTTACTGCCAGCCCCAAAAGAACGGCAGTTACTGAAAAAACAGTTGAGAGAACATCATCAATCAAATATGACATCTCCTAACGTCCTCTGCCCGGTTCTACAGGATTCCCACGATTTACTGCTCCGAGCATCGGATATTTATCGCTTATGGTCTCCGCCGGGTCGGATAATCGGCAGTTTGAATGGAAAAGGTTTTCGTCCGATGCAAATAAAAGAACAACAAAAGCGGCACCCAGACCTTCTGCCAAGCAACCGACGCTCATGGCTGAATCATGTGTTTGTAGAGCGGGCAATTTGTGTAGGAAATAAAAATATTTACAACCAACTGGACTGAATGCAAATTACATTTATTTGAATTTATTATGTACATGGGTTGGTGGGGGGGTTCTGCTGGGGTATGATGGGTAGGAACTTAAGGAACTTTCTACGGAAAAACAATGCAGAATGGTCCATTTACTGGTTGAATTGGATAGAAACAGTCATGTGTTGTCCATTACTACTTGATGGGTACAGTGGCTAAATGTAGAGGTGTCATTGCTCAAGAGAGTGTTTCCTTGCACATCCAGTGAGACCACCTTGAGTGAAGACTCCAGAGAGCCCTGTCCCAATGTCCCAATGCCCAAACTATTTCACATCTAGGTTGGACCAGAAACAGAAGGTGAGGGCTGTCCTGTGTACTCTGAAGAAGCAAAGGTCCTCTGTGGTCTCCAAGAAGAGACATAGGTTGTTACTATGAGTGGTGTAAGTATAAGTGGTTAGAGAGGGACAACAAGAGAAAAGACAGAGATTGACAAGAGAGTTAGTTCTTCAGCACGAGATGCCCAGTCATATGTTGCTGTTGAAAGATACGATACAGGGAGAAGGTAATAACCAAGTTAAAGGGGAAGCTCGTTTGAATCTGCAGAGAAAAGTCCTCCTTGACTTCCTGCTGGTTCTGAAGTTTACTCATAGAGTGAGGGGCTGAGCTCAGATGTGCTATGGGGCAGATTCTAAAAGTGAAAGTGCACCCAACAATTAGGTAGGAGAACAGTTTGGATCCAGCTCCAAAATCCTGGTTCCACCCACTCCAGCAAACAACACATTGAAGTAGGGAGGGAAAACCTGTATGGGGGTAAATAATAAATGGTACAAATGTTGCTCCTGGTGTAGGACCTGTACCAGTGAACCTTGGAAACTTGGTTGCTTTAGGTCATTAGCCATGGAGTCACCTTGAACCAGATTTTCAAGTCTAAAAAGACCTAGAGAAGTTTGGATGCAGTCTAATTCCCATACATCCAACAAGGGATGCCGAACCACAGTTTACAATTAGGGTGAGGGCACACGGAGCTACTAGTAGCAGCTACACGTCGTGGCTACAGAAATACAAAATGCTGATCATTTACTGATAATTGTCCCTACATGTGTTTTAGCAGAGGCAATTCTCAGTATTGTCTATGGCAGGGGATTTTTTGGCGTGTAGTAGCCATGGCAAGTAGTTGCTACTAAGAAGCTCCATGCAATGGCACTAACTGGAAGCCACACCTCATCCGTCCATGACAAGAGAGGTCGGCCTTATAGGGTCTCATTTTGGAACTCCCAGCTGCTCTCACTATAAAGCAACTGAAACTTGCCTCCCTGGAAATGCCCCCAAAGTGAAAGAGCAACATGTGAAAAGATAGCCAGATAGTTGGCCACAGTCTTTATGGACAACTAACTGGTGTTGAAGGGTTAAATGAATGGAAAGTAACTGCTCAGACCTCCCTGCCTCATATGGGACTGGAGTTATTAGGCAGTGGGCATGTCCTAGAGCAGTGATCCCCAACCATGTTGCTCCCCACCCCCTTGGATGTTGCTCCCAGTGGCCTCAAAGTAGGTCTTCATTCTTGAATTTCTGACTTGGAGGCAAGTTTTGGAAGCATAAAGACCAAGGGTACTACCAAACAGATCCTCCGGTAGTCTGCCTTTCAACATAGAGGATACAAAATAACCAATTATAGCCTTTTTGGCCACCCCCAGGAACTTTTTTCATGCTTCTGTTGCTCCCCAACGTTTTATTTTATTTGAGGCCAAATCCCACCCACCACGCAGGAGATACTATAGAACCAGGCAGAGAATTCCAGAACTCATTTCTGGAAAACAGAATAAAGTATTTACCCGCCCCAAAGACTGGTATTTATACCGTTCAGTTCATAGCAAGGCACAGAACAAATATAGTTGGGATCTCTTTAATCATACCGAACAGGGGTCCATAATGCTCCATGGAACAGAACCTTGTACTGAAAGATCAATAGAAACCTGGTCCATATTATAAAATACTACACAGAGGAACAGTATTTATACAAAGTTTATAGATTTATTCAAAGTACAAAAAGTTTCACTCTGTAAATCAGAAATATCTAATGACAATGTATGAGTAGAAGAAAGAGACAAAGAGCTCAAGCTATGGCCTAGTTCTCCAGATACAGAGGGCACGGAACAAGTCCAACACACCCTTTATGGGAAATGGGGCTTTCCCCAAAATGACTGCACTGCTGTTTGCCAGGGGCAGAAATCAGAACTAAATGGAATGGGGCTAATGATTATTTTCCCATATAGAAGCTACTTTATAGACCATAAAGCCCTGTCGATTTAGGCCTGGCCTAGAGATGATCTTACCACAGTCTCTGCTCTGAAACCAACCACAGATTTCTCACAGTACAATATTTTTGCCAGTTCTTTCTTCAGCTTCGAATGGTTCAGTACAAAAACGACAGAATGCAGAGTGGGGTAAGCAAAGGTTATTATGTAACTAAGGGAACTTCCAAAAGAATCATTAGAAAAGAAATATAAAATGAGGTTCCCAATGAAATTACAGGCAGACATGAAATACAGTAGAAGAATACATCGGATTGCAGACCAGTGGGCGTCCATGTTGGGTGCCGTGAAGCTGGAAACATTGGCCTTGGTGTAGTTGACATGAGCAAATAAAGTCCAGAGCAGATAAATGGATGAAACCATCTCTATCACAGAAGGCAAACACTGTCCGAAGACAAAGGAGATGGACAAGAATTCTTTGGTTTCATAAGTTGCATTCTTGGAAAGACTTTGGTTGGAGACCCTCAGGCAAGAGACCTCACTGCTGGTCAAAGAATAAATCAGTCCCGGGCCGAAGGAAAGGAACGCCGAGACGAAGATCATGTAACTAGTGACGTGGGGGATCCTTGACTTCAAATAGAGGACTAAGACATTTTTGAAGATTGTGATGTTGACGTAGTACAGAATGGAGAGCCACATCGCTAGCCACCGGCTGAAGTAGTCCAAAAACTGTTCCACCACATAAAAGATACAGTAGATAGCGAATGTGGAGAAAGGAATCAACTGGAGCAAAATCCCAATGATATCCAGAAGGAAAGTCCATTGCAGGAGAAACCTGGTCAAGCACAAAGCCATTAGAATCTTATCACATGGTTTCAGCCCCTGTTCCCTTAAATAGTTCCGGATGTTTACAAGGGTGATAAAGGCATTGACCACCAACCCTGTCATGGTCGGAACCAGGGTACAAACAGCCACGGGAATCGGAAATGACATTTGCAAATGTTAAAATCAGGGGTTTTTTTTAGACCGTCTTGTTGTGGGCTCTCCACCGTGATGTGGGTCAGAAACAGAATTGCTCCTATGAGCATCCCCTGAGTATGACACGGGGCATGGCATCCACACATGGGACATTTGATTATGGAGCAATCATGCAAATTATAGAGTGAAACAATAACAGCCGACGTCTCGCTAAGCAACCGTCACTCACGAGAGGAAAACCTGGAGCTCAAAGTAGGGGCAACCAGCACAACCGTCTGGGGGTTTAACCTGTTCCATTACTGTGGATTTTAGCCAGAATTGGCACGGAGAGATCATTTGGTTCTGATGAACCCAAATGTTAAGAAATTGGAAGATATCTTTGAAATCCGTTCTAGACAAGTAGATCATTCAGGTCAGTGTTTATATCACTTCTATATTCTACTCTTGTAGTATTTTATTGGTAAGATTAGATCTCTAATGTTCCATTCATCGTATCAGTGGGTCGTTAGTACAATGAGTATTGTTCTACTGCTTTGACCCATACAACTCCATACTGGGCACTTTCTCTGTTGCTCTCCCTTCCACTATTTTATCTTTATTTATAATTTTAAAATTCATTTTCTGTCATTGGACCCCAACGTCCAACTTTTTGGTTACTTCTCACAATGGATTTGCCCCAACTACACCTGGATTGTTTTGAGCAAATATCTGGAGAGACTGTGGGAGATTTCATGTCTCAGAGGTCTCTTTCCTAAAATCCATGCCTGGTGCATTAGTAGGACACTCATGTAAATTTGGAAAAGGGCAAAATAATTAATAATAAAATAATTAATAATTATGGAAAATAGCTCAATAGCCCATTTATTTATTAGGCTCAATAATGTTATTAGTGTTAAACAAACTACTCATAGATACTTCTTTTTCTGTTCTGGTCCTGGTTCTTCACTTTATTTTCCTGACTCACAGAAAAATCTGTGCCTCGGAGCTTCTACCTCAGGATCTCTTTGTATTATGTCTGAACTTCTTCCTCAGGGTCTCTCTGTATTATGGCTGAACTTCTACCTCAGGGACTCTCTGTATTATGTCTGAACTTCTTCCTCAGGGACTCTCTGTATTATGTCTGAACTTCTTCCTCAGGGACTCTTTGTATTATGTCTGAACTTCTTCCTCAGGGTCTCTCTGTATTATGTCTGAACTTCTACCTCAGGGACTCTTTGTATTATGTCTGAACTTCTTCCTCAGGGTGTCTCTGTATTATGTCTGAACTTCTTCCTCAGGGACTCTCTGTATTATGTCTGAACTTCTACCTCAGGGACTCTCTGTATTATGTCTGAACTTCTTCCTCAGGGACTCTCTGTATTATGTCTGAACTTCTTCCTCAGGGACTCTCTGTATTATGTCTGAACTTCTTCCTCAGGGACTCTCTGTGTTATGTCTGAACTTCTTCCTCAGGGACTCTTTGTATTATGTCTGAACTTCTTCCTCAGGGACTCTCTGTATTATGTCTGAACTTCTTCCTCAGGGACTCTCTGTATTATGTCTGAACTTCTTCCTCAGGGACTCTCTGTATTATGTCTGAACTTCTTCCTCAGGGACTCTCTGTATTATGTCTGAACTTCTTCCTCAGGGACTCTCTGTATTATGGCTGAACGTCTTCCTCAGGGACTCTCTGTATTATGTCTGAACTTCTCCCTCAGGGACTCTCTGTATTATGTCTGAACTTCTTCCTCAGGGACTCTCTGTATTATGTCTGAACTTCTTCCTCAGGGACTCTCTGTATTATGTCTGAACTTCTTCCTCAGGGTCTCTCTGCATTATGTCTGAACTTCTACCTCAGGGACTCTCTGCATTATGTCTGAACTTCTTCCTCAGGGACTCTTTGTATTATGTCTGAACTTCTTCCTCAGGGACTCTCTGTATTATGTCTGAACTTCTTCCTCAGGGACTCTCTGTATTATGTCTGAACTTCTTCCTCAGGGACTCTATGGGGCTGATTTACTAAGACACGAATTCGAATCCGAATTGGAAAAATTCCGATTGGAAAACTAACATTTTGCGACTTTTTCGTATTTTTTGCGATTTTTTTCGGCGACTTTACGACTTTTCGAAAATTATCGCGACTTTTTCGTTACCAATACGATTTGCGCGAAAAAACGCGAGTTTTTCGTAGCTATTCCGAAAGTTGCGCAAAATCTGGCGTTTTTTCGTAGCGTTAAAACTTGCGCGAAAAGTCGCGCCTTTTTTCGTAGTGTTAACTTAAAAGGCGCGACGGTTCGCGCAAGTTTTGACGCTACGAAAAAATTGCGATTTTGCGCAACTTTCGGAATGGCTACGAAAAACTTGCGTTTTTTCGCGCAAATCGTATTGGTAACGAAAAAGTCGCGACAATTTTCCGAAAAAATTGCAAAATACCGATCATTACGAAAAAAACGCAATCGGACGCATTCGGCCCGTTCGTGGGTTAGTAAATGGGCCCCTATGTCTTATGTCTGAACTTCTTCCTCAGGGACTCTCTGTATTATGTCTGAACTTCTTCCTCAGGGTCTCTCTGTATTATGGCTGAGCTTCTACCTCAGGGTCTCTCTGTATTATGTCTGAACTTCTTCCTCCGGGACTCTCTGAGGAAGAAGTTCAGACATAATACAGAGAGTCCCTGAGGAAGAAGTTCAGACATAATACAGAGAGTCCCTGAGGAAGAAGTTCAGACATAATACAGAGAGACCCTGAGGAAGAAGTTCAGACATAATACAGAGAGTCCCTGAGGTAGAAGTTCAGACATAATACAGAGAGTCCCTGAGGTAGAAGTTCAGACATAATACAGAGAGTCCCTGAGGAAGAAGTTCAGACATAGTTACATAGTTATAGTTACATAGTTACATAGGGTTGAAAAAAGACCAGTGTCCATTAAGTTCAACCCATCCAAGTAAACCCAGCACACCTACCAATCTATACACTCACATACATAAACTATAAATACAACCACTAGTACTAACTGTAGATTTTAGTATCACAATAGCCTTGGATATTCTGATTGATCAAGAACTCATCCAGGCTCCTCTTAAAGGCATTAACAGAATCTGCCATTACCACATCACTAGGAAGGGCATTCCACAACCTCACTGCCCTCACTGTGAAAAACCACCTACGCTGCTTCAAATGGAAGCTCTGTTCCTCTAATCTATAGGGGTGACCTCTGGTGCATTGATTGTTTTTATGGGAAAAAAGAACATCCCCCATCTGCCTATAATCCCCTCTAATGTACTTGTACAGAGTAATCATGTCCCCTCGCAAGCGCCTCTTTTCCAGAGAAAACAACCTCAACCTCGACAGTCTAACCTCATAGTTTAAATCTTCCATCTCCTTAACCAGTTTAGTTGCAGTCTCTGCACTCTCTCCAGCTCATTAATATCCTTCTTAAGGACTGGAGCCCCAAACTGCACTGCATACTCAAGGTGAGGCCTTACCAGGGACCTATAAAGGGGCAAAATTATGTTCTCATCCCTTGAGTCAATGCCCTTTTTCATACAAGACAGCACTTTATTTGCTTTAGTAGCCACAGAATGACACTGCCTGGCATTAGACAACTTGTTATCAACAAAAACCCCTAGATCCTTCTCCATTAAGGATACCCCCAACTCACTCCCATTCAGTAGATAGTTTGCGTTTATATTATTTCTACCAAAGTGCATAACACAGAGAGTCCCTGAGGTAGAAGTTCAGACATAATACAGAGAGACCCTGAGGTAGAAGTTCAGACATAATGCAGAGAGTCCCTGAGGAAGAAGTTCAGACATAATACAGAGAGTCCCTGAGGTAGAAGTTCAGACATAATACAGAGAGACCCTGAGGTAGAAGCTCAGCCATAATACAGAGAGACCCTGAGGAAGAAGTTCAGACATAATACAGAGAGACCCTGAGGAAGAAGTTCAGACATAATACAGAGAGACCCTGAGGAAGAAGTTCAGACATAATACAGAGAGACCCTGAGGAAGAAGTTCAGACATAATACAGAGAGTCCCTGAGGCAGAAGTTCAGACATAATACAGAGAGACCCTGAGGTAGAAGTTCAGACATAATACAGAGAGTCCCTGAGGTAGAAGTTCAGACATAATAAAGAGAGACCCTGAGGAAGAAGTTCAGACATAATGCAGAGAGTCCCTGAGGAAGAAGTTCAGACATAATACAGAGAGTCCCCTCTCTGCATTATGTCTGAACTTCTTCCTCAGGGACTCTCTGTATTATGTCTGAACTTCTACCTCAGGGACTCTTTGTATTATGTCTGAACTTCTTCCTCAGGGACTCTTTGTATTATGTCTGAACTTCTTCCTCAGGGTCTCTCTGCATTATGTCTGAACTTCTACCTCAGGGACTCTCTGTATTATGTCTGAACTTCTTCCTCACGGACTCTTTCTATTATGTCTGAACTTCTTCCTCAGGGACTCTCTGTATTATGTCTGAACTTCTTCCTCAGGGACTCTCTGTATTATGTCTGAACTTCTCCCTCAGGGACTCTTTGTATTATGTCTGAACTTCTTCCTCAGGGACTCTCTGTATTATGTCTGAACTTCTTCCTCAGGGTCTCTCTGCATTATGTCTGAACTTCTTCCTCAGGGACTCTCTGTATTATGTCTGAACTTCTTCCTCAGGGACTCTATGTATTATGTCTGAACTTCTTCCTCAGGGACTCTCTGCATTATGTCTGAACTTCTTCCTCAGGGTCTCTCTGTATTATGGCTGAGCTTCTACCTCAGGGTCTCTCTGTATTATGTCTGAACTTCTTCCTCAGGGTCTCTCTGCATTATGTCTGAACTTCTTCCTCAGGGTCTCTCTGTATTATGTCTGAACTTCTTCCTCAGGGACTCTCTGTATTATGTCTGAACTTCTCCCTCAGGGACTCTCTGTATTATGTCTGAACTTCTTCCTCAGGGTCTCTCTGTATTATGTCTGAACTTCTTCCTCAGGGTCTCTCTGCATTATGTCTGAACTTCTTCCACAGGGACTCTCTGCATTATGTCTGAACTTCTTCCTCAGGGACTCTATGTATTATGTCTGAACTTCTTCCTCAGGGATTCTCTGCATTATGTCTGAACTTCTTCCTCAGGGTCTCTCTGTATTATGGCTGAGCTTCTACCTCAGGGACTCTCTGTATTATGTCTGAACTTCTTCCTCAGGGTCTCTCTGTATTATGGCTGAGCTTCTACCTCAGGGTCTCTCTGTATTATGTCTGAACTTCTTCCTCAGGGTCTCTCTGCATTATGTCTGAATTTCTTCCTCAGGGTCTCTCTGTATTATGTCTGAACTTCTACCTCAGGGACTCTCTGTATTATGTCTGAACTTCTACCTCAGGGTCTCTCTGTATTATGTCTGAACTTCTGCCTCAGGGACTCTCTGTATTATGTCTGAACTTCTTCCTCAGGGTCTCTCTGTATTATGTCTGAACTTCTTCCTCAGGGTCTCTCTGTATTATGTCTGAACTTCTTCCTCAGGGTCTCTCTGTATTATGTCTGAACTTCTACCTCAGGGACTCTCTGTATTATGTCTGAACTTCTACCTCAGGGACTCTCTGTATTATGTCTGAACTTCTACCTCAGGGACTCTCTGTATTATGTCTGAACTTCTTCCTCAGGGACTCTCTGCATTATGTCTGAACTTCTACCTCAGGGACTCTCTGTATTATGTCTGAACTTCTACCTCAGGGTCTCTCTGTATTATGTCTGAACTTCTACCTCAGGGACTCTCTGTGTTATGCACTTTGGTAGAAATAATATAAACGCAAACTATCTACTGAATGGGAGTGAGTTGGGGGTATCCTTAATGGAGAAGGATCTAGGGGTTTTTGTTGATAACAAGTTGTCTAATTCCAGGCAGTGTCATTCTGTGGCTACTAAAGCAAATAAAGTGCTGTCTTGTATGAAAAAGGGCATTGACTCAAGGGATGAGAACATAATTTTGCCCCTTTATAGGTCCCTGGTAAGGCCTCACCTTGAGTATGCGGTGCAGTTTTGGGCTCCAGTCCTTAAGAAGGATATTAATGAGCTGGAGAGAGTGCAGAGACTGCAACTAAACTGGTAAAGGGGATGGAAGGGTTAAACTATGAGGTTAGACTGTCGAGGTTGGGGTTGTTTTCTCTGGAAAAGAGGCGCTTGCGAGGGGACATGATTACTCTGTACAAGTACATTAGGGGGGATTATAGGCAGATGGGGGATGTTCTTTTTTCCCATAAAAACAATCAATGCACCAGAGGTCACCCCTTTAGATTAGAGGAACGGAGCTTCCATTTGAAGCAGCGTAGGTGGTTTTTCACGGTGAGGGCAGTGAGGTTATGGAATGCCCTTCCTAGTGATGGGGTAATGGCAGATTCTGTTAATGCCTATAAGAGGGGCCTGGATGAGTTCTTGATCAATCAGAATATCCAAGGCTATTGTGATACTAATATCTACAGTTAGTACTAGTGGTTGTATTTATAGTTTATGTATGTGAGTGTATAGATTGGTAGGTGTGCTGGGTTTACTTGGATGGGTTGAACTTGATGGACACTGGTCTTTTTTCAACCCTATGTAACTATGTAACTATAACTATGTAACTATGTAACTATGTCTGAACTTCTTCCTCAGGGACTCTCTGTATTATGTCTGAACTTCTTCCTCAGGGTCTCTCTGTATTATGTCTGAACTTCTTCCTCAGGGTCTCTCTGTATTATGTCTGAACTTCTTCCTCAGGGACTCTCTGTATTATGTCTGAACTTCTTCCTCAGGGTCTCTCTGTATTATGTCTGAACTTCTTCCTCAGGGTTTTCTGTATTATGTCTGAACTTCTACCTCAGGGACTCTCTGTATTATGTCTGAACTTCATCCTCAGGGTCTCTCTGTATTATGACTGAACTTCTACCTGAGGGACTCTCTGTATTATTGCTGAGCTTCTTCCTCAGGACTCAGTTGACTATAAAGTTAAGCTTCTTCTTTTATTAATGGCTTTCGTTTTCTTTAAAACTATTTTTTATTTGACATATTCCCATGTTAATATGATTTGGCGAGTGAATATTGAACAGGATTTTACTGAGTGACGAGCAGTGAATATTCCTAGAGATGCAAAGTTCTTTGGCTGGAAACTGATTTCTTTATGGTACAACAATAATGCAAAACTGGGCATTTTCCTATTCTGCATTCAAACAACTTCTTTCCAATCCAATCACCTGACATCTGACACCTTTTTTTAAAAATAAATATAACGTGCTCAGGCCAATCCCACAGGCACTGAAACTGAATTTAAATCTAAGGGGTGGGTTGATCTATATGGGCTATTGTGTGGGGCTCTTAGGGCTGATTTACCAAGATACCCCAATGTATTCTCATTGAGGGTGAACAGTCTGGGTGGGTGTTAGAGTACAGCGCTGGCTTCTTCTACCCCTTTATTAGGGTCACTACATACACAATAAAGCATTTCTGTCTCTTGTAAAGTTGACAAGTTGTAGGCAACGACTTCATTATTCTCTTCATCAAAACTGGGGGCAAAATCCATGACTCTAGAAATTTAACACATGAATCCAATAATGTGACCGGTTCATGTTGTGTTGAAGTTTATTGGGGACAGTATATGTATGCAGAGAATAATGGATTTAGAAATGATTAGACTCCCCAAGACGAGACCAACCTCTATATATATTGATATATTTAATAATAACTTCTCCAATGGAAATCCTTCTATGGTAGCCTCCCCTATCTTTAGCTTTCCCTACTGGTCCCCATCTATTGTGCTTTTACCCTGTTCTTCAAGTTTATTATCGTTTAATAAAAGGTTTTACACTTTATTCTGCCTTTGTCTCCATGCATTATGTGCCCTGTACTGCCCATCGGCCCAAGATACTGTGGTTTTGATTGGCTGGATCTGGAGGAGCACCGGGCCAAGGGAAAGCTTAGTGATCTATTCATCCTATCATTCAGGCACCCCCAGTAAAATAGACTGTACTTGTCCTTTAACATCCATGTGTCTATATGAACGATTCTCTACATGGGTCGGTGAGTGGGGGCAACTAGACATAGAGGGTAACAGATGCCAGTTTATTTGCCCTTATGTCCTAAAAAGGCATCTGAGAGTTATTTTCTTTAATACAAACTGTATCCTCGGCATGCAAGGTATAGTTTATAACTGATTATTACTGATGCAATTCTCCTGATTTAACATTTAGATTCTTCTTAATTAGGATTAGAAAGGATTTCATGGAACGGCCGGAGATGTTATTCTTGAGATTCTGGGTATCTTTGCAAGAGGGCTGCTACTTACTATGGGCGTCAGTTAGAACAGAGACATGTCCATCATTGGAAAAGAGATACATTCTTTTATGTTGAACTACATGGATTTACCCAGCAAAGGAAATAACACAGGGTCGGCTCGGGTATAAACCAGCAATAAAGAGACACAACCATAGCAACGTATCATTCATTAACACCATTGGAAGAGCCAAGAACACAGAGGATGGGAAAAAGAGAATAAACAGTACCATGAAAGACATCATGCATCTAATTGCGCTGTAGTGAGCCTGAAGCTGGGGGGTCCCAAATCCCACCTCCCCCCCAGCCATTTGCCTCGTGTGGTTCCACAGGGACCTGATTAGAAGAGTGATGGCAACGCAGAACATGAAGAACGGCACTGAATTTCCAGCCAAATAAATTATAATTGGGACTTACAAAGTGGTTTCCATGTTTGTGCCATTTGTGGAATTGTAGGGGAACATAGAACTGTCCATACTCCATCCAATGGGCAGGCTGCTGATGAAGGAGCTTGTCACTGATACTAATAGCAGCCACGGGATCATCTTGGAGATCCTCACTTTCACATAGAGGAAGAAGCGGTGGTTGTAGTTGGGGATCTTCATGCAGTAGAACACACACAGAACTGTCCCAAACCAGAGGCTGCAGAAGGTGATGACCATCTAAATGAACTCTAGTATCTTCTCATGCATGGACGCTGTTCCTGATAGGTCTTCTACCACCCAAACTATCAGGAGAACAAGTCTAGGTGCTTTGAGTAGCACCACACATGGTGTTCCTCACCACAACAAAAGCACTGAGAAGGAATCCAGCCACATCCTTGACCAAACATAACATTTTTACAGACATAGGTGCAGAAAACATCTCTTTTCTAGATCTCTAGAAACAAAATTGTGATGCGGCTGCTTTTTGTTTCCGTTTGTAATGATTCAGAGGCTCAGAATGATCTCTTTTCTCAGTAACAAAACCTCCCATAGTAATGAACTGGACTCTCTAAGATTTGCATGCTGTCTCCAGAGATATAGGTGGTAGATGCGCCCCCTAGTGGGTATTATACACTTAGCAGTCACCATGTTGAAATGAGAGAAAACATGGAAGTGCAGCCGGGCACTGCGGGGGCAGTTGTTATTATATTCAAACAATGGTTGTTGTTCTACTATATTTGCAGTTCCTTAGTTCTTGATTACTTTGTTTACTGATGTAATTGAATAGACAGTAATGTGTTCTTTGTCTTACTGCCCCCTAGTGGGTAAGTGGGAGGAATGGGAACTTGTGTATAGGGTGTATCCAGGGAGCAGATATTCGCCAACCTTTCACGCAATCAATGAGCCCCTAAACTGCCCCAAACTAATTAGAAACTAATTAGAAATGTGTACAGACAAAAGAGTAATATTTAATAGCAAGCAATTTGCTGATAGTGTTGCCTTTATGAAAATATCAATATTTTTATAGTGCAGAGAAAAGGACACAAGCTTATCATAGGAACAATGGAAACCATATGGAATATGGAACAAACCATATTATTATCATCATCATATTATTATTATTATCAATAAGAAGAAGAATACTAATAAACATCCCCAGCAAAATGGAGCAAAATGAGAAGAAACACTCAGCTTAGAGAATCTGCAGGAGTCAGACCAGAGATGTCCCCGGTACTGAGAAGGGGATGGAAACCTTTATTCTGAAATGAATGTTCTTATCCAGCAGAGGAAACAGCAAAGAGCCTGATTGCACTTTTATAAACCAAGTTTAAAGGTTTAACGGCTTCTGAAAAAGTGGGGGAACACAATGAGAAGGGCAACTAATACTCAACTTTCTAAATCTAGCCTACTCCAAAGAGAGGGGTCTCCATTACTGACAAGGGGATATGTTCCTCTCCTGGGGGATAAATGTACTTGTATAAGAAAGGAGAGAGCACAGGGCCCGTCGGAGCTTTCTGTTGCTCAGTATGAGAATGTGAGAGTGCAGGCTCGGGTACAAACCAGCAATAAAGAGATACAACCATAGCAACGTATCATTCATTAACACCATTGGAAGAGCCAAGAACACAGAGGATGAGAAGATAATATACAGTACCATGAAAGACATCATGCATCTAATTGCGCTGTAGTGAGCCTGAAGCTGGGGGGTCCCAAATCCAACCTCCCCCGCAGCCATTTGCCTTGTGTGGTTCCACAGGGACCTGATTAGAAGAGTGATGGCAACGCAGAACATGAAGAACGGCACTGAATTTCCAGCTACATAAATGAAGAATGGGAGGTACAAGGTGGTCTCCATGTTTGTGCCATTTGTGGAATTGTAGTGGAACATAGAACTGTCCATACTCCATCCAATGGGCAGGCTGCTGATGAAGGAGCTTGTCACCGATACTAATAGCAGCCACGGGATCATCTTGGAGATCCTCAGTTTCACATAGAGAAAGAAGCGATGGTTGTAGTTGGGGATCTTCACGCAGTAGAACGTGCACAGAACCGTCCCAAACCAGAGGCTGCAGAAGCCAAAAAAAGAAGACATTACATTCAGTATCTCTATGTGCTCATACCTATCTTCTGATAGGACATAAAGCAGCCATGTTATCAGAAGAGCAAGTCTAGAAAGCCCCAAGCTGGTCAGAATCAGGTCAATAGAGTCAAGGGGCTTCCTCTCCATCCATGAAACGGCATTGGCTACCACGATGAAAGCATTGAGAAGGATTCCCATCACAAACTCAGCCAGACACAGTATTTTCATTGCAGTCACAAATGGGGAGAACATCTTCTTCCCTATAAAATACCCTTTATTCCAACGTCTTGTAGCAAAGCCAGGGTACTGGGTCTTCTTCTCCTCAATAAGTCAGAGGTTGGTCTGGGACAATATTCATCTAAAGTCTGTATAATCAGACCACTTGTATGCAAAAAAGTCTACTCTTGGTATGATTTGCATGGATCTCACAATTTATTCAGCCCTGGTGTCCTTCCTGGTGGTTATTAAAATATTGGGTTGCAATAAAATGAGCTGGATTTATCATTAACCCCTGAGGTAGGTTGTCTGTGGGTACCCAACATGGGATGCCGGCAGAAATGTAGGTAATTTGGGGTGCAGGAGCATGTTAGTGGGTTACCGGTCATATTGCAGGTCTCATCAGTGTTGGACTGAGATGCCAGGGGCCCACCAGAGAACCTTGGATCATGGGCCCACTCTCTAAACCTGTGGGTCGGGACCCCTTTAGGGGTCGAACGACCCTTTCACAGGGGTCGCCTAAGACCATCGGAAAACACATATTTCCGGTGGTCTTAGGAACCGAGACATGGCTCCTCTATGGTTGGGGGTCACCACAACATGAGGAACTGTATTAAAGGGTCGCGCCATTAGGAAGGTTGAGAACCACTGCCCTAAACTATTATTCATCCTTTGGTCATTTAATCTCTTTATTATCCTATACTCTTTGTTTCTCTTTGTTCTCATACAGAAATAGGGAATGACTATGAAGCAGGTCACCGGGAGTTTTCCTGGTATCCCAATGGACCATTTCAACTCCAGCAAATAGAAGCAAGAGGGCCCACTGACACCTGGGCCCACCGGGAGTTTTCCTGGTATCCTGGTGGGCCAGTCCGACACTGGGTCTCATTATAATTGGCCTTCACCTTAGATGAAGAGGACAGGAGATTCAGACAGGGCCAAGGGGTCAGATTCTATAATGTAACTACGAGAAAAGGAAACACGAAGGGAACACATTTAACCTCATTATCAAACTCATTCTCGTTTAATAGTTTAGTACGAAACAAGTTGAAAGGACCAACTGCTGCTGAAAAACAGCCCCAAAAATGGGGGAGGACCATGAGAAGGTCAACTGATACTCAGCTCATTGGATCTAGTCCGGTTAGAACAGAGGGGTCCCCATTACTGACAAGGGGATATGTTCCTTTCCTTTTTAATAAATCAGAATAGGAGAGTGCGGCTCTATGCTCTCATACCCTTCTGGTAGGGCAAGGAACACCATTGTTATGAGAAGAGCAAGTCTAGAAAGCCCCAAGCTGGTCCGAATCAGGTCAAGGCGCTTTCTTTCCAACCATGAAACAGCATTGGTTGCCACGATGGAGGCATTGGGAAGGGTTCCCATCACCAACTCAGCCACAATATTTAAATCACAATCAGAAGTGAGAAGAACATCTTCTTCCCTATAAAATACCCTTGGGTCCAAAGTCTTGTGGCAAAGTGCGGTTTCTTTGTCTCATAAGGGGCAAATTTTCTAAAACTCTATCACTTCTCATATCTTTTTCATTTTCAAACTCAACTAAACACATTTCCTTGAATGTCTAACATTTAGTAAAAAAAAGGTGCAAAAACTTGAAATTTATACAGGGAACTCTGAGCATCACTCTTGTATTATAAGGGATAATGTACCCCCTACTGTAAATGATAAGGATATTAGCAGTCACTGAGGGGTTCTGTGCCCCCCATATAAAGGCACAAGGCTGCAGGCTGAGTTATACAGGGAACTCTGAGCATCACTCTTGTATTATAAGGGATAATGTACCCCCTACTGTAAATGATAAGGATATTAGCAGTCACTGAGGGGTTCTGTGCCCCCCATATAAAGGCACAAGGCTGCAGGCTGAGTTATACAGGGAACTCTGAGTATCACTCATGTATTATAAGGGATAATGTACCCCCTACTGTAAATGATAAGGATATTAGCAGTCACTGAGGGGTTCTGTGCCCATATAAAGGCACAAGGCTGCAGGCTGAGTTATACAGGGAACTCTGAGTATCACTCATGTATTATAAGGGATAATGTACCCCCTACTGTAAATAATAAGGATATTAGCAGTCACTGAGGGGTTCTGTGCCCCCCATATAAAGGCACAAGGCTGCAGGCTGAGTTATACAGGGAACTCTGAGTATCACTCATGTATTATAAGGGATAATGTACCCCCTACTGTAAATGATAAGGATATTAGCAGTCACTGAGGGGTTCTGTGCCCCCCATATAAAGGCACAAGGCTGCAGGCTGAGTTATACAGGGAACTCTGAGTATCACTCATGTATTATAAGGGGTAATGTACCCCCTACTGTAAATGATAAGGATATTAGAAGTCACTGAGGGGTTCTGTGCCCCCCATATAAAGGCACAAGGCTGCAGGCTGAGTTATACAGGGAACTCTGAGTATCACTCATGTATTATAAGGGATAATGTACCCCCTACTGTAAATGATAAGGATATTAGAAGTTATACAGGGAACTACAAATATGCTCATACTCCTACAACAAAAAACACTGATTCTAACTAATGAAACCAATAAGCAATGTTTATTAGGATATGAATTTATTACAGGTTATTTAGAGCAGAAATCTTTATAACTGAAACTGAGGAACAACACAATCCAAGGAGGACATAGGAGATGGGATTAGATAAAGTGAATGAGATAAGGCAACACAAGTTGCAAGTAGTAGACATATCCCTATACAGTTAGTGTGAGGGGACACATGGGGGAAGAAGGAAGGTTCATATCAGCAGGTAATTGCAACAGAAGAAAATGTCCCCGTTGGTTTTGAGCTAAGCTGAACCTCTCGCCATGGAAGGCACTCTACACGTACAATGGAGACACCAGTAGAGAGCCTCTCTGAGCTTCCTGCTGTACATTACCAAGATGAGAGAGTGTAGGAGCGGGTAGGCATTAGAAATAATGTTAAAGACCAATTGCAACACAGTATCATCCAACAATGGGGGTAAACATGATACAACAAATAGGGCAAAATAAATGGTAAACAGAATCAGGAAAGAGACCATGCTTTTAACTGCACTCAGATGAGCCTGAATCTGGGGGTTCCCAAAATCCACGTTGCCCCCGGCCATGTTCCTAGTGTGGCTCCACAGGGATCGGATCAGAATAGCAACTGCCACACAGAAGATAAGGAGCGGCACCGAGGATCCGGTCAGGATGAGGAAGAACTGGTTGATATTATTGACCTTCAGGATGGTCCCTCCTTGTCCGGTAGAGTTGGTAGTGTTGGTAGAGTTGGTAGCGTTGTTGATGGAGGTACTGTACACCAGCCATTTAAAGGGGAGGCTGAATAGGAGAGAACTTGCCAGGGACACCAAGAACAAGCCCAGCAGCATCTTGGAGACGTTCAGCTTGAGGAACATGAAGAACGGATGGTGACAACTACTGATCTTCACGCTGTAGAAGACGCACAGGATTGTAGCAACCCAGAGGCTCCAGAAGCTGAGGAACATGGAAACCACTGCAAATAGGACTGAATTGCTGGGGAACCAAAGGTATATGACATCCCATAATATCAGTAGGACCACTCTGGACATCCCCACGCTGGCCAGCAGGAACTCTATCATTTCTACTTTGTTATACCTCACCCACCAAATGACGGGCATGGCTACGATGAAAGCATTGAGCAGAATTCCCACCACAGTCTCAATCCAGGTAAGCGTTAATAGTGATATCTTCAGTGGAGAAGCCATTGTTGACCAGGAGAGATCCATAAATCAATGAACGTTGTATGAAATAGAAACGACTGGGGCTGATATCCTTCCTCTATAAAAAAAAAAACCGTCTGCCATGCAAATAAACAAAACCAAAACACTCGAATTTGGTACTTGGAGCAGATGCCTAGATTTGCCTAGTCGGATTTGCATGGCGTTGCTAAATAAACTGGGCCCTTCCTGTGAAATGGTCTTGGTATATCAACTGCAAAGGAACAGAATTTATTGTGTATCTACTGTAGTACAAGTACATGTAGAGCAACTGGACTTGCTGAGTAATCATTCAAGATGTTTCACTTCTCATCCGAGCAGCTTCTTCAGTTCAACTGACTGGTATGGGAAGCCCTCAGCATATGTACTCTTCCACTAATCCAATCCCAATGGCACTTTGTAACTCTTCCACTAATCCAATCCCAATGGCACTTTGTAACTCTTCCACTCATCCAATCCCAATGGCACTTTGTAACTCTTCCACTCATCCAATCCCAATGGCACTTTGTAACTCTTCCACTCATCCAATCCCAATGGCACTGTGTAACTCTTCCACTAATCCAATCCCAATGGCACTTTGTAACTCTTCAGAAAGGTGACACCTGAAACTCACAGATTAGTGGAAGAGTACATTTGCCAAGGACTTCCCATACCAGCCAGTTGAACTGAAAAGCTGCTCGGATGAGTAGTGGAACGTCTTCAATGATTACTTGGCAAGTCCATTTGCTCTACATATACTTATACTAGATAAACCATGACCTGGGCGAATGAAAACCTTCATAATTGGAGTTTATTGAGATCATAAAGTGTATGGCGCCTAAATTGGTAGAGGCCTGCTGAAGAGCTATGGAAACGACCCTCAAATAGTCAACCATACAACATCAATGAAACCTCCAGAGGGATTGGGCCGCCATTTTGCTACACACTACATAAGGAGTGAAGGCCAATTTATATTAATATACTCGAGCCTATTGTTTGCTGGCTACTATTTTATATATTTACGGCAGAAAGATATTTGTTTCTATGTCTCTTATTCTATATCTAGTATAAGTAAATCTAGAGCAACTGGACCTGCTGAGTAATCATTGAAGACGTTTCACTTTTCATCCCAGCAGCTTCTTCAGTTCAACTGACTGGTATGGGAAGCCCTCAGCGTATGAACTTTTCCATCAATCCATTCCCAATGGCACTTTGTAACTCTTCAGAGAGGTGACACTTGAAACTCATAGTGGGAGGAGTTTATATGCCAAGGACTCCCCATACCAGTCAGTTGAACTGAAGAAGCTGCTCGGATGAGTAGTGAAACGTCTTCAATGATTACCAAACAAGTCCAGTTGCTTTAGATTTACTTATACTAGATAAACCATGACCTAGGTGAATGAAAACCTTCATAGTTGGAATTTATTGAGATTATTAAGTGTATGGCGCCTAAATTGGTGGAGGCCTGCTGAAGAGCTATGGAAACGACCCACAAATAGTCAACCATACAACATCCAAAAACCTTGTGGATGATAATAGAACTTTAACAGAGGGAAACCCTTGAGTATATTTAATCTCATATGGCAATTTCATTACCTTCGTAGCTGCTTCATATTAGCCTGGCCAAGAAGCGGTGGTGGCTCCATTTAAAGTTATGGGTGGCTTTCCCCCTATTGATCCCAAGGTGGCTGAGGTGAATCAGACCTTGTTCCGGCATTGTGCAGATGTTAGTGGCTTGCTGCCGTGGGTTTGTTTCCTTAGTGCCACTTATTTGACTTAACTCACAGCAATAATGCAGGTGGATTGGGCCGCCATTTTGCTACACAGTACATACAAGGAGTGAAGGCCAATTTATATTAATATACTCAAGCCTATTGTTTGCTGGCTACTTTTTTATATATATATACGGCAGAGAGATATTTGTTTCTATGTATCCTATTAGTTGGTGTCTGGAATAATAAGTTGGCCCGCCATTTTGTATTTGCTAGCACAACTCTCTAACTCTAATGAGTGGATGAGATCTCCCAGTGACAGACTTTAGGGGGAGAACAACAACATTAAGTACAGAGCCCTGCAGGACCCCCCACATTAAGTACAGAGCCCTGCAGGACCCCCCACATTAAGTACAGAGCCCTGCAGGACCCCCCACATTAAGTACAGAGCCCTGCAGGACCCCCCACATTAAGTACAGAGCCCTGCAGGACCCCCCACATTAGGTACAGAGCCCTGCAGGACCCCCCACATTAAGTACAGAGCCCTGCAGGACCCCCCACATTAGGTACAGAGCCCTGCAGGACCCCCCACATTAAGTACAGAGCCCTGCAGGACCCCCCACATTAGGTACAGAGCCCTGCAGGACCCCCCACATTAAGTACAGAGCCCTGCAGGACCCCCCACATTAGGTACAGAGCCCTGCAGGACCCCCCACATTAGGTACAGAGCCCTGCAGGACCCCCCACATTAGGTACAGAGCCCTGCAGGACCCCCCACATTAAGTACAGAGCCCTGCAGGACCCCCCACATTAAGTACAGAGCCCTGCAGGACCCCCCACATTAAGTACAGAGCCCTGCAGGATCCCCCACATTAAGTACAGAGCCCTGCAGGACCCCCCACATTAGGTACAGAGCCCTGCAGGACCCCCCACATTAAGTACAGAGCCCTGCAGGACCCCCCACATTAAGTACAGAGCCCTGCAGGACCCCCCACATTAAGTACAGAGCCCTGCAGGACCCCCCACATTAGGTACAGAGCCCTCCAGGACCCCCCACATTAAGTACAGAGCCCTGCAGGACCCCCCACATTAAGTACAGAGCCCTGCAGGACCCCCCACATTAGGTACAGAGCCCTGCAGGACCCCCCACATTAAGTACAGAGCCCTGCAGGACCCCCCACATTAAGTACAGAGCCCTGCAGGACCCCCCACATTAAGTACAGAGCCCTGCAGGACCCCCCACATTAGGTACAGAGCCCTGCAGGACCCCCACATTAAGTACAGAGCCCTGCAGGACCCCCCACATTAAGTACAGAGCCCTGCAGGACCCCCCACATTAAGTACAGAGCCCTGCAGGACCCCCCACATTAAGTACAGAGCCCTGCAGGACCCCCCACATTAAGTACAGAGCCCTGCAGGACCCCCCACATTAAGTACAGAGCCCTGCAGGACCCCCCACATTAGGTACAGAGCTCTGCAGGACCCCCCACATTAAGTACAGAGCCCTGCAGGACCCCCCACATTAAGTACCGAGCCCTGCAGGACCCCCCACATTAAGTACCGAGCCCTGCAGGACCCCCCACATTAAGTACAGAGCCCTGCAGGACCCCCCACATTAAGTACAGAGCCTTGCAGGACCCCCCACATTAAGTACAGAGCCTTGCAGGACCCCCCACATTAAGTACAGAGCCCTGCAGGACCCCCCACATTAAGTACAGAGCCCTGCAGGACCCCCCACATTAAGTACCGAGCCCTGCAGGACCCCCCACATTAAGTACCGAGCCCTGCAGGACCCCCCACATTAAGTACAGAGCCCTGCAGGACCCCCCACATTAAGTACCGAGCCCTGCAGGACCCCCCACATTAAGTACAGAGCCCTGCAGGTCCCCCCACATTAAGTACAGTATCATTCATAACTCAGCACAAAGCAGTCTCAGTAGAGCGCACAGGTTGAATGAGAGACAGAGGGCCAACACACTATGGGGGTCTGGAAAGTAAGTAATATGGGAAAACACCGTATGTTGTAGGATTTGGGGGGTATGTGGCAGAAGGGAGGGGAGTAACCACATTAGGGAGACAGGCCACGTATGGTGTTTATTACAGACAGGCTCGGCACAGACCCGTTTGAATGGAGAGGAGAAAGTTCCAGAATCCAGAGAAGAGTTGGGTCTTGGTCTGAATGGGCCCCTGACAGGTATCCTGCCTGCACCCCCTTATCTGACAGGACTCCTGCCTGCACCCCCTTATCTGACAGGACTCCTGCCTGCGCCCCCTTATCTGACAGGACTCCTGCCTGCGCCCCCTTATCTGACAGGACTCCTGCCTGCGCCCCCTTATCTGACAGGACTCCTGCCTGCACCCCCTTATCTGACAGGACTCCTGCCTGCGCCCCCTTATCTGACAGGACTCCTGCCTGCACCCCCTTATCTGACAGGACTCCTGCCTGCGCCCCCTTATCTGACAGGACTCCTGCCTGCACCCCCTTATCTGACAGGACTCCTGCCTGCGCCCCCTTATCTGACAGGACTCCTGCCTGCGCCCCCTTATCTGACAGGACTCCTGCCTGCGCCCCCTTATCTGACAGGACTCCTGCCTGCACCCCCTTATCTGACAGGACTCCTGCCTGCACCCCCTTATCTGACAGGACTCCTGCCTGCACCCCCTTATCTGACAGGACTCCTGCCTGCACCCCCTTATCTGACAGGACTCCTGCCTGCACCCCCTTATCTGACAGGACTCCTGCCTGCACCCCCTTATCTGACAGGACTCCTGCCTGCACCCCCTTATCTGACAGGACTCCTGCCTGCACCCCCTTATCGGACAGGACTCCTGCCTGCGCCCCCATATATTCCCATGAAGAGAATAGGGCAGCAGTGTTTGGGCTCGGGCCGGGGTACAGTTGGATAAATGACATTGGTGATTACCCTACAGGTAATGGTGTTTCTATGGCTCTTGGATCAATTGGAGAAGTAGGGGGTCAAGGTTCAAAGACCTATTGGGGGCCTCTGGGGGGGGGGGCAGCCAGTTGGGGGTGTGGGGGTTTCATTCCTATAACTAATCTGTTAGTGTGTAAAACACAATGTGCAGTGATTTGTATTCATTCTGTGGGATCCCAGGCAGAAATAGTGACCCCCTCAGCGTAACTGGGCCTTTAATTCTCTCCCTTTCCCATTATTACTCCCCATATACAGTAAGTGCAACCCCCGCGCTGCTTTTCCCTCTCCCATTATTACTCCCCATATACAGTAAGTGCAACCCCCGCGCTGCTTTCCCCTCTCCCATTATTACTCCCCATATACAGTAAGTGCAACCCCCGCGCTGCTTTCCCCTCTCCCATTATTACTCCCCATATACAGTAAGTGCAACCCCCGCGCTGCTTTCCCCTCTCCCATTATTACTCCCCATATACAGTAAGTGCAACCCCCGCGCTGCTTTCCCCTCTCCCATTATTACTCCCCATATACAGTAAGTGCAACCCCCCGCGCTGCTTTCCCCTCTCCCATTATTATTCCCCATATACAGTAAGTGCAACCCCCGCGCTGCTTTCCCCTCTCCCATTATTATTCCCCATATACAGTAAGTGCAACCCCCCGCGCTGCTTTCCCCTCTCCCATTATTATTCCCCATATACAGTAAGTGCAACCCCCCGCGCTGCTTTCCCCTCTCCCATTATTACTCCCCATATACAGTAAGTGCAACCCCTGCGCTGCTTTCCCCTCTCCCATTATTACTCCCCATATACAGTAAGTGCAACCCCTGCGCCCCCATATATTCCCATGAAGAGAATAGGGCAGCAGTGTTTGGGCTCGGGCCGGGGTACAGTTGGATAAATGACATTGGTGATTACCCTACAGGTAATGGTGTTTCTATGGCTCTTGGATCAATTGGAGAAGTAGGGGGTCAAGGTTCAAAGACCTATTGGGGGCCTCTGGGGGGGGGGCAGCCAGTTGGGGGTGTGGGGGTTTCATTCCTATAACTAATCTGTTAGTGTGTAAAACACAATGTGCAGTGATTTGTATTCATTCTGTGGGATCCCAGGCAGAAATAGTGACCCCCTCAGCATAACTGGGCCTTTAATTCTCTCCCTTTCCTATTATTCCCCATATACAGTAAGTGCAACCCCCGCGCTGCTTTCCCCTCTCCCATTATTACTCCCCACATACAGTAAGTGCAACCCCCGCTGCTTTCCCCTCTCCCATTATTACTCCCCACATACAGTAAGTGCAACCCCCGGGCTGCTTTCCCCTCTCCCATTATTACTCCCCATATACAGTAAGTGCAACCCCCGCGCTGCTTTCCCCTCTCCCATTATTACTCCCCATATACAGTAAGTGCAACCCCCGCGCTGCTTTCCCCTCTCCCATTATTACTCCCCACATACAGTAAGTGCAACCCCCGGGCTGCTTTCCCCTCTCCCATTATTACTCCCCATATACAGTAAGTGCAACCCCCGCGCTGCTTTCCCCTCTCCCATTATTACTCCCCATATACAGTAAGTGCAACCCCCGCGCTGCTTTCCCCTCTCCCATTATTACTCCCCATATACAGTAAGTGCAACCCCCGCGCTGCTTTCCCCTCTCCCATTATTACTCCCCATATACAGTAAGTGCAACCCCCGCGCTGCTTTCCCCTCTCCCATTATTACTCCCCATATACAGTAAGTGCAACCCCCGCGCTGCTTTCCCCTCTCCCATTATTACTCCCCATATACAGTAAGTGCAACCCCCGCGCTGCTTTCCCCTCTCCCATTATTACTCCCCATATACAGTAAGTGCAACCCCCCGCGCTGCTTTCCCCTCTCCCATTATTACTCCCCATATACAGTAAGTGCAACCCCCGCGCTGCTTTCCCCTCTCCCATTATTACTCCCCATATACAGTAAGTGCAACCCCCGCGCTGCTTTCCCCTCTCCCATTATTACTCCCCATATACAGTAAGTGCAACCCCCGCGCTGCTTTCCCCTCTCCCATTATTACTCCCCATATACAGTAAGTGCAACCCCCGCGCTGCTTTCCCCCCAGTTACAGGAGCTCAGTAATAATATTGGCTAATTGCCCTCAAAGTGACAGATCTTGGAATAATCAAGGGAAATAATCACTGAGCCATAAAGCAAAGAAAATATGTTTCCTACTGAGCGGCCGACCATCTGTCACAATACTGCCCCCTAGCGCCTCTGTCAGGTTATACACATGTATATATATATATATATATATATATATATATATCTACTGTATATATACACACACACACACACACATATATATCTCTATATACACACACACACACACACACACACTATATATATGTATACACACACACACACACACACACACATATATATATCTATACACACACACACACACACACACATATATATCTATACACACACACACACATATATATCTATACACACACACACACTATATGGGTAGGACATTACTTGAGATCTATAGGAGATATGGGGAATGGTCACACACACACATAAATAACTCAACCAATGAGTTTATTTCCAGATAATTAGTTCCATAATATAAACAACACATTACATGGAGGAACCCTCCCCACTATACAACACTACAATGCAGAAATGTTTCCAAAGCTACAGCTAAATGGCACAAATCCACAACAATTATTGTGTGTTTTAAAAACAAATCATTAGGGTTGAGGAGACTGCCTCATACAGATATAAATAGACAAAAGGGATTCTGGGAGTGAATTCCAAACAAGCTCCCAGAAAATCTCATTTACATGGGTTTATCCTATAGGCTAAAGCTCCCCCACTGGGTTTAAAGCACAAGCCGGGATAATAGCTGATCAGATTCCCAACTACAGACCGGTTTTGCCCTTCTTGGGGCTCATCAGTGTAGCGCAGGGTTTTCTGATCAGCTTTTGTTTATTTATATCTGTATAAGGCAGTCTCCCCAACCCTAATGATTTGTTTGTGAATCCACACGGTGACTCTCCCTAAGCTGTTCAGAAAACCCTGCGCTACACTGATGAGCCTCAAGAAGGGCGAAACCGGTCTGTAGTTGGGAATCTGACCAGCTATTATTCCAGCTTCAGCTTCAAACCCAGTGGGTGAGCTTTAGCCTATAGGATAATCCCATGGAGATGAGATTTTCCTGGAGCTTGTTTGGAATTCACTCCCAGAATTCCTTGTGTTTGTTTGTGTGTTTCAAAATAGTCTTTATTATTCTTCATCCAAAAATAAACAATGAATTATTCCAGTTAGAGTTACCTATAGGGTGAACTCACCTAGAAAAATAAGAGGCCCCGGCGCATAAGCCTTAATACCTTCAGCCTTCAAACCAAACCACCTCATAATGAGACTGGGCCGGCACAGAACTGGACCAAAAACAAACAAACAATGTGGGGCAGTTAAAACTTGTTTTATTTTATTTAAAGAAAAAGCATCTCAAGCATAAACAGCCTGACGCGTTTTGTGCCAAAAAGGGCAGAAAAAGATTGAGACTGAGAAGAACTTTAGATCTTGCACAACCTTTACATGGCGGTTCCGTTACAACAGGTTCCATATAAAGGAACAAGGCAGGGAGTAGAAAATATCAAATGCTACTTTTTCATGGTCTCATTGGAGAGGAGAATTATTTCTGGGGGTCACACTTACAGCACCCCACGCAGTACCTGCTCAAAGTTGACAGAGAGGTAGGTGGTGATGGGAGCTATGAGAGCTGAGAAGGTGTTGATTGAAGTCAGATTCAACTCGACTCACCATGATGAATACTGGGGGTCAGACAGACCAGATATCAGTTGGGTAGTACTGTCCCACACAGTCCGTTGGCCACCTTAAAGTTCAGAGGAGAAACACAATCCAAGGAGGACATAGGAGATCCCCATTGGTTTTGAGCTAAGCTGAACCTCTCTCCGTGGAAGGGACTCTACACGTACAATGGAGACACCAGTAGAGAGCCTCTCTGAGCTTCCTGCTGTACATTACCAAGATGAGAGAGTGTAGGAGTGGGTAGGCACTACAAATAATGTTAAAGACCAACTGCAACACATTTTGGTCCAACAGTGGGGGTAAAGACATAACAATGACTATTACAAAATAAATGGTAAACAGAACCAAGAAAGAGACCATGCTTTTAACTGCACTCAGATGAGCCTGAATCTGGGGGTTCCCAAAATCCACGTTGCCCTCGGCCATGTTCCTAGTGTGCCTCCACAGGGATCGGATCAGAATAGCAACCGCCACACAGAATATGAAGAGTGGCAACGAGGATCCAATCAGGATGAGAAAGTACTGGTTGATAACATTGACCTCCAGGATGGTCCCTCCCTGTCCAGTAGAGTTGGTAGTGTTGGTAGAGTTGGTAGCGTTGTTGATGGAGGTACTGTACACCAGCCATTTAAAGGGGAGGCTGAATAGGAGAGAACTTGCCAGGGACACCAAGAACAAGCCCAGCAGCATCTTGGAGACGTTCAGCTTGAGGAACATGAAGAACGGATGGTGACAACTACTGATCTTCACGCTGTAGAAGACGCACAGGATTGTAGCAACCCAGAGGCTCCAGAAGCTGAGGAACATGGAGACCACTCCAAATAGGATAGAACTGCTGGGTACCAATGGGTTTACGACCTCCCATAATATCAGTAGGACCACTCTGGACATCCCCACACTGGCCAGCAGGAACTCTATCATTTCTACTTTGTTATATCTCGCCCACCAAATGACGGGCATGGCTACGATGAAAGCATTGAGCAGAATTCCCACCGCAGTCACAATCCAGATAAGAGTTAATAGAAATATCTCCAGCGGGGAAGCCATTGTTGACCAGGAGAGACCCTTAAATCAATGAACGTTGTATGAAATATAAACGACTGGGGCTCATATCCTCCACCCCCTCTTCTACATGTGAACACGAACTAAACCAACAAACCCATTTGCTACTTACAGTAGATACCGATTTCCCGAGTAGGACTTGCAAGGTGTTGCTAAAGAAACTGTTCCCTTGTTTTATGAGCTGTGAAATGGGCAATCTATTGTGATTACTTTGTGTAAATCATGTTGCCGCATTATTGTGGGTCTCTATTTACATGCTTATCAGCGGCAGACACTTTGCAGGCTGGCTCCCATGGTGCAAGTACACAAATACAGTCAGGTGGTACCAGTTGGGTCGGATACCTGGAGAAGGGCTGCTGTATAGTTGTCTGGACTTGAACTCTGGGTGGTGGGTTATTTGGTGTAAGAACTCCCCCCTGGTCCACTGGAGGGGTTTTGAGCACATGTTTTTGGCCCTGTTACCCTACTGACTCTCTTATCAACTGCTCCTCACTTACCCCAGTGGCTGGTAATTGCCTCTGGTCATTTTTATAGGAAAAGAACCCCCCAATCTGCCTATAATCCCCTCTAATGTACTTGTACAGAGTAATCATGTCCCCTCGCAAGCGCCTCTTTTCCAGAGAAAACAACCCCAACCTCGACAGTCTAACCCCATAGTTTAACCCTTCCATCCCCTTTACCAGTTTAGTTGCAGTCTCTGCACTCTCTCCAGCTCATTAATATCCTTCTTAAGGACTGGAGCCCAAAACTCAGTGTAACTGCCCCCCATACTCAAGGTGAGGCCTTACCAGGGACCTATAAAGGGGCAAAATTATGTTCTCATCCCTTAAGTCAATGCCCTTTTTATACAAGACAGCACTTTATTTGCTTTAGTAGCCACAGAATGACACTGCCTGGAATTAGACAACTTGTTATCAACAAAACCCCCAGGTCCTTCTCCATGAAGGATCCCTCCTTGATACCGAGTCCCATGTTCCTGACTTTCTTGCTTCCCGAGTTCCTTGGTTTCTGAGTTTTGAGCAAGTTCCTTCCCGTTCTTCTTTCTTGGTCTCCTGCTTTTCCCCCCCTGGGCTGTTATACAGACTTCTGTTGTTGGCTGCCATGCCCTGATCTTCCACCTAGAGCCGTCTTTCTTCTTTTGCCTCTTCCCACCTTCGCTTGTACTTTGATGACGCTGACTGTGGCCTGAGACCTTGACCATGACTCCCATATCTGTATTGTTACTGTTACTGTAGCAAATTGACCAGTACAGTTGTACTGTAGGCTCAGAGAGGCTCTCTACTGGTGTCTCCATTGTACGTGTAGAGTCCCTTCCATGGGGAGAGGTTCAGTTTAGCGCAAAAACAATGGGGATCGCCTATGTCCTCCTTGGATTGTGTTTCTCCTCTGAACTTTAAGGTGGCCAATGGACTGTGTCGGACAGTACTACCCAACTGATATCTGGTCTGTCTGACCCCCCGTATTCATCATGGTGAATCGAGTTGAATCTGGCTTCAATCAGCACCTTCCTGGCTCTCATAGCTCCCATCACGCCCTACCTCTCTGCCAACTTTGGGGGGTACTGCGTGGGGTGCTATATGTGTGACCCCTGGGAATGAATTGGTTTCAACTATGTCTTCTCTTGGTCTCTTCAGTACTTCTAAATGACAAATCTTAGAATAAACAAATAATCACTGGGGCAAAAAGTGAACAGTCTGGTCCTGCGAGTGACCCCCTGTCACAATACTGCCCCCTAGCTAATCTCTGCTTTTTATCCATACATATACATATTTATTATACATTGCATCTCGTGAGATTTAGGGATTGGGTGTGAGACACAAGTAAATAAAGGGTAATTATCGTCCAATACATGGTGCAGGGCAAGGGCAAGATTCCCATTCTGCTCCATTAGAAAAACACTATGATCCGTCGTATGGAATGAGCCCAGGTCATATCTGGGACTCAGTTGTCTCTTCTGTACAAGGAAGTATAGGGCTGCAGTTCTGATTTACTCAAGTTCATGGGTAAATACACCTTCTTAGTCTCCCAATGCGATTGAGTAGTGTATATTGGGTTTCAATTAGGGATGCACCAAACCCACTTTTTTGGGTGCGGCTGAACCCCTGAACCGAATCCGAACCCTTTCCAAATGCTAATTTAGATTCGGATTTGGTTCGGCCGGGACCGTGGATTTGGCCAAAACCGAATCCTTCAAAAAAGCCTGGATCCGGCCCAAATCCCTGAACCGAATTCGGTGCATCTCTAGTTTCTATATATTTATATTATACACAACAATAAACAATCTATACTGTTGCTGGTGTTTAGTCCTATTGGGGAGAAAGGAATTGGGATTGGGGGGTATAAGGAAGGGCTGGGATTAGTCGTTTGGGTTGTTGGGGGGCAGGGCCCCGGGGCCACTGGTTGGGGATCACCGGATTAGAGGGACCTATTATTTGATCCCAACAATTACCTTCGCCGATTCCCTTATATACATTAAACATGGAACCCAAATTTATTTTTATATAACCACATCCAAACCCATTATAAAGGCATTTAAAAACACCAGCTGTCAATCATATATTGCCTGCCCCGCCTCCATTCTTTAGGCATAGAGGCGGGGCAAACAATAACTTAAACTTTACATTCAGCACTCACTTCCCCCCCCCCCCCCCTGTCTGTGTAACCAGTGCATGGGCATTAGGCCCCCCCATTCTGGCACATACACAAGATTTTGGGGTGATACAAAGCACCACCTTAATAACAGGGTCCCAAAATGGCGCCGGCCTGCTGGCTGTGATTGTGTAAATCCAAGACTGAGGGAAACAAGATTTATATTATTTATATAGTGTAAGTGAAGTTTATTTTGCTTGACAAACACAATAGAAAAGAATTTGGAATTATTTCTTGGGGTGACAGGTCCCCTTTAAATTGATATTTACAATATTTACTACACTGGGATATACATCATTGTTTTCTATTTCACCCAGTTTCAAGGGGAAATTAATCCCATCATTGTTTTCTATTTCCCCGTTGCAAGGGGAAGTTAATCCCATCATTGTTTTCTATTTCACATGTTTTCAAGGGGAAGTTAATCCAATCATTATTTTTTTATTTCAAGGGGAAGTTAATCATATAGTTTTCTATTTCACACATGTTCAAGGGGAAGTTCATCCCATCATTGTTTTCTATTTCACCCAGTTTCAAGGGGAAGTTAATATTGTTATTGTTTTCTATTTTACCCAGTTTCATGTGAAACCAATACACACAGAACCAATGCTCGTAAAATGGCCGCTGGAGCACTTCCTGTTTGGTCAAAATCAAGAGGATTCATGGAAATGAACGGCCATTTGAAAGGAAAGGATATTGTGATTTTCTGACAATAAACTCAATATTAGAATTTTGGATTCTGATACGTTTTGGTTACTGATATTAATAAAGGAATGTTAGTGCAGCTCTTAGAATTCAAGAGGTAAGAAACCAGTGAGAAGGATTTTATATTATAGGTTTATTACATATATACTCTGCACACTAGAAATGGAAAAATGGAAATACCAACCTCCTCTATTAGTTATAATTATTAGTTATAAGTTGGTGCATTTCAATATAGAAACAGAATCCTTGTAGATAATAAACTTGGCTGTAGCAAGCAATGCCAGGCAGCAGCTGCAAGGGCAAACAGGGTATTGAGCTGTATTAAAAGGGGTATAGATTCACGGGAGGAGGGGGTTATTCTTCCCCTTTACAGAGCGCTGGTAAGGCCCCATCTAGAATATGCTGTTCAGTTTTGGTCTCCAGTGCTCAAACGGGACATTATTGAGTTAGAGAGGGTCCAGAGAAGGGCAACTAAGCTGGTAAAGGGTATGGGAAGTCTCAGTTATGGGGAAAGGCTGGCCAAGTTGGGTCTGTTTACACTGGGGAAGGGGCGCTTAAGAGGTGACATGATAACTATAATGCTTTATTTACCAGTAGGTCCTTCCAACGGAAGAAGAAGGGAGGTTCAGTTTAAATATTCAGAAAGGGTTTGTTACAGTGAGAGCTGTGAGGTTGTGGGAATTCCCTCCCCGAATCAGTCGTGCTGGCTGATACATTATATAACTTTATATAGGGGCTGGATGGATTCTTAGCAAGTGAGGGAATACAGGGTTATGGGAGATAACTCTTAGTGCCAGTTGATCCAGGGACTGGTCTGGTTGCCATCTTGGATTCCCCTGCGGCAAATTAGAGAGGCTTCAGATGGGGTTTTTGCCTTCCTCTGGATCAACTGGCAGTTAGGCAGGTTATATATAGGCATTATGGTTGAACGTGATGGACGTACGCCTTTTTTCTACCCAACTTACTTTGTTACTATGTTACTATGTATTCATAAAGCCGAGTCCTGTAGCCCGACAAAATCAAATTAATCTGCACTCTGGGTTTGGTTGTCTTGAGTTTCTCTCTTTTCCCAACTCATGGCCCCACGGATCGTCGCTACGCAGGCCTTCCTCAGCCGACTGTTGGAATAAATCAAGACCAGAGAATGGGCAGTGGGGTAGAAACAGCAAATAACAAAGCAGAATAAGAGCCAAGGTGTTTCAAGCTGCCCATATAAGCCAAGAGTATCCGTTACGTAATACACAGCATACAGTAACAGGGACACGGCCAGTTTCATTAATACTCCCACGTGAGCGTCCACACTCCGACTCCGGAAACTTGTTCCGCTGCTTCTCATCTGTCGGACGTGTCTCCATAGAGAGTTCAGCAAAAGCAAAGCCGCCAGGCAGTATAATGTGAATGGCAGTGCGACCGCCATAAAGTATATAACAAATTGAACCCCAAGGGTGGTGGCTGCATTCCCATCGGCCCCAGTGCTGTTCCGCTGCTGTATAATTCCTGTAGAATTGCTCGGAGACAGGCCAAAACCATACGCAATATACCAGTCCAGGAGACTGAAAGTCAGAGCAGTCAGCAGAATGGCCACAATCATCCATGTCCCAAGCCTGGAGATATTGCGCTTCACATAGACGAATAAGGAGTTGGAATAGTTTGCGACTGTCACACAGTAGATGGCACAGAGGAAGGAAGCAAACCACAGGCTGGAGGTATGGAAAAACACAAAGAGAGCCCAAGAAATACTGGTTACGACTTCAGGTTTATGGATCGCATGAAAGGACTGTGGTAAATAGAACAAAAAGAGAGACCCATGCAAGAAGAGTCTGGTGAAGCCCAGGCACATAAGGGTGGTATCACCAACATGGAGGCTCCGGTTCCTTATCCATTCCAGGCAAAAGGTCCCCACAATGACCCCATTTACTGCAGCCCCCAAGAAGAACTGAGTCACTGCTATGATCTCCACAGCCAGAACAAGATCCATTCTCCTAGGGATGGACTGTCCTTCCCAGAACATGAAATTCTAGCAGATCCGTCGCAGGCAGCGGGGAGGGAACCCAGTCAATCTGAGTGCCCAGCCGGCGGTGCCGGGGTTGTTATACGGAGCCATATGCAAAGTGTATTCACTAAGCTGCCCCGGGGCAATGCAAATCTCTCAGCAGCAAAAACATCCCTGGTTCTGTAGGTGCAACATGTCGCCTCGGGTTTCCGAAGGACACAATCACTTCTTGCTGAACCCAGAGAAAACATTAGTCAAAAACTATAACTATACGGCAATGGCGCAGGTTCATATAGTCACAGCCCCCAGTACGAGGAGGTGCTCCCACCTCACCCTGAATTCTAAAGCCACAAACGACTTGGAGAGATAGAAGGACTTGGGGCACACTAATGGTATATGAATAATAGAAAGATAATGATAGGGTTAACTTCTCCCTGAAACTGGGTGAAATAGAAAACAATGAGAGGATTCACTTCCCCTTGAAACTGGGTGAAATAGAAAACAATGAGGGGATTCACTTCCCCTTGAAACTGGGTGAAACAGAAAACAATGAGGGGATTAACTTCCCCTTGAAACTGGGTGAAACAGAAAACAATGAGGGGATTAACTTCCCCTTGAAATTAGGTGAAACTGAAAACAATGATGGGATTAACTTCCCCTTGAAACTGGGTGAAACAGAGAACAATGAGGGGATTAACTTCCCCTTGAAACTGGGTGAAACAGAGAACAATGAGGGGATTAACTTCCCCTTGAAACTGGGTGAAACAGAAAACAATGAGGGGATTAACTTCCCCTTGAAATTGGGTGAAACAGAAAACAATGATGGGATTAACTTCCCCTTGAAATTTGGTGAAACAGAAAACAATGATGGGATTAATTTCCCCTTGAAACTGGGTGAAACAGAAAACAATGAGGGGATTAACTTCCCCTTGAAACTGGGTGAAACAGAAAACAATGAGGGGATTAACTTCCCCTTGAAACTGGGTGAAATAGAAAACAATGATGGGATTAATTTCCCCTTGAAACTGGGAGAAATAGAAAACAATGATGGGATTAACTTCCCCTTGAAACTGGGTGAAACAGAAACCAATCAGGAAGTGCTGGCCGTCTCTAGTTTGGTCTCCAGGGTCGCTCTCTTGCTCATCGCCCATTGCACCCCCATTGTTCTCGCAGCGACATTTCCTTGTCAATATCAGACATTCGGGAAAACATATTCAGTGAAATTTGAAAATAAAAAAAAAAAAAAGAGAAATGATGGGGTTTTAGTAAATCTGTAAATCTGATGTGAGCCTCCCCTTTAAAATGAATCTGGGGGGGGATGGGCTTCCTATAATTCAGAGCTTTCTGGATAATGGGTTTCTGGATAAGACATCCCATACCTGTATAGAGCTGTAACCCCACCAGCCCCCCCCCCCCAATATAATGTTTGGGTGGGTTGTAAAAAACCCTTAAATTCATACAAATGTAACCCTATGTTGGCCGGTATGTGCCAGTGCCCAGCAGGGGGTATGAGCAGGGGCACACGTGACTCTAACACGCAGGAAATGTGCGTACGAGATGTTGCATAACTACAACTCTCTACTGCCAAAGGTAATAGCAATAAGGATAGGAGCCAGAGGTTCTTTGCAAATAAGTAGAACTTGATTTACTTGGCCAAGACAAAACATACGCAGGGTTAATACTCACAGTACTGAGGTGCAGTTGTACAACATCAGGGGCAGTTGGTACAAAGGCAGAGAGATGTAGCACCACTGTGGGGACAGTAGGCTGAAGGCCCAAGGCTTTCCACCTTAAATGGGCGGATCCCTACAGCCGACTTGAACCAGGGGGCGGAGCTGTACCTGATTCCCTGTCGTTACTGCGGCCCTGTCACACCGACTTACCCTCATTTATAGGGTCACGGCTCCCCGACTTCTATCTCTCTGGAACACCACCTTCTGCTGGAAACAGGAAGTGCCCGCCCCCTGCCTGACTCTATATTACAGTGAGCAGGAAGTGGTCATCGTATCTAAGGGCCAATAAATGCACAGCACAATGCAAACAGCACAAGGGGTAACAGGTGATTCTGCATAGTAACAGCAAACCAGGAAGTGGCAGGGGATACACCCATATCCAATAGGGATGGGCAAAATTCATGGCGAATCTCCGTGTTTTGCCATTGGCAGATTTTTTCGTGAAAACGGGTGACAACATTCACTGTGCAACAACAAAAAAAAAAGATTTTTCACCATTTTGCCAATCTTTTGCTAATTTTTCAGCGAAACGGGCCAGGTTGGCTCATCACTACCTGTTAACCCTATGGGTCCCTACACAAACTTTGGATTGGTCAGTGCAGTCTCTTCCCCATGAGAAAATGGGAAGGTGGAGTCCATCTTTATGGGAAATTTACTGCTGATTTGGATACTTTATTCATTGATATTTTGGGGAGGTTGAAAGAGGTTTTGGGGCGGGAAGAGGTTTTGGGGCGGGAAGAGGTTTTGGGCGGGAAGAGGATTTTGGGGCGGGAGGAGGTTTTGGGCGGGAAGAGGATTTTGGGGCGGGAGGAGGTTTTGGGCGGGAAGAGGATTTTGGGGCGGGAAGAGGTTTTGGGGCGGGAAGAGGTTTTGGGGCGGGAAGATGATTTTGGGGCGGGAAGAGGTTTTGGGGCGGGAAGAGGATTTTGGGGCGGGAAGAGTTTTTGGGGCGGGAAGAGGTTTTGGGGTGGGAAGAGGATTTTGGGGCGGGAAGAGGTTTTGGGGCGGGAAGATGATTTTGGGACGGGAAGAGGTTTTGGGCGGGAAGAGGATTTTGGGGCGGGAGGAGGTTTTGGGCGGGAAGAGGATTTTGGGGCGGGAAGAGGTTTTGGGGCGGGAAGAGGTTTTGGGGCGGAAGATGATTTTGGGGCGGGAAGAGGTTTTGGGGCGGGAAGAGGATTTTGGGGCGGGAAGAGGTTTTGGGGCGGGAAGAGGTTTTGGGGTGGGAAGAGGATTTTGGGGCGGGAAGAGGTTTTGGGGCGGGAAGATGATTTTGGGACGGGAAGAGGTTTTGGGGCGGGAAGAGGATTTTGGGGCGGGAAGAGGTTTTGGGGCGGGAAGAGGATTTTGGGGCGGGAAGAGATTTTGGGCAGGAAGAGGATTTTGGAGCGGGAAGAGGTTTTGGGCGGGAAGAGGATTTTGGGGCGGGAAGGGGTTTTGGGGCGGGAAGAGGATTTTGGGGCGGGAAGGGGTTTTGGGGCGGGAAGAGGATTTTGGGGCGGGAAGAGGTTTTGGGGCGGGAAGAGGATTTTGGGGCGGGAAGGGGTTTTGGGGCGGGAAGAGGATTTTGGGGCAGGAAGGGGTTTTGGGGCGGGAAGAGGTTGGGGCTCATTGTCAATATGATAGTGGGCCAATCAGTAAAGACAATATTTGCTGCCAATGTTACTGCTTCCTAGGGGCCCCTGTAGGTGGGATGAGGGTGCCTAGGGGCACTTTATAGGGGTACAATGGGTGTAGCCTCGAGTGAATCTCTCCCAAATAAGCCAAACACTGAAAATATCACAAAATGTAGCAACGCACAATTTTTTTGACATTTTTGACGCTCGTAACTTTTTTTTAAAGAGACACAACTTGTTTAATGTGACTGAATTTTTATTTATGCAACCGCCACCTTTTTGGCACTGCCGTGACTTTCTCCTCCTTAACCAAAACTTTGCAGCAGTTTCACAAAATGGCGACCATGGCATAATGTGAAAAAAATCATTTTTTTGACGCAGGCGACAATTTTCCCGCTGAGAATTTTGCCGCCCGTTTTGCTCATCCCTAGTAACAATCCCTATGGCTGTTTCCTCTGCCACTTCCTGGTTTGCCGTTACTATGGAGAATCACCTGTACCTGTGCCTGATGGTAATTAAGCTGATATTGGGTTTAATGTGATTCAAATTACAGAAAGACCCCTTATCCGGAAAACCTAATCCTAAACCTGTATATTATCTTAACTTAAATGCAACTGGTTCTGATATTTAAAGTTTAGCTATAAATTAACTCTACAATGTCCAGTTCTTAGTAACCTTTCAATGAGTCTTTATAGTTTTTGAATTCTATGTCTTCTGACTCCTTCAGGCTTTCTAATAGGGGTCACTGACCCCGGCAGCCCATAAGTGGGCTCTGAGTGGCTAAAATGTTATTATTGTCATTGGTTATTACTTATTTGTGTATGCAGCCCCTCTCCTATTCATAGCCCAGTCTCTCATTCAACCCACTGCTTGGTTGCTAAGGTAATGTGGATCCTGGAAACCAGATAGCTGCTGAAAGTCCAAACTGGAGAGCTGCTAATCAAAAAAATTAAAAATGCAAAAAAACCACAAATAATAAAAAATGAAGACCAATTGCAAATTGTCTCAGAATATCACTGTATAAACTCGACACGGTATAAATTCAAATTAAACTCAACCATTGCTGCATTTATAAAATGTCACGATAATGTTATTATCAGTCGAGCAAAAATATTAAGTTTACTCGAATTTGTCTCGAATTGCTCGAGCTTAAACGCACGTTCGTTCCCATGAATCCTCTTTATTTTTCCCAAACAGGAAGTGCTCCGGCAGCCATTTTAGGAGCATTGGGGCTCATTCTTGGAAAACAATAATGTGTTTAAGTTTCACTTGAAACTGGGTGAAATAGAAAACAGTGATGGGATTAACTTCCCCTTGAAACTGGGTGAAATAGAAAACAGTGATGGGATTAACTTCCCCTTGAAACTGGGTGAAATAGAAAACAGTGATGGGATTAACTTCCCCTTGAAAGTGTGTAGCAAAATGACAGGCTCACAATGAATACTCACATTTTTAACCATTTAAGTTAAACGCCAACATTTCTCGTATTTGAAGCCTCTGTAGGACACAATGGTACTCGACAGATCAAACCTGCTGATTGTAACACCTACATGTTATAATATACTATGTAGCTCCTAATAATATGTATAAAGAACCCCTCAGTGACTGCTAATATCCTTATCATTTACAGTAGGGGGTACATTATCCCTTATAATACATGAGTGATACTCAGAGTTCCCTGTATAACTCAGCCTGAAGCCTTGTGCCTTTATATGGGGGGCACAGAACCCCTCAGTGACTGCTAATATCCTTATCATTTACAGTAGGGGGTACATTATCCCTTATAATACATGAGTGATACTCAGAGTTCCCTGTATAACTCAGCCTGCAGCCTTGTGCCTTTATATGGGGGGCACAGAACCCCTCAGTGACTGCTAATATCCTTATCATTTACAGTAGGGGGTACATTATCCCTTATAATACATGAGTGATACTCAGAGTTCCCTGTATAACTCAGCCTGCAGCCTTGTGCCTTTATATGGGGGGCACAGAACCCCTCAGTGACTGCTAATATCCTTATCATTTACAGTAGGGGGTACATTATCCCTTATAATACATGAGTGATACTCAGAGTTCCCTGTATAACTCAGTCTGAGCTTTCAGCCAGTGCTACACATTAGAACTGCTTTCAGCTAACCTATTGTTTCTCCTACTCCCATGTAACTGGAGGAGTCCCAAGCCGGACTTGGATTTCTTACTATTGAGTGCTATTCTGATACCTACTGGGAGCTGCTATCTTGCTCCCTTCCCATTGTTCTGCTGATCGGCTGCTGGGGGGGGAGGTTTTTTTAAAAAAAAAAACATGTTTTCCCGTGACAGTATTGCTTTAATATAATGATATTTGATGCTAATAAAGCACAGAAACACACGTACGTTGGTGAATGTTACAGTATCTTCTCTATAAAGGATCCCACTGTATAGTGCAGCTACAGTCACAGGAAAAGAAGGAAAAAAGCTGATTATATTGATATCCTACACAGCCCCACAGGAAAACCGTTTTCAGTCTGCAGTTGAGGAGGATGAGCCAACCCAAATAAGCCGTTGGGTAGAACTGGTAAATAATAAAAAGCCATCGTTCCCAATGTGCCATTTGCTGCCGTTTAAACAAGAACAAACCAGAGCTGATGAAATACATAATATAAAGGAAAAGAGCAAAAAAGATCTTTTTGAGCACTTTTAAATGATCACTCAACACAGGACTCTCGAAACCCGTTCTGCTTCTTTTAAACCTGTGGATGAAAATCCAAAAAGAGTAAATGAAAAGCAAAAGTGCCAGGCAGAATATCAGGAACGGTGGCACAGCTCCCACGTAGCACACAAGCAGCTCAGAGCTCGGAGTTCCATTCGTCTCGGTGCTGTTCCGTGGGTCGGTGTCTGTAGAAAAAATATCCCATGAAAACCTGAGCAGGAGAGTAAAAGCCAGAGAAGCCAGCAGACTGGCCAGAAGCATCCATTTCACGAACATGGAGACCCTGAGCTTCACGTAGATGAACAAGGAGTTGGGATGGTCTGTGATCTTCACACAGTAAGTGAAGCAGAGAGTAGAGGTCAACCACAGGCTGCTCAACTCTAAAAAATTACTGATATAAGTCAAAAGTTGGAGAAAGTCCAAAGAAAATGTGATGTAATTATAGAGAATCATTAGAGAAAGGACCCACTGCCAGAAGAACCTTGTTGTACTCAGGAACATCAGGACCGTATCACTGGCTTGAAGGCTTTTATTCCTTCTCCACTGCATGGAAAATGTCCCCATGATAAACCCATTGATCGTTATTCCAAAGAGAAACTGAATAAATGACACGACCAACTCAACGATATCCACTGTCGTAAAATCCATTATCTCTCCTTTGTGTCCAGAAGAACCAACCTGAGGCAGGCCTGCCCCAAGGAGCTCCGACAGATACTGAGATGGGGTTGTTGAGACTGTATCCCTGCTCCGAGCTGCTCGGGTTTTGGCACCGCGCTTTCTCTTTGCATAGTGTATGGATATCTAGAGAGGTATTTTGAGTATAATGCAAATCTGACCCTTGGCGGATGTGTTGCACTTTGTTTGTGTTGCAGAAGCTTTTTATGGCTCAGATTTAAATGGGGACTAGGCAACTTGTACCGCAAATTTTAAATTGTAATTCAGGAAGAAAAAGAGTGATTATTAGGGAAATGTGACTTATTTGTGCAATATTAAGCATAAGCATAACCTTATTTTCCTTTATTTTGATCACATGTACCTTGGAAATCCTACCGTTGAGTGACTTCAAAGCCTCACAGGAACATCACCTGAAACAGGTACCACAGCTTCTTAGTTCTCAAGTAGATTTTAAAATCTTTTCCTAAAGATCTTGGACCTACCTTACTGAAATATCTTATTCTAAGCTGGATTTATCAGATACATTCTAACCACACTCTGGTGACATGACCTCTACCAGAAGCCTTACTGGGGCAACAATTTGGGGAAGGTCATTCTTGTTTTAGCAGGATAATGCCCCAATGCAAAAAGTCAGGTCCATATACAATGGGTTTGAGATGGGAGTAGAAGAACCTCACTGCACCAAGACCCAGTCTCAACCCAACCATCAAGAGAAAAGCATTGATTTTTTTTCTTCTATCTCTTCTATCTGCATAATGATATAAATAAGAAATATCAATCTCAAACAGAGGACACCAGGCAGAAAGTTGAGTCAAGGTTATAACAGGGCAAAAGGAAATTTATAAAACAACAGAATAGAAAATTATGAATCTCTAAGATATCGTCTGTTGTCCTTGTAGGTTCATAGAAGCAGATACCCATGGTCTTTCTTCTCTGTTTCTGTCCCTCCGGGTAAAAGAGTCTTGGTTCCTCGGGATGTTAAAAGAGGTAGGATGGAAATAATAACCAAAGAAAACATTAATACATGGAGTTCCGTTTTGGATATATGTCTGTTTTTGAGTCTAGAACCACAATTACCACATGAATGAACATGACTGAGGTCATAAATAGTAGAGTACTAACCCTCCAGTCGGAATTGTTCCACAGGTTTATTGCTATGGTGTGCAACCAAGAATCCACAATTAAGATAAGTAAATTAAGCCATCAGCAGAACTAGACATCTTGAAAAAGACAAAAATGGCAAAAAAGACAAGGCTAATGAAGTTCCAAACCAAACGGACCTTGAACACTAATGTATTAACTTGATCATTTGTAGATAACATTACAGCATTGGACAAAGCTCCTATTTCCAGTGGACAATAAAAATAATCCAGGGGTTTTACAGCTGTTGACCAAAACAGCCAAAGTGATGTTAACTATGTATTTTGGTTTAGTTAGACTTGTCCCATAAACAAGCATTGTAGCTTCAACCCAACCCCTCACTGCCATCCATGTAAGTGTGAGTAGAGCACCAATCAGGCCAAAGATGTTTTGTCTCTCTGTTACGGGTTATACTATTCTATTCTATGTTTGTGAAAGTCCTTTAGGGAGTATATTTGCTGTGTCTTTAACCACAACACGGCATGGTAATATGGGTGCTAGAGTATCAGATCTCCTTGTAGCATGGAGAACAATGGAGAACAATGGAGAACATGATCAATAGACAGAAGACAATAAGGAGCAGTCGGCAAATATGTACTTGCTGTATTTAGACTGGGTTCTGGGTTTGGGCGATTGGTTTCCTGGCCTTTGCCCAATGAATGGATCCAAGACACATGGCCACACAGGCCTTTCTCAGCCTCCTGTTGGAGTAGATCAGGACCCCAGAATGGACAGAGGGGTACAGGCACAGTACAATGACATAGTAATTCGGCAGCTGCTTAGTTCTGTACCTTTCGAGGGAACCCATGACCAGCGATGTGAAATACATAATGTAAAGGGCCAGAAATAGTATCATTACTTTTATTACTCTTATATGGGCCTCCAGGTGTGGGTTTTGTAGGGCTTCCCCGCTGCGTTGTATCTGTCGCATGTGTCTCCTGAGAGAGTGAATCAAAGCTGAGATGGAGGCAAATCGAATTATAAACGATACGGAAAATGCAAAGCAGAACAGAGCGAAGCTATAGTCCGTGCTTGTCCCCATTAGGAAGAACGCGCTCCTCTCCAGCAAAATGTCAGAGTTATTCTGTCGGGGCACAACCATATCCCAGGGCACTGAAATCACACTGTAAGCCAAACTGATCCCCAGAGAACCCAGGATCAGCCTTTTCAGTATATCGGAGATCCTGAGCTTGACGTAAATGAAAACGGCGTTGTTGTAGTTTGAGATTTTGATACAGAAGGTGACGCAGAGCACAGAAACCAGTGCAAAGCTGCTCCAGTTCAGTAAAGTGCTGAGAGTAATACAAATGGCCGATACCAATAAACCAGCGTCGGGAAATAGGCAGGTCAGAGAAATGACCCAATGCCAGAGGAACCTGATGAGACCCACAGAGATAAGGATCATATCGATGGCATTGAGGCTTCCACCTGTTATCCACTCGGTGAAAAGTACCCCAAGAATGAATCCATTTACGGAGATCCCCAGGAAGAACTGAACCAATAAGATGACTTGAAAACCCAAATCCATGGTTAGTCTTTAGAACACGATGGTGGATCCCAGTTGAGCAGACTCAAGAAGAATGGGATCCCCGGAGTTGGTGGCACAGGATGTGTCCCTGATAGGAGCCGCTCGGGGTTTATATACAGAAGCCAAGGCCCCGTTTGCCCATAAGTTACTTTGGTTGTGATGCAAATCTGGGATTCAGTCTGCTCTTCCCTGTATGTTTTGCATTCTGCGTAGACTGGAGCCACCGAGGCCGAGCTTGGGATCAGACTTACGTGGCTCTCGCAGAACTATATCTTCAGGCAGCAAAGCAAATGTTGGTGACTATAACATTCACATTTGTATCTGCAATTCATTTGTTGGTTTCATGCACTTTCCATAAGTTCTGAGTATCTTGGCCTGTTCCAATGATCTTCCATAGCTCTGGGACAACAACAAAACACTTTGCCTTTAGGGCCAAATCCATTGCTGTTAGTACCTTCCTAGATATAATTGATGTTATTATTAAACTGAGGTAACATCGTGAATGCCTGTGCCCAAAAACACACATTTTTGACAAGTTTTCCTGATCATAAAGGGCACATTTAATAAGCAATTTTGAGAAACTTCTAGATATTTTCAAATGGGTTTTTGACAGTACTCGAATTTTCTGATATTGTATCTCGAAAAATTTCACCCAGTTTCAAGGAGTAGTAATCCCATCATTGTTTTCTGTTTCACCCAGTTTCAAGGGGAAGTCAACCCTATAATTGCTTTCTATTTCACCCAGTTTCATGGGGAAGTTAATCCCATCATTGTTTTCTATTTCACCCAGTTTCAAGGGGAAGTTAATCCCATCAATGTTTTCCGTTTCACCCAGTTTCATGGGGAAGTTAATCCCTTCATTGTTTTCTATTTCACCCAGTTTCAAGGGGAAGTTAATCCCATCAATGTTTTCCGTTTCACCCAGTTTCAAGGGGAAATTAATTCCATCATTGTTTTCCGTTTCACTCCGTTTCAAGGGGAAGTCAACCCTATAATTGTTTTCTATTTCACCCAGTTTCATGGGGAAGTTTATCACGTCATTGTTTTCAATTTCACCCAGTTTCAAGGGGAAGTCAACACTATAATTCTTTTCTATTTCACCCAGTTTCAAGGGGAAGGTAATCCCATCATTGTTTCCTATTTCACTCAGTTTCAAGGGGAAGTTAACCCTATCATTGGTTTCTATTTCACCCAGTTTCAAGGGGAATTTAATCCCATCATTGTTTTCTGTTTCACCCAGTTTCAGGGGAAGTTAACCCTATAATTGTTTTCTATTTCACCAAGTTTTATTGGGAAGTCAATCCCATCATTGTTTTCTATTTCACCCAGTTTCAAGTGAAACTTAAACACATTATTGTTTTCCAAGAATGAGCACCGAGGCTCCTAAAATGGCTGCTGGAGCACTTCCTGTTTGGGAAAAATAAAGAGGATTCATGGAAACGAACGTTTGTTTAAGATCGAAAAATTCTGGATTTTTGAATGCAAGCTCAAACATTTTGTACAAACGATTTAAGGTTTATTGTGACATTTTATAAGTACGACAATGATCCAGCTTATAACATGTTGAGTTTATACAACTTTCAAGGCCAGAAAAAAACAAATTTTAGTAAATCAGCCCTTAACTCTGGCATTTATAGCCACAAATGTTTTCCTACAGGCCATAATAGCCAGAACTCTACTTCCTGCTTTCAGCTCTCTAAGCTGTTAGCAGTCAGAAACCAATCAGTGACTTGAAGGGGGCCATATGGGACATAACTGTTAGTTAGTTTGCTTTTGAATCAGACCTGTATGCTCACAAACTAACTGAACAGTTATGTCCCACGTGACTAACTAAGGGGTTAGAGAGCTGAAATCAGGAAGTAGTGTTCTGACTATTATGTTAAACATCTGCTCACTCCATCCTTTATAGATGACATTTTTTCCTAACTAACTATATTGAAAACATCTTTTATTTTGCACAGTCTTGTCTGTTTTATCCAGTTTAATTTTTACACTAAACTGTTCCTTTAAAGCCCGCTGGCAACAATGTTCATTGCCAGTTCATTGGACCCATTCCCAGTGGTTATTCCAACGATGACAGGTGTTCCAGACTTGTTTTGGTATTGACCCTTACCTGCCTGACCTAGCCTCAACCTGCCAGCCCTGCCCTGTTGCCTGAACATTGGACCGGTACTAGGAACCCTTGCTGTGTTGAGCCTCAGACTTTCTCCCGGCCTCGCCTTGTTGTGCTTTAACTCAAGTGCCTACCTTCAGTTAACCCTTACATTTCTTGCCTTTCTGTCTAATAAATGTACTTTCTGATTTCCTGCCTGTTTCCCAGCCAGCCTCCTCCCAGGTCTCTGCTTCCAAACCCCAGGACCATTGGCCCCTGAGACTCCAATGTGGCCCCATTGGTTGTGGCAGTACGTAATGGCCATTATCAGGATTATTTCGCCCCTTATACTACATTAGTGCATCTTCTAAGCTAGTGATCCCCAACCAGTAGTTCAGGGGCAACATGTTGCTCACCACCCCCTTTGATGTTGCTCCCAGTGGCCTCAAAGTAGGTGCCTTTGTTCATTCTCTGGCTTGGAGACACCTTTTGGAAGCATAGAGATGCAGTTTTACTCCAAGCAGAGCCTTCTGCAGGCAAGAAGTCCACTTGGGGCTATTGAATAACCAATCACAGCCCTTACTTTGCATCATCTAAAGAAGATGAGTTGCTTGAGTTGCTCACCAAGACTTCTAAAATGTAAAAAAAAGGTTGAAGATCCCTGTTCTAAGCCAATAATCCAAAGCCAGTGGTTTATAAGAAACATTTTCGTGCTACCCATTTTGGACCAGATTTCCATGATAAAATATTTATGGTTCATCACATAAAAACTTATGGGTGAGATTCAATTTGAGAAGAAAAAGACTTTTCTCCTAATTCAGCTAAATTTCTTCCCTGTAGACTTCAATAGAGTTTATTGGATAAGTAAAGAGAGTTTTTGGAACCCCCTTGTCAATACTTGGAATGTACTGGGGCAAGAACCCCCCGAAGGAAGACCTGGTTCCGGCCAAGGTGAGTAATTGTATTACTGTTCATTGTTATTATCAACAATAAAATGTCTATGGAGAAGGTTCTTATTTATGATAAACAGAAGTGTAAATGCAAAATATAAATCCTTTTGGGTTTATAATGTCCTGTCCCAGTGTTCTGCTTGTTCTGGGCTCTGAGAAATAGGAAATTAGGATTTGACTATCGTTGATCCAATGGCCCCAAGTTCTCTCTGTGTAATGTGCAAATGATTCCAATATAACCGACCACAATCGTTTCTCCCATCCTGTAACCAAAGCAGGGAGCACATTGCTGTACCATAAAGATCCTTTGTTTGTGGCTGAAGCTATTTGGAAGTCAATGAAAGCCTTAGATTTGTGTCCCCACATGTATTTACATGGCCACAGGGATATTTACACTTTGCATCCGCCATTTCTTCCATAACATTTTTTTTGTTTTTTTTCCAAAAAAATATTTTTTCATCTGTGATGCAAAAGTTAAGCTAAAATATCAATTAAATCCATATTTATACCCACCAAGTCATGGGGTCGGAGTAATGAAATAGAGAAAGTACAGGGAAGAGCGACTAAGCTGATAAAGGGAATGGGCTCAGTTATGGGGAAAGGCTGGCCCAGTTGGGATTGGTTACACTGGGGGGGGGTCACTATATATAAATATATAAGGGGGGGGGCAGTAATGAAATAGAGAAAGTACAGGGAAGAGCGACTAAGCTGATAAAGGGAATGGGCTCAGTTATGGGGAAAGGCTGGCCCAGTTGGGATTGGTTACACTGGGGGGGCGCAGTTAAGGGGGGGGGTCACTATATATAAATATATAAGGGGGGGCAGTAATGAAATAGAGAAAGTACAGGGAAGAGCGACTAAGCTGATAAAGGGAATGGGCTCAGTTATGGGGAAAGGCTGGCCCAGTTGAGATTGGTTACACTGGGGGGGGGCAGTTAAGGGGGGGTCACTATATATAAATATATAAGGGGGCAGTAATGAAATAGAGAAAGTACAGGGAAGAGCGACTAAGCTGATAAAGGGAATGGGCTCAGTTATGGGGAAAGGCTGGCCCAGTTGGGATTGGTTACCCTGGGGAAGGGGCAGTTAAGGGGGGGGTCACTATATATAAATATATAAGGGGGGGCAGTAATGAAATAGAGAAAGTACAGGGAAGAGCGACTAAGCTGATAAAGGGAATGGGCTCAGTTATGGGGAAAGGCTGGCCCAGTTGGGATTGGTTACCCTGGGGAAGGGGCAGTTAAGGGGGGGTCACTATATATAAATATATAAGGGGGGGCAGTAATGAAATAGAGAAAGTACAGGGAAGAGCGACTAAGCTGATAAAGGGAATGGGCTCAGTTATGGGGAAAGGCTGGCCCAGTTGGGATTGGTTACACTGGGGAAGGGGCAGTTAAGGGGGGGTCACTATATATAAATATATAAGGGGGGGCAGTAATGAAATAGAGAAAGTACAGGGAAGAGCGACTAAGCTGATAAAGGGAATGGGCTCAGTTATGGGGAAAGGCTGGCCCCAGTTGGGATTGGTTACACTGGGGGGGGGGGCAGTTAAGGGGGGGGCACTATATATAAATATATAAGGGGGGCAGTAATGAAATAGAGAAAGTACAGGGAAGAGCGACTAAGCTGATAAAGGGAATGGGCTCAGTTATGGGGAAAGGCTGGCCCAGTTGGGATTGGTTACACTGGGGAAGGGGCAGTTAAGGGGGGGTCACTATATATAAATATATAAGGGGGGGCAGTAATGAAATAGAGAAAGTACAGGGAAGAGCGACTAAGCTGATAAAGGGAATGGGCTCAGTTATGGGGAAAGGCTGGCCCAGTTGGGATTGGTTACACTGGGGGGGGGGGCAGTTAAGGGGGGGTCACTATATATAAATATATAAGGGGGGGCAGTAATGAAATAGAGAAAGTACAGGGAAGAGCGACTAAGCTGATAAAGGGAATGGGCTCAGTTATGGGGAAAGGCTGGCCCAGTTGGGATTGGTTACCCTGGGGAAGGGGCAGTTAAGGGGGGTCACTATATATAAATATATAAGGGGGGGCAGTAATGAAATAGAGAAAGTACAGGGAAGAGCGACTAAGCTGATAAAGGGAATGGGCTCAGTTATGGGGAAAGGCTGGCCCAGTTGGGATTGGTTACCCTGGGGAAGGGGCAGTTAAGGGGGGGTATTAACGTTACTAATTCTAAACATTCATGTATTGAGATTTTCGGTGCTGCAGGTAAATGACCCACATTGGTTTCCCATTTGAGTAGAGCAGGATGTGATGCAAACGGAAAATCAAATTATCTGTTCCAAACAAATGTTCTATGTAATAACACAATATTACTGTGGGTAAGTGCAATCCGACCGTATAATAATGTGCAAATAAATGCTAATACTGGAACGTTCCATTGTTGCCCAGGGCTAGGGGAGGGCTAGGGGAGGGCTACGGGGAGGGCTTGGGAGGGCTAGGGGAGGGCTTGGGAGGGCTAGGGGAGGGCTACGGGAGGGCTTGGGAGGGCTAGGGGAGGGCTACGGGAGGGCTTGGGAGGGCTAGGGGAGGGCTTGGGAGGGCTAGGGGAGGGCTTGGGAGGGCTTGGGAGGGCTAGGGGAGGGCTATGGGAGGGCTAGGGGAGGGCTATGGGAGGGCTAGGGGAGGGCTACGGGAGGGCTAGGGGAGGGCTAGGGGAGGGCTCTGGGAACTATATGACCAGCTTTTACTGAATGGCTGGTAACCCATTGCCCAGGCCAGTGGATGATACAGACAATTCTGCCTGTGATTCTGGAAGGGCCCAAGTCCAACAGGAAAATGGTCCACTTATTACCTAGAACTTGTCCTGCAGTAGAGACACCACCGGTATCGTTGATATATTACTGATATACAGAGAATTATTTGGAAACTGGAACAAAATATACAGCATTATGAGACTTTATTGTAGGGTAGACTTGTATAGTAGAATATTGGCAGATAACAGAGCTATAACATAATTAATAACTGGATAAAACAATTGGCTAATGATAGATACAGGGGCTTGATTGGCTGCAAATCTACTCCAATCAGCAAAGCACTAACAGGGCTGCTCATCAATTCCTCCTTGGCCAGGGCGCATGGCGAGGTGGCATTACTCCCAGTCGGACAGAAACGAGCAACACAATAAATACACAAAGTCAGTTCTTTCCTAGAATAATGGGCTGAGGGAAGAAAAAAAGTCCTCCATTGTGTCCAAGGTTCTCCATGTAGGGTTGGGCAGAACATGTATGTAGGTAGATCCTGGGTTGGATGGAGGCTGAAGGGGGCATAATCAACTGGGCAATGGACATGAGTGGATCCAATGTTAATTGCAATGGCATTATCTCATTCAACTGGCACCCCAATACACTCAAGCTGTATTTCTGCCCAGGACATCAGAAGATTAAGTGACTTGTCCAGGGTCATTGGGAGTTGGCACAGGGTCTCTAGCATGAGATCCAACATCACAGGCTGAACACATAATCAACAGGTTGACACCTCCTCCCAAATCAGCCTGTCCTGCCCAACCTTCTCCCACCAATAGTACCATAGAGGACCACCCAACAATGATGGTGTAGGAACCAGCAGTGGAGCTGGACAGTAGTCTTGAGAGGGGCACCAAGAGAAGGGGGAATAAATAATCTATGTGGAGGGATATTCTGCAGCCCAAGGCATTAGAGCTATTCCACTGACTCCCCCTTAACTGTCTTCTTCTCCAACCCAGATGAGGGTTTGGAGGATCGAACTGCAAGCGTAGCGAAGGTTATTTGATGCTTCTCAGTTCAAATGGTAAAAATGAAGGACCTAGTGTTATAGTCAGAAGAAACTTTGGCCAAGCTTCTGCTGATCCAGGAGAATTCCATCACAGACTATTCATGACTGGCCGAGACCTCACTGACATCATACTATGCCCTCTTGCCCACTACTATATCTTGAAGGACACTGCAATATGAAGGCTATGGAATGAGATGAGTAGGGTGAAGGATAAGTAAGGAAACTCCAAGAGTCAGAAGTTGGGAAGCAGTTGGACTGCAAGTTACTGCAGATCCGGTGGGACCTTTCCATGATGCACACAAATGAACGTTTTGGTTCCATAATAAATAGCTAAACATGCCATTCTTAACTGGCGAGTGGAATAGATCAGCACAGCAGAATGGAGTGATGGGTAGAAGGCCATCCCAAGATAGAAATACAGCCAATTACCAACATTCTTCTTACCTGCCCCCAAAATAGTGACCACTAAATAAAGAAAAAAGAGGACAAGGAAAAAGGCCATGCTCTTTATCACCCTTATATGAGCTTCTAAGTGCGGCGTCTGGAACCCTGTTGCTCGGCTTCTCATCTGTTGGACGTGTATTCGCAGGGAATTGATCAGTAGTGAAACGGCGACACAGAATATGATGAACGGCAGAAGGGATCCCAAGCACAGAACCAATAATGGACTGGGAATGTTCTGGAGAAGGTTCACGGTTGTGTTGGTCTGTGAGGAGACATCTGTAGAATTGGCTGGATTCTCGGGGAATGTGAACCACACAAGTGCAAGAGTGAAAGCCAGAGAAGTCAGGAGATTGGCCAGAAGGAGCCATTGGACCAGCCAGCAGATCCTCCGCTTCAGATTGATGAACAGCCAGTTGTTGTAGTTGGAGATCTTCACACAGTGAATGACGCTGAGCACCGAGGCGAGCCACAGGCCGCTCCAGTTTAGAAAGGCACAGACGGAATAGACAACCTGATACGTGATGGTGACTACGACTTGCACGAATGAAAATACCGACCCCAAGGTATGGAACAGCTGCCACAGGAATCTATTGACGGCCAAGCACACCAGGACTACGTCGGTCATACGGAGACTTCGCTTCTTCCTCCATTCCAGCAGGTACGTCCCCACGATGAAGCCATTAATGGCCACCCCCAGCGCCAGTTGGCTAAACAACATCCCAGTCACAGCCAATTCCATTTGCTTTGTCTGAACTTCATGCAAACTGAGCCCCAAGCCGCCAAACCGGGATCTGACCAGCGGTCGTTGGGATGCGCAGAGTTTATTAGTGATGGAATCTGCTCCGAGTATTATATAGGGCGTATCCGGCGTACGTACCGCCAGTCAGGTACTTTGATTATGATGCAAATCCACATTTCACTTACTGGTTTGCATGCTGGATAAGTGGTCACGGGATTGGTAACCTGAAGTCTCACATTGGCTCCTCGTCCCTCTCAATAGTCCTTACTCTATGCTAGCTTCTTCTTCTCCCCAAGTCCAAGTTATCCACAGAAAGCTCCTCCTATCATAGGGATTCCCCTGTACTAAGCACAATTCAGCAGGAACAGCCCCCTAAGTTTGCTCATAGCCTGTACAGAGAGATACCATAAAACTATGGCACGTAGGGATTCCCCTGTACTAAGCACAATTCAGCAGGAACAGCCCCCTAAGTTTGCTCATAGCCTGTACAGAGATACCATAAAACTATGGCACATAGGGATTCCCCTGTACTAAGCACAATTCAGCAGGAACAGCCCCCTAAGTTTGCTCATAGCCTGTACAGAGAGATACCATAAAACTATAGCACATAAGGATTCCCCTGTACTAAGCACAATTCAGCAGGAACAGCCCCCTAAGTTTGCTCATAGCCTGTACAGAGAGATACCATAACACTATGGCACATAGGGATTCCCCTGTACTAAGCACAATTCAGCAGGAACAGCCCCCTAAGTTTGCTCATAGCCTGTACAGAGAGATACCATAAAACTATGGCACATAGGGATTCCCCTGTACTAAGCACAATTCAGCAGGAACAGCCCCCTAAGTTTGCCCATAGCCTGTACAGAGATATACCATAAAACTATGGCACATAGGGATTCCCCTGTACTAAGCACAATTCAGCAGGAACAGCCCCCTAAGTTTGCTCATAGCCTGTACAGAGAGATACCATAACATTATGGGGGCAATAACATCTACAGTGTACCCCTAATCCTGCTGCTCCTTATGGGCCTCACACAATATCAGTTTGTATGTTTGGGAGAAGCCTTTCCCTATGGCCCTGGGACTTGTACCTCAGTCAGGTTTTATTATGAGTGTTGGGGGGGAGTTGGAAGTGGCATTACTCTCAGTGGGACTGGCATTACCCTCAGTGGGACTGGCATTACCCTCAGTGGGACTGGCATTACTCTTAGTGGGACTGGCATTACCCTCAGTGGGACTGGCATTACCCTCAGTGGGATTGGCATTACCCTCAGTGGGACTGGCATTACCCTCAGTGGGACTGGCATTACTCTCAGTGGGACTGGCATTACCCTCAGTGGGACTGGCATTACCCTCAGTGGGATTGGCATTACCCTCAGTGGGACTGGCATTACCCTCAGTGGGACTGGCATTACCCTCAGTGGGACTGGCATTACTCTCAGTGGGACTGGCATTACTCTTAGTGGGACTGGCATTACCCTCAGTGGGACTGGCATTACCCTCAGTGGGATTGGCATTACCCTCAGTGGGATTGGCATTACCCTCAGTGGGACTGGCATTACCCTCAGTGGGACTGGCATTACCCTCAGTGGGACTGGCATTACTCTCAGTGGGACTGGCATTACTCTTAGTGGGACTGGCATTACCCTCAGTGGGACTGGCATTACCCTCAGTGGGACTGGCATTACCCTCAGTGGGACTGGCATTACTCTCAGTGGGACTGGCATTACCCTCAGTGGGATTGGCATTACCCTCAGTGGGACTGGCATTACCCTCAGTGGGACTGGCATTACTCTTAGTGGGACTGTCATTACCCTCAGTGGGACTGGCATTACCCTCAGTGGGACTGGCATTACCCTCAGTGGAACTGGCATTACTCTCAGTGGGACTGGCATTACCCTCAGTGGGACTGGCATTACTCTTAGTGGGACTGGCATTACCCTCAGTGGGACTGACATTACTCTCAGTGGGACTGGCATTACTCTCAGTGGGACTGGCATTACCCTCAGTCGGATTGGCATTACCCTCAGTGGGACTGGCATTACTCTTAGTGGGACTGGCATTACCCTCAGTGGGACTGACATTACTCTCAGTGGGACTGGCATTACCCTCAGTCGGATTGGCATTACCCTCAGTGGGACTGGCATTACCCTCAGTGGGACTGACATTACTCTCAGTGGGACTGGCATTACTCTCAGTCGGATTGGCATTACCCTCAGTCGGATTGGCATTACCCTCAGTGGGACTGACATTACTCTCAGTGGGATTGGCATTACCCTCAGTGGGACTGACATTACTCTCAGTGGGACTGGCATTACCCTCAGTGGGACTGGCATTACTCTTAGTGGGACTGGCATTACCCTCAGTGGGACTGGCATTACCCTCAGTGGGACTGGCATTACCCTCAGTGGGACTGGCATTACCCTCAGTGGGACTGGCATTACCCTCAGTGGAACTGGCATTACTCTCAGTGGGACTGGCATTACCCTCAGTGGGACTGGCATTACTCTTAGTGGGACTGGCATTACCCTCAGTGGGACTGACATTACTCTCAGTGGGACTGGCATTACTCTCAGTGGGACTGGCATTACCCTCAGTCGGATTGGCATTACCCTCAGTGGGACTGGCATTACTCTTAGTGGGACTGGCATTACCCTCAGTGGGACTGACATTACTCTCAGTGGGATTGGCATTACCCTCAGTGGGACTGACATTACTCTCAGTGGGACTGGCATTACCCTCAGTGGGACTGGCATTACTCTTAGTGGGACTGGCATTACCCTCAGTGGGACTGGCATTACCCTCAGTGGGACTGACATTACTCTCAGTGGGACTGGCATTACCCTCAGTGGGACTGGCATTACCCTCAGTGGGACTGGCATTACTCTCAGTGGGACTGGCATTACCCTCAGTGGGACTGGCATTACTCTCAGTGGGACTGGCATTACCCTCAGTGGGACTGGCATTACCCTCAGTGGGACTGACATTACCCTCAGTGGGACTGGCATTACTCTCAGTGGGACTGGCATTACTCTCAGTGGGACTGGCATTACTCTCAGTGGGACTGGCATTACTCTCAGTGGGACTGGCATTACTCTCAGTGGGACTGGCATTACTCTCAGTGGGACTGGCATTACCCTCAGTAGGACTGGCATTACCCTCAGTGGGACTGACATTACTCTCAGTGGGACTGGCATTACTCTTAGTGGGACTGGCATTACCCTCAGTGGGACTGGCATTACTCTCAGTGGGACTGGCATTACCCTCAGTGGGACTGGCATTACCCTCAGTGGGACTGGCATTACTCTCAGTGGGACTGATTATAATTCTTGCATACTAGGATAATTGCAAATATAGATCAAATTATAGTAGTACAAAAAAAGAAGGTAAAAAGAGAAGAAGGGAAACTGAGAGCAAGAATCTTGTATAGCACAGGGAAGTGGTTGGAAGAGCCATGGACTACCTATGGAGGAAAAAGAAGGGAAGCCATGTGTGGGACAGACAGAGGGAGATGAAGAAAAGAACGAAAAAGAGAAAGCTGAAAGAAAAAGGAAGCCTGAGGCTGGAGCTGGCTGGCACATATATGGTAAGTGGTAGACGTCTCATAGGGGTACAATTGTAATGTTAATATCAATTCACAATGCATTACGGGATTGTAGGTAGGATACCCAGGGTTGCCAGGTCATCACAAACTCCTGTTGTTTCTCTCGTAGCGAGGAGGTAATCTCCTCCATTATATATATGTCTTTTATAGCAGTGAGCCATTCTTCTATAGTAGGTGGGTTAATATCCCTCCAATGTCTCGGAATTAAAATCTTTGCTGCAAGCAGCATTGGTAATAAAAGACTGCGTTTAAAAATGTATTCAGGCATATCAGTACAGTGTAGGAGTACTAGTTGAGGGGTAAGTGTTATCTGGCAACCCAGGATATCTTGGCATGTTATTTGTACAGTATTCCAAAAGTGGGATAAAACTGGGCAGGTAAACCAAATATGGGATATAGATCCCTGGTCAGTGTGGCATCTCCAACATTTATCATTTGGTAATAAACCCATTTGGTAGAGTTGGGATGGGGTCCTATACCATTTTGAGAGGATCTTGTATGCGTTTTCCTGATATCTGTTACTAATGGAACATTTAGCTATAAGTCTGAAAATCTTTCTCCATTCTTCCTCCTGTAGGTCTAGTTGGAGCTCTTCGTTCCAGGCACGTGTGAAGTAGGGTAAGTTGGGATATTTTTTTGATAGTACCAATTTATAGAGCCGTGAAATCAAGTGATTGTTAGGTATTTTAGAGTCGCACAATTTTTCAAAGTCCGTGAGGGTTCTGTTTGCTTGTTGTAGGTTAGGGTTCTTGTATAGGTAGTGTTTTATTTGGGTATGTCTCCAATGGTCTCTGTTGCTCCATAATGATGTGTTAACTTTTATCATGGAAGATTGGCCTGGGGGGTCCAGCACATGATGCAATTGTAGGTTTTGTAATCCAAAGGCAGATGGGAGTCAGGTATTTATTATGTATGGGAGTGCAGGGCCGCCATCAGAGGGGGTTAAACTGTGCTGGGCCCTGTGACAGTTCTTCTGTATGGGGGCCCGGTCACAACAGTTACACATTACGCCAAAACTTCCGCAATTTACGTAGCTTCCCCCAGTGAATGAAAGAACTTGAGGTAAATCCCACTGTCCCAATGAACTGACTTAGTAGCACGTTAATCACTTTTATCTACTAGTACTGACTGGTTATTGGGCCCCACAGTATATCATTGGGCCCCACAGTAATATCATTGGGCCCCACAGTATATCATTGGGCCCCACAGTATATCATTGGGCCCCACAGCAATATCATTGGGCCCCACAGTAATATCATTGGGCCCCACAGCAATATCATTGGGCCCCACAGCAATATCATTGGGCCCCACAGTAATATCATTGGGCCCCACAGTAATATCATTGGGCCCCTGAACTTATGGAGTTTATAGAATTGCCATATGAAGCAATGACAGCGCAGGGGCAGGAGGGGGGAGATGGGTTAAAGTTACAGCCACTGACCCCCAATAAACTAAATGACTTATTATCACTTTAATCAATGGAACTGTTTATATAACGGGTTCTTGTCACACAGGGTTGTGCCTGAGACAGGACCCAGGGCGCCCCGGCGGCACCGCCCCACACACACACATTCACCGCAAGATTGATTGGGCGCCCTGGTCATGTGACACGGCAGCCGTGAACGCGCTTTTTCTGTTCCCGCAGGTGGAATGGGCGGGAGCGAGCGGGGTTGCCAGGCTGACGCTGATTGGTCGGAGGCCGAGGAGGCTGTCGGGAAGTCCTTCCGAACTGAGTGGCGGCAAATCTGTGAGAAGGCGCCCGATACACACACTCGGCTCTCTCCCAGGCGCCATGGCGGCCCTCACTCCCCGCAAGAGAAAACGCAGCTCTGTCAGCTCGGACGGGTAAGTGTGGGACACGTCTGGTCGCCAGTACCCTTACCGTATTGGCTCTGCGGCACTACAGCTCCTCAGCTCTCTTTTGGGCTGCAAAGAGCTAACGGGGAGGCATGGCGGCACAGCGAGCAGTGCAGGCTGCAGCAATTGCTGTTATAGGGGCCCCAGTGGCGGGAGTTGCAGTTTAGCGCTTAGTGCCGGGCAGTCATGTAACAGTGCAGTTCTGCTGGAGCGGCCAGAGGGGGCGCTAGGGAGACAGGCGGGTTATACAAGCAGCTGATTGGCTGGATAGATATATAGATATTACACACAGATACAGTTACCCCTGTGCCAACCTGTGAGACCCTTTCATTGCACTGAGACCAGGGAGACTGGCTGGCCAATGAGAGAGCAGTTGGTAAGGGCATCCCTCTCTATAGTTACCAGCTAATGGGGGTGTGTCTGTATGAGACAGTGGCTCCCATTGGCTGGCACGATTCAGACCCCATGAGAGACTCCTGTACCCGCTGGTTGGCTGTGCGCATCACTACTGATAGGGGAAAGCCCAGTGCATGCTGGGAGGGTGGCCCTAGGGGGTGCCATAGGTGCCCCTGTAGCTGATTGGGGAATTGCTTGCATGGGAAATAAAGGGGGTGTAACCGCCCTGGGCCCATGGGGGGGCTCTTGGGCAACAGCTCTGTTTATTGGCTTTGCCCCTTTAAGGTTCAGGGTATGGGGGTATCTCCATGGGGGGGTCAGGCCATAGTCACAGATCTGACCCGGTCACTCCAGCCGCATTGTCAGGGACAGCGCACATACAGAGGCAATAGTGTTGGATTATTGCAGTTGGTCTTTTTTTCTTTTTTATCTGTGGTTTTTGAGCTGCTTTTATTCAGTCTGCCTGGCCTGACATGCCCCATGCTAGCAGCTAGTCGGGGTCACTATCCTGGCACCCACAAAGCAAATTCTCCGGGTTTCTGTCTGGCCTCCATCGCACTGCCGGTTGCTAGGGTGAATGGGACCCAGGCAACCAGCTAAACGTTTCACTTTCAAGCTGGAGAGAAGGAGATAACTTAATCCAGAGTGTAAAAAAAAAAAAAAAAGACCAACTGCAAGTTTGTTTTAGAGTGACCTGTCCCATTAAGGACTTGCCCTTACATGTGGTGCCATAACCAGTAGCCTATCGGCAGGGTCCCAGGAGCAGCTTTAGCCACTTACTTGTTAGACTTCAGCTATAACTGTCAGATCTGGCCCCTCCCTGTATATAGTGTCCCATAGGGCCACGCTCTTATGTCTAAATCCCAGCAGGGGGCGACATTTTTCTCTGCAACCTGAAATAACTCCCCATTGGATATGTCTCCCAATCTCCCCCTATGATTTCTGCTAAGGATTTGGGGAAGGAACTCTCTTAAACCCTAAAACTCCATGTTTGTTACTGGGCCCCGCCCACTGACCAACTGTATGGGCCCAGACTTCCTGTCTCTCCTGCAGCAGGGCATTGTGGGATATAAGGGGGCTGTGATGCTCAGACTGCAGTTGGTGACAGGTGAGCAGGGAAGGAAGGGGCAGTATGTATGTGGGGGGCGGGGGTAGCCCTCTAGGATCTGGCCCAGAAACATGAGGGGGGGGGGTGACACATGGCCACAGAAACTTCTAGAACTGGGTTGGCAGACATTTTTTTTTGTTTATAAATGTGAATTTTGCCCAAATATTGGTTGCATATAACCTATGAGGGGGGATAGGCTGGGGCACAGCTGGGGGGGGGGTCACTGGTCACTCATTCCTTAGTACTATGGGCTTCTCTGGGCTGAATCCTGCCAGGAATGGCCCCCGTACCAGCACTGCCTGTGGGATCCCATTCTTTAGCCCTGTGACCAGTGCTGGGGGGATAGGCTGGGGCACAGCTGGGGGGGGGGGGTCACTGGCCACTCATTCCTTAGTACTATGGGCTTCTCTGGGCTGAATCCTGCCAGGAATGGCCCCCGTACCAGCACTGCCTGTGGGATCCCATTCTTTAGCCCTGTGACCAGTGCTGGGGGGCACTTAATCAGTTCAAGTTCCCCTTGTGTATCTCCCCCCCCCCCCAGCTCATAGGAAATCAATGGTCGATCTGTTTATTTAGGGCAACATACCTGTATATACGTTCCCCTCAGGCTTTTAGATTTATGTAGCGGAGCGAATAGACTCTCAGCCTAACTGCCCCACCCGGGCTGAGCCCCTTACCATTGCCCCCCCCCCCCAGCTCATATAGAAATCATTGGTCAGTCCATTTACCTTTAGCTCCAAGAATATCTAGGGCAATAAATACATGTGCCCCTCACATGTATATGGGGGAGCAAATGGCCTCCCTAACTCTCAGCCTAACTGCCCCAACCCACCCTCCCAGAGGGGCCCTGTGCCCACACCTTGGGAACCCCTGTGCCGTTAGGTGCAATGTACTGATCCAGATTGCACGGGCCGCACTGCCCCAAGCATTCAGTGACGGGGTGGGAGGGGCCTGGGGTGCCCAAGTGACACCACGCTGGGACTGTTACTTCTCCCAGTGTAGCATAGAGGCAGAAAAAAAATCTTTTTGGTGTAATTGCCCCAATATAGTGTGTTTCTCTCATTTCCTGCTCTGGGCTTGGTAGCGCTCTAATGATGGGACACGCACCTGCTAATATTGTGCCTGTTGTGCCCCCTGCTGGTGCTTTAGGCTGTCACACTTTGTGTTCTGAACTGCTATCCTCCTTTACCAAAGTATGGGGGCAGATTGTTTATACAGGACCCAAAAGATAAACTGGACTGAACTCCTTATGCATAGTCCGTGTGTACAGCAGCCCCATTTTTTTTTATTTGGGTTTTTTTCATACAAATTTGCACCAGCAGAAGGAGCTCTAGAACCCCAACTCCAGTTTCTGGGGGACAGTAAATACCCCCATGGTGCCCCCCAGTGGGCAGATTATCACACACAATGTTTGCTGGTTACTAAGTGACTATTTCCTATCTCTCCAGGCGCCAGGCTTTCTATGGGACGCCAGTGAAGAAGCTGATTGTTGAGTACGACGACTGCCCGTCGCCCCTGACAACACGGAACTCCAGTCGGCGTAATATAAGGAAGAGCCCCCCTGTGACCACATACACAAACATGGCCGACCCTACAGAGAAGGAGAACGTGGGGGCTTCTCCATTAAAGTCCAACGCCGCCCGGAAGCTGGTGGTCTCGCCCATACAAACTGCGCCAGCGCCAAAAGCTGCATACGGAAACTCTCCCCTTACCGCTTCACCGCGGGCTGCGTCCCCATTCAAGTCTTCCGTTTCTACGCGCTCCTTCTACAAGCGCGACAAGATGTACGTCACCCCTCTGGACAGGAAGCTGATCAATGAGAGTAAATCCTCCTTATCAAGCGGCAACGAAAGCTCCGTATCGTCACCTACCAGCCCAGTGGCCACAATTGCCCCCAGGGCTAAACGGAACAAGAAGCAGCCTGGCAAGCGCAAGTCGGGCCCTAAAGGCAAGAAGACCCCACCGGGCAGTGGGAAGAAGGCAATTAATGTGCCAGCCCGTAAGCCCACCCCATCTCCCCGCAGTGACAAGGGGGCAGGGGTAAATACCCTTCCTTCTAAGTCCACCCCATCTCCCTGCAGTGACAAGGGGGCAGGGGTAAATACTCTTCCTTCTAAGCCCACCCCATCTCCCCGCAGTGACAAGGGGGCAGGGGTAAATACCCTTCCTTCTAAGTCCACCCCATCTCCCTGCAGTGACAAGGGGGCAGGGGTAAATACTCTTCCTTCTAAGCCCACCCCATCTCCCCGCAGTGACAAGGGGGCAGGGGTAAATACCCTTCCTTCTAAGCCCACCCCATCTCCCCGCAGTGACAAGGGGGCAGGGGTAAATACCCTTCCTTCTAAGCCCACCCCATCTCCCCGCAGTGACAAGGGGGCAGGGGTAAATACCCTTCCTTCTAAGCCCACCCCAGAAGTAGAGGAAAGCGCCGGTGTCCCCAGCATGAAGACCACCTTTCTGGGGCTCAAGATGAAGCCGAGACCAAAACTCACGGTCGGAGCAGCATTTTTTGCAACGGGCAAGAGACCCCACTCTGCTCCCAAGAGACCGTCCCCCAATATCAAGTTTCCCCCATTGGCAAAGCCGCCGAAGCAGAGCACTGTACCCATCACCAAAGCATTACCGCCGCACAGTGCTCTTAAAGGGGTTGTTTGTGTGGCTGAAGGGCAGAAGCAGGGGCAAGAAGGGAGGAAGGCGTGCAACGTACCCTCTGAATCTGTGGCCAAAAAGCCTGAAAGCAACAAGGAAGTCAAACTGACGAAGGACCATGCTGGCCAAGAGAGCCTACCTACCTCTCCAGCACAAGCAGGGACTGGCATGCAGGTAGGTTATACCCCAGTAGTACCACCCACGCTCTGTAGTGATGTGTGGGCCGGCCCAATACCCACGACCTCTGCACAACATTTTCAGGTCATGGGCGGGTTTGGGTCGAGCTCTTCTGCTTGCCCTCCCCACCCGCCACTTTACACTGCCGGCTTCCCAGCTCCGCCTCTCATTTATAGATGCACCCTATCCCTTTTGTGATGTCAGCGGTGGGTGGGTCTAAAAATAGAGGGGGCTAGTTAGGGTTCGGGCTGGAGCGGGTGGGTTAGGGTACCCCTTAGAGTACACTAGTAGCACAACACATGGGCCTTTTTATTTAAAGGGATGGCATCGCCTTGCTGTTCCATTTATAACCATGGTACATCATGGCGAATGGATACAGTGCATTTGGGTCAGAACTGTACAAGGCTGGGGGGGTACATGGTGTGTCTAATTGCAGTTTCTTTGTATGGGCAGCGAGCGGCGCCGGACTCTCCTGTGATAGACGAGGGTGAGGACAGCTCTGTACCAAAACCGTCCAATAAGAAAGGTAACATATTGCGTTGTTTGTGCCTCCAACTGATCTATGTAAATATAGGGTGGGGGTAAAATCTTAATGTTCATTTATATGGGCAGGAATGCTTTAGTCACTCCCCCCCAGTGAATCAACCATGTGACCAGTACGATCCGGCCAATCAAGTTGGCTCATATGGACTTGCTGTAAATGTTTTCTTCTTTTTATTTTTAGGTCCAACTGTCTTTCCAATCTTCAGTACCCCTGCGGGCAATAAGAGGTCAGTATCCATGTATCTGCCCTATGTACTCACTGCCTTCCTGCTGGGGTACACAACTGCCCCAACTGACTGCCAGCCCCCACTCTGTATCGGGAATACCCGGCCTCCAGCTGTTGCGGAACTACTGCTCCCACAATATGCAGTGGGAGGGCTAGAAAGTGACTGAAGCCTCTGATTGGGCCATGGGCTAATGGGAAGGTGCTGATAGGTTAATGAGATATCCTGTTGGATTGCTCCTAATTGGACAGGAAACTTTAATCTAATGGGGGTACCTGACTAGGGACACCCAGGATGCCTTACAGCCCCCCCTATATACTAAATAGAACTTATCTGATAGGACAGAAATACCCTTTATTGTGGGATGAATGTCCTTATGGACCTGGGGAAATACAAAGCTTTGTTTCTTGCTGTTCTCTATCCAGACCTTTGGACCTGAGAGGAGACCTGGCCTCCCCTGTGTTCTCCAGCACCCCGACTAATGCCCCCGCTGCCCTCAGGTTCCCCAAACAGGGCAAGAAGAAGAGAGAAGGAAGGAAGGTGGCAGAGGACCAGCTCGTCATTGTAAGTTCCTCCCCCTGTATTCTGGGTCTTGTGGGACGTTCTGTTAACTCTTCAGCAGTCTGGTTCCTATGGGTTACTGGGCTGGGCCAAACAGAACCAGCTACATATAACCCACTGAATCCATTATGGGTAATGAAATATTAGCGTGTCGTGCATCATTTCTATATCAGATGGGAGTGGTGCCCCCTAGTGGCCTGGGACATATGCCATACATGGGGCTCATTTATAAACTCAGGGCAATATGGGTAATAACCCATAGCAACCAATCAGATGATTGCTTTCAGTGTTAAACCTACAGCTGGTTGGAAAAAGATAATCACTGGTTGCTATGGGTTACTGCCCAGATTCAAATTTGCCCTTTGTTTATAAATGAGCCTCAATCTGGAAACAGCTGCAACTATTCTTGATTATACTGACTACATCCCCACTAATTAGCATTATTGCCCCCCCCCCCCCCCCAGGATGCAGGACAGAAGCACTTTGGGCCAATAGCGTGCAACACGTGTGGGATGGTCTACGCTGCGGCCAATCTGGAGGATGAAGCTCAGCACGTCCAGTATCACCAGAGGCTTCTAGAGGGAATCCGATATGTGGTAAGTGTGTCTGCCTTCCGTGGTACCAGCGCTACTGCCCCTCTGTCTGCCGGGGGGGTAAGATGGGAGCCTGAGCAGTATGTGGGGTCAGCGATCTATGTATTCACTGCTGTAACTCCCAAATATGTCTGACCCTTGTGGGAGTCGGGATGATGTGATTGGGGAGGGGGCAAGAGGGCCTTGGTGTTTAAAAGGGGTTTAGTTCCCCTTTAAAATTTAAATAAAGCCACAATGTAACCTGATCTGGCAGATCCTGGTCTCCCTTATTTACAGCAGGTTACAGCCAGGGCACCCATCCCCCAAACAAGACAAATCCTGCCCTTTAAGAGGGTACCCGTGCCTTTAACTGTATTCATTCCAGTAACTGAAGGATAAAACCTGGAAGGGTCTCAGTGTTGGTTTATACAGGGTAAGAAATATAATGGAACCCTGGTACCCGAGCAGCACAGCCATGAGTGCAAGGGGGTCGGTAAATAGTCATCTGGGGCAGCCAGAGCCCTCGGGGCTGATCAGTGAGGGGGTTCAATGGAGACCGGTCACTAGAGACTGATATGAGTTTGTTCTGTTCCAGGGCTGGAAGAAAGAGCGAGTTATTACCGAATTCTGGGATGGAAAAATCATCATGGTTTCACCGGACGACCCTAAATACGCCCTGAAAAAGGTGGGACCTCCTAGTGGTTTCTGGGGCACCCTGTAGGGCAAGTGTGCGGCTCAGGGGCAGACCCCGTCGCTGTTGCCCACAGAAACGCCATTCCCTTTGGCCAACCGTACGATTTAAAGTCTGTAGAATCTGACTGGGGGGGTGGGGCAAGTTTTATTTTTGTGTAATAGCCCCCACCCTGGGTACTGAGCTCACTTTCTCTCTGTCCGTGATATCACCGCCACTTTAAGTGCCAGTCACATCAGGGGTTTTATGACCATACGCCAGGAGAGTACTGAAGGTAATCAGGGGTTAGAAGATGGGTATGTGATTGGCAGCACTGAGCACTAACACCCCATCATATGAAAGGTGTATCCCTTTAATTGTAGCTCCTAGTAATTAGTCTTGAGTGCCCAAAGCTTCAGTTCCATGAAATGCCCCCGAGACTTGGGTGGGTTTAGTGCTCTGTATATTATATACATTATGTGACTGTAACATCCTGTTAGGGTCCGTATCCCCTTTACGTAAATACTCATGTCTGCGCGCCTCGCTATATGTTCCCCTGCGGTTTCTTTTAAAGGCAGAGGAAGTTCGGGAGCTGGTGGATTCGGAGCTGGGATTTCAGCAGGTCTCCCTACGGTGCCCAAGCCAGACCAGAACCTACATGTTTGTGTCCAATGAGAAGAAGATTGTTGGCTGTTTGATTGCAGAGCCAATCAGAGAGGTGCGTCTCTCGGTACTACGGGGCCTGACCTATCATCATAGCTGTTTTGGGGCAAATTAAAGGGGTTGTTTACACAAACAATGATGTAGAGCAGTGGTTGTCAACCTGTGGGTCACGACCCCTTTGGGGGTTCAACGACCCTTTCACAGGGGTCACCTAAGACCATGGGAAAACACATTTCTGATGGTCTTCGGAATAATTTTATGGTTGGGGGTCACCAAAACATGAGGAACTGTATTAAAGGGTCACGGCATTAGGAAGGTTGAGATCCACTGATGTAGAGAGTGCTATTCTGAGACAATTTGCAGTTGGTCTTTATTTTTTCTCATTTGCAGATTATTTTAGCTTTTTGTTCAGCTGCTCTCCAGTGTGGAATTTTAGCAGCTATCTGGTTGCTAGTGACCAGTTTAACATAGCAACCAGGCAGTTGAAAGAGAGACAGGTCTTTGAATAGAGGAGGTTAGTGATGTGCGGGTTGAGCTTTTCTCCGCCCACTGCTGTCACAAAAGGGGCGGGGCGTGCATATAAATTAGAGAGACGGAACTTGGAAGCCGGCAGTGTAAGGTCGCAGGCGGGGAGGGCAAGCGGAGGAACTCGACCCGAACCCGGCCGGAACCAACCCGACCCACAGGTATCGGGCCGGCCCGCACATCGCTAAAGTACAGCTTAGATAGAAGGATAAGTAATAAACAAAAAAAGTAACAACATTTTTTTGACTGCCGGGGTCAGTGACCCCCATTTGAAGAGAAAGGCAAATCATTGAAAAACAATAGAAAATAAGACCAATTGAAAAGTTCCTAAGAAAAGGCTTTTCTATAACATACTAAAGTTGGACCCACCCCTTTAAGTATTACAATTGTTGGTGTTACTGTTCCTTTAATATGCAACCTAATCCCATGTCTGTGCTGCATCTCTCTTAGGCATACAGAGTCCTCGCAGAACCCCCATCTCCTCACTCGGTACATCGGGAACCTCTAGAACGCCATCGAGCTTGGAGGTGCTCAACCGAACCGGAACCTGCTATATGTGGTATCAGCAGGATTTGGGTGTTTGCCCTGATGCGCAGAAAGGCCATCGCCAGCCGATTGGTGGATTCAGTCAGGTGAGTCATTTCCTCTTTGTGGTTCAATATAGAAGGCTCTGATTTGTCAGTAAATCAAAGCAAAGATAAATCGGTGCATTAGTGATATTGCATTGCGCATTACGGTTAAAGTGAAGGTTCGGTGGAGCCGAGGGGCTCGGACCGAGCTATGAAAGCGGATTTGCCAGACGTTTCTTGCTTTGGGACACGTAGTAAAACTCTTCCCTCCTTTTCGCTTTTGCAGAAGTTCCTTTATGTACGGCTCGGTCCTTACCACGGAAGAAATCGCCTTCTCCGACCCAACCCCCGACGGCAAGCTGTTTGCTAGCACCTACTGCAAGGTGCCGGATTTCCTGGTCTATAATTTTGTCAGTTAGAAAGGAGGGAGCTGCCATGTGTGTCGTTCCGTTGCACTTTCCCCTCTTTAACCAGCCCCTGCGCCATAGCTATGGGCCGTAACCCTGCCTTTAATGCGGCACGGGAGCCGCTCAGTTTGAGTTTTAATGTTAACTGCAATAAATGCAAGTTTTTGGTTTTAGTTAGCAACAAAGTATTCCTTAATATAAAAGCCCCGGTGTTGCCATGGTAACAAACCATAACCAATAAGGATGGAAATGTTTAGGGTTCCATGTTGCAGCTGCCCAATGGCAGGGGTTCTATTTATATTTGTGCAAATCTGTATGTTCCGTTGTAAATACTTCATTGTGATTCGTTCGTTCAAGTTGTATTTGTTGTATCTCTGTTTTCATTTCCAGAATGAGGCTCATTATTCACTTTGAGCCGTAATGTTCCAGCCCAGGAAGTCCCTAAATCTGCTTTTAATGTGTAACAACATAGCGGTGTCTTCCATCATTCTCTCAGGTTTCATATTAGGCCAGTTGTGTTATATATCCCGGAGTTATTTCATTTGTGAGAACAATCTGCGAATCCAGTTTTAGCCGCCATCTTGTAACATGTACAAGTTACTTCCAACAACCTACGCATTGGCTATAGACCCACTGGCTGGCTATAGACCCACTGGCTGGCTATAGACCCACTGGCTGGCTATAGACCCACTGGCTGGCTATAGACCCACTGGCTGGCTATAGACCCACTGGCTGGCTATAGACCCACTGGCTGGCTATAGACCCACTGGCTGGCTATAGACCCACTGGCTGGCTATAGACCCACTGGCTGGCTATAGACCCACTGGCTGGCTATAGACCCACTGGCTGGCTATAGACCCACACATATGTAACACTAGGCTGCTTTTCATGTCACAAAGGGGCTGTTCCATCTCCAAAGTTGTTGTAAGCTCTGGGTGTGGCCTTCACAAACACGCCTGTCACATGACTTGTGTAGGTAAAATGGCCGAGGCCTGGGCGTTTCAGCAGCTTGTAGCCAAAGGCTTTTCAGTAAGATGAGAGGGCGTATATGTGCACCTTGGGGTCCGGGGAAGATTCGAGGTTCTTCCATTTCATGGAAGAAGCGCTGTTATATGAACACCCCCCCCCCCCCCCCCGTACTGTTCTATGGTATCTGAGAAGCGCTGGTTATAGTTAAACATTCTAAGCAATAAATGTTTGAAAGCTGCTTGTGTGATTCTTCAGAAATGATTGTGTGGCTTCCCGCTTTAGTCTGGGGGGCGCTGGGCTGATGTACGTCCTGCTTCGGGAGGCGCTACAGTGATGTTCTTCTATGGTGATGGCACACTGGGAGATTTGTCACCTGCGGTTAAATCTTGGCTACTGTGGCCGATATGCGCAGGAATACAAACTTGTGCGTATGCCTTCCCACTGGCGATTCTCTTTATTGCCAGTTGGGAAACAATTCAGGGAGATTTGTTGCCTGGGGTAGGTGGGATTTAACAATGGGTGACAAATCTTCCCTCCTTGTACCATTACCCTTAAAGGAGAAGGAAAGGCTAATAAAGAGTTAATCCCAAGCTGCAGGCATACCTTCTCTCAATAGTGCCCTTAAGTCTCCCCATATTTCTCCCGTTCAGATGAAGCCAAAACAGGAAGAAAACATGCTGAGCTGTGTAAAGAAAGTTCCCATAAGGCCTCACTCCTGCACCAAGACCAGTGTACATGCTCAGTTAGTAAGACTATGAGTCAGCTTCCTGCTGATTGGCTCAGATCCACATTCCTAAGGGGGGCGGGAGAGGAGAGAGCTGCGTGTCTCTGGCAGAGGAATTACAGACACAACAAATCTTTTGATAGATGACTTGGTGCAGTATTTCTGTGAGAGCTTATGGCTGTATTTACATAGACCTTTCTGATAAAGCTACTGAGTTTGTACCTTTCCTTCTCCTTTAAAGTATCTTTCCATGGTTTAGCCTTTTGGTGGGTCTAAGGCAGGGAACCCCAACCTTTTTGTTTACCCATAAGCCATTTTCAGATGTAAAAAGTGTTGGGGAGCCACACAAGCATGAAAAGTTCTTTAGGGATGCCCAATAAGGGCTGTGATTGGCTCTGGGCTTCTGAAACTTGCCTCAAAGCCAGAAATGTAAAAATGGGCACCTATTTTGAGGCCACAGGGAGCAACATCCAAAGGGTTGAGCCACTGGTTGGGGATCACTGGTCTAAGGCAAGTGGTTCCCACCCTGGGGTTGCCCTTGGAGATGTTAATAGAAGATAGATACAAACCTCCAGCTTGATTGGTTACTTAAAGGGGCCACTCTATGTGCTTCATCTCATGGAAGACCATGATAAGAGAGATCAGGAGGGAATACTGGAGACAAACCCAGTCTGATACCATACTTTTTTTTGGAGATTTTAGCCAAACTCTATCCAAACTCACATTCTGCGATGCTTTCCCATATGGGGGTTTGAATGCGCTGACTCACTCATGTTAGGCCCAAATATAGGGTAATAACGCAAGAACACCACCTAGATTCTGTTCTTCAGATAAGATTTCATTTTTCATCGATGAGGAAACAATGTACAAATGAAATATTGTACATAAAACTTCCAAGTTGTTTACATTCTATCGTGCCTTTTTATACCCTTCAGTGGGGATTTCCAAAAGCCCCCACTGCCCCCATATCTTGTCCAATCAGAGTCCAGTATTCCTCTGTTATCTGTCCATCATTCCTGAAGCTTCTCCTGACCCTTGACCACTTGCGATAACAGAATTTCTGGACTTTCCAAAACATCATGTGACATCTGGGGTCCTTCGATAGCGTGGGGTGACGATGTATGATTCAGCATATTATTCCTTATCTCAAAACAACTTATATTAACCCTTTAAGTGCCAGCCGAATTCGTCATTTCAGTTCCCCCCAGTGCCAGACGTTTTTTGAACATTCTGTGCTCTCTCAATGTAGGGGCTTTTACTGGGGACAGGGTTAAGTTTAGGTAGGCAAACTATATATTGTTTTTTTCAGGAGAACCTGAGCTTTCCAAATCTACCTGAGTTTTTGTGTATTTCCACTTCTGGAACAAAAAAAGAAAAAATGCTATTTTTCATGATATAAGGATTTCTACCAGAAACACATTTTATTTTATGGACAAAAATTCAACTGATTTGGAAAGCCTCATGTCTCCCGAACGTGCCAATACCTGATATGTATAGTTTTATTGAGATTTCTGACTTCTATAGATCAAAAACTCCCAGCAGTAAATTACTAAATTTTCAAAGCATAAGGGCTCTGGTACACGGGGAGATTAGTCGCCCGCGGCAAAACTCCCTGCTCGCGGGCGACTAATCTCCCCGAGTTGCCTTCCCTCTGCCATCCCACCGGCGAACATGTAAGTCGCCGGCGGGATGGCAGACGCAGCGAGGCGATTTCGGGAAATCGCCGAAAAAGCCTCGCGAGTCTTTTTCGGCGATTTGCGCGAAATCGCGCCGCCGCGTCTGCCATCCCGCCGGCGACTTACATGTTCGCCGGTGGGATGGCAGAGGGAAGGCAACTCGGGGAGATTAGTCGCCCGCGAGCAGGGAGTTTTGCCGCGGGCGACTAATCTCCCCGTGTACCAGAGCCCTTACTGCAGAATACGGCACACTTTAGATTCCAAAGCCAAAAATCCTGGAACATTAGGTTTACCCCAGGAAACCATACATTTTTCAAAACTACACATTCTGACGAATCCGAAATGGGTAACTATGTCTTCCAACTCCTAAGTACCAAACGGCAATGCTTTACTGAATTTAGCATTTTCTAAAAAAAATTATGAAAATTCTAAAAAAATCACCTCAAATCTTCCACTTTCAAGCACCTTATCTCCCACCTAACATTAGGTACCAAGAAAACACACCCTAAATATGAAAGCCAAGGGTCCACTGAACAGTTTGATGCCCATTGTGCATAGGATCCCCGATGTATCTGGAATTTAGAGACCCCAAAAGGAAGTTAGTACATACAAATTGCCCAGGAGGTCTCTTTAGCTACTGAAAATTCAACACATTTACTGCATTTTCTATGGGGTAAAAACACAAAAAAATACATTGACCCCCCAAAATCATATATTTTTGGAAAGTACACATTCGGACGAATTCAAAATTGGTACCCATGTCTTTCTACTCCAAACTACTGAGTCGCAATTCTTTCCCAAGATTGCCAGCTTTGATGAAATACCTAAAAATCACATCAAATCTTCCACTTTCAAGCACCTTATCTCCCACATAACATTAGGTACCAAGAAAACACACCCTAAATATGAAAGCCAAGGATCCGCTGAACAGTTTGATGCCCATTGTGCATAGGATCAGCACTGTATCTGGCATTTAGAGACCCCATAAGGACGTCAGTGCATAGAGATTGCCCCAGAGGTCTCTTTAGCTACTGAAAATTCAACATGTTTACTGCATTTTCTGTGGGGTAAAAACACACAAAAATACATTGACCCCCCAAAACCATATATTTTTGGAAAGTACACATTCGGGCGAATTCAAAATTGGTACCCATGTCTTTCTACTCCAAACTACAGAGTTGCAATGCTTTCCCAAAATTGCTAGTTTTGGTGAAATACCTGAAAATCACATCAAATCTTCCACTTTCAAGCACCTTATCTCCCACATAACATTAGGTACCAAGAAAACACACCCTAAATATGAAAGCCAAGGGTCCGCTGAACAGTTTGATGCCCATTGTGCATAGGAACACCGATGTATCTGGCATTTAGAGACCCCAAAAGGAAGTTAGTGCATACAAAGTGTATACACTGCAATATAAGCTACCGGCATGTGCATTATGCAGCATAAGACCCCCTAACAGTAAGGAAACCCTAGAAAACTATACATTTTCCGAAAGTACACAATCTGACAAAACAAAAATGGGTAAATACATCTTTCTACTGCAAACTACCAAATTACAAAGCTATGCTAAACAGAACGGTTTTTTTGACATTTCTGAAAATTGTCACAAAGCTTGCATGTTACCCCATTATGTACCCCCACATTTTGTACCGTATCAACATGAAACATTCTAAATATGAACACCAGGGGTCTACTGAACAGTTTGATGCCCTATATGCATAGATTTACCAAACTATGTGGGGTACAGGGGCACCCAAGTAAAAATAGTGCATATGAATTTTCACATAAGATGCTTCGGCTCATGCAGTTTTTGCACCCGGTATGTGTATTATGCGGCATAAGACCCCCTAACAGTACGGAGACCCAAGAAAACCATATATTTTCCGAAAGTACACATTCTGACAAAACAAAAATGGGTAAATACATCTTTCTACTGCAAACTACTGAGTCGCAATTCTTTCCCAAGATTGCCAGCTTTGATGAAATACCTAAAAATCACATCAAATCTTCCACTTTCAAGCACCTTATCTCCCACATAACATTAGGTACCAAGAAAACACACCCTAAATATGAAAGCCAAGGATCCGCTGAACAGTTTGATGCCCATTGTGCATAGGATCAGCACTGTATCTGGCATTTAGAGACCCCATAAGGACGTCAGTGCATAGAGATTGCCCCAGAGGTCTCTTTAGCTACTGAAAATTCAACATGTTTACTGCATTTTCTGTGGGGTAAAAACACACAAAAATACATTGACCCCCCAAAACCATATATTTTTGGAAAGTACACATTCGGGCGAATTCAAAATTGGTACCCATGTCTTTCTACTCCAAACTACAGAGTTGCAATGCTTTCCCAAAATTGCTAGTTTTGGTGAAATACCTGAAAATCACATCAAATCTTCCACTTTCAAGCACCTTATCTCCCACATAACATTAGGTACCAAGAAAACACACCCTAAATATGAAAGCCAAGGGTCCGCTGAACAGTTTGATGCCCATTGTGCATAGGAACACCGATGTATCTGGCATTTAGAGACCCCAAAAGGAAGTTAGTGCATACAAAGTGTATACACTGCAATATAAGCTACCGGCATGTGCATTATGCAGCATAAGACCCCCTAACAGTAAGGAAACCCTAGAAAACTATACATTTTCCGAAAGTACACAATCTGACAAAACAAAAATGGGTAAATACATCTTTCTACTGCAAACTACCAAATTACAAAGCTATGCTAAACAGAACGGTTTTTTTGACATTTCTGAAAATTGTCACAAAGCTTGCATGTTACCCCATTATGTACCCCCACATTTTGTACCGTATCAACATGAAACATTCTAAATATGAACACCAGGGGTCTACTGAACAGTTTGATGCCCTATATGCATAGATTTACCAAACTATGTGGGGTACAGGGGCACCCAAGTAAAAATAGTGCATATGAATTTTCACATAAGATGCTTCGGCTCATGCAGTTTTTGCACCCGGTATGTGTATTATGCGGCATAAGACCCCCTAACAGTACGGAGACCCAAGAAAACCATATATTTTCCGAAAGTACACATTCTGACAAAACAAAAATGGGTAAATACATCTTTCTACTGCAAACTACCAAACTACAAAGCTATGCTAAACAGAACGGTTTTTGTGACATTTCTGAAAATCGTCACAAAGCTTGCATGTTGCCCCATTATGTACCCCCACATTTAGTAACGTACCAACATAAAACACTCTAAGTATGAACGCCAGGGGTCTACTGAACAGTTTGATGCCCAATATGAATAGATTTACCAAACTATGTGGGGTACAGAGGATGCCAAATTGAAATACAGCAGACAAAATGTCCATGTGCAAAGACAAGTAACAAAGAACAATGTAAAAAGCAATAAAATTGATAAAGATAAAAAAAAATCACTAAAATCATTTTTTTTTTTTTTGCCTAATAATATCTGCGGGCAGAATAACAGTTTGAGTATTTTGGCTTGGGCAAATAAGTTTTACAGACAAAGTCAAGCGAACAACAACTATGCATAACTGAAAATGCTATAAAATGGCTAAACATGCAGTAAAATACCCAAAAATCCACCAAAATCACAGAAAATGTAGTAGAAACACCAAAATAATACACAAAAGGTATTGCGCAGTGCGGTTAGCGAATACACTATCCGCAAAGAATAAAAACGATGCGATTAGAAAAAAAAAAAATAATTACAAAATTACATAAGTGTGTAAGTGTGTGTGTAAAATGTGTTTTGTGTGCATGTGTGCGACCAAGTGTGAGTTTTCTCTAAGTGCTGTAAGTGATGAATGTTTGAAAACCTCCCAAAAATGCATGTGTGTGTGTGTAAGTGTGAGTATAAGTGTGTATTAGTGTAATTAATGTGCGATTGTGTGTTTGTGTGTGTATTTGCCACTTACTTGGGGTCTAGAAGATCAGGATCTGCAGGAGAAACTCGATCTGGCACAGCAGCAGTAGATCATGTGAGGGGGCGTGTCAGGAAGCAGGGGGGCCAGAGGGGGAAGCTGCGGAAGGGAGAGGAGCTGCACAGGAAGCCACGTGGATGGCAGGTAAGTCCCATGGGGTCCCTGGGTGATCGCTACCCAGGGGCCACTCGTTCCCCACCTCTGACTATTGTCTGGAGGCTGGGGAACGAGTGGGGAGCGAAGGAATGGCTTGAAAAGCCCTTCCTCCGCTCCCAAAACCGGAAGTGCAGCAGGACGTAGAATCTACGTTCTGTGGCACTTTGGTCCTTTGATACACAGGACGTAGATTCTACGTCCTGTGGCACTAAAAAGGTTAAATGTCTAAACATTTGCTTGCTAGTTCTAGGCCTTAAATATACTAGTAGGCCTAAATATATACCTACGGTTAAACCTGTACTCACACTCATAATTACCAGGATGCATCTCCTGCTAAGGACAGGATTTCCCTTCTGTGCTGCTGAACAGATGGGTCTCAATCCCGACTCTGGTCATTTCCCTTAGTGACTGAAGCAGGAATGGGCCCAGGCGAGTACCTCTCGTCTATACACAGTCCGTATAGCTAAGTATATCTGGTTATAGAAGCCTCATCCCCAGCAGGAGGTCCGACCTCCGTACCATTACAGACCCCCATGGAGAGAAGCTTTGGAAGTAGTTTTTGGCCTGCCCATCACTATGAGCCCAACCTGTAGACCAGGGGTAGGGAACCTATGGCTCGGGAGCCAGATGTGGCTCTTTTGATGGCTGCATCTGACTCGCTGCCAAATATTTAATTAAAAAAAAAAATCTGGGGGCATGGCCTGCGCTCGGCAGATAGAAGACATGTTCTAAGCCTTAGAACACGTCTTCTATCCGCCGAGTGCAGGCCACACTCTCCTCTGCATCGCATTCAACATCCTTGGGACCCACCCAACCTTGCCCCGCAGCATCCGCGGCCAAACATATTGTATGGCTCTCACGGAATTACATTTTAAAATATGTGGTGTTTATGGCTCTCTCAGCCAAAAAGGTTCCCGACCCCTGCTGTAGACCCTTACCTTGAAACTGAACCTGCCAGTGACATATGGAGGGGCCGGCGCTGACGTCACCAACAGGGAGGACTCGCCAGAAGAACACGGAGAGGCAAAATTAAACTGGCACAAAATAAAAAAATATTTCTAAGAGTTAGTTAGGCAAAAATGTCATCTATAAAGGCTGGAGTGGGCAGAGGTCTGACATAATAGCCAGAACACTACTTCCTGCTTTGGGACAAATGTTCACTTAGTTTGTGAACACACAGGTCAGATTTGAAAGCAAATTAACCGTTATTGCCCCCCCCCCCCCTTCAATTCTCTGGTTACTGACTGCTAACAGCTATAAAGCAGGAAGTAGTGTTCTGGCTATTATGTTAGACAGCTGCCCACTTCAGCCTTTACAGATGACATTTTTGCCTAACTAACTATATTTATACTAAACGGTTACAAGCAGGTCCGACAACACCAAAAGTGGAACCTACGGCATCTCCACTTTGTAACCCAACCCCAGGGTGGCAGATTATACCTGCACATCACTACTTGGGAAGCACCAACCTGGGTCAGACTGAACTAACGATACAACTAATTGGTGATCAGGGTATAAAGGGAATAAGATCTAGCATCACCTCCAAACCTGGTCTTGCGCTCCTATTGGTCAGATACAATTGCCTATTTGACTTAAGACACATAGCATGGACCTGGAAGCAGAGGAGCAGAGCTGTTCTACCCAATCAATTTGCAGAGCTTTAGCCAGAGGCCGTCTGCCCAGTACCGCTGTTCCTCTATTCAGAATATGCCTTTCCCGCCATTAATAAAGAACACCATTGGCTCTGCATAAAACTCCCAGGTTTATTTTCATATAGAATCCATTAAATAAAGAAGAAAAGATGGAAACAAACATAAATATAACAGGAACACAAGGTAAGGAGAAATGAAGAAGGAACATAAGAATTTTTGTAGACACATTTCCATACAGTACGAGCCCCTCGTGTCCCACCCATAATCGTTAAGATTTTTCTCTCCCCAACGAACAATTTCAGTGCAACCCGACATCCGTCAAAATATAGTAAGGTTAGTGAGCATCCAACAATCGCAGATCTAACGATTTATCATCCGGCCAAAAAAAAAAAATCGATCAGGCAGGTTTGAACATTTTCGTTGTCCTCACTTCAACTAGACGATATCGTTTGAAATGGCTGTTTTCGACGATGGACAAATCGTACTTTTAAACGATCGTTTCAGGATAAACTTGGTCCTACGATAATGAAAAGGTCTTAACGTGTGTGGGCAAAGCTTTAGTCATGGACTGGAACCTGCAGTAACTGCCACGGGCGCAGGTCGGTCTCCACTTGGCTTTTTCTCCGAGCTCGGACAGTACCATTTGCAGAATGGTAAAAAAAAAAAAAGCTGAATTTCTGCATTTTTAATAAAAACCTGAGGGTGACTAGTTTTTACTTCATGAAGACTTTTGGGTTTCAATGAAATGACAGACGGAACGTATAACGGAACAATTTTAAGAAACAAAAATGTTTAGCTCTTCTTATCTTCCGCCTCTAGAACCTCGATGATTTTGGCAGCAGAGGGGCGCAGCTTTGGGTCTTCGTGGGCGCACATGTAGAAGAGCTCAATAACCTTCTGGTAGGAATCGTCAAGTTCCTCCATGTTGAGGGGAGGCCGGGTCCCCAAAGCCTCGTAGTAAGCATCTTCGTCAAAGTCATCTTCGTCGAATGTGTCTTCTGTGCAAAGGAAACGAGAACTATAACCGAGAACCGAGCCCACAGGGAGAGGACCCAACATTAACCCAACACAAGGTGCTCCAGTGTAGCCTGAACTACGGTCTCCTCGTTCGACTGAAGTCCTTGACCCACTATTACCTACCTGGTTACTTACCTGGTTTGGCAAGACTCAGTTATAAGAACGGTACTTTCCATTGGCTGATGCCTAACCCTAACGCATAATAATTCTGGGTTCACAATATAATATTTTGGATTTGCTGCAAACCTTCGTCATCTTCAGGAGGCAGGTTTAAATGGGGTATGGACAGGCTCATCATCTCCCACAGGGTCAGGCCGAATGCATAGATGTCAGATTTGTCCGTTATGACTCCGCCTTCGTCCAAGGCCTCCTTTGGCTTCCACGACTCTGTGCCAATATAATAGGCCTTTGGGTCGCTCACTGGAAGGGAGGGAGAGGTAGTTAGCTGCACCCTGCTTACAAATGAAAAGTAACAATGTCTGCCTTCCGAAAGGAATCACCCAACACCAACTGGAACCAATCAAGAGAGAGAATTATGGTCTAGACCAGTGCTGCCCAACTTTGGTACAGAGGGCTGGAACTGTTCTAACCTGTGTGGTAAAGGGCTGAAAATGGAAGTCGGTGTTGACCATGCCCAGTTTTAAACCACACCCACTTTAAGCCACGCCTATGTTACCACACCCACCTTAATTAAACGGCAAAGTAACATCCAGCCTGAGTAACCTACACAGATACACGGACTACAATCAGCCATTACCTACCAATCATGTTCTCATCCAGAGGCAGCGACACCCCAACATCGCAGATCTTGACGGATTCGAAGTCGCCCTTTACGACGACATTAGATGACTTGATGTCCCCGTGCAGAATCCTTTTTTCGTTGTGCAGATACTAAAGGGTAAGTAAAAGGAAGAACGTTATGCTCTGTCCCGATACAGCGAGGGGAATATTGCACGTTCTTTGCAATCAGACCCGTCATGCGAGTTGGGGGTCTTTGTAGGAACATGTATGAGGGAAGCAGAGGCTGTTCCACTAACAGATGAAAGATAAATGTGCTGATCCTTATGCTACAGGTCACACACAGAGAAGGGTATTTAACTCTTGCCTATGTGTGAGGGGCTCCTACCCCCCTGTGTGTGTGTGGGAGAGGGGCTCCTACCCCCCTGTGTGATCGAGAGGGGGGCTCCTACCCCCATGTGTGATGGAGAGGGGGGCTCCTACCCCCATGTGTGATGGAGAGGGGGGCTCCTACCCCTATGTGTGATGGAGAGGGGGGCTCCTACCCCCATGTGTGATGGAGAGGGGGGCTCCTACCCCTATGTGTGATGGAGAGGGGGGCTCCTACCCCCATGTGTGATGGAGAGGGAGGGGCTCCTACCCCCATGTGTGATGGAGAGGGAGGGGCTCCTACCCCCATGTGTGATGGAGAGGGAGGGGCTCCTACCCCCATGTGTGATGGAGAGGGAGGGGCTCCTACCCCCATGTGTGATGGAGAGGGAGGGGCTCCTACCTCCGTGTGGGAGAGAGGGGGGGCTCCTACCTTCAAGCCTCTTGCCATGTTCTCTGCCACCTTTAGAATGTCAGTCGCAGGGAAGGGCCCCAACTCGTTATCGTTCCGCTCCTCTATCAGATCATTCAGAGACTTCTCTCCCCCATACTCCATAGCCAGACACAGGCTGCCATCCTTGGATTTGGTGAAGGCCCGGTAACCTTAGAGCACAGAGTGTATTGGTGAGATCCCTGCCGTGCCAACAGGCTCTGCCCCTACACGCCGCCCCAACAGGCTCTGCCCCTACACGCCGCCCCAACAGGCTCTGCCCCTACACGCCGCCCCAACAGGCTCTGCCCCTACACGCCGCCCCAACACGCTCTGCCCCTACACGCCGCCCCAACAGGCTCTGCCCCTACACGCCGCCCCAACACGCTCTGCCCCTACACGCCGCCCCAACACGCTCTGCCCCTACACGCCGCACCAACATGCTCTGCCCCTACACGCCGCACCAACGCGCTCTGCCCCTACACACCGCACCAACATGCTCTGCCCCTACACGCCGCACCACTAAGATATAATTAACCCCTATTGGAGGCAAAATAATCCTATTGGGTTTATTTAAATGATTTTTAGTAGCCTGAAGGTATAGAGATCCAAGTTACAGAGAGATCCCTTATCTGGAAACCCCCAGCTCCCGAGCATTCTGTACTTGTACCTGTACAAATTCATAGGCCTGAATCCCATAAAGCTACTGACTGACAGAGCAGCTCCTCCCACTTACCTACAATATTGGGGTGCTGCAGGTTCCTTAGCACTTTGGCTTCTTCATTGAGTCTTTGTTCATAGAGGTTACGGCTGGAAGCGTCACACTGCTTGCTTATCTTCTTTATAGCCCAGGGGGAGCGAGAGGCACCCCGAGGGGATCTGCCCAATGGAACAATATATTATAAGGGATAATGTACCCCCTACTGTAAATGATAAGGATATTAGCAGTCACTGAGGGGTTCTGTGCCCCCCATATAAAGGCACAAGGCTGCAGGCTGAGTTATACAGGGAACTCTGAGTATCACTCATGTATTATAAGGGATAATGTACCCCCTACTGTAAATGATAAGGATATTAGCAGTCACTGAGGGGTTCTGTGCCCCCCATATAAAGGCACAAGGCTGCAGGCTGAGTTATACAGGGAACTCTGAGTATCACTCATGTATTATAAGGGATAATGTACCCCCTACTGTAAATGATAAGGATATTAGCAGTCACTGAGGGGTTCTGTGCCCATATAAAGGCACAAGGCTGCAGGCTGAGTTATACAGGGAACTCTGAGTATCACTCATGTATTATAAGGGATACTGTACCCCCTACTGTAAATGATAAGGATATTAGCAGTCACTGAGGGGTTCTGTGCCCCCCATATAAAGGCACAAGGCTGCAGGCTGAGTTATACAGGGATCTCTGAGTATCACTCATGTATTATAAGGGATAATGTACCCCCTACTGTAAATGATAAGGATATTAGCAGTCACTGAGGGGTTCTGTGCCCCCCATATAAAGGGTAGAAGGGCCAAACTCACCGTTTCATTAGATAGACGCTGACGCCGGTGCCGTACCCAAATTTCTGCATAAACGGTGAGGCCGGAATCACAAAAGGGGGCGGAGTAAAAACTCCTAAAAAGAAAGGGGTGTAAGTTTAACATAAGAAACTCTGATACTAATTGCAGCCCCCCCCTCATATTTATCAACGCATGGCCCCTCCCTGTTAGTAAAGGAACAGCCCGGCCTTGGCACCACGTTGGGGTCACAGAACTGCAACTCCCAGCGCTGAGGTTAAATCTATCCGTCTGTGCGGGGACCAACCAACCTGTTACTCGATTGGGTCTCCCAGCGGTACCAGTAACTTACCTGCAGGGACCAACCAACCTGCTACTGGATTGGGTCTCCCAGCGGTACCAGTAACTTACCTGCAGGGACCAACCAACCTGCTACTGGAGTGGGTCTCCCAGCGGTACCAGTAACTAACCTGCAGGGACCAACCAACCTGTTACTGGAGTGGGTCTCCCAGCGGTACCAGTAACTTACCTGCAGGGACCAACCAACCTGTTACTGGAGTGGGTCTCCCAGCGGTACCAGTAACTTACCTGCAGGGACCAACCAACCTGTTACTGGAGTGGGTCTCCCAGCGGTACCAGTAACTTACCTGCAGGGACCAACCAACCTGCTACTGGAGTGGGTCTCCCAGCGGTACCAGTAACTAACCTGCAGGGACCAACAAACCTGCTACTGGAGTGGGTCTCCCAGCGGTACCAGTAACTAACCTGCAGGGACCAACAAACCTGCTACTGGAGTGGGTCTCCCAGCGGTACCAGTAACTTACCTGCAGGGACCAACCAACCTGCTACTGGAGTGGGTCTCCCAGCGGTACCAGTAACTAACCTGCAGGGACCAACCAACCTGCTACTGGAGTGGGTCTCCCAGCGGTACCAGTAACTAACCTGCAGGGACCAACCAACCTGCTACTGGAGTGGGTCACCCAGCGGTACCAGTAACTAACCTGCAGGGACCAACCAACCTGCTACTGGAGTGGGTCTCCCAGCGGTACCAGTAACTAACCTGCAGGGACCAACCAACCTGCTACTGGAGTGGGTCTCCCAGCGGTACCAGTAACCGACCTGCAAGGACCAACCAACCCGCTACTGGAGTGGGTCTCCCAGCGGTACCAGTAACCGACCTGCAAGGACCAACCAACCCGCTACTGGAGTGGGTCTCCCAGCGGTACCAGTAACTTACCTGGAGGGGACTTCAGCTTCTGCACCTTGCAGGGGGTCCTGAAACTATTCGGCTCCTGCATGGTGGGCTCCTGGGGGTTCTGCAGATACACGGGCAGAAGATGAAAGGTAAGTAATAATATATATTTCCCTATGGGACCAAACTGTAAATTATATCCTTATAAACGGCACGTCCCTATGTCAGAACGAGTTGTTTATAACTTAAAAATACATGTATATTAATCTGCAGGTCTCTCATTACATTGCCCCCCCCCCCACTCCCTGCGCCTATTTCTCTCTTCCTGCTGCTGCCCTCCTCTGTACCTCCAAACTAGCCCCGCCCTCCTCTGTACCCCCAAACTAGCCCCGCCCTCCTCTGTACCCCCAAACTAGCCCCGCCCTCCTCTGTACCCCCAAACTAGCCCCGCCCTCCTCTGTACCCCCAAACTAGCCCCGCCCTCCTCTGTACCCCCAAACTAAGCCCCGCCCTCCTCTGTACCCCCAAACTAGCCCCACCCTCCTCTGTACCCCCAAACTAGCCCCACCCTCCTCTGTACCCCCAACTAGCCCCACCCTCCTCTGTACCCCCAAACTAGCCCCGCCCTCTGTACCCCCAAACTAGCCCCGCCCTCCTCTGTACCCCCAAACTAGCCCCGCCCTCCTCTGTACCCCCAAACTAGCCCCGCCCTCCTCTGTACCCCCAAACTAGCCCCGCCCTCCTCTGTACCCCAAACTAGCCCCGCCCTCCTCTGTACCCCCAAACTAGCCCCGCCCTCCTCTGTACCCCCATACTAGCCCTACCCCTGGCCTCACTTGGATCTTCCAACAGTTGCCATCCCCCCTGGCCCTTCCCCTAGCCATGGCACTGCCCCTCACCCACACCTATAGGGCAGCTGCAGTTCTGGCTTGCCCCCCATCCCAGCACCATGCAAGGTGCAAAGGCAGAAACAAGTGACCCCAACAGGCCCCCCCACCATACCAGCTGTGTATTATAATGGATAATGTACCCCCCTACCTCAGAGTTACATGACCTGTATATGAGCACTCTGCCTGCGGCCTAATCCCTTTATATGGAACTCCTTGGTGACTTATAATATCCTTATAAACTACAGTAGGGGGTACATTATTCACTATACACATAGGGGACCCGCTATCCACACCAATGGGAGGTAAACTGAGAGGATTTCCATGCAGGGGCGCCTCCTAGTGGGCAGAATGAGCACAGCCTAATAGATGGGCGGAGCAACGGCTGCACCAATCATCTCTCAGTAACATTATTACTAACTCATAAAGCAATCCCCATTGGTCAGTGCAACTCCCCGCCATTAAACTGCCCGACAGCTGTTACCCCCAGACTCCCTGCCCCCCAGGCGCTCCCCCACCTCAGTCACAGCAAAGGTACCGCCCCAGCAGCCCAGGAGAGAGCAACTCCCAGCAGCCCTGCAGAGAGAGGGGTCGGTGGGGCGGCCAGTCGGCTGTACGTACCCCGGGGAGGAGAGCAGACGGTCCCGGTACAACACTGAGCAGCAGCGCCGCCTCTTCCCGCCAGGAATTTTCAAACTGACTGAGCGCGCTCCCGACACTCACAGACCGCGTAACCCGCATGCGCGCTCCCAACAGGCGCGCTCCCTACAAAAGCAGCTCCAGCGGGAAACAGGCCCCGCCCACCGCAGTCTGCGCGGGAAACAGGCAGCCGGAGAAGCTCCTCCCCCTCAGTCTGTGCGGGAAACAGGCAGCCCGAGAAGCTCCTCCCCCTCAGTCTGCGCGGGAAAGTGTGTAGCCCTGTGGGAAAGTAACAATAACAGAGAGCTGTGCGAGTTTTACTCCCGTTTCCCCTTCACACAGTGACATTACTATAGAGCCCCACAGGGCAGATACCCCATGGGGGGGCCACACTGCACTCACCCCATTTAATTCCTGATTCCATTGCCTGACTGGAAATACTTCTCTTTATAGCACTAGTGCTACTGTGTAGGGGCTTATTAACTATTACAGAAAGAAATCGCCAGCGCTCCTCGGTCTAACCCACAATCTGGAGTTGAGCAGCTGCTAGAAACAATAAAAAGCCATTACTTATACACAACACGAGCCAACACGACTGGGGATGTTGCCCATAGCAACCAATTAGCACTTAGAATTCAATGGTCACCAATAAGTTAGAAAACAAAGGCAAAGATCTGATTGGTTGCTATGAGCAACATCACCTGCCTATAATAAATATACCCCTATGTCTGTGGTTGTGAGGAGACCGGGGGTGAGTGAGTGTAGGACAGGCCAGACCGGGGGTGAGTGAGTGTAGGACAGGCCAGACCGGGGGTGAGTGAGTGTAGGACAGGCCAGACCGGGGGTGAGTGAGTGTAGGACAGGCCAGACCGGGGGTGAGTGAGTGTAGGACAGGCCAGACCGGGGGTGAGTGAGTGTAGGACAGGCCAGACCGGGGGTGAGTGAGTGTAGGACAGGCCAGACCGGGGGTGAGTGAGTGTAGGACAGGCCAGACCGGGGGTGAGTGAGTGTAGGACAGGCCAGACCGGGGGTGAGTGAGTGTAGGACAGGCCAGACCGGGGGTGAGTGAGTGTAGGACAGGCCAGACCGGGGGTGAGTGAGTGTAGGACAGGCCAGACCGGGGGTGAGTGAGTGTAGGACTGGCCAGACCGGGGGTGAGTGAGTGTAGGACAGGCCAGACCGGGGGTGAGTGTAGGACAGGCCAGACCGGGGGTGAGTGAGTGTAGGACTGGCCACACCGGGGGTGAGTGAGTGTAGGACAGGCCAGACCGGGGGTGAGTGAGTGTAGGACAGGCCAGACCGGGGGTGAGTGAGTGTAGGACAGGCCAGACCAGGGGTGAGTGAGTGTAGGACTGGCCAGACCGGGGGTGAGTGAGTGTAGGACAAGCCAGACCGGGGGTGAGTGTAGGACAGGCCAGACCGGGGGTGAGTGAGTGTAGGACAGGCCAGACCGGGGGTGAGTGAGTGTAGGACAGGCCAGACCGGGGGTGAGTGAGTGTAGGACTGGCCAGACCGGGGGTGAGTGAGTGTAGGACAGGCCAGACCGGGGGTGAGTGAGTGTAGGACAGGCCAGACCGGGGGTGAGTGAGTGTGGGACTGGCTGTACATGGGGAGCCGGTTTGGCCCCCACACACTGGGCCGGCTCGGGCCTATCAGGGGGCCCCATACATGAGCCAATAAGCTGCTGAATCAGCCTGATGTTGGGCCCAGCATTGCTGTGTGTGCGCCTTGGTATGTACTACCTCTGCCAGCAATTAGTCTGCCGTTCCTAAATAGCGCTAATTAGCGGCAAATGATGTCACTGGAAGGTAACGAGCGCGGGCAGAGCTTCTAACAGTCTTTTCATCAGCGCTTCCCTAAGCTGCTCTCATTTTCCTTTAGTCCTGAAATCAATGTATTTTGTTTTTCCATTCGGAAGGGATTGGATTTAACCCTACGGTACACTGCATTGGAACCCTCAGCAGCGCTAGGTAGGATAGGTGCCCCAGTAGGTAGGATAGGTGCCCCAGTAGGTAGGATAGGTGCCCCAGTGGGTAGGATAGGTGCCCCAGTAGGTAGGATAGGTGCCCCAGTAGGTAGGATAGGTGCCCCAGTAGGTAGGATAGGTGCCCCAGTAGGTAGGATAGGTGCCCCAGTGGGTAGGATAGGTGCCCCAGTGGGTAGGATAGGTGCCCCAGTGGGTAGGATAGGTGCCCCAGTAGGTAGGATAGGTGCCCCAGTGGGTAGGATAGGTGCCCCAGTGGGTAGGATAGGTGCCCCAGTAGGTAGGATAGGTGTCCCAGTAGGTAGGATAGGTGTCCCAGTGGGTAGGATAGGTGCCCCAGTGGGTAGGATAGGTGCCCCAGTAGGTAGGATAGGTGCCCCAGTAGGTAGGATAGGTGTCCCAGTAGGTAGGATAGGTGTCCCAGTGGGTAGGATAGGTGCCCCAGTGGGTAGGATAGGTGTCCCAGTGGGTAGGATAGGTGTCCCAGTAGGTAGGATAGGTGTCCCAGTGGGTAGGATAGGTGCCCCAGTGGGTAGGATAGGTGTCCCGGTGAGTAGGATAGGTGCCCCGGTGGGTAGGATAGGTGCCCCGGTGGGTAGGATAGGTGCCCCGGTGGGTAAAATAGGTGCCCTGGTGGGTAAGATAGGTGCCCCAGTTGGTTTCTGTGTGCGTGACAGACCCCTATGCTGTGAGAGGGCAGAAGAGAAGGGCAGATAAATGCCCCCCTGTACTTACTGGCATCTCAGGGCAGGACTTCCCTGCTCTCTCACACCTTCCCCCGTACAGAAGCAGCAGGGTGCCGGCGTGGGGGCACCTTGTGTGTATGCGTGGGGGGGGGCACCCCGTGTGTGTGGGGGGGGCACCCTGTGTGTGTGTGCGGGGCACCCTGTGTGTGGGGGGGGCACCCTGTGTGTGTGGGGGGGGCACCCTGTGTGTGTGGGGGGGCACCCTGTGTGTGTGTGGGGGGGGCACCCTGTGTGTGTGTGCGGGGCACCCTGTGTGTGGGGGGGCACCCTGTGTGTGTGGGGGGGGCACCCTGTGTGTGTGTGCAGGGCACCCTGTGTGTGTGGGGGGGGCACCCTGTGTGTGTGTGGGGGGGGCACCCTGTGTGTGTGTCGGGGGGGCACCCTGTGTGTGTGTGCAGGGCACCCTGTGTGTGGGGGGGCACCCTGTGTGTGTGTGCGGGGCACCCTGTGTGTGTGTCGGGGGGGCACCCTGTGTGGGGGGGGGGCACCTACATGGGTGCATTTCCATTACACTCATTGGGAAAGTGAATGCGGATATTGTGCGTGGATAATTCCTTGTACCTGTAGGGGGCAGTGTGAGGCTGTGAGTATATGTGTCACTAACCCAGGATTGTATTATTCCGACTCCCAACATAATGTAGCTCTCTGTGATTATCCGCTCATTGCATTCATGTTTATGTTTACATTTGTGCTATTCTGAGACAATATGCAGTTGGTCTTCATTTTATATTATTTGTCCTTTTTGAATTATTTCGCTTTTTGTATACCATCTTTCTAGTTTGGCATTTCAACAGCTATCTGGTTGCTAGGGTCCAATTTAACCTAGCAACCCAGCAGTGGTTTGAAAGAGAGATGGGAATACTAAATGAGGAGGGGCTGAATAGAAAGATAAGGAATAAAAAGTAACAATAACAATAAAACTGGAGCCTCACAGAGCAATAGGGTTTGGCTGCCGGGGTCAGTGACCCCCATTTGAGAGCCAGAAAGAGTCAAAAGAAGAAGGAAAATAATTAAAAAAGGGCAAGTAGCTCCGTAGGGCAAGTAGTTCAGTAGGGCAAGTAGCTCAGTAGGGCAAGTAGCTCAGTAGGGCAAGTAGCTCAGTAGGGCAAGTAGCTCAGTAGGGCAAGTAGCTCAGTAGTGCAAGTAGCTCAGTAGGGCAAGTAGCTCCGTAGGGCAAGTAGCTCAGTAGGGCAAGTAGTTCAATAGAGCTGCCTATTATAACCCTAAGTTCCCATACGGCTGTTTCAGTATCAGTGTAACTTTAAGAGCCTTCCCAATCGCTGTTCTTACTGAGCTTATTGGGTGGCAGTTTGGGTGGGAAAGTCTGAGGTTTATTTCACTGGGGCAGATCCATTTTCCAGCTCTCCTGGAGATTGTAAGTACGGCTTCCAAATCTGTGAGCCAGCGGCTAAAGCCGTATCCCTGCCAGACTGATAGCTTGGCACCCAGCTCTTGTATAGAGCAACGCTCTGCGCTGGGACCCCATTCCCACACCCACCTCTGCGCTGGGACCCCATTCCCACACCCACCTCTGCGCTGGGACCCCCATTCCCACACCCACCTCTGCGCTGGGACCCCATTCCCACACCCACCTCTGCGCTGGGACCCCATTCCCACACCCACCTCTGCGCTGGGACCCGCCATTCCCACACCCACCTCTGCACTGGGACCCCCATTCCCACCTCTGCACTGGGACCCCATTCCCACACCCACCTCTGCGCTGGGACCCCCATTCCCACACCCACCTCTGCGCTGGGACCCGCCATTCCCACACCCACCTCTGCACTGGGACCCCCATTCCCACCTCTGCACTGGGACCCCCATTCCCACACCCACCTCTGCGCTGGGACCCCCATTCCCACACCCACCTCTGCGCTGGACCCCATTCCCACACCCACCTCTGCGCTGGGACCCCATTCCCACACCCACCTCTGCGCTGGGACCCCCATTCCCACACCCACCTCTGCGCTGGGACCCGCCATTCCCACACCCACCTCTGCACTGGGACCCCCATTCCCACCTCTGCACTGGGACCCCCATTCCCACACCCACCTCTGCGCTGGGACCCGCCATTCCCACACCCACCTCTGCGCTGGGACCCGCCATTCCCACACCCACCTCTGCACTGGGACCTGCCATTCCCACACCCACCTCTGCACTGGGACCCGCCATTCCCACACCCACCTCTGCGCTGGGACCCCCCATTCCCACACCCACCTCTGCGCTGGGACCCGCCATTCCCACACCCACCTCTGCACTGGGACCTGCCATTCCCACACCCACCTCTGCACTGGGACCCGCCATTCCCACACCCACCTCTGCGCTCAACTGGGATCCCCATTCCCACACCCACCTCTGCACTGGGACCCGCCATTCCCACACCTAGCTCTGCGCTGGGACCCGACATTCCCACACCCACCTCTGCACTGGGACCCGCCATTCCCACACCCACCTCTGCGCTCAACTGGGACCCCCATTCCCACACCCACCTCTGCGCTGGGACTCCCATTCCCACACCTAGCTCTGCGCTGGGACCCGCCATTCCCACACCCAGCTTTGCGCTGGGACCCCATTCCCACACCCACCTCTGCACTGGGACCTGCCATTCCCACACCTACCTCCGCGCTGGGACCCCCATTCCCACACCTACCTCCGCGCTGGGACCCCCATTCCCACACCCACCTCTGCGCTGGAACCCCCATTTCCACACCCACCTCTGCGCTGGGACCCACCATTCCCACACCCACCTCTGCACTCAACTGGGACCCGCCATTCCCACACCCACCTCTGCGCTCAACTGGGTCCCCCATTCCCACACCCACCTCTGCGCTCAACTGGGACCCGCCATTCCTACACCCACCCCTGCACTCAACTGGGACCCGCCATTCCCACACCCACCTCTGTGCTGGGACCCCCATTCCCACACCCACCTCTGCGCTCAACTGGGACCCGCCATTCCCACACCCACCTCTGTGCTGGGACCCCCATTCCCACACCCACCCCTGCACTCAACTGGGACCCGCCATTCCCACACCCACCTCTGCGCTCAACTGGGACCCCCATTCCCACACCCACCTCTGCGCTCAACTGGGACCCCCATTCTGTTCCGCCGATACGTACAGATAAAGCCAAGTCTGCCTTTTCTGGGGTTTTAACCCATATATATATATATAATACAATAACTGTGTAAGGAAAATGTCCTTCTCTTGATATATTCGTGTGGGGATGTGACGCCAAGAACTGGGGGGCTCAGTACTGGGTGCCCTTAGATAGGTGATTGATACTTCCTGACCTACAGTGTTTCTATGGTGAGGCAGATAGTGGGTGACATTAGGGTGGCCCCACTATATTGATGTTAGGAGTAGCTGAATGCAGTGCCAGGGACCTTTACCCAGTTACCCCCAGTTACACAGAAATAGCCCAGTAGGGGAAGGTTGGCACCATTACCACACACAGAGCAGGGATAGAGCTTTACCAGCAGAATCCAAAGTGGCCCAATGAGTACCCCCCCCCCCCCATGGCTACTCTAAGGGGGTCACGGCGAGTCATTATTCCCCTGAGACTTCCAAGAGTCTCCATTGAGTATTTTCGAGTACTGTTGTATTTTGCTATTGCCTAAAAAATCTTCTTTCCCCTTAATGTTTTAGCTGTTGGGGCTGGCAGTTGGCAGTTGACAGATAAATGGGAAAGATTCCAGTGCCCTGAATGGCTACAGATTGCAGATACATGGATGCATGAAAGGTGGGTGCAAGTACCCCAGGTAGGTGCCTTCAACAGTGCCGGTAGAAAGCGTCCATTCTAGGAGTTTGTGACCCCACATTCTGTTCTGTCTCAGGATTTGCCTCTTCCATAAAGGCGTACACCCCACATAACTGAGCCCCCCACCTTCCTAGGATAGGATACAGCCCAACCAGGGACCATCTGCCCGGATCTCTAGCTACAGTATAGTAGAACATGGGTCCCACTGGGACTCTCTTACCCAGATGGCCCCTTGCTGAGTGGAGGAAGAAGGGAGATGGTCCACTGCTTTGGCCAAAAACAAAATTGGAATTTGGAGATCCTTACAAACAAAACAAAGGGGGTTTTACTGATATCACAACGCAGGGTTTATACTCACAATAGTAGTAGTATTATGGTTGTCAGGCACAGCCATAGGTAGAGCATAGTAACATAGTAAGTTGGGTTGAAAAAAGACATATGTCCATCACGTTCCACAGGGTTCTGTGGCACCACTGTGAAGACGCTTGGTAGGTAAATGTTGACCTGGACCTGGGTCTTCAGGGGAACCCAGAAGAGCACTAAGGTTATGAGCTAGTGGCCTGGATCTCTACAGCAGAAATAGCTGAGGAAGCAATGAGCCTAAATCCCTATTTAGTACTGCAGGCCCTTTACTTTGGGCCAGTGGAGAGCTCCCTCCAGCTATCAATCCTTAGGTGGAGCCCAAGCTGCTCTGTCAACTTTGCCTCAATATCTTACCTTCCTAGAACGTATTCCTTATATAGCCAGTCCCGTTATTTCCTCCTGGGAAATGAGGCTAATTAGGGATTACATACAAATTCCATCCAAACCAATAGGAAGAGAGGAAGCTCTGCTGGAAGACCAGGTTCCTATTGGGTAAGTTCATTATTAAAACCTTTATACTGTACCTACACTGCCTGCATTGCCCCTAGTGTTCAGGGCATAACAAGGCAGCCAATTGTTATTGGGGGTGCAGCTTAACAGATGGGGTGCCAGAGGTATCCCTATGGGTAATCTGTGGAGTTGGACTTGGGGTGGAGGCTTTGCTTTTCTCCAGGTCACAGAGGGGTCCCACCTGTACCAAGGGGCAACACCCCAGGGCAGTATGGGCTATGGGTTTATGGCTAAGCACCTACAGAGCCTGGTGTAGGGAACCATTCAGCCTGTAATGATATTTATGTTCCAGACAATAGCAGCACAATGACTGCTCCAGCCCTTCCCAACATGGCACAAGCGCAAAGTGTGCACCCAAACGCCAAAGGCAAACTGGGCACGAGTACGGGCGGGTAATTGGTGGCACAGCCTTACTCTAGTGGTGCCAATATCTATTATGTTCCTTGGCATCAGGGCCCCTAGGTTCTTTATTCCATGTACTGCATAGAGTGTGTAACTCTGCACGGAACATCATGCCCCCCCCCTCGGGAGCTCCATGCCCAGCCTGTGGCACAGGTACCCTCGGGAGCTCCATGCCCAGCCTGTGGCGCAGGTACCCTCGGGAGCTCCATGCCCAGCCTGTGGCGCAGGTACCCTCGGGAGCTCCATGCCCAGCCTGTGGCGCAGGTACCCTCGGGAGCTCCATGCCCAGCCTGTGGCGCAGGTACCCTCGGGAGCTCCATGCCCAGCCTGTGGCGCAGGTACCCTCGGGAGCTCCATGCCCAGCCTGTGGCGCAGGTACCCTCGGGAGCTCCATGCCCAGCCTGTGGCGCAGGTACCCTCGGGAGCTCCATGCCCAGCCTGTGGCGCAGGTACCCTCGGGAGCTCCATGCCCAGCCTGTTTCGCAGGTACACTCGGGAGCTCCATGCCCAGCCTGTGGCGCAGGTACCCTCGGGAGCTCCATGCCCAGCCTGTGGCGCAGGTACACTCGGGAGCTCCATGCCCAGCCTGTGGCGCAGGTACCCTCCATAGCTGATTTAAAGGGGAAGCTAAGCTCTTTGGTTCCGCCGTTCCCTAGCTGTGCCTTTAGCAGTGAAGCTACAGTACCAGTAATGGCACTGCTATTTGGGCCCAGCACAATGGGCCGGCGCCGCTCCAGCCCATACAATCAGGGGAACTCCTAACAAGAACATATTTTCCCCTCTGAGCAAATTACAGAATATGAATGGCAGTCAGGAATCCGAGGGGCCGTTTGCTCCCGGCCTGCGATCCAGAGCACCTAATCCTTCGTCCGTTCCCCGTGTCTCCGAGGAGCAATAGAGTTCTTACTCGGCCTTAGAGCTCGCAATTAATGAAGTGACCTAAATCCAAACCTGCTCTGCTGGCAGCCGGCCCCGGCACATATTTACTATCCCTGAGCCTGTCCCTTTCCTGACCCTCCCATATCTGCCCCAGCACATTATGTTCCATGTGGGGCCCTCGGGGGCCCGGAATAACGTGGGCTCCTTTTGTATTTGTTGGGTCGGCGCAGAAGAGGCTCGGTTATTACTGAATAACTAAATGCTGTAGAAGACACCAGGGACTCATTTATTAACACTGGGAAAATTTGCCCATGGGCAGTAACCCATAGCAACCAATCAGGGTTTGCCTTTTTTTCAGCCAGCTGCATGTAGAACAACGAATGCAAGAATTTGATTGGTTGCCATAGGTTACTGCCCATGGGCAAATTTGCCCAGTGTTCATAAATGACCCCCCACTGAGTAGCAGAAATTTTACTATAGTATGAAACCGCACAGAGACTGTTACTCCCAGTATGGGAGGGGCCGTCAGTATGGGAGGGGCCTTTAGTATGGGAGGGACTGTCAGTATGGGAGGGGCTATCAGTATGGGAGGGGCTGTCAGTATAGGAGGGGCTGATAGTATGGGAGGGGCTGTTAGTATGTGAGGGGCTGTCAGTATGGGAGGGGCCATCAGTATGGGAGGGGCTGTTAGTATGGGAGGGGCTGGCTCTGCAGACTGTTCCGTGTCCTGTCACGTTAATGTCACAGTGCTGCTGATTGGGGCACATTTATAGAACTCAGCCCTGTATCTCATTCATGTTGTTTATACAGACACTGAACGTTATTTATGCTCCGATGTCATGTAAATGTGCTGGGGGGGGTACAGAACCTTATGTCTCCCCCCCACTCACAGCCCTGGTCTAAATGTGTTTGGGACTAGAAATTTGGTTTAAATATGCTTATCTGCCATAATTTTATGGTATCTCTCTGTACAGGCTATGAACAAACTTAGGGGGCTGTTCCTGCTGAATTGTGCTTAGTACAGGGGAATCCCTATGTGCCATAGTTTTATGGTATCTCTCTGTACAGGCTATGAACAAACTTAGGGGGCTGTTCCTGCTGAATTGTGCTTAGTACAGGGGAATCCCTATGTGCCATAGTTTTATGGTATCTCTCTGTACAGGCTATGGGCAAACTTAGGGGGCTGTTCCTGCTGAATTGTGCTTAGTACAGGGGAATCCCTATGTGCCATAGTTTTATGGTATCTCTCTGTACAGGCTATGGGCAAACTTAGGGGGCTGTTCCTGCTGAATTGTGCTTAGTACAGGGGAATCCCTATGTGCCATAGTTTTATGGTATCTCTCTGTACAGGCTATGAGCAAACTTAGGGGGCTGTTCCTGCTGAATTGTGCTTAGTACAGAGGAATCCCTATGTGCCATAGTTTTATGGTATCTCTCTGTACAGGCTATGGGCAAACTTAGGGGGCTGTTCCTGCTGAATTGTGCTTAGTACAGGGGAATCCCTATCTGCCATAGTTTTATGGTATCTCTCTGTACAGGCTATGAACAAACTTAGGGGGCTGTTCCTGCTGAATTGTGCTTAGTACAGGGGAATCCCTATGTGCCATAATTTTATGACGGGTATTTACTGGCTGCAAATATCTGTGTACAAATGTTTACATGTCCGGCCCTTTGAAAAACCGGGTTGTCTGGGTCAAAACTGGACAGGTGGCAACCCTACGCTGGAGCAAATAGCCAATCAGAACACTGGGATGATAACAGGACTGTAGCAAGTAACCAATCTAAGCATTAGAATTAATCCAGGGCTGGAGCATGTAGCCAATCAGAGGAATGATTACAGGGCTGGAGCAAGTAGCCAATTAGCCAAAAATGTTGATAGGTTAGAGCTCAGATGAGTCAGTGGAAATGGGAGGAGCAATAGTGCGAGCCCTGTGCATTATGGGACAGGCGCCTGCCGTGGATCTGAGGGACAATGATTGGGCCCCACACAATAACCCATTGGCCTGTTGCTCCGCCCCCGTCAGGCTCACTTTGCTGCTTTCCCAGACCAGTCACTTCCAATTAGGGGGAAGTCTCGGCACAGATTCCCAGGCTGTCTGCGGAGTCACAAACCCCTCATCGCTCTCAAGGTTCTCCCCTCGCTGCGCGGAACTTGGATGCAGTTTAGGCTGCAGCTGCACTGAGGGATGAATCCCGTTCCCATTGGTCGCAGCCCCGACGCCCCTTCCAGGAACAGAACCGGAGCTGCTTAAACTCCAGGCAGGATGGGGGGCCCTTAGCCGCATCAGAAACATTGGGGTCCCACACAAGTTATTGATATGGGCCCCCCATGAACAGTTTGGCTCCGCCCCTTGTGTGTGCAATATAAACAGCTGGTGTTACCCTATAATAAGCAGTTCCACTGATTAATGTGCTAATAAGTCATTCAGTTTATTGGGGGTCAGTGGGGTTTGCCATATGTTTAACAAAGTGCTGGGTTGCTTGGTTCTTACAGTTTCCCCTTTATTCTCCCATTGGCCCAGCAGAACAGCACCAAATCCGGGCCCAAACACACAGTATTCACTGTGCCCTGCCCTGAACTTATTATCCAACAGGACATGTCGGCCCAGTATTTGGACAGCACAGAGTCACTGTGTAGATGATTGGACTCCCCAAACCCCTGTGGGATAAATGAGAACCCCGACTGTGAGTGTGAGCCCCATCGTCACCGCTCTGAGGGCCCCCCACCCATTGCTGATGGGTTATACCAAGTGTAGGATTAACGCACAAGATAACCAGGGTGGGGGGGGGGGTACTACCTTTCAGTCGTGTATGGAAACTTTAGAATTTGGTTCTGTCCTCATAAAGAAACCTTGTGAGAATATACAAACAGCCTTAGGGAGGAGGGTTCAGCATTTGTGGGGCAACCTCAACTAAAGATTTCCATTGGGAACTACTCCACCTTCCTACACTAAGTTGGCTCTGTACCCTGAGTAATTCTACCGCTACAACATCTTACCGTCAGGGGCTACTCCACCTTCCTACACTAAGTTGGCTCTGTACCCTGAGTAATTCTACCGCTACAACATCTTTCCATCAGGGGCTACTCCACCTTCCTACACTAAGTTGGCTCTGTACCCTGAGTAATTCTACCGCTACAACATCTTTCCATCAGGGGCTACTCCACCTTCCTACACTAAGTTGGCTCTGTACCCTGAGTAATTCTACCGCTACAACATCTTTCCGTCAGGGGCTACTCCACCTTCCTACACTAAGTTGGCTCTGTACCCTGAGTAATTCTACCGCTACAACATCTTTCCATCAGGGGCTACTCCACCTTCCTACACTAAGTTGGCTCTGTACCCTGAGTAATTCTACCGCTACAACATCTTTCCGTCAGGGGCTACTCCACCTTCCTACACTAAGTTGGCTCTGTACCCTGAGTAATTCTACCGCTACAACATCTTTCCATCAGGGGCTACTCCACCTTCCTACACTAAGTTGGCTCTGTACCCTGAGTAATTCTACCGCTACAACATCTTTCCGTCAGGGGCTACTCCACCTTCCTACACTAAGTTGGCTCTGTACCCTGAGTAATTCTACCGCTACAACATCTTTCCGTCAGGGGCTACTCCACCTTCCTACACTAAGTTGGCTCTGTACCCTGAGTAGGGATGTAGCGAACCTCAAAAAAAAAGTTCGCGAACCTGTTCGCGAACTTCCGCCGAAAATTGCGAATATTCGCGAACTTTGCGAACCCCATAGACTTCAATGGGAAGGCGAACTTTAAAACCTAGAAAACCCATTTCTGCCCAGAAAAGTGATTTTAAAGTTGTTTAAAGGGTGCCACGACCTGGACAGTGGCATGCAGGAGGGGGATCAAGGGCAAAAACCTCTGAAAAATTGACACACGCCGTTTTTCGAAATGATCGGTAATTTTGCGACTTTTTCGTATTTTCCGGCGCTTTCGTAAAGTTATCGTAAGTTTTGCGACTTTTTCGGAGCATTCGTACCCTTATCGTAAGTTTTGCGACTTTTTCGGAGCATTCGTACCGTTATCGTAAGTTTTGCGACTTTTTCGGAGCTTTCGTAACGTTATCGTAAGTTTTGCGACTTTTTCGGAGCTTTCGTAACGTTATCGTAAGTTTTGCGACTTTTTCGGAGCATTCGTACCGTTATCGTAAGTTTTGCGACTTTTTCGGAGCATTCGTACCGTTATCGTAAGTTTTGCGACTGTTTCGGATCTTTCGTAACGTTATCGTAAGTTTTGCGACTTTTTCGGAGCATTCGTACCGTTATCGGAAGTTTTGCGACTTTTTCGGAGCATTCGTACCGTTATCGTAAGTTTTGCGACTGTTTTGGATCTTTCGTAACGTTATCGTAAGTTTTGCGACTTTTTCGGAGCATTCGTACCGTTATCGTAAGTTTTGCGACTTTTTCGGAGCATTCGTACCGTTATCGTAAGTTTTGCGACTTTTTCGGAGCTTTCGTAACGTTATCGTAAGTTTTGCGACTTTTTCGGAGCTTTCGTAACGTTATCGTAAGTTTTGCGACTTTTTCGGAGCATTCGTACCGTTATCGTAAGTTTTGCGACTTTTTCGGAGCATTCGTACCGTTATCGTAAGTTTTGCGATTTTTTCGGTGCCGACGAACCCAAATTGCGAACATCACGAAAAGTTTGCGAATTTGCGGACTTGCGAACACCCGATGTTCGCGCGAATTAGTTCGCCGGCGAACAGTTCGCTACATCTCTAACCCTGAGTAATTCTACCGCTACAACATCTTTCCGTCAGGGGCTACTCCACCTTCCTACACTTATTCAGCTCAACAATGGGGAATGGTACGTGCGGCAGCTCTGCGCTATGGACTGGCACATACCTACCCACCTCCCTACACTAAGCCAACTAGAACTCCCAAGTAGGAAACTACCAACTGGCAAACAGAGGCACAGCGAGGTTATTCCCTGGGCACTACCCAGTGTAGTGAAGTAACATTTTCTATTTATGACTTGGGACAAAAATATATTTGTCTCCATGCAATGAAGTGCAACAAACCCATATAGAGCCGCTGCGCTCATGCCTTTCCCCCCATCACTTGCCATAATAAACAGAGTGTTGCCATGCAATGCCATAATGAGTCAATCAGCAAGTACAAACTTGACAACATAATGTTCCGCCGCAGGAATGTTCCACATGTTGTGCTTGGACCCAAGTTGGAGTCTAGTTGTTGCCTCTCGTGAAAGTGACCTCACTGCAATCGTAAAACTATCGTTGTGGCTTTTATTCCCTTCACTTGCTATCGACATCACAAAGAGAACGCAAATGGGAAATTCAGAGTTGCTATTAGGTTTGATTGTCCTGGCAAAGGAACTGAAGTCTCTGAAGGTCCAACATGTTCTTAGGCAACTTCTCAGCGGAACCTTATTCACCTGTAGGGCAGTGAGAGAGTGTAGGGGGCTGACAGCTCTGATAGTGGAGACTGTACAGAACCGAGAGAACATCTGATGCTTTCAACCCCACGTTGGGGCACCAACTAAAGCGCTACCTTCATGCCCTAATATAGTGAATCATGGGTAACCACACTAACAAGACCCACGATGACTTCTAATAGATAAACACATCATACAGCAGAAAAGATTCTATTGGTTCAGTGCTCTGGATCCATTGAGCCAGGGAATTATATTGGAAAGCCATTCACATAAAGTTCCTATAAAGTATCACTTAATAGCAAAAAGGTCAGACCGGTAACACTCTAACAACAACGACAAAGCTTTGTACCCAACTAATGATTGGGTTAAATGATTCCCTTTTCTTTGTAATAATAAAACAGTACCTGTACTTGATCCCAACTAAGATATAATTACCCCTTATTGGGGCAGAACAGCCCTATTGGGTTTATTTCATGGTTAAATGATTCCCTTTTCTCTGTAATAATAAAACAGTACCTGTACTTGATCCCAACTAAGATATAATTACCCCTTATTGGGGCAGAACAGCCCTATTGGGTTTATTTCATGGTTAAATGATTCCCTTTTCTCTGTAATAATAAAACAGTACCTGTACTTGATCCCAACTAAGATATAATTACCCCTTATTGGGGCAGAACAGCCCTATTGGGTTTATTTAATGGTTAAATGATTCCCTTTTCTTTGTAATAATAAAACAGTACCTGTACTTGATCCCAACTAAGATATAATTACCCCTTATTGGGGCAGAACAGCCCTATTGGGTTTATTTCATGGTTAAATGATTCCCTTTTCTCTGTAATAATAAAACAGTACCTGTACTTGATCCCAACTAAGATATAATTACCCCTTATTGGGGCAGAACAGCCCTATTGGGTTTATTTCATGGTTAAATGATTCCCTTTTCTCTGTAATAATAAAACAGTACCTGTACTTGATCCCAACTAAGATATAATTACCCCTTATTGGGGGCAGAACAGCCCTATTGGGTTTATTTAATGGTTAAATGATTCCCTTTTCTCTGTAATAATAAAACAGTACCTGTACTTGATCCCAACTAAGATATAATTACCCCTTATTGGGGCAGAACAGCCCTATTGGGTTTATTTAATGGTTAAATGATTCCCTTTTCTCTGTAATAATAAAACAGTACCTGTACTTGATCCCAACTAAGATATAATTACCCCTTATTGGGGGCAGAACAGCCCTATTGGGTTTATTTAATGGTTAAATGATTCCCTTTTCTCTGTAATAATAAAACATTACCTGTACTTGATCCCAACTAAGATATAATTACCCCTTATTGGGGGCAGAACAGCCCTATTGGGTTTATTCAATATTTTAATGATTTTTAGTAGACTTAAGGTATGGAGATCCAAATTACGGAAAGATTCCTTATTCGGAAAACCTCAGGTCCCGAGCATTCTGGATAACAGGTCCCATACCTGTACCTGAACTTATACAGACCCTGACTTAAGGTGGCCATACACGGGCAGATTTCAGCTTCTGATTCAGGTCCTTCAGACTGATTGGGCAGCTTATCTGCCTGTGCATGGGCCTACCCAACCAGTATCTGGCCTAAAATTGCCAGATCTCAATTGGAAAAGTTTTGTTTTTCCATCGGATCGGGGACCACATTGACTCGTTAATACGGTCTCAGTCCGACGGTGCCTATAGTTGCTGTTGTTTGGCCCAATCAAATCTTACCTTGTTTGACCACCATTAGAGAAGTTCATGCATCTAGCCTATATGGCCTGCAGGTGGAAACAAAGGAGGCAGAGAAAAAGAAGCAACATATATACAAGGAAGCGTTATTGCCCTGCTCCTAGGCACCCACATATAAGATATCCTTCTGGGTAACACAAAAACTGTATGTAAAAGAGCAACAACTTCATATTTCTTTGGTTCCAAAATGACATGTTTTGAATATTCTCCAACCCTATGGAACAGGAATGACTTGGAGGAGCAAAACTCAACCCCCCCAGACAGAACAACCCTCTCTCCTTGTTATTTGAAGCTAAACTACACCGTATCTCTGTATAGACAGGTTGGAGGCTTTATTGCTGCAGATAAAGAGCGGTCAGTCTTCAGATGTTCTCCCCATCCCTTATCCTATGAACCAGAATGTTGTTGAGATCCAGTAGTTGTGGCAGTTGCCTTGCACCTAGAATGTAATTACGGTTCTACACTGCAACAATGCCAACCCGATATGGGTCGGGAAGTTGGAAAATACCAAGTTCTGACAAGAGCAATTGGACTGTTAGATATAAGCAATAAGAATGGGGCAGAAATGGCTCCACAAGGGCAGCAACAAACTGTTCTCTCCCTGGAGACCAAGGAGGCCAAGCCATCATAGAACTGGAGCTCCTTTTATCCAGGGCTTTTTCTGCAACAGATAACATTTAAACTTGGTTATCCTAAACAATAAACAAACAAACAAACAAACAAATGAAGGCCCTTGCAATGAAAATATTCAGAAAACCCCAATGGAGCCCATAGCTCAGTAATGGCACAAATACAACAGTAAAAATAAATTAGATCAAGTTTATAGAATTTTGCTTAGAATTATTTCTAAAAAGGCAAAATAAGTAACAGAGCTATAGATATAAAGTGTCCTGCCTAGAACCCGGGACTGTAACTGGCTAGCCGTGTCATAAATAGGTTTCTTGGGTTCCACATATGGGGCAATTATGTTTATATTTTGTTGTACTCCAAGTGTGTTGACGTGGGGAGTATAAAGCTCTATGGCAGGGATCCCCAACCTTTCTGGGATGCCAAATAAGGGCTGTGATTGGCTATTTGGTAGCCCCTATGTTCACTGGCAGCCTATAGAAGGCTCTGTTTACAACAAAAACTCGACACCAAGTCTAGAATTCAAAAACAAGCACCTCCATAAAGGCCACTGGGAGCAACATCCAAGGGGTTGGTGAGCAACATGTTGCCTCAGAGCCACTGGTTAGGGATCAACTTCTCTGTGGAATGCCTTAAGGGCCATTTCCATTAGGAATCTATTGGAAGTCATCTAAATATGTGTTGTCTTTAGTGAGTCTGACACAACTGTGTAGGGCGACTGGGACGGAGGTGAAAGGCGGTGGAAAAGGCTGTGTTCCTGTTGGATGGGGGGGAAGTGCATAGGTACGGTCTTACTGGGAACAGACCAACTCACATTTACTTCTATAGAAGAACATGGTACATCAGTCTCATCTGAAATAAATGAGTGTCAACCAAGAACTCTGGTGAAGTCAGCCAATGGAATGGAGGAATCTAAAAGTCTCCATTTTCCTTTCCAAGCTGAATAGTTACCAGTTCTGATGCCAAGGTGCTGTGGGACACTGCATGGAGGGATCTGGGCCCCTGTAGACTTCTGCCCTAGATATGGATTGCATGAAGCCCAGTCCAGCCTTCTGGGGGCCACGTTCCACACACTGACTTTTTGGAAGAAAGAGATCCATACTACACAGACAGAAAGGTAATACTCTATATATCCCTTAAGCTGAGCCTATTCTAAAAGAAGTCCGAGGACCCACAATGCATCACTGTAGAAAGAACCACAAGGGGCTCCTAATAGATTTCTTTTCCATGTGTTACACATCGGCCGTGAGTGCCTCATCCCTCGCTGCTCTGATTACATTTTATTAACAAGGTCCTGATTTCCAGTGACTGTTTAAATACAGTGACTATCAAGTAACATATGCTTTGTTTTAGGTCCCATTACATAATGGTCTGTTCTTCTGGACCTTATTCTGGTACTGATTGTACGGGCTTGTCTGTCAGCTGTTACTCATGGCATAGAGGGGTTTCCTCAGATCTCCCTCCGTAGGTTCAAGGACGAACACCAAACCCTACATATTCATACAGCCCACTGTTAGCAGGGGATGAGTAGTTCTGCTTGGAATGTATCCATAATTACCTGCATGTTCATAGGAATGATAGAGTTTCAGTAAACAACGGCATCTTTCTCTTAGAATCCACATAACGTCACCATTATTTTTGATTCTCTCTTTATTATAACAAGTACGGTCCTTGAAGACTAAAAAATTTAAGTATAACATTCCCTATCGTAACAAGGCATTCGTGTTTTGGTGTTTAGCCCTGGGGATAGGGTGGAAGAGGATACATATTGCCCCCTGTACTATCACCCACGGGGAGTTCACTCTCTGATTCATGTGGAAAAAATGCCTGAATTGCCTTCTTGTATAGAGGACTGGAACAAGGGTAAGGAGCGCTGAAGGACTAGAGCAGGGGTTAGAAATCCTTGGGGTCTGGAGCAGGGGTTAGGAGTGCTGGAGGACTAGAGCAGGGGTTATAAATCCGTGGAGAGGTAAGAATGGGTGGAGGACTGGAGCAGGGGTAAGGAATCCTTGGAGAGGTAAGAATGGGTGGAGGACTGGAGCAGGGGTAAGGAATCCTTGGAGGGGTAAGAATGGGTGGAGGACTGGAGCAGGGGTAAGGAATCCTTGGAGGGGTAAGAATGGGTGGAGGACTGGAGCAGGGGTAAGGAATCCTTGGAGGGGTAAGAATGGGTGGAGGACTGGAGCAGGGGTAAGGAATCCTTGGGGTCTGGAGCAAGGATTAAAAGTGCCAGATAACTGGAAAAGGGTTTATAATATCTGACCTGAACCAAAGGTTAAAAATCCTTGGGGACTGGAGCAGTGGTTGGGAGTGCTGGGGGACTGGAGCAAGGAACTGGAATACTGGGGAGACTGGAGCAGCAGGGGTTAGTAATCCTTGGAGACTGGAGCAAGGAATTGAAATGCTAGGGGATTGGTGTGTGTGACTGATGTCATTTAAATATATTTGCACATTTTTCTAAAAAGGCACCTCATCCAAAGGTCTCAGCTGAAGGTCTCAGCCGAAGGTCTCAGCTGAAGGTCTCAGTCAAAGGTCTCAGCCAATGATCTCAGCTGAAGGTCTCAGTCGAAGGTCTCAGCCAATGGTCTCAGCCAATGGTCTCAGCCGAAGATCTCAGCCAAAGGTCTTCTGAAGAACCCAAGAGTTGGAGTTGGAAAGGCCAGGCCTGATCATGGTTATCACTGTATAGTAAAACTGATCATTAGATCACAGTTTTTCTCCCATTATTCTCTCTTGTTCCTGGATCCCAAACACATGGATCTTATTGTGACGCTTCCTTCAAACAAGGCCACATAAACACGGAGGAGGAAGAGAAATAAAATAAATAGAATATTCTAACATCCCCATTCAAGTCTTTGCAGATTGTATTAATTATAGCAATAAAAAAATAATGAAATACAGTAGATCATGGATGCTACACAAGGTCAGGGTTTCTGCTGGAATTGCTGAATTCTCTGGAACCAAACTAGATGAAAAACAAAGCCACGGGAGGTAATCATTAGCCGAACGGATACTTATTTATTGTTCTGTGATGAGCAGGCCTGGGAACATTTGTAGTTCTTGTTTTTAATCAAAGAAAAGTGTCCCATAATGGCTGCCAATTTAGTTGCGACAGAGGTTGGACTTTGCCTAATGATACGGTTGTGCATCTGTCAGCAGTTTCCCTCAAGTGATGGGACCCAGGGGCAATGCCAACTCTACCCTACCCTGTATAAGTCTTCCTTTGTATGGGTACAACGTATCTCTCTCATACACACAACGATCCCTGAGTAGGGAGACTCGTTTGGCAAATGTTCATATGCCCTTGGAGATCTTGGAAAAACTTCCCTGATGGCCCTCGTGGCAGCAATAAAAAAATTACTGAAACGACGGGTCAACTGAGACTAGTGGTTTGGCTATGACATTGCTATTTATCTAAAAAGCATGTTAATCACTTAAATTCTTTAGTTCTAAAGACAGAGTAGCCAAAATATGTTACCACAATGTCAGGCATCAGTAGACTCATCAATGAGGTCCCCACTTAAAGTGGTCGTACACTGTAAGATTCGCTCATTTGTCTCAAGTCGCCAAACAAGCAAATCTTTTGCCCCAATGTGCCCACCTTGGGTGGGAGATATTGTGCTAATGCGATTGTAATGATCTCATTACAATAAAGGTAATACAAAAAATTTGAGTGAGAACTTCATCGATGAGCTGATGCGGTCCTTGATCCGACAGAAAAATCAGGCCTACCCCAATTTTTGCCCAGATACTGGTCCCGAAGGCCTGTTGGAGGTTAGATAAGCTGTTGAATCAGACTGAAGGACCCGACTCTGTAACTTAAATCTGCCCGTGTAAGGCCACCTTTATTTATAAGTGTTTGTAAAGGTGATGATAAAGTTGTGGGAAAGTCTTTAAAATGCTAAAATATCATTAAAATCTGATTATTCCAGTGATATTTCTGTGACTATAATGACATTATTGCTGGTTAGTCCAGTATTGCTCTAATTTCTTTTCCCACAAGTCCTTCCTGCTGCCATTTTTTTTAAATTCAATACTGTTATATAGTGGACCCAAAATCAAAATCACTTTTAAGGATCTAAAGGAGCTGCTTCTTTGGAAGAAAATCTTGTACATCCCAGAGGCCTTCAAAGTAAGCCAACGTCTTGGGCATGATGGGAAAATGACATAATTCATACACAGACGCCCTCCATTTAGAGGCCTTGGATGAAGAAAATTACGAGAACATCGGTTGGGCATGATGGGAAAATGACATAATTCATACACAGACGCCCCCCCATTTAGAGGCCTTGGATGAAGAAAATTACGAGAACATAGGTTGGGCATGGTGGACATGCTTCATATTTTTGAAACAGAATTTTGTATCTTTGGAACAGAATCTGTATCTTCATAAGGAAACACTTGGCCCTATCTCTTCAACTTGAAACTTGGGCAGGATCAGCCCACGAGTGTATTCGTTGAGTGTGGACAAGTTCTCGGTCTTTGAGTGAAGGTCCCACATATGCTTGGGCCAAACTCATTGCAGAAATGTACCTTCCAAAAGGATTCCAAAAAAAATTTCCGAACATAACGAATAAACCGAAAAAACTCGGGATCTGTGATCCATAATAATATTTACTTACCCGCAGCTTTGAGTTTATTATCTTTCTTTATCTTGGATCCACAAATCCACATGTGAAGTCAGACATGTTGATCCAGAACCGTAAGAGTTTATTACTAGTATTCTACTTTCATTACGACGTAGATGGACCCAACAGAAGCAGATTGTTTCCGTTTCTTTAACCCCGTATAAGGCAATTACTAAAATGAAGTTATGGATGAGCCTGGCTGCCTAAATGGGCGCACCCTTCTGCCCTTCTTTGGAACATTTCTGTGTCAGAATCTGTATCTTCATTGGGAAACACCAATGACCGACACTTGGCCCTACCTCTTCAACTTGAAACTTGGGCAGAATCAGCCCATGGGTGTATTTGTTGAGTGTGGACAAGTTCTTGGTCTTTGAGTGAAGGTCCCACATACGTTTGGGCCAAACTCATAGCAGAAATGTACCTTCATAAAGTTTTCCAAAAACATTTCTCCGAAAATAACAAATGAACTAAAAAAAACTCGGAATCTGTGACCCATACTAATATTTACTTACCCGCAGCTTCGAGTTTATTATCTTTCTTTATCTTGGATCCACAAATCCACATGTGGGATCAGACACATTGATCCAGAACCATAAGAGTTTATTACTGGTAACAGTTCCACTTTTATTACGACGTAGATGGACCCAACAGAAGCAGATTGTTTCCATTTCTTTAACCCCATATAAGGCGATTACTCATACTAAAATGAAGGTATGGATGAGAATGGCTGCCTAAATGGGCGCACCCTTCCGCCCTTCTTTGGAACATTTCTGGGTCAGAATCTGTATCTTCATTGGGAAACACCAATGACCGACACTTGGCCCTACCTCTTCAGCTTGAAACTTGGGCAGAATCAGCCCACGGGAGTATTTGTTGAGAAGTTCTTGGTCTTTGAGTAAAGGTCCCCCAGACATTTGGGCCAAACTCATAGCAGAAATGTATCTTCCTAAAGGATTCCAAAACCATTTCTCCGAACATAAGGAATAAACCAAAAAAACTCTGGATCTGTGACCCATAATATTATTTACTTACCCGCAGCTTTGAGTTTATTATCTTTCTTTATTTTGGATCCACATGGGGGGTCAGACATGTTGATCTAGAACCATAAGAGTTTATTATTAGTATTTTACTTTCATTACGATGTAGATGGACCCAACAGAAGCAGATTTTTTCCGTTTCTTTAACCCCATATAAGGCAATTACTCGTACTAAAATGAAGGTATGGATGAGCGGGGCTGCCTAAAGGGCAAGTTAGATTGTAAGCTCTGCCGGGGCAGAGGGGGTTGTGCATGATTACAATGGGGGCATCGCTGCTCCCATGATCATAGAATACAATGAAGCTTAGGGAAAGGAACACACTCCCGCCTCTCGTGACTGGGGGAGATTACACGAGCAAGCACTGCATTCCGTAACTGTCGGAGCGATGAGATGTCAGCGCTTATTTTGCCATTGACCATGTCAGGAAACAGAATACAGCTCAGATATATTTTGATATAACGTAATCTAAACCTACAACGTGAGGATTCCAGGCCAGACGCTCGGAGCAAAACACACATTTCCTGTTTTCAAGCACAAATTTTATTTTCTGGGTTTGATTAGAGTCGGACAAGGCGGGCTGGTAACTGAGCACCAAATGGAACCTCTCTTGCCCTAATGGCGTTACTAATAGGATAATGGGGGGCATCAGCGTTCCTCGGGAGCCGGAGACCCATTTCCCCCTGTTAAATTAAACTCAATACAAACACGTTTATATCTCTTGTTTGTTTATAACCCTCTCTAAGTGAGTGCTTGGTGATAAAGCCTTAAGCTCAGTGTCCCATAGAAACGGTGCCAAACCCTTTGCTTTCTAGGAAGCAGCAGTGAGAAGAACAAGCCTATGAACTGCTGTATGGGGGAGCCTTTGGGGCCACACAGATTCCTTGACTCTGTACTGCCATTGGTCATTCATCCAGACAACCAGTAATGGGACATGAATGTCTAACAGCAACATAGTTGTTGGTGGCAGAATCAGAACTGGGACACGTGATTACCTGATGGACTTAGTGAAGAGGACTCCAGAATACTGTGCTCCCTGAGCATCACTGTAGACATAAGGTCCGTTATTCCTAATTATTTAGCTAAAGAAACTGGCTTATGACCCATCACATATACTAAGTCCTCTATGGCCCAAACTGGTTTATGACCCCACCACAAATATTCAGTCCTCTATGGCCAAAACTGGTTTATGACCCCACCACAAATATTGAGTCCTCTATGGCCCAAACTGGTTTATGACCCCACCACATATATTGAGTCCTCTATGGCCCAAAGTGGCTTATGACCCATCAAATATATTGAGTCCTCTATGGCCCAAAGTGGCTTATGACCCATCAAATATATTGAGTCCTCTATGGCCCAAAGTGGCTTATGACCCATCAAATATATTGAGTCCTCTATGGCCCAAAGTGGCTTATGACCCATCAAATATATTGATTCCTTTATGGTCCAAAGTGGCTTATGACCCATCACATATATTGATTCCTCTATGGCCCAAAGTGGCTTATGACCCATCAAATATATTGATTCCTTTATGGCCCAAAGTGGCTTATGACCCATCACATATATTGAGTCCTCTATGGCCCAAACTGGCTTATGACCATCACATATATTGAGTCCTCTATGGCCCAAACTGACTTATGACCCATAACATATATTGAGTCCTCTATGGCTCAAAGTGGCTTATGACCCATAACATATATTGAGTCCTCTATGACCCAAACTGGCTTACTGTATATACCATCATGTACATGTACCATCTATATATATATATATATAAACAAAATGTCTCTGAGTAGTGAGGCTCTGTAAGAAAGGAAGCAGACTGAGCTCAGAGAGTGGAGCCAATGATTGGTAATTGGGATTGAAATAGTGAATAAATGCTGGAAAGTGTGTGTGTTACATGCCTGGGTCTCAGTGCCACTCCCAGCCCATACGTTAGGCATTATATATAATTACACTCAGTACATTCCCTTGTACATTTGTAGCGTGCTTGATCCCTTCTTCTGTGCTATAATGTGATTGGTTACAGGTAATGCTGGGCAGGCACCGTATTGGCTAAGGGCACTACAGTCTGGGCTGCAGCTTAGGGGCTTAATATTTCATTTATTCGGAGAGGAGAGAAGGCAGCACACAAGTACATTATAACTCTATTATCATGTCATATCTCCTGTCAGGGTGATATTTATGCAGCCCCCCCCCCAGGCCAATAATCCTACTCACAGCAACACACAAACTGATCATTTCCAATAGGATTTGACATGTAAACTGGAGGCCTCAGCTCTGGGAAAGCCAAAAAGCATTGGGCTGGGCCGGCCCATTGGACATGTGGTACCCATGGAGGGGGTGTAACTACTCACTATCCAGACACCTTAGCATCAAGCAGCACCCCTATAGTGGGCATTAGGCTGGGCCGGCCCATTGGACATGTGGTACCCAGCAAGGGGGTGTAACTACTCACTATCCGGGCACCTTAGCAACAAGCAGCACCCCTATAGGGGGCATTAGGCTGGGCCAGCCCATTGGACATGTGGTACCCAGCGAGGGGGTGTAACTACTCACTATCCAGACACCTTAGCATCAAGCAGCACCCCTATAGGGGGCATTAGGCTGGGCCGGCCCATTGGACATGGGGTACCCAGCAAGGGGGTGTAACTACTCACTATCCGGGCACCTTAGCAACAAGCAGCACCCCTATAGGGGGCATTAGGCTGGGCCAGCCCATTGGACATGTGGTACCCAGCGAGGGGGTGTAACTACTCACTATCCAGGCACCTTAGCATCAAGCAGCACCCCTATAGGGGGCATTAGGCTGGGCCGGCCCTATGGACATGTGGTACCCAGCGAGGGGGTGTAACTACTCACTATCCAGGCACCTTAGCATCAAGCAGCACCCCTATAGGGGGCATTAGGCTGGGCCGGCCCTATGGACATGTGGTACCCAGCAAGGGGGTGTAACTACTCACTATCCGGGCACCTTAGCAACAAGCAGCACCCCTATAGGGGGCATTAGGCTGGGCCGGCTCATTGGACATGTGGTACCCAGCGAGGCGGTGTAACTACTCACTATCCGGGCACCTTAGCATCAAGCAGCACCCCTATAGGGGGCATTAGGCTGGGCCGGCCCATTGGACATGTGGTACCCAGCGAGGGGGTGTAACTACTCACTATGCTGGCAACTTAGCATCAAGCAGCACCCCTATAGGCGGCATTAGGCTGGGCCGGCCCATTGGACATGTGGTACCCAGCAAGGGGGTGTAACTACTCACTATCCAGACACCTTAGCATCAAGCAGCACCCCTATAGGGGGCATTAGGCTGGGCCGGCCCATTGGACATGTGGTACCCATGGAGGGGGTGTAACTACTCACTATCCAGACACCTTAGCATCAAGCAGCACCCCTATAGGGGGCATTAGGCTGGGCCGGCCCATTGGACATGGGGTACCCAGCAAGGGGGTGTAACTACTCACTATCCGGGCACCTTAGCATCAAGCAGCACCCCTATAGGGGGCATTAGGCTGGGCCAGCCCATTGGACATGTGGTACCCAGCGAGGGGGTGTAACTACTCACTATCCAGGCACCTTAGCATCAAGCAGCACCCCTATAGGGGGCATTAGGCTGGGCCGGCCCATTGGACATGTGGTACCCAGCGAGGGGGTGTAACTACTCACTATCCAGGCACCTTAGCAACAAGCAGCACCCCTATAGGGGGCATTAGGCTGGGCCGGCCCATTGGACATGTGGTACCCAGCGAGGGGGTGTAACTACTCACTATCCAGGCACCTTAGCATCAAGCAGCACCCCTATAGGGGGCATTAGGCTGGGCCGGCCCTATGGACATGTGGTACCCAGCAAGGGGGTGTAACTACTCACTATCCGGGCACCTTAGCAACAAGCAGCACCCCTATAGGGGGCATTAGGCTGGGCCGGCTCATTGGACATGTGGTACCCAGCGAGGCGGTGTAACTACTCACTATCCGGGCACCTTAGCATCAAGCAGCACCCCTATAGGGGGCATTAGGCTGGGCCGGCCCATTGGACATGTGGTACCCAGCGAGGGGGTGTAACTACTCACTATGCGGGCACCTTAGCATCAAGCAGCACCCCTATAGGGGGCATTGGGCTGGGCCGGCCCATTGGACATGTGGTACCCAGCGAGGGGGTGTAACTACTCACTATGCGGGCACCTTAGCAACAAGCAGCACCCCTATAGGGGGCATTGGGCTGGGCCGGCCCATTGGACATGTGGTACCCAGCGAGGGGGTGTAACTACTCACTATCCAGGCACCTTAGCAACAAGCAGCACCCCTATAGGGGGCATTAGGCTGGGCCGGCCCATTGGACATGTGGTACCCAGCGAGGGGGTGTAACTACTCACCTGCACCTTGTCCTCTGAATTTTCACTCACCATGTTTTTCCCATAGTTCTGCATGTTTACCCATAATGCTACATTTGTTGCCCCCCCAGTGCTGTACACTAATTCTCCATGTTTCACCATAGTTCTGTAGTGTTGATTTAAAGGGGTAGTCCAACTGTTAATTAAGTTTTAATATGTTGTTGACGTTGATATTCTGAGACAATTTGCAATTGGTCTTCATTTTTTATGGTTTTTCAGTTATTTAGGTTTTTGTTCAGCAGCTCTCCGTTTGGTATTTTAGCAGGTATCTGGTTACTAGGGTCTTTTCACCCTAGTAACCAGGCAGTGGATCTGGCATGTCTCGGGCTTATTCCTCGCATAGAACTCAGAACTCGCGGCCCGCTGGCTGCCGGCTCCATAACACACGTGGGGAAGGCGGCCCTCACCCTACGGCTCTTTGTGAGATGCTAAACAAGGTTTCCATGTTCGTCCCCAAATACATCCCATGTGTCCGGGCTCAGACCCAACCGCAGTCGCTGCTTTTTATTTCCATAATTTTATTTTTCCGAAACACAAAGTAAAATCTAATTTGGTCGCCGTCCCATCAAAACGAACAATTGGATTTTGCGTAAAATCGACACCAGACGGGTTTTATACGAAGCCAAAGAAATAAGTGCAACTTTGTACAAATCAACGTGTCGCTCGGGGTTTCATTCCAGTCTTTTTATAATAGGACTAGAAAAATCTACTGCAAAAATGTTGCGTATGTTCCGGGGGGAATGGGATAGCCAATGGAGAATAAAGGCAAAAAGACTTACTAATGGAACAATGAATATTTACACACATATTAATAAGGTATAACCCACCCATTAAAGATTACGACTTCCTTTGGTGGCCATCATTGTAATTATCATGCGTACATATGGACATTGTGGTGACAATGGCCACTATTCTTCTATATCAGTGGTCCTCAACCTTCCTAATGCCGCGACCCTTTAATACAGTTCCTCATGTTGTGGTGACCCCCAACCATAAAATTATTCCTAAGACCATCGGAAATATGTGTTTTCCAATGGTCTTAGGCGACCCCTCAGTAAGGGTCGTTCTTCCCCCAAAGGGGTCCCGACCCACAGGTTGAAAACCGCTGTTCTATATTAACATAAAAAGCCTACAAAAAATCCTTAGTGACTGAATTACATTCATGGAATGGTTATTCAGGACATTCAGTTTTCCCCTTGTACCCAGGAGAAGCTGAGAGAACATTGGATGGAATAGGTGAGAAGATGCCCTTTTCCTGGAAACCATCAAACAGAAGCCATCACAGTTCACTAGCTGGACCCATCTTGATAAAATGGTCCTTGGAGACACAGCGGAGGGTTCCTCTTGGTAAAATGGGTGACAGTGACTTCCAGAAGCTCAACTACGTTTGGTATGAGCTACTAGGCTAAAGCTATCACTGAGCACTTGGGGGCACCCAAGTGAGTCCCAAAAGAGCCCCAATATTTTGAATTAGAGAAGTTAGATCCTGTGAACGATGATGTATCCGTGGTTCTTCCAGTTGCTTATTTACACAATAACCACCTTTCTATTAAATGTTTTGAGTAGGTGGTGGGACGTTGGCCTGGGTCCTACATTAGCCCCAAGGGAGCATTCAAAGCCCTAAACGGAATATTCTCCATGGTTATAGGGTGCCATGGGATGGTGGAAAAGATAGATGAGCAGGTTTGTGCCCGTGCCTATATATATACTGTAGGTGCCTTTGTTGGAAACAGTTTGGAGATGCTGAGGGTCAAAACATGAGAGAGACTAAAGCATCATACATACATCAGAGACACCGTTGGACATGAATAACCCCGGAGACACCGTTGGACATGAATAACCCCGGAGACACCGTTGGACATGAATAACCCCGGAGACACCGTTGGACATGAATAACCCCGGAGACACCGTTGGACATGAATAACCCCGGAGACACCGTTGGACATGAATAACCCCGGAGACACCGTTGGACATGAATAACCCCGGAGACACCGTTGGGCATGAATAACCCCGGAGACACCGTAGGGCATGAATAACCCCGGAGACACCGTTGGGCATGAATAACCCCGGAGACACCGTTGGACATGAATAACCCCGGAGACACCGTTGGACATGAATAACCCCGGAGACACCGTTGGACATGAATAACCCCGGAGACACCGTAGGACATGAATAACCCCGGAGACACCGTAGGACATGAATAACCCCGGAGACACCGTAGGGCATGAATAACCCCGGAGACACCGTTGGGCATGAATAACCCCGGAGACACCGTTGGACATGAATAACCCCGGAGACACCGTAGGACATGAATAACCCCGGAGACACCGTTGGACATGAATAACCCCGGAGACACTATTGGACATGAATAACCCCGGAGACACCATTGGACATGCATTAGGCCTCCAATACCACCCCTTATGTATGGGGCATTCCCAGTAGGATTAAGCCCATTGTACCATACTCTGTACCACTATATTCAGAGGCAGTTTAACATACCCTAATGGCCTACAGCACAATTGTATCAAATATAAATAATAGTGAACCTTGTTGAACTGTCATTTGAAGTACTTTATTGTAGTAAAATGTGAGAAGAGCCCAGAACAAGGCTTGTTTGGATCCCGGGGACCCCCTCGGTGTAGTCCGGCTACTGTTCCTTTGTGGTATTTGCCATGGATTGTAAATACATTTCCTGTAAATAGAAAAAAAACAATTGCTTTGAGCATTTCATTGGTCTCTCGATGGATTCTGGGAGCCGAGTAAAGTCCAATTCATCCTCTTTATGGTCATGGAGACAACGAGCCAAGGTCCTACTGGCCCTACTGTATGTATCATATACTTATGTCTTTGGTCAGAGAGAGTTATTTTCTCCATTTTGTCTTTATACTTGTCCCAGGTTTGGACCAAGTTTGGATTTAATGGCTCCAGAACCACTGTCCGTTTGTAGTGTGTGTCCTTATTATTGTTTAATACACGTGACTCCTGCATCCTCTGCGTGCCCACAGTTGGTCTTTCCCCAGTTGGAGAAGCTGCACTGTAGGATACTCTCCTCTGTCCCTTTGCAAGCCACGTCGTCCATCCAGATGCGCCCAACGCCTGTCGGAACAAAATGGCACCCATTAAATAGCAATCACTCGCCCCAAATCCCCCCCTAACTGGCCTTCAGGCTGGGCCCCCTTAGCCCATAACAAGGTTACAGATATATAGAAACATTGGGGTAACAGTCACCCCGCTATAGTTCCAGGGGTACCCAGGGCACAAATAAGCACTCACCCCAAATCCCCCCCTAACTGGCCTTCAGGCTGGGCCCCCTTAGCCCATAACAAGGTTACAGATATATAGAAACATTGGGGTAACAGTCACCCCGCTATAGTTCCAGGGGTACCCAGGGCACAAATAAGCACTCACCCCAAATCCCCCCCTAACTGGCCTTCAGGCTGGGCCCCCTTAGCCCATAACAAGGTTACAGATATATAGAAACATTGGGGTAACAGTCACCCCGCTATAGTTCCAGGGGTACCCAGGGCACAAGCACTCACCCCAAATCCCCCCCTAACTGGCCTTCAGGCTGGGCCCCCTTAGCCCATAATAAGGTTACAGATATATAGAAACATTGGGGTAACAGTCACCCCGCTATAGTTCCAGGGGTACCCAGGGCACAAATAAGCACTCACCCCAAATCCCCCCCTAACTGCCCTTCAGTATTAGGCTGAGGCAGCGCAGGAAGAAACCATTTCACACAGTAAATACTATATAAACTGATTACACGGCCCCTACAGTCTGGGAAATGTTTCTCTGTTCCACTAGACCAAGGCAGTTGGGCCAATGGGAGGGGAGGGGGGGTCTCAGAGAGGGGAGGGGGGGTAGAGGGGGGGGCTCGGAGAGGGGGGGGGCTCGGCGCTATACGGAACATGTGATTCTAATAACGTTTGGGCTCTGAAAGTAAAAGCCTAAACCCCAAACAAACAAGTTGCCCTACAGACCAATCTCACATTTTCTGGCTGCTCTTTATGCCGAGGATTTGGCCAAACCCACCGGGGGCCACATTGGTCTCCAGGCTTATCTGATGGGAAACCCAGGCCGGTGCTGATCCAAGTTGCCTTTGCCCACAGGCTACTATGGGAATGCGCTCAATCTGGTCTCCCCGTGCCACTTGGCACCGCCTAGTCTGTCCCATCCCACCCATGTTGGGGCTGACTGGCCTTGGCACCGCCCAGTCTGTCCCATCCCACCCATGTTGGGGCTGATTGGCCTTGGCACCGCCCAGTCTGTCCCATCCCACCCACGTCGGGGCTGATTGGCCTTGGCACCGCCCAGTCTGTTCCATCCCACCCATGTTGGGGCTGATTGGCCTTGGCACCACCCAGTCTGTCCCATCCCACCCATGTTGGGGCTGATTGGCCTTGGCACCGCCCAGTCTGTCCCATCCCACCCACATCAGGGCTGATTGGCCTTGGCACTCCCCAGTCTGTCCCATCCCACCCATGTTGGGGCTGATTGGCCTTGGCACCGCCCAGTCTGTCCCATCCCACCCACATCAGGGCTGATTGGCCTTGGCACCGCCCAGTCTGTCCCATCCCACCCACATCAGGGCTGATTGGCCTTGGCACCGCCCAGTCTGTCCCATCCCACCCACGTCGGGGCTGATTGGCCTTGGCACCGCCCAGTCGGTCCCATCCCACCCATGTCGGGCTGATTGGCCTTGGCACCACCCAGTCTGTCCCATCCCACCCATGTTGGGGCTGATTGGCCTTGGCACCGCCCAGTCTGTCCCATCCCACCCACATCAGGGCTGATTGGCCTTGGCACTCCCCAGTCTGTCCCATCCCACCCATGTTGGGGCTGATTGGCCTTGGCACCGCCCAGTCTGTCCCATCCCACCCACATCAGGGCTGATTGGCCTTGGCACTCCCCAGTCTGTCCCATCCCACCCATGTTGGGGCTGATTGGCCTTGGCACCGCCCAGTCTGTCCCATCCCACTCACGTCGGGGCTGATTGGCCTTGGCACCGCCCAGTCTGTCCCATCCCACCAATGTCAGGGCTCATTGGCCCTTTCTGCCCCCAGCCACCCTTCCTGCCCCAGCCACCCTTTCTGCCCCCAGGCTTCCTAAGGGTTCTGGGGTGTCTCCCAGCATTCCCTGTTACATCTCTTCAATTACCTAAACCCACACCCCACATATAGAGGCATTTCTATAATATTTATATAATATATTGCTTTGCGCCAGGGCCCCTTATGGGCGGAGCTTTGTTATTTATATTGAGTAATGGCAGCTCCATCTTCCAGCAGAAATCTATCGGGGGGCTTCACTCAGCGCTGGCTGCGAATAATCAGCTTCATTGTCTGTCGGGAGAAATCCTGATGGTGAATCTGAGCCGAACTGAACTGAACTTATGGGCTCAGAGAATAGGCTCCGCCCCTACAGTCTGTGCTGCTGGGAAAGAGATTTACTTGGGGTGTGAGACCCTGGGGCCCCTGTTCCACTTCTCTCCGGCAGTTACGGATATTAGCAGTCACTGAGGGGTTCTGTGCCCCCCATATAAAGGCACAAGGCTGCAGGCTGAGTTATACAGGGAACTCTGAGTATCACTCATGTATTATAAGGGATAATGTACCCCCTACTGTAAATGATAAGGATATTAGCAGTCACTGAGGGGTTCTGTGCCCATATAAAGGCACAAGGCTGCAGGCTGAGTTATACAGGGAACTCTGAGTATCACTCATGTATTATAAGGGATAATGTACCCCCTACTGTAAATGATAAGGATATTAGCAGTCACTGAGGGGTTCTGTGCCCCCCATATAAAGGCACAAGGCTGCAGGCTGAGTTATACAGGGAACTCTGAGTATCACTCATGTATTATAAGGGATAATGTACCCCCTACTGTAAATGATAAGGATATTAGCAGTCACTGAGGGGTTCTGTGCCCCCCATATAAAGGCACAAGGCTGCAGGCTGAGTTATACAGGGAACTCTGAGTATCACTCATGTATTATAAGGGATAATCTACCCCCTACTGTAAATGATAAGGATATTAGCAGTCACTGAGGGGTTCTGTGCCCCCCATATAAAGGCACAAGGCTGCAGGCTGAGTTATACAGGGAACTCTGAGTATCACTCATGTATTATAAGGGATAATGTACCCCCTACTGTAAATGATAAGGATATTAGCAGTCACTGAGGGGTTCTGTGCCCCCCATATAAAGGCACAAGGCTGCAGGCTGAGTTATACAGGGAACTCTGAGTATCACTCATGTATTATAAGGGATAATCTACCCCCTACTGTAAATGATAAGGATATTAGCAGTCACTGAGGGGTTCTGTGCCCCCCATATAAAGGCACAAGGCTGCAGGCTGAGTTATACAGGGAACTCTGAGTATCACTCATGTATTATAAGGGATAATGTACCCCCTACTGTAAATGATAAGGATATTAGCAGTCACTGAGGGGTTCTGTGCCCCCCATATAAAGGCACAAGGCTGCAGGCTGAGTTATACAGGGAACTCTGAGTATCACTCATGTATTATAAGGGATAATGTACCCCCTACTGTAAATGATAAGGATATTAGCAGTCACTGAGGGATTCTGTGCCCCCCATATAAAGGCACAAGGCTGCAGGCTGAGTTATACAGGGAACTCTGAGTATCACTCATGTATTATAAGGGATAATGTACCCCCTACTGTAAATGATAAGGATATTAGCAGTCACTGAGGAGTTCTGTGCCCCCCATATAAAGGCACAAGGCTGCAGGCTGAGTTATACAGGGAACTCTGAGTATCACTCATGTATTATAAGGGATAATGTACCCCCTACTGTAAATGATAAGGATATTAGCAGTCACTGAGGGATTCTGTGCCCCCCATATAAAGGCACAAGGCTGCAGGCTGAGTTATACAGGGAACTCTGAGTATCACTCATGTATTATAAGGGATAATGTACCCCCTACTGTAAATGATAAGGATATTAGCAGTCACTGAGGAGTTCTGTGCCCCCCATATAAAGGCACAAGGCTGCAGGCTGAGTTATACAGGGAACTCTGATTATCACTCATGTATTATAAGGGATACTGTACCCCCTACTGTAAATGATAAGGATATTAGCAGTCACTGAGGGGTTCTGTGCCCCCCATATAAAGGCACAAGGCTGCAGGCTGAGTTATACAGGGAACTCTGAGTATCACTCATGTATTATAAGGGATAATGTACCCCCTACTGTAAATGATAAGGATATTAGCAGTCACTGAGGGGTTCTGTGCCCCCCATATAAAGGCATAAGGCTGCAGGCTGAGTTATACAGGGAACTCTGAGTATCACTCATGTATTATAAGGGATAATGTACCCCCTACTGTAAATGATAAGGATATTAGCAGTTGCTAATTGCTGGGGGCAATTCCCTCTCAGTCCTTGGGCTACAGCCAGATACAATAACGTGGGCTCCTGGGAGGAACAGGGATAATAGGGAGCAAACACCCCTGTGACTTGGGGGGAAATGCCCCGTGGGCCCCGGGGTCAGGGAGCCCCCCTGCCTCTAACCGTTTGGCCCAATTCATGCTCATTCCCTGTTTCTCTATAGGAACAAATCAACTAAATATAAAGAAGAAAGTAGGAAAATATAAAGTTTGAGTGAGAAGTGGATGAAAAATAGCTTGAAGAGTGAAGGTTTTCTGGTAGGGCCCCTGGGGCCCCAGTCTGGGGACATAAATACTATAGGGATATAGCGATCAGGGGCGAAACGCGTGGCGCTGCATAATGAGAGAGGGGAGGAGTTACATGGGGCAGGGTCTCTCATTCAAACCACTTCTTGGTTGCTATGGTAACTTGGACCCTAGCAACCCAGGCATTGATATGTCTTCTATTCCACCCAAATAGTCAACATTGGATCAGGGTCGGATTAAGCTGGGGGGACCCCTAGAAAAACCCCCCTCAAATGGCAGCATAATTAGGTTGATGGAGCACGCAGGGGGCGGGGTGGAGGTTCATGAATGGGAGGAGCAAGGTCTGTGACTGGGGGGGCAAAGGTGTATTTATAATAAGGCACTTGTTTTGGGGACGGAGCCTAATTTTTATTTTTTTTATTATTTAAAAAACCCCGCCTCCGCCACTGATTTCCATAGGGCAGCGACAGCCCCAAATATGCCCCTATTGGGGGGCTCTGAGGGTACAGCCCCGGTGGGCCCCAGACACCCCATATTCAGTACCCAGATGTTCCCCAGCTGGCCCCACCCCCAGTCTCTTACCTTGGCCAAACCTGGCCGTCCTGTACACTTCCTCCGCCCCCTTGAACCCCAACATTCGGCAGACGACGTCTCCATCCTTCTTGTCCCACCCGTCGTCACACACCGTCCCCCAACGCTTGTCGTAAAACACCTCCACGCGGCCCTCGTGGGGCCCCGAGCCATTCACTAACCGCACCGCGCTCTCCTCCACCGCACCTGGGAAACCGCCAAGCAAAGCTGTTAATCTCGGGGTGTCCGGGAACGACCCCCACAATAAAGAGAGCTCTCTGTGGGGCGTTTACCTATAGCAACCAATCAGATCTTTGCTTTTGATTTCTAACTGTTCAAATCTAATTGCTAATTGGTTGCTATGGGCAACATCACCAGTGATATTTATCTCCAAACCCGCCCCCATATAGTGTTATTATTCTTTATATGGACAGAAATGGTGCATTATGGGGGTTGCTCAGTGCCCCCCAGTCCATTAGTTTAAGAAACCCCCATGTTCACTACCACAGCCAATGGGGAGAGGAGAGCTGGACGTCGCTAGGTTTCTGGGACTGTTCCATTACTGTGGGGGGGGGGGGGGCAGAGCCGGTGCCTCTAATCCCAGTGATTCCCTATGGGCTTCTTTAACCCATAACAGCCCAGGCTCTATGAAGGAATAACTATAAAGAGTTAACGGAGCAGGGCGGTGCCGAACAGCTGGACCCCCCCCCCGGGACCATTTACTCCCCATAACTCAGAGCAGATGTGAGGGGCTTTTGCTGATTGGGCGGGGGGGGCTGCGCAGCTATAAACGCAACAGAAATGATTGTTATAAAATGAAGATAATAAAATATTTACAGTGCAGAGTTCTGACTTGTTATTAAGGTTTAGTTGTGCCCTTTGGGTCAGGTAAGGAACATAGAGCCACCCTGCTCAGTGGGGCAAATACAGAACCCCAGGGGGGACCCTGCTCAGTGGGGCAAATACAGAACCCCAGGGGGGGCCCTGCCCAGTGGGGCAAATACAGAACCCCAGTGGGACCCTGCCCAGACAGAAGGGAAGGTGAGGGGCACATACAGAATGGGGAGACACAGAGGGACCCTGCCCAGACAGAGGGGAAGGTGAGGGGCACATACAGAATGGGGAGACACAGAGGGACCCTGCCCAGACAGAGGGGGGCACATACAGAATGGGGAGACACAGAGGGATCCTGCCCAGACAGAGGGGAAGGTGAGGGGCACATACAGAATGGGGAGACACAGAGGGACCCTGCCCAGACAGAGGGGAAGGTGAGGGGCACATACAGAATGGGGAGACACAGAGGGACCCTGCCCAGACAGAGGGGAAGGTGAGGGGCACATACAGAATTGGGAGACACAGAGGGATCCTGCCCAGACAGAGGGGAAGGTGAGGGGCACATACAGAATGGGGAGACACAGAGGGATCCTGCCCAGACAGAGGGGGGCACATACAGAATGGGGAGACACAGAGGGATCCTGCCCAGACAGAGGGGAAGGTGAGGGGCACATACAGAATGGGGAGACACAGAGGGACCCTGCCCAGACAGAGGGGAAGGTGAGGGGCACATACAGAATGGGGAGACACAGAGGGATCCTGCCCAGACAGAGGGGAAGGTGAGGGGCACATACAGAATGGGGAGACACAGAGGGACCCTGCCCAGACAGAGGGGGGCACATACAGAATGGGGAGACACAGAGGGACCCTGCCCAGACAGAGGGGAAGGTGAGGGGCACATACAGAATGGGGAGACACAGAGGGACCCTGCCCAGACAGAGGGGGGCACATAATGAATGGGGAGACACAGAGGGACCCTGCCCAGACAGAGGGGAAGGTGAGGGGCACATACAGAATGGGGAGACACAGAGGGATCCTGCCCAGACAGAGGGGAAGGTGAGGGGCACATACAGAATGGGGAGACACAGAGGGACCCTGCCCAGACAGAGGGGGGCACATACAGAATGGGGAGACACAGAGGGATCCTGCCCAGACAGAGGGGAAGGTGAGGGGCACATACAGAATGGGGAGACACAGAGGGACCCTGCCCAGACAGAGGGGAAGGTGAGGGGCACATACAGAATTGGGAGACACAGAGGGATCCTGCCCAGACAGAGGGGAAGGTGAGGGGCACATACAGAATGGGGAGACACAGAGGGATCCTGCCCAGACAGAGGGGAAGGTGAGGGGCACATACAGAATGGGGAGACACAGAGGGACCCTGCCCAGACAGAGGGGGGCACATACAGAATGGGGAGACACAGAGGGATCCTGCCCAGACAGAGGGGAAGGTGAGGGGCACATACAGAATGGGGAGACACAGAGGGACCCTGCCCAGACAGAGGGGAAGGTGAGGGGCACATACAGAATGGGGAGACACAGAGGGACCCTGCCCAGACAGAGGGGGGCACATACAGAATGGGGAGACACAGAGGGACCCTGCCCAGACAGAGGGGAAGGTGAGGGGCACATACAGAATGGGGAGACACAGAGGGACCCTGCCCAGACAGAGGGGGGCACATAATGAATGGGGAGACACAGAGGGACCCTGCCCAGACAGAGGGGAAGGTGAGGGGCACATACAGAATGGGGAGACACAGAGGGATCCTGCCCAGACAGAGGGGAAGGTGAGGGGCACATACAGAATGGGGAGACACAGAGGGACCCTGCCCAGACAGAGGGGAAGGTGAGGGGCACATACAGAATGGGGAGACACAGAGGGACCCTGCCCAGACAGAGGGGAAGGTGAGGGGCACATACAGAATGGGGAGACACAGAGGGACCCTGCCCAGACAGAGGGGGGGGCACATACAGAATGGGGAGACACAGAGGGACCCTGCCCAGACAGAGGGGAAGGTGAGGGGCACATACAGAATGGGGAGACACAGAGGGACCCTGCCCAGACAGAGGGGAAGGTGAGGGGCACATACAGAATGGGGAGACACAGAGGGACCCTGCCCAGACAGAGGGGGGGGCACATACAGAATGGGGAGACACAGAGGGACCCTGCCCAGACAGAGGGGAAGGTGAGGGGCACATACAGAATGGGGAGACACAGAGGGACCCTGCCCAGACAGAGGGGGGGGCACATACAGAATGGGGAGACACAGAGGGACCCTGCCCAGACAGAGGGGGGCACATACAGAATGGGGAGACACAGAGGGACCCTGCCCAGACAGAGGGGTTCAGAACCAAGTCATTATCTGGAGATCTTCCATTTCTCACAATGGGGAATTGGCTCCCACACTTGTTGCTAAAATAAGTGAATAAACTGAAATGATACAAATGATCCCAAAACAAACAGAAATAAACAGGAACAGGTGGCCGAGCGCTGGTGTTGACATTCCGGGGAGAAGCTTCATTCACATATTATTGCCGGCAGATTTTCTAGAGAAATATAGGATAATTAGTTGCCCCTCCTCCTCGCTCTGTCCTGACAACTGCCGCCTTTCCCATGGGCCCCGGCAACTGAACAACCAGAACCCTCTCGGCCCCGTGACTACTGAGATCTTCTGAGCTTGTTCTTCCTCCTCCCCCAACCCTTAACCATCAGTTATTAATTATTCCTCTGTCTCGGGGCCGACTTGAACTATTTTCCTGGAAATGGTGATTATGAGAAGGTGACAGTTCCAAGGTTCTGCCCGGTTACAGATGGGATCATAGATACAAAGTTGCAACAGTAGAGGAGATAATACAGGTTTAACAGCCCAGATGTCCCACATAAGGGTAACAGGAGTGGGGTTATAATTAAGTCTGGGCCGGTTCCTTCATGGAACATCTGAAATAACCACCTGAGTAGATGCTTGGACCTTCCAGAAAAACCCAACTCCAGTTGAGAGGAGAAGTCTCCGGCCAGATCTTGATTAAACCCTTTATAGAAGAAAGAGAAATAACAACCCACAAAGGCCTGAAGGTGAAAGTATCATGAGGAATCAGGAACGCCCCAAAACATATGTGGGTGCCCCGTAGGCCGCGGCTGCCGAGCAACTGAGAGACAAGTGGCCCTGGGACCATTGGCTCTGGTAGCAATTACAGGAGGATATAAACGGCTCTGATTGGCTGTGGTTATGTGGGCTTAATTATAATTGAAATTCCTGGCTCGTTACATTCTTACCTAATAGTGGCGCCCCTCCTGCGCCGCTGGGAGTTGGACGTTCGGTTTCAGCTATACAAACGGTGCCTAGAATAATACTGACGCCCCTGCCCAGTTCTCTAATTAATTACTGACTAACGAATCCTTTGCTAAATTCCCTTCTCTTTTTGATATTTTTATATCAATTCTGGGCTTCAGCACCTTTTGCTTCAATAATGGGTCTGAATCTTTGGTGGGTACCGGCGTCGTATGGCAGGGATCTTGCCCCTTCCAGGCACATCTGGTACAGTTGAACCCCGGTTCTGGACGAGTCCCTCGGAACTGGATTGAGATCAGGGCTGTGATGGGCCTTTGTAGGACATTCACCCACCCAATGAAAGACTTGATCCTCAGCTTCAGTGTTTTCTGCCTTTCCTTTACAGGAAGAGAGAACTGGACATGGTTCCGAATACATTTGCCCAACACTCCAAGATAAAGAGTGGTTCTTCTTCTCACCACAATCCTGATGGAACCTCCCACCTCATTTCCCTCAAAAATGGAAACAATGGTGCATTGAATTGCTGGGTTTGATTTTGGTGAATGTTGTGGTGAAGAACCTCTATGCCCTAAGCACTCTGCCCTAACACACAGGGGGCTTTTATCTTTGGGTGGCCCCACGGTATTGCCTCAATGTCCCTAGAAGGTGCAGGAATTGCTGTAGGCCTTGCACATAGCTGTACCTTGGTTTCCCTGTTTCTACAGGTAAAGGTGGCCAACTGGCTAGATGTTGATCAGACAGGCATGATTGGGGACTGCATCAGATCGTTGTTGAGGTCCTCAATTCGACTTTTCTTATCTCTTTCACCCATATCACTGACCCAAGGTGGGCATATTGGGGGGGAAAGGCCTACAGCAGGAAATGGTTTCCTGGTTTCCACAGGTAAAGGTGGGCATATTGGGGGAAAGATTTGCTCATTTGTCGACTTTTTCTCAATATGTCTGGGTATTTGCCTCCATCCAACATTCCTGAGAAACCTCACAGTTTTGGGTGGGAATTGGCAGCACAGGCAGGACAGATAGAAAACGAGCCCTGGTACTTGAGGGGTGTTGGCTCTTCTACCTGCTATGGCTTCCTTGGCTTGCACATAATTGGATTGGAAAGGTTCACTAAAGTCCTAGCCTGAATCCCTCATATTCACAGTTTATCTGACTTCCAGGCTCACTAAGCAAGAGCTACAATGAAACCCATGTTCTACCAAGTAACGGACTCATCAGTGGGTCACTAATAGGCCTAAATAGACCTTTAGAAGTTATTATTAGTGCCTGCAGATTCTAAATAAATACAATATATATTATATCAGCTGTTACTATGAGATCCAAAGGCACCCGGGGGCAATTTCTCCCTGCTGGGTTGGTCATATGATCTCCCAACTGTGGTGTTTGGGTGCCATAGGGACCCAAAATGTGCAGAGTCAGCCCAATGCTCCATTGTGTGTGTCCTTATTCCCCTCGGCCCGTAGACGACCCACTGAACCTGAACAGAGCGGAGCTGCTCGGAATGTGCAAAACACAAAAGACCTGGGGCAATTTGCCTCATTCTCCGTCCCATTGTTTCCTAACTATGTCCATCGTTGCCAAGTCAGGCGTGTGGAATCGGAGCAATTAAGGCGCTTGGCAGAGGCTGCCGGCCAAATGAAATCGTTTTTGAAATCCAAAGGGACGTTAATTAATTAACCGGCTTTATCAGAAGATTAATCAGCGCAGATCCCTTTGTGACTTTCATTTTAATTGGGCAAAGACTTCTGAGCTGTTTGTTCCCCTCAAACACATGAAAATGGGGGTTAGAGCCGGTTTAGTTCTGCCTTAATGAGAAAAGGATCTACGGCCAGAAAAGAAGATTTGACTTTATTTTACGAGGCCCAAGTCGTTCCTCCTACACCTTCCAGTTTGGCCCATTGGCTCATTGAAGGTCTCGGGGCGTGTATATAAGCGCGGGTGGTTCTGATACAATGATAATAATAATGTCCTCAGCGGAATCCTAAATCAATAAGGTAACGTGGTTATTTAATCAAGTGCCCGTGCCAGACCCTTGCGGTTTTCTAGAACAATGTTTGGGCCAATCAGTGCAATTGGACGGGTTGGCCCCTTCAGAACAAACCATTTGATTGGATTTAGATGGAATGTTTATGTTATGACAGGAATAAAAAGCAACAGAACAAGTTCTCTAATGTTCTTGGCTGCACTGAGACGTCGGACAGAATGTTATCGTGATCCATGGCCAAGGTCCAGATACAAGGAGGAAGCGATCAGTGCCAGGCAGACAGGATTGGGCCCTAGCCTCTCCCTTTATTGTAAGGGTGGGTATGTTTGGGGTATCTGTATTGATAAGGAGGCAGTTTCAGGAGGCCCCAGTAGCTCAATAAGTTCTACATGGCAGCAGATCAAGATGCTGGCGAATGGCGGTGGGTGGCCCTTTCTGGGTTGGCCTATGCCCCAGGAACACATCGGAATACATTTTCTGCCACAGTGATCCAACGCTACGGCCAAGCAGCATTGGCTGAACTTCAAGACCATTTTGCCACTATTGGACTATGGCAGCCGGCTATTGGCTATTACGATTCCTTCTAGGGCAGGTGGAGTGTCACCTTAGTAAGGGACAGTCATGAGGGTGTCTATGGGTATCCCACGTGCCAGTCTGTACATAGGCTCTTGTGTGTCAGGCACAAATATTGGCACCGAAACAGACCTTGTGGCTAGTTAACCCCCCACCCTCCAGATAGGGAGCAGTTGAGGTTAGTAGGACATTGATTTACCAACACATATTGCCCAACATTACAAAGGCCATAGGGGATATCTGCAGGGAGTTCTGAAACAAGCAGAGGCCAGCAGGTCCTACATCCCATTAAATCTCTCTCTATTTCTAAATATATATAAATAATACAAATATTTACTGGCCCAGGGCCACAATTAAGAGCAAATACTCTTCTCCACAACCACCTTCCCTTCAAAATTCAGTTAAAACCCAGAAGAAAACTTCTTGAATACGTCTATCAGAAATGATGAGGCTACCCTACTAGTCTGAGGGTCCCATGACAACAGAAAACTCCCACCCAGATCTTCTTGCAAAACTAGAGGTCAGGGTTTTTTTATACAGGGCAACGATGGTCCCAGAAGGAAAGCCACATGGTATAGAGAAGAGATGGGTAAAATTAGGTTTGTAGGGGGCATCCTGGCAGAGGTAACTGCCCGTAGCAGAACTTTATTAGAAAGGGAGTCAATGGCAGCTAAAGGGCAGGGGTTTGGGGACACTACTTTTATGTTTTTGGTGATCTTTCCTTACGTACTTCTCCTTGGTTTCAGCCAGGCTGTGCCAGGGGTGGGTCAGGCCTCAGGAAAGGGAAGTCGGGGCATCTAGACAACGCCCTCTAGCTGAGGGAAGGGCAGTGAGGGCAATAGTGTTGGTTGTAAAAACATAGGTGGCTGGTTTACTACCGATGCCTTAGTAACTCTAAGGTAAGATACAGCATACTCCAAAATACACCTGGCACCTACCTGATGGGGATCAGACAAACCTGGGAAACCCCCCCTTGGCATTGGTGGGTGAGACTGGGAAGCCTGGTACTTAATTGCCCGGTTACCACCTAAAGGGTTCCAAGTGATACACCATGGGGGTCACCACTAATATCAATTCCAACACACAAGTATAGCGATTACCTATATACAAGGAAAAGAATCAGCCAATGGGTAATCTAATACAGCGATACCAAAGTGCAAAAATGGACACGGACACGCAATGTCCACTTGTTATCCTCAGAGATAGTAAAGGTGGCCATACACGCTAAGGGGTATATTTATCATGCTGTGTAAAAAGTGGACTAAAACATTACCGGTGATGTTGCTCATAGCAGCCAATCAGATGCTTTGCTTTGGTTTTCTAACTGTTGAAATCTGATTGCTGATTGGTTGCCCTGGGCAACATCACCAGTAATGCTTCACTCCACTTTTCACAAAGCTTGATAAATATACCCCTAAGTACACGCCAAGCGAGGGGATAGATATTCCCACCTACGGGTGGGTGATATCGGGCTAATTTGTTCATTTGGTCCTGGGACCAAATGATCGAATTGAAGCGACAGGTATAGGCGTTCAGGACCCACGAGCCAATGCGGTTCCCAATCCAACTAAATTTCAAACCTGCCCGATCGAGATCTGCCCAATTTCAGGCCAGATATCAGTTGGACAGGCCCGTCGGTAGTGCCCATACACGGGCCGATTAGCTGCTGGATCTGTCTAAGGGACCAGTTGGCCCTGAGGCCAAACTATCGAATTAGAATGACGGGTTTAGATGTCCGTCGGTTCAGGGACCACATTAACGAGCCGTTGCGGTCCCCGATCCAACCAAAGTTTTAAACCAACCAGATCGATATCTGGCCGATTTCAGGTGTTTTGGTCAGTCAGATGTTGGTCGGGCAGTCCCGTTGTTAGTGCCCATACATGGGCCGAAAAGCTGCTGAATCGGTCTAAGGAACCAATTGGCCCTTGAGCCAAACGATTGAATTAGAACGATGGGTATAGGCGTCGGTCGGTTCAGGGACCGTATTAATGAGCCAACTAAATTTCATACCTGCCTGATGGAGATCTGCCCGATTTCAGGCCAGATGTCGGTCGGGCAGGTTGACCAATACCGCCAGCTAGAATCGGCCCGTGTATGGGCACCTTAAGTCTCGAACAAATTCAGCCCCTCCAAATAATAAGTAACTTATTATGACCGGTAGGTTCAGCAGACACGGCTATAGGAACACATTCACCTGTTTCACCAACCCACAACCCCCTGGGGGTTAAACTGCCCCCCCCCCCGGCTCAGGACGCACCACTCGCGCAGCTGATTAACGAGCAGTTTGTGCTGCAGTCTCTGTGCCAGGCCCAAGAGCTGATTAATGAGTTCTGCAGATTGTAAGTAACGGACCAATCCCAAGAGCGATTATCCGCTTGCTAGAATAACAGCTTATCCCGGGAATGACATAGCGCTGAGCGCCGGCCGCCCTTTCCATTCTGCCCCAGTCACAGATCCGTTAAACAGTGTCCTGTCGGATCAACAAATTGTTCTGCCTATATTTTTACTCCTTTACATTCGCTAACAGCTAATAAAAACGGATTATATTTGGGGTCTCGCTGGGACCAATAAAACTGTCTTGTCTCAGCTTCAGAGAACTCAGCGTGAAGCTCCGCGCCGTTGGGCCGAGTATTGCTTTCTACTTGGCCTTTGTACCCTGGAGGGGCTTTTAAATCCCACCTGTTCATCGGCAATTAGATTTTTAGTCTCTGGCACTTTCATGTCATGTTGTTGCCTTGATGATATTAAACCATCACTGTCCTCGATTTATTCCCACAAAATGTAAAAGCATTAAAGGCCCCCTATGTGCCGGAACTCAGATATAAGGGAGATAATAGGAAGGAAGAAGGCAGAAGAAGGGATACGACAATATTTGTTAAAAAGCAGAAACCAGAAAGGCCAAGGTAGAAAGTAAGGAACTGATTGCTTTACTTGCAAAGAGTGATCCCAAAAGGCTGTAAGTGCATCAATAGTACAAAGATGTGGAAACCGGTTCAAATGTGATTAAAGGGACAGTATACACCGTGCTTCCACCTGAATTGAATGAATAGGACTTGTGCCGAACATTCTTTTTAATAAAGAACTGCCTATTGGCTCCAGTGGTTATACCCCTTGCTGCTGAACTTCCACCTGTCCCTGTCTCATATCTTTGCTACCTGGTTGAAAGTATCCGCCATATTGGCACAACTTTTCTGCCACTCAACATGGCCAGTCCCGTTACGCCCTCAGGTGCTGGTAACATAGTAACATAGTAACATAGTAAGTTGGGTTGAAAAAAGACATACGTCCATCAAGTTCAACCATAATGCCTATACCTAACCTGCCTAACTACAAGTTGATCCAGAGGAAGGCAAAAAACCCCATCTGAAGCCTCTCTAATTTGCCTCAGAGGGGAAAAAATTCCTTCCTGACTCCAAGATGGCAATCGGACCAGTCCCTGTATCAACTTGTACTAAGAGCTATCTCCCCTACCCCTGTATTCCCTCACTTGTACTGAGAGCTATCTCCCCTACCCCTGTATTCCCTCACTTGTACTGAGAGCTATCTCCCCTACCCCTGTATTCCCTCACTTGTACTGAGAGCTATCCCCCCTACCCCTGTATTCCCTCACTTGTACTGAGAGCTATCTCCCATACCCCTGTATTCCCTCACTTGCTAAGAATCCATCCAGCCCCTTCTTAAAGCTATATAATGTATCAGCCAGTACGACTGATTCGGGGAGGGAATTCCACAACTTCACAGCTCTCACTGTAAAAAATCCTTTCCGAATATTTAAATGGAACCTCCCTTCTTCTAAACGGAGTGGGTGCCCTCGTGTCCGTTGGAAGGACCTACTGGTAAATAAAACATTAGAGAGGTTATTATATGATCCCCTTATATATTTATACATAGTTATCATGTCACCTCTTAAGCGCCTCTTCTCCAGTGTAAACAGACCCAACTTGGCCAGTCTTTCTTCATAACCGAGACTTTCCATACCCTTTACCAGCTTAGTTGCCCTTCTCTGGACCCTCTCTAGCTCAATAATGTCCCGTTTGAGCACTGGAGACCAAAACTGAACAGCATATTCTAGATGGGGCCTTACCAGTGCTCTGTAAAGGGGAAGAATAACCCCCTCCTCCCGTGAATCTATACCCCTTTTAATACAGCTCAGAACCTTGTTTGCCCTTGCAGCTGCTGCCTGGCATTGCTTGCTACAGCCAAGTTTATTATCTACAAGGACTCCAAGCTCCTTCTCCATTATGGATTTGCCTAGTGCAGTCCCATTAAGGTTATACGGGGCTTGCATATTTTTACATCCCAGGTGCATGACCTTACATTTATCCACATTAAATCTCATCTGCCACTTAGCTGCCCAGATTGCCAGTTGGTCAAGATCCTGCTGCAGGGATGTCACATCCTGGATAGAATTGACTGGTCTGCAGAGTTTTGTGTCATCTGCAAACACTGATACATTACCCATAATACCCTCCCCTAAGTCATTTATGAACAAATTAAACAAAAGTGGACCCAGTACAGAACCCTGAGGGACCCCACTGAGAACCTTATTCCAAGTAGAGAATGTGCCATTAACAACCACCCTCTGTACCCGATCCTGTAGCCAGTTTTCTATCCATGTGCAAACGACTTCACTAAGACCAATAGACCTTAGCTTAGAAAGCAGTCGTTTGTGGGGAACGGTATCAAATGCTTTGGCAAAATCCAAATAGATTATATCTACTGCATCCCCATTGTGGGAGGCTCCAAAAACCATCATCTGACCCCACCACTTCTCTAGTGACCCCACCTCTGACCCCCACCTAGTGACCCCACCACTGACCCCACCACTTCTCTAGTGACCCCACCACTGACCCCACCACTTCTCTAGTGACCCCAAAAGGCTGTAAGTGCATCAATAGTACAAAGATGTGGGTTGAAATTCGGGCTCTCATAAAAGATGGAAATATATTGGTTGATGTGGAAACTGGTTCAAATGTCATTAAAGGAACAGTATACACCGTGCTTCCACCTGAATTGAATGAATAGGGCTTGTGCCGAACATTCTTTTTAATAAAGAAATATCTACGGTTTCTGTTACTTGGGGCACTAAACGAGAATATGAAGCCAGTTTCTCTTTTGTACTTTTCTGGAATATTCTGATACCAATGAACTTCAAAGAGAAGTGATAAAACTAAATACCAGTACACTGACAAGCCCCTGATACTGAGCTACTCAAAGGCTGCTGCTTAGAGAAAGGAGGGGCTTGTAATTTGTGAATTTCAGTAAAATAGTCCAGCTTTGTAAATTAGTGCTTTATGTTAAAAAAATAGGGAAAATAGGTATCATATAATTAGGTCTCGGATCTGAGAGAGAACCTGCTCCTCCCACGTTAAAATCATTTTCCTGGTTTCCCATTGGCAAATAGTAACTCACTGGCATCACTTTTCAAGCCCCTCACTACTCCTCGGCACCTCACTACAAGGGCCATTCATGGAAGCAGCGCAGTTATGCATCCAATCGAGCGCAAGTGTTTGCAAATGGGGGGCAGGCTGCGTCGTCTCTGGTGTTCGTGTTATGAGGGACGCAACAAGTTTGGGCCAAGTGGGCCAACGTGCCAATTCCTTGCCTACCAGAGTCATGCCGAGCCCTTTTCTCATCTATTGAGCTTATTTGCCGAGCCCTGTTTGCCGGATTCGCTGTTGCCGACTGCCTATTGGCTCCAGTGGTTATACCCCTTGCTGCTGAACTTCCACCTGTCCCTGTCTCATATCTTTGCTACCTGGTTGAAAGTATCCGCCATATTGGCACAACTTTTCTGCCACTCAACATGGCCAGTCCCGTTACGCCCTCAGGTGCTGGTGCATTGTGGGAGGCTCCAAAAACCATCATCTGACCCCACCACTTCTCTAGTGACCCCACCTCTGACCCCCACCTAGTGACCCCACCACTGACCCCACCACTTCTCTAGTGACCCCACCACTGACCCCACCACTTCTCTAGTGACCCCACCACTGACCCCACCACTTCTCTAGTGACCCCACCACTGACCCCACCACTTCTCTAGTGACCCCACCACTGACCCCACCACTTCTCTAGTGACCCCACCACTGACCCCACCTAGTGACCCCAACTGCAACTGCACTCTACCCGATGTGTCAATGTTCATTATCACAAACCTTAAGGTGCCCATTAACAGATATTAGCAGCCCATCTGCCCATGTAGTTGGCCAACGTACATCGTTATATCAGCAATGACACAGGTCACACAGGAGCACCGTGCTTTGGAACCGACCACTCCATAAGCAAGATGGCAGCCGGCGTGGTTGTCAATATCACGGTTTGATTTGGGATCTGAGAGGCACATATTGACAAACGCTAATAAATACACTTTTCTTCTTTTTTGACCTGGTCCATTTCAAGAAGACACAGTTGCCAGGGGCGTAACTATAGAGGAAGCAGACCCTGTGGTGGCCCTGGAGGGTAGGGGGCCCAGAAGGTTCCTAAATACATGAGCTATTTCATATATCTTGGTAGAACAGGTCAATTTACTAATATTCTAGAATTGAATTAGCTGTGGGGCCCAGTAACATCTCGTCACGCCACTGGCAGTTGTGCATCTCTGACCTCTGTGTCTCAGTTAATAAAGAAGCCCCTACATCTCCTTATATTGTATCAAACCCATACCCCGAGGACTCCACGTGAGCGCTGCACCTCTGCCCAATAATTGCGCCCATTGATGGAACGGACTGATTGCACAAACAGAACCCGCAGATGTTATTAGTTACTCCCGGCGCCTCCCAGAAAGGTTAATGGCGATGTATGAGCGGCGGGGAAGGTGCGGGACTGCGCATTCCTGCCATATAAACACTCGCTCAGCGGATGAAACAAATAAAAATAGAAAGCGATAGAACCACGAAGAGCCGGCAGGGAATATGTTTATCCCATTCCATATCATTTATACACGGCTAATGGGAAAGAACAACAGCAAGTGATTTATAGGCCCCCAGATGGTTTCTATTCCGGGGGATCAGGGGGAATTCTGTTTTACTGTCTGGCGGAGGCAACGAGGCTACACGGCAACCTGGCGCTGACACGGTCTGGCTGTGCCAAACATTACTATAAACTAGCCATTTAGGGCCTATTTAATCCTGTCCTGGAGGTCCTGGTTCTGTAGAACTTACAATCTAAGTTGGTCATATTTATTCCTGTGTTGGAGATCCTGGTTCCATAGAGCTTACAATCTAAGTGGGTCCTATTAATTCCTGTCCTGGAGGTCCTGGTTCTGTAGAGCTTACAATCTAAGTGGGTCATATTAATTCCTGTCCTGGAGGTCCTGGTTCCATAGAGCTTACAATCTAAGTGGGTCATATTTATTCCCATCCTGGAGGTCCTGTTTCTGTAGAGCTTGCAATCTAAGTAAATCCTATTAATTCCTGTCCTCGAGGTCTTGGTTCTGTAGAGCTTACAACCTAAGTGGGTCCTATTAATTCCTGTCCTGGAGGTCCTGGTTCTGTAGAGCTTACAATCTAAGTGGGTCATATTTATTCCCGTCCTGTAGGTCCTGGTTCCGTAGAGCTTACAATCTAAGTGAGTCCTATTAATTCCTGTCCTGGAGGTCCTTGTTCCGTAGAGCTTACAACTTTAAGGTCTCAGTTAAGTTCTAAAGTAGCTGGGGGCAAGTTCCTTAGGAAGGAATGCAGGGGGGAATTTCAGAGAGAAGTTGCAGCAGGAAAGGAAGGTGTGAAATGATGGTGGCTACTAGAAGAACGGAGGAGACAACAAGCAACAAATGGAGATAGAAGAAGGGGACAATAGAAGAAGTCTTAAATGGCCCCAACTATTAACAGTGTAAAGGTTGTAAGGATTTAACCAGGGGAGGGGTAGTGATTGTAGTTTCCGCTCCCTAATCTATAAGGGGAGGAGCCACATGAACACCACTCCAGGAGGGGCAGATGCTGTTGGTGAGACCTCAGTAAGGAGATTAGGCCCTAAGGTAACCAAGGCCTTAGTGACACCAGGGAGCCCAAGAATTAGGACAAGATGGTGGCAGGTAGTTCCTGTTGGGGTGTTTGATAGACAGTGTGAGCTAGTGAGAGCAGTAAGAGCTGGTAAGAGCAAACAAGTTGAGTTGCCTGGAGCACCCATTCAATTAGTAGCAGGTTGGTTAGTAACCGGGGCTAGTAATCCATTGGGATGGCAGCCCGGTTGCTTAGGCTGGAGGGAGATTTCCAGGAGTGCAGATGAGCCCTGTAGAGGTGGCTCCTGGGGAACGGCTCAATTGTTGAATATAAACCACAGGGGAACATCTTTATGTTCCTTGTACTGGTCCTGTTTCTGCACAGGGCAAGTAGGGACACATTGGGATATACACTGTGAGCAAGTAAATTAGCATTGACAAGAAAGAATCTTCCCCTAATCACTTGCAGCTTCTCTCATCCCTCATATTCCAGCCGCGCTCACATCTGGCCTCCTCGCCGGGACTCATTAGTGGGCTTTGTTGACATCAGGTTCCCCCAGACACTTCCACCTGGGTCAGAAGATGAAGGCCAAAGAGGAAGTGCCACCCCTTCACCCCTTATATAATAAAGTGCGACAGGAAGTGATCACTACATCTATGGGCCAATAACTTCTAAATCTAAACCCTATGGGTCCACATGACCCATTTATGACTTACTTCATGGGTTACACTCCTCACCAAGGGTGAGTGGACTATCCAAGCGTACCAAAATTAGATGGGTACTACAGGGTTTTAGAAAGTGGATAACAAAAGGAATAGGGCAAATTCAGAAAATCAAAATCAGAATTTCAGTAGCATTGAGCTGGGCTATTGACTCCACTCCTGGTTTTTAGTTGAGGTAGGATAGAGTCTAGGGTAGGTTCTAGTCAAGGTCCCCTACCATGTGTTCCTGAAGAAAATAGTGTCTAAGATAGTCCCCTACCTTATCATCCTAGAGCAGTTGTTCTCAACCTGTGGGTCGGGACCCCTTTGGGGGTCAAATGACCCTTTCACAGGGGTTGCCTAAGACCTTCAGGAAACACATACTTCCGATGGTCTTAGGAACCGAGATACCGCTCCTCTATGGTTGGGGGTCACCACAACATGAGGAACTGTATTAAAGGGTTGTGGCATTAAGAAGGTTGAGAACCACTGTCCTAGAGCAAATAGTGTCTAGGATAGTCCCCTACCTTGTCATCCTAGAACAAATAGAGTCTAGGAGTGTCTAGTCCCCTACCTTGGGTTACTACAGAAAATAGTATCTAAAATAATGCCCTACCTTGAGTTTTTAGACCAAATGGCATCTAGGCAGCTCCTCACCTTATGTTCTTAGTGTCTATTATCTGTTCTTAGAGTATCTAGGCAGCACCATGGTGTTTCTAGAGCAAATAAACTTCTAACCATCTGCTAGAAAGTCATTGATCACTTCAGGACCCACCATTCACTGAGGCTTCTCCATCAGGTGTTGGAGTTTCTTCTCCCTCTTTCACTAAGGGACTGCAAAAAGAAATGGAAACTCATCCTCTTGCACAACCAGCGTTCAACCTTATGGAACTGCCATGCTGGAAGTTAGGTTCCACCCCGTAGTCTTCACTGACACCCAGGTAATGGATGAGACCAGAGGAAGCAACTACAAGACTGGGTTCTTCCAAGATGAACAACTAAACATTAAGAGCACACACAGGTCTTCATTTCTGTTACCACTTACTCTTCTCTCGCTGGTAGTGTGGCATCGGTTTCCTCAACCAGTCACTATGAAGAGGCGAGACAAGGGCAGTCTCTCAAGTTTTTATATCACCAGAGAGGACTAGTAATTATGGTGGCCTCATACCATCGAACCATCTGCTAGCAAGTCATTGATCACTTCAGAAACCACCATTCACTGAGGCTTCCCATCAGGCGTTGGAGTTTCTTCTCCCTCTTTCACTAAGTGATTAAAGATGGAAACTCATTCTCTAGTGCAACCAACGTTCAACCCTATGGAACTGCCATGCTGAAAGGTAGGTTCCACCCTGGAGAACGAACATACGGTGCACGTAAAGGACACAGGGATAGAGATCCAATACCATGACCCAATGTATTTTCATTATTCAAGAGTCACATTTCCTTCCATTCTACTGAAGGAGACCCACTGGATCTGCCAGAGAATGTTACAGAGATGTTTAATTCTACATGACGCTCATTCATTGTTTTGACAGATAAGGATAATTAGATTATTGCTTTGCCGGCTCCAACGTCGGATGATTACAATAAGTAAGAATGCAGAAAGCCACCCGGGATGTACGATAAGAGACGGTGCCCAAAGCCCTCAGCATTTATCAGCTAATGATACATAACAGGCCGCGCAACGAGGCTCCATCCATCAACAATTTCCTTGTCAGCACTTGGAAACGCAATGAGCAGTAATGTGCGCGGCTTGGCTGGAAGGAGAGCGCTGGGATTCGGAGCTAATACATCATTAGCCGAGGGGAAAGGCCCCAAAGCAGGTTTGTTTATGTGCGATTTACTAAAGATAAAAACCACCATTGTTCCATACAGAGCTACTAGGTTCCTCGTTAGCAGGATGTGAAGGACTGAAGGCAAAGCACATCTAGTACACCTAGAACACCTTGTATAAATGGCTTCTTACAGCTCCACCCTCTTGTCATTCTCTTTGTCACATGATAGATCTAAATTACTGAAGGTCGCCTCTAGCTGTGCATAGGAGCTGGCAGTCGTACTGCGGAGACGGCCCTTGGTGTATCCAACAAGTCAAGAAGATGCCAAATTCCCACCTAACACTCCCAGTCTCCTACTCCCACATTTACTGCAAAAACAAAAGATTTGGCTGAGAATTTACAGAACCGACCGACAGGAATTGCACCACCCATGGCAGCCAATCGATGAGCCACATTGGGACTTCCACCACAATTCCAGTCATTCTCTTAAGAACAGACTTAGAACTTTCTACCTCTGAAAGGACTCCAATCTCAATCCACTCCGTGTTTTATTCCGTCCCTGAGTGCATTTGACCCGATCGAAATTTATGCATTCACATTTTCCCATTAAAAACTGGAGCCAAAGGTAAGCGACCAATCACATTTGTTGAGACTATTTGCCGTAAGTCCAGAGTTTGGGTCTCGTCCGCGGCCAGTTCTTTAGGAGTTAAGGGAAGTTCATTCCTTTCCAAGACACACAGGGAACATTCTCGTGAGCATCTCTGCTTTATCTTTCCGAGGCCCTAGGAAGCCTATGAGGCCATAGCCAGTTATCTCTGCTGGTCCATAAGAACAAGGAAGCTTTTCATAAGAATCTGATTGGGTTTGTCTCAAGGCGAGACTGCTGTCTCTGCTCTGACTGCTGATTATACACATCAGAGACTTAACATGTTTGCTTAATGACAGTCTTTGCTGTATATTCTAGGAGAGGAACAAAGGCTCAAGAAGATAAATTCACACACGAACAGATAAATATCAGTGGTGATATCATTGTAGAGAAACCATGAGGAACCTTGAGTTCAACAAGAAGGTGTCCATTGTTGGGACCTCAGCCTTCCACTGGAACCATATGTATGGGCTCCTAGGAAAACCATATTCCTCTACTTGAATTGATTGCTAGAACCTTCCATTGTTGGTAACTTGTCCTAAAGCCTTGACTAGATACTTCTACACTTCTTACGGAGTCTAATATGTCTGAATCTATATCTCAATCTTCTGCAGTGGCTTTTTTTATCTGCTAGGACATTAAACCTATAATTGAACAAGCTGATAATCCCTTATTCCTCTCCTGGAAGAATCGAGGTTCTTGCCTAAGGTTCAAGGCTTTTGCTTTTTTCTGTTTATTGTGGAACTCCAGCTACTTGCCCAATCTCCAGCCACTGACACCCAGGTAATGGATGAGACCAGAGGAAGCAACTACAAGACTGGGTTCTTCCAAAATTGTCAGGCACTGACACCCAGGTAATGGATGAGACCAGAGGAAGCAACTACAAGACTGGGTTCTTCCAAAATTGTCAGGCACTGACACCCAGGTAATGGATGAGACCAGAGGAAGCAACTACAACACTGGGTTCTTCCAAGATGGACAACTAAATATTAAGAACACTGGTCTTCATTTCTGCTACCACTTACTCTTCTCTCACTGGTAGTGAGGCATCGGCCTCCTCAACCAGTCACTATGAAGAGGCGAGACAAGGGCAGTCTCTCAAGTTTTTTATGTCACCAGAGAGGACTAGGAATTATGGTGGCCTCATAAGCAAAGAGGGGCCTAACTAAAGGTTTAGCCAATGACCCAGGGCCAGAAGGGCTACATGGATGAATATTCTTATGGACTATGGGCTATTTCACTTATAGCTTAACTGCTTAATAGAAAAAAGAAAACCCTGTGGTGCAGAGGCTCCACCCTAATCTGTTCCTAAATGGGACGAATGACCCCCCAAAACTGAACACCCCCCAAAACTGAACACCCCCCAGGATTGGAGCATCAGGAAAGAAAGGAGTAATAATGATACATAAAGCAGAGATGGAGTTTTCTGCCCAAGTTCCTTCTCTGGAACATTCACACTTTCTATTTTCAGTGAAACGGAACCAGTAATGGACTTAGTAGAACAGAACTGGAATGGAAGCCTCGCGGAATGTTCCGGGCTCGTATTACAAGATTATGTATGCACTGCTGAGCGACAACATTCATTCTTTGCATTTTTAGCCTCTGCTGAGTTTGGAACTGACATTCCACATGGGGTGAAACTGTCAGGTTTCTCTTAAATGTGCTCAGAAACCATCTGGGTTATTGACCGTAACCAACATTCACATGTAACTCCTCAGTCTCCCACACGGCTGAGGCCCAATCCCCATGTGGCCAAAGGCAGCGGCCAACATTTGAGGGATGGAGCTACGGCTCTCAGTGATGGCTCTTGCCTTTTTATCATCCCCTTTGTGCATCTGTTTAATGTCATGAACATTCCCCTTCTCCACTAATCTCCACTGATCTCCATTGATCTCCACTAACTGCACTGATCTTCATTCATCTCCACTATATCCACTGATCTCCATTCATCTCCACTGATCTCAACTGATCTCCACTATCTGCACTGATCTCCATTAATCTCCACTGATCTTCACTGATCTCCATTGATCTCCACTGATCTCCATTGATCTCCACTGATCTCCGCTGATCTCCATTGATCTCCATTATTCTCCACTGATTTCCACAGATCTCCACTGATCTCCACTGATCTCCCCTATCTCCACTGATCTCCCCTATCTCCACTGATCTCCACTGATCTCCCCTATCTCCATTGATCTCCACTGATCTCCCCTATCTCCACTGATCTTCCTTGATCTCCACTGATCTCTCCTATCTCCACTGATTTCCATTGATCTCCACTGCTCTTCCTTGATCTCCACTGATCTCCACTGATCTCCCCTATCTCCACTGATCTCCACTATCTCCATTGATCTCCACTGATCTTCCTTGATCTCCATTGATCTCCGCTGAGCTTCTGAACCTGCCAAGCACCTTGGCCTCTTGTCCTAGTTGGGTGCAATTTTTCAAGAACCGATTCTCCCAATTGGTCTGTCTTCTTTACGTTTCTTCCAACTTTAGACCCCATGTTGCGTTTCGTGCAACAGATTCCCAGTGGGTAAATGGAAAGGATGGGGGAAAACCATTTTGAAACATTTCCCCTAATAGAATGGACCAGGGGCGTAACTGGGGCGGTCACATAACAAATAATACAATAACCATAGATACAGTATTGCAATTACTTCCTGGCTCCTCCTTTACTCCACACAAGTATCTGTGCAAACACTGAGTTTCCGGTGGTTCCACCTGATCCATCACTAGGAACCTCTGGGCCCCGGTGAGCTCCATAGCAACCCCTTCATCCTATCTGCTCCATCTCGGATAATTCTCCCCATATAACGAGCAAATAAACTCACAATAAGATGCTTCTTACCTGTTTCCCCTCTGTCTCCTCTGTCGCCTTTTTCACCTTTTGGCCCTCGGTCCCCTAGAAAGAAAAACACAAAAAGATCATGAAATGACTCCCTTTGTTCTGCCTGTTACACTGACAGTTCCATTAGTACAGAGATACAACTAGGGCCCCTGTACTAAGCACAATTCAGCAGGAACAGTCCCCTAAGTTTGCCCATAGCCTGTACAGAGAGATACCATAAAACTATGGCACATAGGGATTCCCCTGTACTAAGCACAATTCAGCAGGAACAGCCCCCTAAGTTTGCTCATAGCCTGTACAGAGAGATACCATAAAACTATGGCACATAGGGATTCCCCTGTACTAAGCACAATTCAGCAGGAACAGCCCCCTAAGTTTGCCCATAGCCTGTACAGAGAGATACCATAAAACTATGGCACATAGGGATTCCCCTGTACTAAGCACAATTCAGCAGGAACAGCCCCCTAAGTTTGCTCATAGCCTGTACAGAGAGATACCATAAAACTATGGCACATAGGGATTCCCCTGTACTAAGCCCAATTCAGCAGGAACAGCCCATTTACTCCCAGCATCCATGGTGGGCAGTTTGGCTGGCAGTGGGCAGATTATGGGCAGAGGAATGGCTGCACTAGGGCACCATATGAGCCGCTGGGAGTCGGTGGTGGGGGGGGGGGAAACATTCTGTATATAAAGCAAATAATAACGAGCTCGTTAGCTCTCTCTCCATTAACCTCTCCGGCTCGTTTGCACAAACAGTTTATTACAAAGTATAAAAGTGACGGAGAAAAGCCCAGGAAATTCTTCCCCTTGAACTGGGAAATATGGGCCCCGGGGGCTCAGTCAGCTGCTCGGAGCTCGGCCTGATGAGAAGCAGATGGGGGCACGCGGCCCGTGTCTACTAAACTGCAGTAAGAGACTGTGGTGCCAAGAACCGCAGCGGCTTTGTGGGCTGAAAGGCCGGGCGCCCAACCCCAGCGCCATCTGTAACCCAGGCTTAAAGGGGAACTAAACCCAAACAGTAAAGAAAATTCATTCTGCACAGTGAAAGGGAAGGGACTTATATTCATTCAACATTCGAAATGGAATTGCACTGCTGGTCCTGACTGCCAGCACCACTCACATTGTAATCTCCTCAGTAATCTCCCAGTATCTATGGGCTCACCAGGCGCTGGTACCAGCCGGAACCCGATTGGTTGGTAACCAGAGGGCAGATAAGGGTTAATGGTAGGTATCGATATGATCCCGTCTCCCCGGCCCAATCCGGTGCCACTGACCCATTTACTAATTAGTGGCCCATATCCAACCCCTAGTGGGGCTATTACTGTATTACTGGCTAATAGGGCAATTAGGGGTGACATGGTTAGGGGCAATATGTTTAGGGGTGACATGGTTAGGGGCAATATGGTTAGGGGTGACATGGTTAGGGGCAATATGGTTAGGGGTGACATGGTTAGGGGCAATATGGTTAGGGGTGACATGGTTAGGGGCAATATGGTTAGGGGTGACATGGTTAGGGGCAATATGGTTAGGGGTGACATGGTTAGGGGCAATATGGTTAGGGGTGACATGGTTAGGGGCAATATGGTTAGGGGTGACATGGTTAGGGGCAATATGGTTAGGGGTGACATGGTTAGGGGCAATATGGTTAGGGGTGACATGGTTAGGGGCAATATGGTTAGGGGTGACATGGTTAGGGGCAATATGGTTAGGGGTGACATGGTTAGGGGCAATATGGTTAGGGGTGACATGGTTAGGGGCAATTATGGGCGACATGGTTAGGGGCAATTATGGGTGACATAGTTAGGGGCAATTATGGGCGACATGGTTAGGGGCAACATTAGGGTGACATAGTTAGGGGCAATATGGTTAGGGGTGACATGGTTGGGGCAATATGGTTAGGGGTGACATTAGGGTGACATGGTTAGGGGCAATAAGGTTAGGGGTGACATGGTTAGGGGCAATAAGGTTAGGGGTGACATGGTTAGGGGCAATAAGGTTAGGGGTGGCATGGTTAGGGGCAATATGGTTAGGGGTGGCATGGTTAGGGGCAATAAGGTTAGGGGTGGCATGGTTAGGGGCAATAAGGTTAGGGGTGGCATGGTTAGGGGCAATAAGGTTAGGGGTGGCATGGTTAGGGGCAATATGGTTAGGGGTGGCATGGTTAGGGGCAATAAGGTTAGGGGTGGCATGGTTAGGGGCAATATGGTTAGGGGTGGCATGGTTAGGGGCAATAAGGTTAGGGGTGGCATGGTTAGGGGCAATAAGGTTAGGGGTGGCATGGTTAGGGGCAATAAGGTTAGGGGTGGCATGGTTAGGGGCAATAAGGTTAGGGGTGGCATGGTTAGGGGCAATAAGGTTAGGGGTGGCATGGTTAGGGGCAATAAGGTTAGGGGTGGCATGGTTAGGGGCAATAAGGTTAGGGGTGGCATGGTTAGGGGCAATAAGGTTAGGGGTGGCATGGTTAGGGGCAATAAGGTTAGGGGTCGCATGGTTAGGGGCAATAAGGTTAGGGGTGGCATGGTTAGGGGCAATAAGGTTAGGGGTGGCATGGTTAGGGGCAATAAGGTTAGGGGTGGCAGCCTACCTGCCAGTTTGATGGGTATGTACAGTATATGGGGAATTAGGGGATGTGGATAAGGCCAGAGGCAACAGGACGGCGCCTCCCTGTGTCTGTGAGTGGGAGCTGCAACCAAACATGGTGCCATTGCCCTGTGGGTAACAGTAACATACGGCCCCTTCCCTCTTACCCTAATAGCCCCCCGGGGGGGCAGGATCCTAGTGGCACTTCCTACACTCCCTGATCTATACTCTCTCCCACTCTCACTGTCTCTCCCACTCTCACTGACTGTCTCTCCCACTCTCACTGTCTCTCCCACTCTCACTGTCTCTCCCACTCTCACTGTCTCTCCCACTCTCACTGTCTCTCCCACTCTCACTGACTGTCTCTCCCACTCTCACTGTCTCACTCTGTCTGTCTCTCCCACTCTCACTGTCTCACTCTGTCTGTCTCTCCCACTCTCACTGTCTCACTCTGTCTCACTCTCTTTCCTCTCTGTCTCTCCCACTCTCACTGTCTCACTCTGTCTGTTTCTCTTTCCTTTCTGTCTCTCCCACTCTCACTGTCTCACTCTGTCTGTCTCTCCCACTCTCACTGTCTCTCTCTGTCTCACTCTCTTTCCTCTCTGTCTCTTCCACTCTCACTGTCTGTCTGTCTCATTCTCTTTCCTCTCTGTCTCTCCCACTCTCACTGTCTCACTGTCGGTCTCACTCTCTTTCCTCTCTGTCTCTCCCACTCTCACTGTCTCACTGTCGGTCTCACTCTCTTTCCTCTCTGTCTCTCCCACTCTCACTGTCTCACTGTCGGTCTCACTCTCTTTCCTCTCTGTCTCTTCCACTCTCACTGTCGGTCTCACTCTCTTTCCTCTCTGTCTCTTCCACTCTCACTGTCGGTCTCACTCTCTTTCCTCTCTGTCTCTCCCACTCTCACTGTCTCACTGTCGGTCTCACTCTCTTTCCTCTCTGTCTCTCCCACTCTCACTGTCTCACTGTCGGTCTCACTCTCTTTCCTCTCTGTCTCTCCCACTCTCACTGTCTCACTGTCGGTCTCACTCTCTTTCCTCTCTCTCTGTCTCTCTCTCTGTATATAGACACACACACACATATATATATATATACTGTATATGTAATGGTTAAATGCTGGTTGATGTTGCACCTCAGGTTCCGACTCATGAGCAGAATGAGACACATCACTATTTCATGGCATTTATATGACTTTCTGGGCTGCAAGTGTCAGTTTGATCCCCAGGGGGCGGAGCTATAGCAGATGCGTATAGTGGGGGGCAGGGAACACAACCCCCAATTTCCCAGGGAGCCTGAGGGTTTGAGATGTGGAAGAGTAAGAGCCACAATGCGGTTCTGGGGGGGGTTTGGGTTTTTCCATTCAGCCGCAGAGCGGGGCCGGCAGCCCCTCAGCCTCGTGCTCCCACCTAGAGGGAATGCTTGCGGCTGGGGGGAGTTTATCTGTGTAACCCCAGCGCCGGCAGTAAGTGCCCCCTTCACCGCTCACACTTTATATGGAAAATGCAACATTAAAGGGCAAGTAATACAGATCCGTGTAACCTGTTACATTGCAGCTTATGGGCTGAAACTCCCAGCACCCTCCATAAACACAACAGGGACCGTCTGCCCATACAACTGCCACTGTGGCTACTATTTTTCCCAGAATGCTTCACACCCACCCTGATTGGTTGCTATGGGTTACTGCTCCTGGGCAAACTTAGTGCCTTTATTACATAACCCGTAGGAAGGAATTCCCTCCGAGTGACCCACACTATGATACAGGAAGGGTGCGGGGAGTTGTAACATCCAGTGCTTTGTTTCTTCCCTAATTGTTGTTTAAATACAGGCTCACACATCACAGCCAATCAGGATACAGCTTACAGTTCATACCTGCCAGACTAGTGTAACAATCCGGTTGGACAATCTCTCCCACAGGCAGTTTGACGTTCTGGTCCCTCAGGGGTTCCGTCCCCCTCCCACCATCCCAGTGTCTCCCTAGGGGCCCAGCCAGCACCCCCATACAGGGCTGAGCCCCAAACTCCAGCCCCGCCGGTCGCTCTGCAGTGAGACCCCAACACTGTTCCCCACTACTCGCCCAATCCCAGAGGGCCTTCCTACCCCCTCACTATCCACTCCAACCCTGACTGATGGGGTACGTGCAGGAAAGTTACTCCCACTCACCCCTTGGTGGGGCTTTAAGCTGCCTTTTAGCTACTACTATATTGTGCTATAACACCCGCTAGGCCCTCACTAGCTTAGTTTCCCACCTCTTCCTGTTTCAGTTGCCTCTGCCATTTATATGACTTCCTGTATGACCCTCCTTCCCATGATGCATTCTCCTTTTCCTCGGACACTCCCCTCCTTTTATACCCTCTCTAAACTCCACCCACTGGGACTTTCCCCAAGCTCACTAACTCCCTGTAGCTCCCTCTAGAGGCCCCTATGTTGTAACTACAACTACAGACTTTTTACTTGACTCGCTAGCGTCATCTTTTGGCCAAACCTAGAAATGACCCCAAAATGAAACCAACACCCTTTTCCACCCACTTACAAACCCCACTAGAGAGTTCCATAACTATAGGAAAGGGGGAGTAGGGGCAGTTGGCTCAGGAGGTACAAAGACCCTCGGAAGGTTCTGGGCCCCCATTAATGACCCCAATCAATGTCACAGCTACAAAACATCCCTCTGGCTCCATTTTAGTGACTCTGATACAGTCCCGGGGGGGGGGGGGTTATTATTATTATTTACAGTATTATAATTATTATTTCCCAGTGGGAACCTGCTCAGTTGCCTCTCTGTGGACCCCCGGCACACAACTCCCAGCCAATATATAATATAATGCAGTTCTATAGAGAGAGCGCTCTTGGGCCGAGATGTGTCTCTGTGAGACCGGCACCTGCATCTGGACCGAAACCGAGATGTGTCGGGCAGATCGTTCCTCTCCAGCAACCAAACATCTCATTCAGCTTCTCACAACCACACAACTTGTTCCAAGAGGCTCTGCCCCCCCGCACTTCTCTCAGCATTCGCCCCCCCCCCCCCCCGACCATCGCTGAACAACATGTTTCTCCAGTTAAATCCTGCTGACAGTCACTATCTCTGTGCCATTCAGCCCCACACTGATATACGCGCTCACACCATGACCTGACTGTAGGGCTTCTCTCAGATCCGTGGAACATGAGTTTAGATTGGGCATGTGTAGGTTACATTTATATTGGAAGGGGTTTGTTTATCCTGGCGCCCCTCCATCTCCAGAGCTCCTTCACCTTCCTCTCTCTCCGACACTTGTTTGTTTTATTCTGGGTGAGACAGTTGTCATATGTAGAGTTCTCCTGCCTAAACACTGTGCCGTCTCCCCGTCCTACTGACCGGCCAGGATACACATCCACATTATCTCAGGCACAAGGAATTTCTCAGCCTTCCGTTACTTGTATTATATTCACAGAGACAGTCACCAACGCTGAGTGTCTTATTTAAAGGGGTATTACTGTTGCAATTGCTTGGGCAACCTTGGGCACTTTGCCTGTCTCTACTGGCTTGCCAGCCAACTCCAGTTCTGTCTTGCTTTATGGCAGGGATTCTAGATAAACCCTAGGGGTCAGAGCTGTAGTCTCATTGGATACATCTCATTGGATACATAAGGATCTAAAAAGTCCATGAAGGGCAACTAAATCCAGTCTAATTTAACGTAATCACTCTAATTCAGTGGTTGTTGCTTCAGAATGAGCCCCACAGTTTGGGAGGTTCTTGCCTGTACTTGCACGTTGGTCCACGTGTACCACAACCCATGAAAGGTTCTGCCCTCATCGTCCCAAAAGCACATTACTGATTCTCCGTTGATTGTTTCAGTCTATTTCTTACCCGCCACAAGCTCGGGCCCCACTCAGCTCCCATAGTTAAGGCCAAGCGTTATTTAGGGTTCCAAGGAAATGGCTTTACTGCTGTTCCACCGCATCGAGTATCTGATACAAGTAAACTTAAATAACTTCTATAAGGCAACTGGGTTGAGGAAGAAGGTTCATCACCAGGAACCGAACCCAGGTCTACATGTATGTATGAAGCAGCTTTGGTTGGATGCCATGTCTACCAAACACTAATGGATGAGCCTGAGCCTTAGATTGTAGGTTCAAGGACCTTGCTCTGGGCCCTTGGTACCCATACACAGCTCTGTGCGAGATCCAAGACCCATTTACTGGAAATGGGGCATCAGTAGAGAGGCTCCACCATGCCGAAGAGCCATTTCCTCTTACAAGGAAAACTTGGAAATACTCCTGTTGTGGGGGGTTAGGTAATAAAGAACAAGTAGCATTGGTTGATATGACTGTATAGCATTAGTTATATGTAGGAGGTGTTACCCGGTAGAAATAGTCGGCTGTGCCAAAATGTTGCAATATGCAATATGAAAATAAAATCAGGCGCCTTTTGTTGGAAGAACCAGGAGGAATGTGGAAAAGACCAACCAGGATGATACAAGGGAACGTTCTGCCAGCTCAGACTGTAATTCCAGGGATAAAATGTACAAATATGAATGAAAACACTCATAATAAATAATGATTGGTCCCCTTCGGAGTGAGTGGCCAGAGGCTATGACTGTAGTTGGCCATTACAGATCTGTTCCACCAGAACCCCCACCGATTCATCTATTCATTGTCTTTGGCAAAGTCAGGCTGAGAACTGATTGTAAACTTTATGATCCTTGGCACCAAGAGAAGCACATTGAACCCAGAGACGCACAATGAAACACTGAACCAAAAAGAAACCCAGAGACACACAATGAAACACTGAACCAGAAAGAACCCAGAGACACACAATGAAACATTGAACCAGAAAGAACCCAGAGACACACAATGAAACATTGAACCGGAAAGAACCCAGAGAAACACAATGAAACACTGAACCAGAAAGAACCCAGAGACACACAATGAAACATTGAACCGGAAAGAACCCAGAGAAACACAATGAAACACTGAACCAAAAAGAAACCCAGAGACACACAATGAAACACTGAACCCAGAGACACACAACGAAACACTGAACCAGAAAGAACCCAGAGACTCACAATGAAACATTGAACCGGAAAGAACCCAGAGAAACACAATGAAACACTGAACCAGAAAGAACCCAGAGACTCACAATGAAACATTGAACCGGAAAGAACCCAGAGACACACAACGAAACATTGAACCGGAAAGAACCCAGAGAAACACAATGAAACACTGAACCAGAAAGAACCCAGAGACTCACAATGAAACATTGAACCGGAAAGAACCCAGAGACACACAACGAAACATTGAACCGGAAAGAACCCAGAGAAACACAATGAAACACTGAACTAGAAAGAACCCAGAGACTCACAATGAAACATTGAACCAGAAAGAACCCAGAGACTCACAATGAAACATTGAACCAGAAAGAACCCAGAGACACACAATGAAACATTGAACCGGAAAGAACCCAGAGACTCACAATGAAACACTGAACCAAAAAGAAACCCAGAGACACACAATGAAACACTGAACCCAGAGACACACAACGAAACACTGAACCAGAAAGAACCCAGAGACTCACAATGAAACATTGAACCAGAAAGAACCCAGAGACTCACAATGAAACATTGAACCAGAAAGAACCCAGAGAAACACAATGAAACATTGAACCAGAAAGAACCCAGAGACTCACAATGAAACACTGAACCAGAAGGAACCCAGAGACTCACAATGAAACATTGAACCAGAAGGAACCCAGAGACTCACAATGAAACATTGAACCAGAAGGAACCCAGAGACTCACAATGAAACATTGAACCAGAAGGAACCCAGAGACTCACAATGAAACATTGAACCAGAAGGAACCCAGAGACTCACAATGAAACACTGAACCAGAAGGAACCCAGAGACTCACAATGAAACATTGAACCAGAAGGAACCCAGAGACTCACAATGAAACACTGAACCAGAAGGAACCCAGAGACTCACAATGAAACATTGAACCAGAAGGAACCCAGAGACTCACAATGAAATAAACTGGACTTTGGAGAATTGGTGGGAGAAGATTCAGAGCTGAGAAAGGAAAAAGGGGGGAAGAAGGGTTGGGACCTAATTATACCAACATATTCTAAGCCATTGTTCCTCATGATACACTAGCAGCCTCCCCCACCAACGCTCCTCTCTTTCAGTCCAAGACATCTCTATTAGCCATCTTGGCCAGGATATTGGATGACTAGGTGAGCCCAACAAGGCAAGCTGTTCCAATTGTTTGCCAGTTTCTTTCATCATTTTTCCTTTCAAAGTGAAGAATTTCATGCTGAGGAAATGGTTTAAATGTGAGATGCTCCTTGGCCATTGCTCAAGATCTTGCCCTGATATAAATGAGGTCACACTGGAATCAAGGCAGTAATTTGCACTGACAGAACTGTGATATTAATGGCCATAAATGTACGTCTGTCCAGGGGATCTTGGTAAATAGCAAACTCATCAATAATAACATATATCATCAGCCTTTTATAGGGGATGTCATTCGTAAAAGCTGCAATTAGAGGTAATCTGAGGACATGGTACCAGCAGGATAATAGCCTCTGGGAAGGGACTGGGGCTGTGGGATAGCAGGTATAGTAGGGAGAGATGGTGCCTATAGTAGCAGTGGGGGGATAATAGCCTCTGGGAAGGGACTGGGGCTGTGGGATAGCAGGTATAGTAGGGAGAGATGGTGCCTATAGTAGCAGTGGGGGGATAATAGACTCTGGGAAGGGACTGGGGCTGTGGGATAGCAGGTATAGTAGGGAGAGATGGTGCCTATAGTAGCAGTGGGGGGGATAATAGCCTCTGGGAAGGGACTGGGGCTGTGGGATAGCAGGTATAGTAGGGAGAGATGGTGTCTATAGTAGCAGTGGGGGGGATAATAGCCTCTGGGAAGGGACTGGGGCTGTGGGATAGCAGGTATAGTAGGGAGAGATGGTGCCTATAGTAGCAGTGGGGGGATAATAGCCTCTGGGAAGGGACTGGGGCTGTGGGATAGTAGGTATAGTAGGGAGAGGTGGTGCCTATAGTAGCAGTGGGGGGATAATAGCCTCTGGGAAGGGACTGGGGCTGTGGGATAGCAGGTATAGTAGGGAGAGATGGTGCCTATAGTAGCAGTGGGGGGATAATAGCCTCTGGGAAGGGACTGGGGCTGTGGGATAGCAGGTATAGTAGGGAGAGATGGTGCCTATAGTAGCAGTGGGGGGATAATAGCCTCTGGGAAGGGACTGGGGCTGTGGGATAGCAGGTATAGTAGGGAGAGATGGTGCCTATAGTAGCAGTGGGGGGATAATAGCCTCTGGGAAGGGACTGGGGCTGTGGGATAGCAGGTATAGTAGGGAGAGATGGTGCCTATAGTAGCAGTGGGGGGATAATAGACTCTGGGAAGGGACTGGGGCTGTGGGATAGCAGGTATAGTAGGGAGAGATGGTGCCTATAGTAGCAGTGGGGGGGATAATAGCCTCTGGGAAGGGACTGGGGCTGTGGGATAGCAGGTATAGTAGGGAGAGATGGTGTCTATAGTAGCAGTGGGGGGGATAATAGCCTCTGGGAAGGGACTGGGGCTGTGGGATAGCAGGTATAGTAGGGAGAGATGGTGCCTATAGTAGCAGTGGGGGGATAATAGCCTCTGGGAAGGGACTGGGGCTGTGGGATAGTAGGTATAGTAGGGAGAGGTGGTGCCTATAGTAGCAGTGGGGGGATAATAGCCTCTGGGAAGGGACTGGGGCTGTGGGATAGCAGGTATAGTAGGGAGAGATGGTGCCTATAGTAGCAGTGGGGGGATAATAGCCTCTGGGAAGGGACTGGGGCTGTGGGATAGCAGGTATAGTAGGGAGAGGTGGTGCCTATAGTAGCAGTGGGGGGATAATAGCCTCTGGGAAGGGACTGGGGCTGTGGGATAGCAGGTATAGTAGGGAGAGATGGTGCCTATAGTAGCAGTGGGGGGATAATAGCCTCTGGGAAGGGACTGGGGCTGTGGGATAGCAGGTATAGTAGGGAGAGATGGTGCCTATAGTAGCAGTGGGGAGATAATAGCCTCTGGGAAGGGACTGGGGCTATGGGATAGCAGGTATAGTAGGGAGAGATGGTGCCTATAGTAGCAGTGGGGGGATAATAGCCTCTGGGAAGGGACTGGGGCTGTGGGATAGCAGGTATAGTAGGGAGAGATGGTGCCTATAGTAGCAGTGGGGGGATAATAGCCTCTGGGAAGGGACTGGGGCTGTGGGATAGCAGGTATAGTAGGGAGAGATGGTGCCTATAGTAGCAGTGGGATAATAGCCTCTGGGAAGGGACTGGGGCTGTGGGATAGCAGGTATAGTAGGGAGAGATGGTGCCTATAGTAGCAGTGGGGGGATAATAGCCTCTGGGAAGGGACTGGGGCTGTGGGATAGCAGGTATAGTAGGGAGAGATGGCGGATATAGTAGCAGTGGGGGATAATAGCCTCTGGGAAGGGACTGGGGCTGTGGGATAGCAGGTATAGTAGGGAGAGATGGTGCCTATAGTAACAGTGGGGGGATAATAGCCTCTGGGAAGGGACTGGGGCTGTGGGATAGCAGGTATAGTAGGGAGAGATGGTGCCTATAGTAACAGTGGGGGGATAATAGCCTCTGGGAAGGGACTGGGGCTGTGGGATAGCAGGTATAGTAGGGAGAGATGGTGCCTATAGTAGCAGTGGGGGGATAATAGCCTCTGGGAAGGGACTGGGGCTATGGGATAGCAGGTATAGTAGGGAGAGATGGTGCCTATAGTAGCAGTGGGGGGATAATAGCCTCTGGGAAGGGACTGGGGCTGTGGGATAGCAGGTATAGTAGGGAGAGATGGTGCCTATAGTAACAGTGGGGGATAATAGCCTCTGGGAAGGGACTGGGGCTGTGGGATAGCAGGTATAGTAGGGAGAGATGGTGCCTATAGTAACAGTGGGGGGATAATAGCCTCTGGGAAGGGACTGGGGCTGTGGGATAGCAGGTATAGTAGGGAGAGATGGTGCCTATAGTAGCAGTGGGGGATAATAGCCTCTGGGAAGGGACTGGGGCTGTGGGATAGCAGGTATAGTAGGGAGAGATGGTGCCTATAGTAGCAGTGGGGGGATAATAGCCTCTGGGAAGGGACTGGGGCTGTGGGATAGCAGGTATAGTAGGGAGAGATGGTGCCTATAGTAGCAGTGGGGGGATAATAGCCTCTGGGAAGGGGCAGTATATAGTATAGTAGCAATTATTTCTTGATTTACAGAAATGTTATTAATATAGATTTTGTGCAGATTCCCCCATTCAGGTGTACATGGATCCCATCCCAGTAACACAAGCATTTTTGTGTTTTCACGTCGGGAATCTGGAAAACCTATGCCTCGTCCCCCGGTGACCGTTTGGGGCCCAGCCTGCGTGCCTGCGCCTGTTAATGAGGTGCTCGGCAACCTCCAGTCATGCGGAAAGAAAACTCCGATTAATATTGTCCCAGAAAAGGGGTCTCGTAATGGCGCTGGTTTCCTTGAATCCCACACTAACAAGCAATTACCTGCGCCCCCCACCAGTGGAATAAATTCCATAATGCTATAAACGTGTAGTTCTACTTCTACTGCAGTCAGGCTGAGAGCATCCTGGTAATGAGAATCACCTGCCTGAACTAAGAACAAACCTACTGGTGCTGCAGTAGAACCGTATCGATATCATTGAGCCATGAAACTTGACTTGTACGGCACGTTGGCCAATAACCCACCGTTCAGCAGTTGGATATTTTTGGATCACAAGTCTCGGAGCTGGGTTGTACTGGGTTATAGCAGAATGGATGGGTCTATACCAGCGGTTCTCAACCTGTGGGTCAGGACCCCTTTGGGGATTGAACTACCCTTTCAAAGGGGTTGCCTAAGACCATGGATCCCCAACCTTTTATACCCGTGAGCCACATTTAAATGGAAAAAGTGTTGGGGAGCAACACAAGCAAGAAAAAGGTTCCTGGGGGTGCCAATAAGAGCTATAATTGGCTACTTAATAGCCCCTATGTGGACTGGCAGCCTTCAGAAGGCTCTGTTTGGCATTATACTGGGTTTGTATGCAACCAAAACTTGCCTCCTTACCAGAAATTCAATAATAAGCCCCTGCTTTGAGGCCACTGGGAGCAACATCCAAGGGTTTGGGGAGCAACACGTTGCCCCTGAGCCACTGGTTGGGAAACACTGCCTAAGACCATCGGAAAACACATATTTCCGATGGCCTTAGGAATGATGTTATGGTTGGGGGTCACCACAACATGAGGAACTGTATTAAAGGGTCGCGGCATTAGGAAGGTTGAGAACCACTGGTCTATACCAAGGTCAGTCTGGACATGCTGGACAGGTGTGGGTCACTAGAGTACTCAATGATTGTCCCTTTGACTACATAGTCCCGTAGGTGTGTAGGACACCCCTTAATGCTCCTGGGAATTCTCAGATGGTCAATGTCCATAGATGACAGTGGAATAGGCCTCAGATATTTTGGCTGAAGAACCTGCTCGTGCCTAGAGTGTGTAAGAATACTAAAGTCAATAACAACAATGGGCTGTAGATCGATTTCAGACTGATGTTGCTGACCATGAGAGATGGGTCAGGTAACCCTATGTGTTTAAATGAAGTTGAGAAGAAATAAATATATTTTCTAGTTGATCCCATAATAAATGATGCTGCCGGTGTCCTTGAAAAGCACTTTTGTTGTGAGACTTTGGCACGGGCAACGCCGGGTTCTTGTTTTTGTCTGCGAGGCTCCCTGTGAAGGCCAATAGCCATTGCTATGTGTTTGTTCCCTTCTCAGGTATCCTCTCAGACAATGTTCTCAATGTTCCTTGGGCAATGCCCAGGGTGTTGGATTCTCCTGGAATTTGCATTATTCATTCCCCGACACCAGTTTACTGGGGATGGTTTTGAAATCAGCTCCGTTAATGCGGAGACAGAAGGGTCTGGACAACAGAGAATGGACTGGTCTTGCTTAGAGCAACTGGGATCCAAACCAAACACCATAACAGAAACTCACTGATTCACTGGGCATACTGGTGTCATGTTCCTAAGCTAAGGTTAGCGTTAGGGAAACAGACTAAAGCCTAAAGGGGAATAAAGCTACACTGAAAAATTCTCATTCTCTATACATAATGTTTATATTATAGATATATATTATACAATACAACATTGAAAGGTCTAGACCAACCCGTAGCCAATCAAAACATCAGAAATTTTACAGAGATTGACGCCAGCCAAGCATTAGAAGAACTGTAAACACTTTGGAGAGTTAAGGTGGCCATATACAGGCTGATGGTAGCTGCCAATATTGGTCCCTTGGACCGATTCGGCAGCTTATCGGCCCGTGTAGGGGCAGAAACGACGCCCAAAACCGACCAATATCTGGCCTGAAATTGGGCAGATATCCATCGGGCAGGATAAAAGATTTAGTCGGATTAGGGACCGCAACAGCTTGTTGATGCGGTTCCCGAACCGACTGTGCCATTGCCACCTTTAGAATTCGATCGTTTGGCCCCAGGACCAAACGACCTAATTAGCCTACATTTTCCCGATATCGCACACCCGTAGGTGGGGATATTGGGAAAAGATCCGCTCGCTTGGTGACCTCGCCAAGGGAGTGGATCTTAACGTGTATGGGTACCTTTACTCTTCTAGAAACTGACCCAAGGAGACAACCCCACTATCGGAGGGGGGGAGCCTTGAGTTGTTGTGCTACCTACCCTACCTATGCCACCTTTACCAGCTTGGCAGGACCTCATCACAACATCTTCCTCTGGCTGTTTCTCATTCACTAGAGGCAGGAACGGGCATCTTAGACTCTGAGCAGATGACTTCTGCCAACATTTGATGACATTTTACCCTGATTCATCCTTTTATAGAGACATCACCTGGTCTCCAAAGTCCAAAACATAGCAGAAAACTATGTTAAGTCTTGTAATTTGGGTCCTAATTCCTGGGGGTAGGTTACCATCACACACACACTGCTCTGTCCAGTCCTTCAGTTATCTAAAGTGGTGCTCATCTTTCCATAATTCGCCTTTCAAATCAACTGGGCTGAAAGGACATGAGACCACTGTGAAGTCACTGGAGATGTCTAGACGTGTTTATTGTGATTGGTTACTTGCCAAGCAGTTAGTCTTTTTCTGCATCAATGTTGAATTCAGTGGCTTGGCAGCCGCTTTGGCCAGGCTGGATTCCTTAGGTGACATCGGATTGTTTTTGTGAAGTTCTCAGTGGGAAATCTGCCTTGAAATAAAGAGTATTTGTGCCAAGGTGACCATTTTGATATTATTATTAACCTGTATTTATAAAAGGCCAGCAGGGGTCAATGGGTGGCAGCCAAGCTCTATTCAGAAGGTGGGAAGGACTGACCCAGGGTCGGACCTGACCCATGCTTAACCCCAATATTTCTAATCTTATCTTATTCTTCACTATATGCTGTGGAAAAATAAATGGTATCTCTCTCCCCTTGCCCCCTGAAAAGGGGGTCCGAATAACAGGCAGTGGCCAGGGGCAGGCTGAAGCCCAAAGAGAAGTCAATAATCAGGCCGAGGTCAGGAACAGGAGCAGAGGAATGGGGTATAGTACATGGAATCAGGCAGGAACATGGGCAGGAATCAGGCAGGAACACAGGCAGGAATCAGGCAGGAACATGGGCAGGAACCAGGCAGGAACAAGGCAGGAATACGGGCAGAAATCAGGCAGGAACATGGGCAGGAATCAGGCAGGAACACGGGCAGGAACCAGGCAGGAACAGGGGCAGGAATCAGGCAAGAACATGGGCAGGAACCAGGCAGGAACACGGGCAGGAACAAGGCAGGAACAGGGGCAGGAATCAGGCAAGAACACGGGCAGGAATCAGGCGAGAACATGGGCAGGAACATGGGCAGGAACATGGGCAGGAACATGGGCAGGAACCAGGCAGGAACAAGGCAGGTATATGGGCAGGAATCAGGCAGGAACAAGGCAGGAATACGGGCAGGAATCAGGCAAGAACACGGGCAGGAACCAGGCAGGAACAAGGCAGGAATACGGGCAGGAATCAGGCAAGAACATGGGCAGGAACCAGGCAGGAACATGGGCAGGAACCAGGCAGGAACAGGGGCAGGAATCAGGCAAGAACACAGGCAGGAATCAGGCGAGAACACGGGCAGGAACCAGGCAGGAACAGGGGAAGGAATTAAGCAAGAACATGGGCAGGAACAGGGGCAGGAACAGGGGCAGGAACAGGGGCAGGAGCATGGGCAGGAGCATGGGCAGGAGCATGGGCAGGAACCAGGCAGGAACAGGGGCAGGAACATGAGCAGGAATCAGGAAAGAACACAGGCAGGAACCAGGCAGGAATCAGGAAAGAACACAGGCAGGAACCAGGCAGGAACAGGGGCAGGAACCAGGCAGGAACAGGGGCAGGAACCAGGCAGGTACAGCACTGGATCAAAGGTAAAAGGCTTAATGATCAAGGAACCAGGAGTTGCTTGTGACAGGCTTATAAAGCCCATTAATTGTCAGATTGCAACCACCTGGGCTTACTGAGAGGAGGAGGAGGTGAGCATGAACAAATAAGTGTAGGACTGGCTCCCCAAGGTATCGAGTGGCTCAACAAGGTAATGCAGAAAACGCCTAACATACAGTCCAGAGTTTGAGCACAGGCAGAGCCTGACAGTCCTGGGCTATTTACTCTTAAACTCGTTAGAGGTCCAGGGTGGAAAGGAGACAATAGTCCCTGGTATCCCCCAATGTGCCACCATATATGCAGTGGAAACAGGTTTATTTATTTCACCATTCCCCAATTCTTTCTCAGATACACAATACATGAGCAGATTTTATCGTCATCCAACCAAAATTTTCTATCCGATCAACTAAACGACCCATCGCCATGGTACGAAAATGATCCAGACCATAATTTGGAGCCCACACACATTCAGCCAAGCCGAGTTTCAAACTATTTGTAAAATAAAACAGTTGATCAAGATGGTGGTGGTATGTTGGACAGAACATCCAACTAATCCGTTCTGGAGATTTTTGGATCAGATATTAAAGGGTAAACAGCGAGCAAGAAACAACATGTCACCATGACAAGATATTTAAAGCACAAATAATGGGAGACCTCACTTAGGTCATAGTCATAAAAATATAAATGTGTTGGCTCAGACGTCTGAACCAGATTCCAGCCACTATGAAGTCAAATTCCTGGCTACTAAGAAATCTTGGCCGGGCAATGTGTTTTCAGGTCCTTTTTTTTTTATTTGCTTATTTCCATAAAAACAGACTTATTTTAAGAAACAGTGTAGTCTGTTCCCCAAGCGGGAAGTGCAAATGGGGATTAGGGAGGATATGAAAACAGAAAGAAAAGAGTCACAGTTATAAAAGTAAAAATGTCAATATCGCTTAATAAGCCTGATTAATTATTGTCTTGCATTTGGGCTATCATTCCCTGCAGGCTCATCAGTATTCTTTCTAGAAGAAGGCTCAGTTGCTCTCCTACATTCTCCTGAGAGTCCATCCTGAAGGCCATCTTGGGTTAGAGTTGTGGAAAATGCCTATTTGATCTCCTAGATATTCCTGAACCCCCAGTCTGAAGGCCATTTCCTGTTAAATGTTTGGTCTTCTTGCTTCCATAGATATTTTGGGGTCCCCAAGCTAAAGGCCATTTCAGGTTAGAGTTGAGAATGCCTGTTTGCCTTCCTAGATATTCCTTGATCCTAATCCTAAAGGGAGTTTGAAAATAGATCCCTTGAGAACATCTATTTGCTTTCATTGATATGCCTGGAACCCCAAGCTGAAGGCCATTTCAGGTAAGAGTTGAGAATGTCTGTTTGTCTTCCTAGATATTCCTTGATCCTAATCCTAAAGGGAGGTTGAAAATAGATCCCTGGAGAACATCTATTTGCTTTCATTGATATGTCTGGAACCCCAAGCTGAAGGCCATTTCAGGTTAGAGTTGAGAATGCCTGTTTGCCTTCTTAGATATTCGTTGATCCTAATCCTAAAGGGAGGTTGAAAATAGATCCCTGGAGAACATCTATTTGCTTTCATTGATATGCCTGGAACCACAAGCTGAAGGCCATTTCAGGTAAGAGTTGAGAATGCCTGTTTGTCTTCCCAGATATTCCTTGATCCTAATCCTAAACGGAGGTTAAAAATAGATTTGTAGAGAATTCCCATTTGCTTTCCCAAATATACTTGGACCCACAGCCAGACGGCCATTTTGTGTTAGATCCCTGGAGAACATCTATTTGCTTTCATTGATATGCCTGGAACCCCAAGCTGAAGGACATTTCAAGTTAGATTTGTGGAAAATGGTTATCTGCTTTCCTAAATATTATTGGATCTCCATCCTAAAGGCCCTTGGAAGTTGAATTTGTGCCTTGACTGGCAGCCTGAAGGCTCGTTGGTGGTAAATTTCTGGAGAATGCCTGTTTTGCTCATGAGATACATCTGAAAGCCCAGCTTGAAAGCCATTTATGATGAAATTTGGAGTGAACTCTTATTTACTACACTAGATATTCTTCTTAAGGCTATTTACAAAGAGGCAGCATACAGGTGGCCTATGGCCATAGTAAGTGAGCCCTATTATCTGCCAGTGTGGGGATCATTTGATGGCTACAATATACTATTGCTGGGCCACCTCAGAAGTCCACTGTCCCACAGTTTTTGTAGAGAAACAATCACATCTAATACAATTTCCTATGAGCCCATTACTGATCCACGGACTGGAAAAACAATTAGAAATAATTTTGCTGTAATCAAAAAATGATGAGAATGAATTCCAGATGTCATTCGGCTGATAACCGGCTGGATCCAGAAAGGGGCACTATTATTCTGTGGAGGCCAGCAGTTACTGAGATGGACTTCCAACAGTGACTCGGTGTCGGTGCTGTAGCCTGGCTGAAGCACCCAATGAGTCCAGTGGGGGCATCTTTTTCACTTCCATTTGGGTAACAAATTCTATTAGCCCTTAGTTAAGTAGTAAATTGCTCCTGAATCATACAGAACCTTTATAATGTCCTTTTATTCCAAATTATGCCCAAACCTTGACCAACCCATTTCTTTAGGGATGATGAACTCATTTTCCTTTCACTGCCAGAGGCCAATCATTATTAGACCAAGCACAGGAAACAATATACAAGACTTGAATACATTTTATTACCATTAAAGCCACGTAATCCCATGATACCACGTCCTCCAATGTCTCCTTGATCCCCTTTGAGCCCCGGCAAACCCACTGGACCAGGTGCTCCTGGAATGCCTGGGAGAAACAAATAAGGCAAGGTGAGCTGGACATCTGGCCAGGTCTAGTAACCAATAGCAACAGAAAAATCTCCAGTCTTGTTATTCAAACTGTAGTAGACTGGTTGCTGACAGGGGACCCTTTGCTCCATGTCTGGTGCAGTTTGTGGGAACCACTTGAGTCCCGGTTATGACCTTCATGCACTTTGAGCTGCCAGCAATGTTCCCTTTGCATGTGCACCAACAAGTGCCCCTACTTGCCCCTACTGACTGGTGCCCTATATTCTGGCATGAATCACATTAACCCCCTGCAATAAGTGGCATACTTTGCTGGGTCATTGATACTATCAACCCCATTAGATTCTCGTACGCACAGTCTCTGGGCAGGATAAGGTTCTGCACCGGGCGGATAAATGGTTTATGTCTGTGCAGAGAATCTGATCCAGATTATTATCCACCAATCACTGACATGTGGAAGCACTTTGGGGATTACAGTCATTGTTCTAATGTGCAAAATATGAAAATAGAGGGGTGGGTAATACACCGGCCAGTCTGTAATGGAGCAGGTTGGACAGATGGAGGGGAATTGCTCAGTTCAGAATAGTAACAAGGTTACTAACACAACGTTACAACTGACTGGCGATTATTCACTTTAGCTCAAAAAAGGGCTCAACGTCGGCCCTGAAACAAATGAATACTGAAAAGCTGTCTTACTGGGGGGGCTCTCCTTCATGCACCACTGGGCCCCAAACAGGTAGGAAAAATGTGATAGCAGCCATAGCTAAACAAGATAAGAATAGTACAGGGAGAGAGAGAGTGGGGTAAAAACAAAAAACAAAAACAGCAGGGCAAGAAAAAGAAAGGGCAAAATAGAGACAGTAGATGCTGCAAGTAATGCAGAATGAAGACAGTATGACAAGACAGTAGGGCAAGATGGGGACAGTGGGACAAGATGGAGACAGTAGGGCAAGATGGAGACAGTAGGACAAGATGGAGACAGTAGGGCAAGATGGAGACAGTAGGGCAAGATGGAGACAGTAGGGCAAGATGGAGACAGTAGGGCAAGATGGGGACAGTAGGGCAAGGTGGAGACAGTAGGACAGGACAGTAGGGCAAGATGGAGACAGTAGGGAAAGATAGAGACAGTAGGGCAAGATGGGGACAGTAGGACAGGACAGTAGGGCAAGATGGAGACAGTAGGACAAGATGGAGACAGTAGGGAAGGATGGTGACAGTAGGGCAAGATAGAAACAGTAGGACAGGATGGTGACAGTAGGGCAAGATAGAGACAGTAGGACAGGATGGAGACAGTGGGGCAAGATGGAGGCAGTAGGGCAAGATGGAGACAGTAACATACAGCATTCTACATTAAAACAATAAATTAATAGTGGGAATAAAACTGACCCATGAGACTCTACATTTGAGCTGCCCTTTCAACTACTCACTTGGTGGATGGTGATTTTGTTCTTAATTCTTGGCTAATGGATGTAACGTTGTGGTTTAGAGAGGTTTATGTAATTACAGGGGCCAATCAGCAGGCACCATTTACTGATCTGTTTTTTTAAACTATAGATCTGATTGGTTGCTTTTATTTTGGTTTATCCAAAAATGGGAAAGTAGGAGTATCGGAATGTGAGGAGTATGATCTGCAACTATTGGCTGGTAACTAACTGGTAAAATTCAACATTAACTGGAAATTGGGGGGGTTAACCTTCACTGCCATTTAAATGATGATTGTAAAATGTACCTTCAAATCCAGGTAGGCCGGGTGCTCCAGGTTCACCTTCCATTCCTTCATGGCCTTGTTCTCCCTTGGGCCCAGGTGGACCTGAAAAGGGTAAAAATACATTGAATTTAGAGAGTTGACCAGAAGAAGCTTGGTGAGGATCATCATCAGTACAATATATTGATAAAGAATATGTGCCTGATGCCCCCCAATGGATCTCAATCAGTCAGAAGACGGGGAAGACGGACTACTATCAAATTTCCATTGAGGCTTCCATACCCCCTTTTCAACTGAGCAGTATAGAGTTCCGGCAGTCCTCCTCGGACACTAAACTCTCTTTGATTTGCTCTTTGTGACTTCCCAAGAAAGAGCTCCACCTGCTCCACTTCATCCTCCATTTTTTTATTGGGTCTCCACAACTTGAAAGAACCTCATATGGAGTAGCAGCCAATCTCCCAGTTGGACATGTTAGCTAAACAGTGCTATACAAAAACCAAACATACTGTTATATCATATAGAGCACAGCTTGATCCTCTGGCCAATGGGCTGGATAGCTTATGAAGCCTTTCATACCTGTGGTGCCTTACCGCATGTTTCCTCATGGTAACAGTGTGTGGGCATAGCGTATGGCTTTGGGATCTCTTTGGAGGTCCATTGTCTCTGGACCCCTTTTAAGTCTTCGAACAGGAGGGGGAACAATAAAGGGTCACTCCTAGCCTTGAGGCGAAGGGAGTCTGAAGACCCTTGCCTCCTTTGTGCCTTTTGGCCAGGGAGGTCGAGTACAAGGAGACCAAGCCTTGCTCTAGGGCGAAGGTGGGTTTGGAAGAAACTCTTTTTCCCTTGCGCCTTTTGGCCGGTTTCCTGGGGTTTCTATGGGGGCTTAGTCTTTTATAAGACTTAGTCCATTGCACCCTCTGCATTTGTGTGTAAATCACATAGAACACATGAAAGAGATGCCAATAAAATGGCAACGGTACAAAGTACAAAAGGTAAATGACACTTAACCAGTCATTAATACCCCTACCTTACAGGCCAATGTGTTGCTCTACCAATGCCACCTTCTGCCCGGTCTACACAATGCTGAAGAAACCATATATATTGCTTTGAAAAGTCAATTAGGCTACGTACATGCAATGATTGGTTGCCAGTTCAATCAAGGAAGGTGCCCAATATCTGCCCATGTCCTGGCACTTATTACTGTTATTTTAGAAACTCAAACTTTCCATTTCGGTGCTGTTCCTCACTAGAAACCAAGAGGCACGTGTAGCCACATTCTAATTGCTTTGTACTTCAGCCCTGATTGGTGGAACGCCGGCCTCGTGAAACCTCTGTGGGTTTTAATAACAGAAATCTTTGCACGTTGCTGCTTTAATGTGAACAAAATAAAGAAATTCATATTCTTGGCTCGGCCCCGAACTCTGGGATTTATAATATTCTGCTGGTAAAGTCTGTTTTTCATGTGCTAATTGGATGCGCATGACACATGTACGAAGGCAGTCGGTAATTGCCCCGCCGCTCTGACCCAAGAAGGATCGAGAATTTATCTGTTTTTATTACTGCCCAGGAAAATCATATGAGAAAAACGTGGGTCTGACTGGGCCCCCCAATTAGAACACACAGTATAAATCAACTTTCCTTTGTATATAAATAGTCCCAACAGGGGAAGAACGGGTTATGGCAAGGACATGCTGTATATATATATATTAGCCAAGTTCTGAGCCCAAAGTCTGGGTATATGGACCTACAGAGCCCCCAGGTCACTGGCAGGGTATCAATCAGTATCACTATCTAGGGTTTGCAATGGCCCAATTGGTGGCCTTCAGTCTTGCCAAGCACTCCTGCCTTGGGTCCTGCCTCAATGGCACATATTTTACTTTGTTGACCCCCAATTTTCCCAGCCCCCACTCTATTGCTTGTTTATACATATATATATATGGGGTTTTGGCATTGGCCAAGAGGGGAATTGAACCTGTTGGACCGACGTGTAATTCCACTGCTAATTCTGTTGTTGTTTCAATCCATGAACAACCCCCAGGCACAGACGTACCTTGCGACCGTGCAATGGAAACCACACTGCGGTTTATTTATAAGAATAACTTTGTTTTTCCTCCAGGCTGTGATATATTTTGGGAATGAATCCGTGTGTTTTGGGGGGTGGGAGACAAACCCTGTCAACATTTAGGAACATGTCAACATTACATGGATCCCTGGCAGAACATTCTAACCACAGTGTTTGGTTTCTATAGGTCAAGAGTAGAACTTCTCATGCATGGGATGTAAGGAACACATCGAATTCATTATCCTTATTGCTCATGATATCCGGGCCACTGGGGACGGCTCGGCAGGCAGAGATCCAGCCCTTTAATTCCATCACCAGTTTCGATGATCTGGTTTATAGAAAGTTCAATATTTTCATGACTTTGCTCCTAGATGTGTCTGTTATTCCGGAGTATGAGTGTGCATTGAGCTTCCCAATCTGAATCTTTTATTAGTAAAGTTCCTATTGGCACAAACACTTGTTCCCTGTGGGAGCAGAAAGGACTGGGAATAGAAGATGTCAATGTGCTGCAGATAAAGGGTGAGATAAAGAAGAACTGGGGTGCACTCCCCCCCAAATAATATAAAGATTATGGTGCTCACTGCAGGGGTCTACTGTAAAAGCTTCCGATTGCAATGGTGAAAAAGTGTTTTTTTTATTTAGGTCAAAGACCAGGCAATGTTTCAGGCCTTCTCTTGCCCAAAGACCAGGCAATGTTTCAGGCCTTCTCTTGCCCAAAGACCAGGCAATGTTTCAGGCCTTCTCTTGCCCAAAGACCACGCAACGTTTCAGGCCTTCTCTTGCCCAAAGTCCAGGCAATGTTTCAGGCCTTCTCTTGCCCATGGACCAGGCAATGTTTCAGGCCTTCTCTTGCCCAAAGACCAGGCAATGTTTCAGGCCTTCTCTTGCCCAAAGTCAAGGCAACGTTTCAGGCCTTCTCTTGCCCATGGACCAGGCAATGCTTCAGGCCTTCTCTTGCCCAAAGACCAGGCAATGTTTCAGGCATTCTCTTTCCCAAAGACCACGCAACGTTTCAGGCCTTCTCTTGCCCAAAGACCAGGCAATGTTTCAGGCCTTCTCTTGCCCAAAGACCAGGCAATGTTTCAGGCCTTCTCTTGCCCAAAGACCAGGCAATGTTTCAGGCCTTCTCTTGCCCAAAGACCAGGCAATGTTTCAGGCCTTCTCTTGCCCAAAGACCAGGCAATGTTTCAGGCCTTCTCTTGCCCAAAGATCAGGCAATGTTTCAGGCCTTCTCTTGCCCAAAGACCACGCAACGTTTTAGGCCCTCTCTTGCCCATGGACCAGGCAATGTTTCAGGCCTTCTCTTGCCCAAAGACCACGTAATGTTTCAGGCCTTCTCTTGCCCAAAGACCAGGCAATGTTTCAGGCCTTTTCTTGCCCAAAGACCAGGCAATGTTTTAGGCCTTCTCTTGCCCAAAGACCAGGCAATGTTTCAAGCCTTCTCTTGCCCAAAGACCAGGCAATGTTTCAGGCCTTCTCTTGCCCAAAGACCAGGCAGTGTTTCAGGCCTTCTCTTGCCCAAAGACCAGGCAATGTTTCAGGCCTTCTCTTGCCCAAAGACCAGGCAATGTTTCAGGCCTTCTCTTGCCCAAAGACCAGGCAATGTTTCTGGTCTTTTCTTTCCCAAAGACCAGTCCCATACCTGTACATGTTTTTCTATATTAACATGTTTGAGTGCCCTGTTTTTCCAGGTGCAGGTTGGCATTGGATTGGGGGCATCAAGCAAACTCTGGTACAACCAACTGAATTCTGCGATCAAAATTAACCGGCCAGTAAAGCTGCCACGGACCAGAAAGCAGACTGGATCATTACAGATCTCGGGGGGGGGGATGTAATTGTTTGGCAGAAATCCTTCAGGTCTGAGTCAGAAATATATTCAGTTGAACCCCGGGGGGCAGAGGCGAATGTTCAACCTCACGCTGACACAGCACAATGGGGTCCTTGAGTAAACACTGGCGATACGTGAAATATTTAGTAGCTCCATAATATTCCAGGAGGAAATGTATATAACATAAACAGATAATAAGGGATAGATAGGGGAGCAAGAACAGCCAAAGTCTGTATATAACGTATACAGGAAAGCACTAAAGGGCAAACATTCCATCCGGGAAATAATTAGCCACAAATCCCAGTTTTATCTCTATAAATGAAATAACTGTTCGGGTGAACAAAAATATATGTATTGCGGCCTGGCAGCGGAACAGCAAGGGAAATGAGTGTAACGTGAGTCAGCAATAGGGTCATTCGTTTGCCCTCGGGAAGGAGGATTCTGGGAGTTAAAGAAACAGAAAGCCTTAGTAAGTAATTTGTGTCATTTGCACGTCAGCTCTAGTTTAGCAAGGGGGGAGCCTAGGGACCATCTTTAGGTAAATATCAATAAATATCAATATTGTCACAATTACAGTCACTCCCTATGTTTGATTGATACCAGGGAGAAGCTTCCCCCTGTCTTCACCCTGCCGAATGGTCTACACAAGAGATACTGTAACCAACAAAATAGTATAAGTAAAACTCTACCCAAGGAAATATCTGTTGGCCAACATAGCAATATGAAGTTGCCAACCAATAAAGGTCATGGTCCTACCCTGTAGGGAGTAGAAGTCCCCCTTTCAAATGATGGTTCCTGACCACCGATGAGTGTCTGCCAGAAAGTCCTCTGAGACACCCATTCCTTCATGTCAGGGGCATATCTGCTCTGTATAGTGCTCTACAGGAGGATACACGGTAGGATTAGAATCTGGCCAATCAAAACAACCCAGTTGCTAATTGGATCTACACACCGTTTAAGGTTCCAAGCTGGGTCAACGAGGACTTTACCCAAGAAGCTATTCCCTCTGCATTCCTTCTACAAGAACCCCATATACAAACAAATGAGGTACAAATTACAGATTAGGATCTGCTCAGCTTGTGAAGAACAGTAGACTTGTTGGAGGTTCCCCAGCCCTACACCTTCTGCTAGATATGGGAAATTCAACCTCAAAATAACCCATGAACAGTTGACTAAAATACATTATTGGGTTCTTTCTAGATATATTCAGCATCACCAATGCCTTACTGTAGGCACATGTTCTGGGCACACAGTTAATGAGTCTGTCATTGTGATGGATGTACCGGCGCTGAGGCTGGGCCATGCCCAACGTCTGGAGCAGTTGCTCAGCTAAGGTAAATATAAAGGAATATTTTGCAATTTAATCCGGCGGCAGGAAGCAGATGTACGAATGGTTAATAAGTGGCCTTGCTACCATAACATAATATGAATGTGGGTCAGTCCCGCTGCCAGCTTTGTGTTTACTTTGAGACGACTGCTCCCCACATTCTGGCATTCTGACCCACCTAATGAATATCCAACGGGCTGAAAGTGAAAGATGGGAATCCGTAATGATTGAAAAAAAAACTTCTCCACTTCTATAGTGCGGGGGAAATAATATAAAGAGCTCTGGTTAATTAAAGTCAGTAGAGCGAGCCAAGAGCGGCTCATGTTACTTCCCAGACTCCTCGTAACCCCACAACATATGGGCTCCATGCTCTCCATTCCTCTCGGCAGAGGGCAATGTCCCTCCCGTCGGGTCCTCGTTCTTCCCTCAACCACAGAGGAAGAGCCGCAGATTAATAGGAATTTGGTGGATTTACAGAGTAAAGTAATTGGCGTTTAATTTCCCCACATGGGGAGGTTTGTCCATCTGCGCCGCAGGAGCCGGGGAGGGAAGGAGCCGTGGGGAGAGACAGAGTTCAGATCCAGAGCAGCTTTACGGTTCTGTTTGTTTTATCCCATGCAATAAACAATTAGGAAATCGATGGTTTTAATAAAGTCCAACAGCAACGTCGCTTTTATTCACCATGAGATAATGGGAGAGGGATAGAAATGGCGGCCGTGTAACTGGAAGCCCATAGGACCTGCTGCATCATATGATTTGGGTTCATCATCAGGACTATGTTATCCTCCCATGTTATACAGTCTCTGCATACAGGGTTGTGTAATAGTCTCTCAAGGAGATCATTCTCTGCGCCCATGGGGAGCTTTCATGGTCCAGGGCTCAGCCACAGTCATTACGCCCACAGTTGTGTCACCCCTGGCATATACAGTAATGGAAATACTTGGGCAAAACTTGCAAAAATGACAAATGGAAATAGCTGATTGGAGACATCAGGTTGCGCAAGAGATCACCGTTGGCTGAACGCAAACCAAGTTGTTATCAGCTTGTCTGTTCTCAGGTTGTAATTGGGCGAAATTTGTCCCACCAGGTGTCACCAGTGATCTGACAAGGGGAGTATTGTCCCCCCAAAGCTTTGTTACTTTCTGTGGCTGAAATCAGTGGGTTAACTACCCTTGTATGTGTGTGCCACTCCTGTCGTTCTGTTGCTCAGTTTGATTCTAGGGAGGAAACACACCACTGAGAAAGGAGTTTTGAGTATCTTCATAGTCAAGGGAATATAATGTAAGCTGCAGACACCAGAAGACATAGACATTAGGGCAAGATGCTGCCTGTAATGCAGAATGAAGACAGTAGGACAAGATGGAGACAGTAGGACAAGATGGAGACAATAGGGCAAGATGGAGACAGTAGGGCAAGATGGAGACAGTAGGACAAGATGGAGACAGTAGGGCAAGATGGAGACAGTAGGACAAGATGGAGACAATAGGGCAAGATGGAGACAGTAGGGCAAGATGGAGACAGTAGGACAAGATGGAGACAGTAGGGCAAGATGGAGACAGTAGGGCAAGATGGAGACAGTAGGGCAAGATGGAGACAGTAAGACAAGATGGAGACAGTAGGGCAAGATGGAGACAGTAGGGCAAGATGGAGACAATAGGGCAGGATGGAGACAGTAGGGCAAGATGGAGACAGTAGGGCAAGATGGAGACAGTAGGACAAGATGGAGACAGTAGGACAAGATGGAGACAGTAGGGCAAGATGAGACAGTAGGGCAAGATGGGGACAGTAGGACAAGATGAAGACAGTAGGACAAGATGGAGACAGTAGGGCAAGATGGAGACAGTAGGGCAAGATGGAGACAGTAGGGCAAAACGGGGACAGTAGGACAAGATGGAGACAGTAGGGCAAGATACAGAGAGTAGGGCAAGATGGAGAGAGTAGGGCAAGATGGAGACAATAGGACAAAATGGAGACAGTAGGACAAGATGGAGACAGTAGGGCAAGATGGAGACAGTAGGGCAAGTTGGATACAAAAGGACAAAATGGAGACAGTAGGACAAGATGGAGACAGTAGGGCAAGATGGAGACAGTAGAACAAGATGGAGACAGTAGGGCAAGATGGAGACAGTAGGGCAAGATGGAGACAGTAGGACAAGATGGAGACAGTAGGGCAAGATGGAGACAAAAGGACAAGATGGAGACTGTAAAACTTTAGATTGGTGTTTCCCACCATGCAGCCACTTGGTTGTCTATGGGGTTTTTCACATTCCTCTGGATCAGCTGGCAGTTAGGCAGGTTATATATAGGCATTATGGTTGAACGTGATGGACGTACGTCTTTTTTCAACCTAACTTACTATGTTACTATGTTCACATGTAAGGGGAACTGTTTCACAATCATCTCTAATCGGCACTGGGAAGCGAGGGTGCGGGGGGGTAAGCATGTGTGCAGCAGCCTGTGCCGGTAGCGCTAGTAGTGCGGAGGGCTCATCCCCTTCATGTTATCACTGCTACAGACTCTATCAGGCGTTTACCTTACGTGACCCAGTGCAACACATGACAACCAACCAGTTGCCAATCTCTATACATTACGCGCACTGCTGCGCTTGATAGGCCGCCAGGCACAGAACGTGTCTCAGGCTTCGTGTTATTTATTTCTATTCAGTGAATCTGCTGACAGATTTTCTTCATGGAGATCAATATAGATCTTGGCAGAGTGTCTGGAATGGGAATAGAAGTCCCATTGGGCTGAGTGACAAGTAATAGCGATAGTGTATTGCGTGCCCAGAACATTCCATCTCTGTATATTTGTGTTTTTTTGTTTTTTTTTGGGTAGGAGCTGCCATATTGGAGACCCCTGTTGTTTAAAGGTAACTATGCAATCATCACCTGTAGGCATTACTCATAGGGTGAGTGCTTAATTCATGACGACCCATTAAAACTGTTGCATTCCCAACCTTCAACCCAGTACTGGCTCTTTCCCATGTCCCATTGGTTCTTGCAACTTAAAACACAATTTTCATTGCTCTGCAGGTTCCTGGGGGAAAGGTCAAGTAGGAACCTGGATCGACCCATTTTGGGTGGTGGAGGGTTATTGTAGGAAGTAGAGGGCCATTGTGGGAAGTAGAGGGCTATTTTGGTTGGTGGAGGGTTATTGTAGGAAGTGGAGGACCATTGTGGGAAGTAGAGGGCTATTTTGGTTGGTGGAGGGTTATTGTAGGAAGTGGAGGGCCATTGTGGGAAGTAGAGGGCTATTTTGGTTGGTGGAGGGTTATTGTAGGAAGTGGAGGGCCATTGTGGGAAGTAGAGGGCTATTTTGGGTGGTGGAGGGTTATTGTAGGAAGTGGAGGGTCATTGTAGGAAGTGGAGGGCCATTGTTGGAAGTAGATGGCTATTTGGGTGATTGGAGGGCCACTGTTGGAAGTTGAGGGCTATTTTGGGCAGTGGAGGGTCATTGTAGAAAATGGAGGGTCATAGTGGGAAGTGGAGGGCCATTGTGGGAAGTAAAGGGCTATTTTGGGTGGTGGAGGGTCATTGTAGGAAGTGGAGGGCCATTGTGGGAAGAAGAGGGCTATTTTGGGTGATGGAGGGCCATTGTCGGAAGTTGAGGGCTATTTTGAGCGGTGGAGGGTCATTGTAGAAAATGGAGGGTCATAGTGGGAAGTGGAGGGTCATTGAGCGTATACTAACTAAAACATGCCAATTACACTACCCTGAAAGTGTTAATGATGGGTGGTATTTGTCATTGCTGAGAGAAAAGAACCTTGCAACGTCTGATTGGAAAGCTAAAAGGAGTGAGTGCAACGAGGGAAGGGAGAGGCCAAGGTTCTGGTGAGCTCAGAGTGTAGTTGCCTTCTAATCATATCAAACTGTAGTTACTGAGGCCCCGGGTCTATTTGGGAATGGTGTCTATTTAATAGCTGTAAGCAATGGATTCTAAATACATGTCTAAACACGTCACTAACACCCGAACCAATCACTAACGCCCGAACCAATCACTAACGCCCGAACCAATCACTAACGCCCGAACCAATCACTAATACCTGAACCAATCACTAACACCCGAACCAATCACTAACGCCCGATATCATTCCTTTCTTATTGTGGGACTGCAACCTAAACAAAGTGCCAGGTATTTCCTTCTAAACAAGGTTTCCCAGAAGCGGCCGTGGGAGCGAGAAGCCTTCAGACCCACGTGAATAAACACTTTGAGGCCTTGCTGAGTTTATTGGACTCATTTATGTCAATGATTCCAGAACCTGTAATTAAAAGATTGTTTCGGCTTTATAAAAAGCTCCAACATCCCCAGTCTGTCTGATTTCCTATCTCTTCTCATCATGCCAAATCTCTAATGACTGGTTCCGCTGCGGAAGAGACTGCCCATGTCTGTCAATGTGTCTCAGACACTAAATCTCCTTTTGTAGATTCCCCAAGCCCAGTTATTGTCTCCTCTTTATTATTGCTTCTCGTAACCCTCCCACCGTATCATAGAATTCCTAAAAATAAGACTCCAGAAAATGTGGTGTAATCTGGGCCGCAGGGTCTTCTCCGGTCAGAAGAAGTTCATTATTCATTGCCTGAACACAGAGAAACACTACGCAACTAAAGGTATCTGGACACTACGTCTCAATTGCCATGTTCTCAGGTGGAACCCTCGCTGCTGAGTTCCAAACTGCCCCAAACTGGCAGTGTCAACCCAAAAAATATACGTAAGGCGTGTTTATGGCCTTACATCCACATGTGTGATTCAAAGTGTTGACTGGAGTGGTATGAAGGTCACCATCATGGACGCTGGAGCAGTAGAGATGTGTCCTCTGGATTGATAAATTACATTTGACCACCTGGGGCGAATTCCAGGAGAACACTACCTGCCTAAATGCATAACTCCAGCTGTATCATTTGGTGGTGGAGGAGGAATAATGGTCTAGGGCTGTTTCCATGGTTTGGGTGGGCCTCCTGGTTCCAGTAAAACATTAAGGCTACAGGGTACAAGGACATTCCTACTTTGTGGACCAGTTTGGGGGGGACTCCCAAGCATAATAATGTTCCCGTGTAAAAAGACGGGTCTGTACAGAAAGGGTTTGCTGGTATGGGAGTGGGAGAACCTGACTGCACAGAGCCCAACTGAACCCCAACTGTAAGCCTGATCCCCACCATCAGTGTCCAACCTCTAATGGTCCTATAATGGTCTTTTCTGGTAGTATAGAGGACCTAGAGGGTTTCCTGACAATATATATATTTGAATATGCGCCTAATCCCCAAAGATATATGTATGCCTATTGGACCAGTGTATATTATACATTTATACATCACGTCAGGCATCGGAAAAGAGGCAACCACCCAGGGATATTGATTAGTCTTCTATATAGTCTTCCATATACAAATATGAAACCAAAAATGTAAAGTTGGGGTATTTATGGTGCCACCCACTGGGGTTTTGGAAATGTTACGCTGCAACAAGACACAAATGGATACAATGCCACTGGATTTCAAGCTAATGCACATATCAGCCAGAGATGGAGCAGTATTGGGTATAAGGATATTTCACTCAGTGAAGAACTGGCTTTGGCGAGGTCAGACAAGGGGAGAATGGGTCCACTGTCCACAAGAAGAAAGAGAGAAGAGACATCCCACCAATGTATCTCTTGTTGGGACAAATATAGGATTTTTACTGGGGAAAATTTCACCATCAACCTTAAAACTAAATGAAAATATTACCAACTGGGCACCCTGTAAAGTCTACAAAGCCCACTGCTCTTCAGTACAAGTGTTAGAAATGGCCACCAGTTTCATTTTCATAGTAAAAGAAAAGACCTGTCCTGTATGGTTCTTGAGCATCTCTCACCAGAAACTATGTAGGTGCCCTCCCTTCTGCCCCCTTTCCAACCCACCCACCCCTATCCACCTAACTTGACCCTATGCCAGCTTGCCCTATGGCTGCTGCCTCATTGCTAGGGACTATTCATATTCCATGTTGACTTCACAACTGCTGCTTGGTTGGTAGTGGTGGTAAGGTCAACTACCCATTTCAGTCTATAATATGGAATTTCTCCTGGTGAAGAACCTACCTCTTATAAGAGTAATATTTTTTAAGGCGATGGAGTGTTCCCAGTCTTTCAGCCTTAAATCTTCTGTCACATTGTTCAGTAGCGCCATCTCGTGCTTTAACTGTTGCTCCATAACAATATGTAGAAGCCTCATGTGCCTTGTTTCCTCTGACACATTGGTTACGAGACCCTGAAGATCTTGGATCCTTGTGTGATGAATTCCTATATCGTAGGTAAAAGTTGCGTTGACTGCATTAAGCGTCCCCAATATCTCACTTATTTGGTAATTAAATCCTTCAACTTTTGAAGACATCTCCTTCAATAGAGTGTCATGATGGTTCCACATGTACCTACTGCTGTTAAACTCTGTAGAGAGACGATAGATCTCTGACTGGTGTGAATCGCTTAACTGGTTCAGATTGGCACCGAGGTTGGTGGTAATTGTGTCAGTTTTGGTGGCCATGTCCTGAAGGAGCTGCAGATTCTCCTCCAGCTTATGGAGGGATTCGGTGAGTTGGAGAAGTGAGTCAGAATGGTTCTGGAAGAGATCCTGCAGCTTCCAAACATGTTCCATGAAGTCTCCCTTGAAGGAGAGCTGCATCAGCTTAAACTGGAGGTCTCGGTAGCTCTCGTTTAAACGATTCATGTTGCCCGTTAGAACTTTTAAATCCTCGGGAGAACTCTGGGGTCTTGAAACTGAAAGAAATAGAAGCAGAGAATGAATTGTACGTTTTCTACACTGGTCTTCCATAGACAACAACCTGTGGCCAAAAAGTGGTGCTTTACAACACAAGAATGTAAGAATAAATTAAATGTATACATTGGTTTTTGCAAAGCCTCTACTGAAAGGGGCCACAGAGCAATTGGGACACTAGGGTTGGGCAACTTAGAAAGTCTCTACGTAGGGAAGTTGCTAATTCAACTGATAGAAGAACAAGAAGTTCACTCAACTGAAGGAAGAACAAAAATTTCACTCAACTGAAGGAAGAACAAGAAGTTCACTCAACTGAAGGAAGAACAAGAACTTCACTCAACTGATGGAAGAACAAGAAGTTCACTCAACTGAAGGAAGAACAAGAAGTTCACTCAACTGAAGGAAGAAGAAAAAGTTCACTCAACTGATGGAAGAACAAGAAGTTCACTCAACTGAAGGAAGAACAAGAAGTTCACTCAACTGAAGGAAGAACAAGAAGTTCACTCAACTGAAGGAAGAACAAGAAGTTCACTCAACTGAAGGAAGAACAAAAAGTTCACTCAACTGAAGGAAGAACAAGAAGTTCACTCAACTGAAGGAAGAACAAGAACTTCACTCAACTGAAGGAAGAACAAGAACTTCACTCAACTGAAGGAAGAACAAGAACTTCACTCAACTGAAGGAAGAACAATAACTTCACTCAACCTCACCCAAACCCCAAGTGAGCCTCAAACACGAGACTGCTAAAATAACTTGTCAAACACTGATATAAATATGTATTCTCATTGCTAAGTGCTGACCGATGTGTTTGACTCCTTGGTAACAAAAGATCAGGGGGATATTGGAAAAGGCTGTTACAATAGCTGTTTTTTGTTGTTTCGGAAGGAGCCAGAAAATACTATTTATTTTAGAACAGATGTCCACTCATCTCTCGCTATTGTTCAATCCCAAACCGGACACAATTAGAGTCCTGTGTTTTATTTACATGGGATTCTTCCAGTGATTTCCTGGGCAGATGTGATGGTAAATGAAAATAAAGGTTTAAAATCAATTGGAAACGCACAGCAACGAGCAGGTTACATTTCAAGTTAAAAGTCAAGCAAACAGCACCGATGCAGATGTAAAAACCCAACTTCTATTCAGGAAAAGGCCCACGTGTTACAGGGTTCTTCCAGTACAGTTTTAAATATATAATAATGACAAGGCCTTGTAATTAGTCCTATTTAGTCCTGCCAGTCTCCATGGACCCCGTATTGTCAGCAACTGTCGGGAATCAAACCCTGGTCTGCTTGCTGAACTTTACCGGCACTACCCTTCATAGCTACTGGGGGCTTTCAGAGCTGATATGTGTCAGTTATTCTGATGGACATACGTTACTGTAATCTTTAACTCATTATGACTTCTGGCCAGCAGAGGGAGCCATACAGTTCCTCTGCCTCCACTTATTACACCAGTTCATAGAAGCTGCTTCAGGGAATCTGAATCTCTGAGTGATCTATGGGTGATCTCTGGGTGATCTCTGGCTGATCTCTGAGCGATCTCTGGCCGATCTCTGAGTGATCTCTGAGTGATCTCTGGGTGATCTCTGAGTGATCTCTGACTGATCTCTGGCTGATCTCTGAGCGATCTCTGGCCGATCTCTGAGTGATCTCTGAGTGATCTCTGGGTGATCTCTGAGTGATCTCTGACTGATCTCTGGGTGATCTCTGAGTGATCTCTGACTGATCTCTGGGTGATCTCTGAGTGATCTCTGGGTGATCTCTGAGTGATCTCTGACTGATCTCTGGGTGATCTCTGAGTGATCTCTGACTGATCTCTGAGTGGTCTCTGAGAGGCCAACGTGTGTTTGGTTCCAAGAGAAAGAGAGAAAAACCCAGTGAAAAGTTAAAAGGAAATCACTTCTAAATATTATTTTCTTATAAGAAACAGAGTTTGTTGACACGAGGGGGCGGCGTATTCTATAATGTAACCGGGCACCACGCCAGCCATGCCATAAAGTGTTGTGTGTCTGGCTGGGATTCTATTAACCCCTGCTAGAATTGTGGAGAGCGGGGCAGATAGATAGAAGCTGAGCCTACTATAAAGCTATAGCAATGGGTCCAACCCCCGGGAGTATCTCATTGTGCTACATATCAATTGTCCAAACCAACTATAGATTTAGCTAAAATACCTGCCATATAGTTAAGGTGGCCATACGTGGGCAGATTTCAGTTGGCAGATGTGCCTGTGTATGGGGCCCTCAACAGACCTCCCCGACCATTGTTACCATTGTGTCCTACTAGATGTTTCTGATATCTAAGGACAAGGGTGGGTTCCGTTACCATTGGGTCCTACTAGGTGTTTCTGATATATAAGGACAAAGGTGGTTCCTGTTCCCATTGGGTCCTACTAGGTGTTTCTGATATATAAGGACAAGGGTGGGTTCCGTTACCATTGTGTCCTACTAGGTGTTTCTGATATATAAGGACAAGGGTGGGTTCCGTTACCATTGTGTCCTACTAGGTGTTTCTGATATATAAGGACAAGGGTGGGTTCCGTTACCATTGGGTCCTACTAGGTGTTTCTGATATATAAGGACAAGGGTGGGTTCCGTTACCATTGGGTCCTACTAGGTGTTTCTGATATCTAAGGACAAGGGTGGGTCCTGTTACCATTGGGTCCTACTAGGTGTTTCTGATATATAAGGACAAGGGTGGGTTCCGTTACCATTGGGTCCTACTAGGTGTTTCTGATATCTAAGGACAAGGGTGGGTTCTGTTACCATTGTGTCCTACTAGGTGTTTCTGATATATAAGGACAAAGGTGGGTCCTGTTACCATTGGGTCCTACTAGGTGTTTCTGATATATAAGGACAAGGGTGGGTTCTGTTACCATTGGGTCCTACTAGGTGTTTCTGATATATAAGGACAAGGGTGGGTTCTGTTACCATTGGGTCCTACTAGGTGTTTCTGATATATAAAGACAAGGGTGGGTTCTGTTCCCATTGGGTCCTACTAGGTGTTTCTGATATATAAGGACAAAGGTGGGTCCTGTTACCATTGAGTCCTACTAGGTGTTTCTGATATATAAGGACAAGGGTGGGTTCTGTTCCCATTGGGTCCTACTAGGTGTTTCTGATATATAAGGACAAAGGTGGGTTCTGTTACCATTGAGTCCTACTAGGTGTTTCTGATATATAAGGACAAGGGTGGGTTCTGTTCCCATTGGGTCCTACTAGGTGTTTCTGATATATAAGGACAAGGGTGGGTTCTGTTACCATTGAGTCCTACTAGGTGTTTCTGATATATAAGGACAAGGGTGGGTTCTGTTCCCATTGGGTCCTACTAGGTGTTTCTGATATATAAGGACAAGGGTGGGTTCTGTTACCATTGAGTCCTACTAGGTGTTTCTGATATATAAGGACAAGGGTGGGTTCTGTTACCATTGAGTCCTACTAGGTGTTTCTGATATATAAGGACAAGGGTGGGTTCTGTTCCCATTGGGTCCTACTAGGTGTTTCTGATATATAAGGACAAAGGTGGGTTCTGTTACCATTGTGTCCTACTAGGTGTTTCTGATATATAAGGACATGGGTGGGTCCTGTTACCATTGGGTCCTACTAGGTGTTTCTGATATATAAGGACAAGGGTGGGTTCTGTTACCATTGGGTCCTACTAGGTGTTTCTGATATATAAGGACAAAGGTGGGTCCTGTTACCATTGGGTCCTACTAGGTGTTTCTGATATATAAGGACAAGGGTGGGTTCTGTTACCATTGTGTCCTACTAGGTGTTTCTGATATATAAGGACATGGGTGGGTCCTGTTACCATTGGGTCCTACTAGGTGTTTCTGATATATAAGGACAAGGGTGGGTTCTGTTCCCATTGTGTCCTACTAGGTGTTTCTGATATATAAGGACAAGGGTGGGTTCTGTTACCATTGTGTCCTACTAGGTGTTTCTGATATATAAGGACATGGGTGGGTCCTGTTACCATTGGGTCCTACTAGGTGTTTCTGATATATAAGGACAAGGGTGGGTTCTGTTCCCATTGTGTCCTACTAGTTGAGCCTGAGATAGGCAGGAGGGGTCCATTAATGAGCTTTTGTGACTACAGGTTCTGTCCATCCATCCGTGTAGCTTTAGCCGGGAGCGGAACATCTGGCACAGAGGAATCAGGTGCACTAACAGCCCCGAAGCTCATGTTTATTTTGGCAAATCTTCTCCTTCCCCTCTAATTATTTACCGTAGAATATATCCTGCCACAATATCTCTTCCATTCTGCTTATAATTTCTCCTTCTAACGCTGACCGGAGACACGCAATGTTATTGCCCTGCCCATACCCTCTCCTCCTATAGGCGCGTATTTGTATTACACAATCCCCCATACGCACAACACAAAGCAGATTTACGGGTCGCTTGCCAAGAGAATAAGCCATACGCGGCACGGGATCCGTTCCACATGCTCGGAATTACACACAATTCCTACAATGTTTTCCCTGCGGAGCCTTTGCTCATTACTGAAGTTGTTTTAGTTCAGACCTGACTGACCCACGGCAATTATTTTTGGAACCGTCAACACAATTAGAATTGTCCCGTTGGTTTGGATTTGGAATTGGGGAGATTTGGGCCCCGTTTATTCATATGGACGTAAAATGCCGTTCTCAATGTAACTCCATCGCTTTAATGTAAAGTGGGTTTTATTGCGGAGGAATCAATGGGACTTTGCCAAAGCAAGTAACCGGGGGTTGAGCCACGTGCCCATTAGACAAGCGTTACTGGCAGTCGTTCGCACCTCGTATACACTCTCTCTCAGGAACGAGACCTTATCCGTGGGTATTTGTTTCTAATTGGAAAAAAGGAAATAAAGTGAAGCTTTAGTTGGTTAAATCCAATCACAGGGAAATGGAACGGTGGGAAAACTGAAGGAACGAGGCACAGAGAACAGATCCCCAGTGCTCACTGCCATCTCAGATATAGAGGGAACCCACCTCAATGCACCCTAATCCCTATAGAGGGAACCCACCTCAATGCACCCTAATCCCTATAGAGAGAACCCACCTCAATGCACCCTAATCCCTATAGAGGGAACCCACCTCAATGCACCCTAATCCCTATAGAGGGAACCCACCTCAATGCACCCTAATCCCTATAGAGAGATCCCACCTCAATGCACCCTACTCCCTATAGAGGGAACCCACCTCAATGCACCCTAATCCCTATAGAGGGAACCTACCTCAATGCACCCTAATCCCTATAGAGGGAACCCACCTCAATGCACCCTAATCCCTATAGAGGGAACCCACCTCAATGCACCCTAATCCCTATAGAGGGAACCCACCTCAATGCACCCTAATCCCTATAGAGGGAACCCACCTCAAAGCACCCTAATCCCTATAGAGGGAACCCACCTCAATGCACCCTAATCCCTATAGAGGGAACACACCTCAATGCACCCTAATCCCTATAGAGGGAACCCACCTCAATGCACCCTAATCCCTATAGAGAGATCCCACCTCAATGCACCCTAATCCCTATAGAGGGAACCCACCTCAATGCACCCTAATCCCTATAGAGGGAACCCACCTCAATGCACCCTAATCCCTATAGAGGGAACCCACCTCAATGCACCCTAATCCCTCTCCAGCCCGCAGTAAGATAAATGCATTTGACTCTTAAAAATCCCAATAAAAAAACAAAAATGCAGATGTTTTGCCAAGCGAGTCCATGAAGGCAGTTACCCCGACAGCTTCTCATTTGCACAGAGAGGAATAAATACAGTTTGTGCCACAGACCAAAGGGCCCTTGGGATTTAGAACAAATTATTTGATATTCATTCATGGGAATGCGTTGGATCATGTGATCATGTGGCGGCAGCACCATATCCCTGGAATCTCTCTGCATTCCCTAAATATAATAATAGGAGCCATGAAACAGCCGTCTCACCTGGAATTGCTCAGAATATCACTGGGCAGCATTTTAATAGAGACTGGGAGTTCCGGTTACAGTAATCTCAGCGTTATATGGCGCAGTCGCCCCAGCATTATGTATCAAAGTGGCCCCAGCAATATATAACATAGTGCTCCCAGTAATATATGTCAATAAAGTTGCAATTGTCCCAACAATATATGACACAGGAGCCTCATCAAGCCTTGAAGTAAAAGCTCTGTGGTACTGTACCTTTATCTCTGAAGTAGGGCAAGATGGAAACAGTAGGACAAGATGGAGACAGTCGGGCAAGATGGAGACAGTAGGGCAAGATGGAGACAGTAGGGCAAGATGGGGACAGTAGGGCAAGATGGGGACAGTAGGGCAAGATGGGGACAGTAGGGCAAGATGGAAACAGTAGGACAAGATGGAGACAGTCGGGCAAGATGGAGACAGTAGGACAAGATGGAAACAGTAGGACAAGATGGAGACAGTCGGGCAAGATGGAGACAGTAGGGCAAGATGGAGACAGTAGGACAAGATGGAGACAGTAGGGCAAGATGGAGACTGTAGGGCAAGATGGAAACAGTAGGACAAGATGGAGACAGTAGGGCAAGATGGAGACAGTAGGGCAAGATGGAGACAGTAGGACAAGATGGAGACAGTAGGGCAAGATGGAGACAGTAGGACAAGATGGAGACAGTAGGACAAGAGGGAGACAGTAGGGCAAGATGGGGACAGTAGGGCAAGATGGAGACAGTAGGACAAGATGGAGACAGTAGGGCAAGATGGAGACAGTAGGACAAGAGGGAGACAGTAGGGCAAGATGGGGACAGTAGGGCAAGATGGAGACAGTAGGACAAGAGGGAGACAGTAGGGCAAGATGGGGACAGTAGGGCAAGATGGAGACAGTAGGGCAAGATGGAAACAGTAGGACAAGATGGAGACAGTAGGACAAGAGGGAGACAGTAGGGCAAGATGGGGACAGTAGGGCAAGATGGAGACAGTAGGACAAGATGGAGACAGTAGGGCAAGATGGAAACAGTAGGACAAGATTGAGACAGTCGGGCAAGATGGAGACAGTAGGGCAAGATGAGGGGGCAGTAGGGCAGGATGGAGACAGTAGGACAAGTTGGAGACAGTAAGACAAGATGGAGACAGTAGGGCAAGATGGAGACTGTAGGGCAAGATGGAGACAGTAGGGCAAGATGGAGACAGTAGGACAAGATGGAGACAGTAGGGCAAGATGGAAACAGTAGGACAAGATGGAAACAGTAGGGCAAGATGGAAACAGTAGGACAAGATGGAGACAGTCGGGCAAGATGGAGACAGTAGGGCAAGATGGGGACAGTAGGACAGGATGAAGACAGCAGGGCAAGATGGAGACAGTAGGACAACATGGAGACAGTAGGACAAGATTGAGACAGTAGGGCAAGATGGAGACAGTAGGGCAAGATGGAGACAGTAGGACAACATGGAGACAGTAGGACAAGATTGAGACAGTAGGACAAGGTGAAGACAGTACGTCACAGGGTCGGACTGGCCTGGCCCTTGTGAGCCCTGCCGGCCCAGACCCTATCCCCGTCATTGCCCTGCAAATCCCCCTCTCCTGACACACCAAGGTAAGAATAAAGTATGCATGCTCGGGGGAGGTGGTTGGACAGGGAGACAGTAGGGTAAGATTGAGACAGTAGGACAAGATGGAGACAGTAGGGCAAGATGGAGACAGTAGGGCAAGATGGAGACAGTAGGGCAAGATGGAGACAGTAGGGCAAGATTGAGACAGTAGGACAAGATGGAGACAGTAGGGCAAGATGGAGACAGTAGGGCAAGATGGAGACAGTAAGGCAAGATGGAGACAGTAGGGTAAGATGGAGACAGTAGGGCAAGATGGAGACAGTAGGGTAAGATGGAGACAGTAGGGTAAGATGGAGACAGTAGGGCATGATGGAGACAGTAGGGTAAGATGATGAGAGAGGAACAAGATGGAGACAGTAGGGCAAGATGGAGACAGTAGGGTAAGATGGAGACAGTAGGGTAAGATGGAGACAGTAGGGCAAGATGGAGACAGTAGGTAAGATAGAGACAGTAGGGTAAGATGGAGACAGTAGGGTAAGATGATGAGAGAGGAACAAGATGGAGACAGTAGGGCAAGATGGAGACAGTAGGGTAAGATGATGAGAGAGGAACAAGATGGAGACAGTAGGGCAAGATGGAGACAGTAGGGCAAGATGATGAGAGAGGAACAAGATGGAGACAGTAGGGCAAGATGGAGACAGTAGGGTAAGATGATGAGAGAGGAACAAGATGGAGACAGTAGGGCAAGATGGAGACAGTAGGGCAAGATGATGAGAGAGGAACAAGATGGAGACAGTAGGGCAAGATGGAGACAGTAGGGCAAGATGATGAGAGAGGAACAAGATGGTAAGTGTAACTATAACAGTGTTGCGCATCCTGAAACCCAATTTCTGATTGACTACATTAGCTGAAGCTTATGGAAATCCTTACTGCGTTATTTAAACCCATAAAATCTGTTTGGCCCTGAATCTTGTCACATTGAGAAACATTCTTGGCTGCCATCAAGGAATCACTCACTGACTGCAGTCACTCACAGGCTATTCCCTCTCTCTCTGTTTAGAACCTTCTACTAAAAAGCACCATGGCAGCTCCCACTCACATACAAAACCAGGTCTGGATACTGCATGCGCTCATAATTCCTCTCTTTATTTAACGGATAATTCAAGACAAATAAACCCACTCCATAGTCCCAGCTGCGCTTTCCTTACCCAATCCGCTTCCCACGCAAGTCAGTTTATTTTCCAACCCATTCGGAATGGTGTCTGGTTATATTTGTCATTTTATATATATAAATAGCTGGCGTTGGCTTCGCAGAGATCCCCGGCCGGCCCAGAGAGGGAAGCCTCCAGTGATTAAATCAAAATAAACCGATAGAGGCAGAATTATTGAGTTGTTACCCTACACGAAGGCTCTTGGTGCCATATGTGCCCCATAGACTGGAGCAAGGGCATTGGTCGCCCTGCTCTTTAGTCTTTGGCCATTGGGTGTTTAGTGAAAGTCACATGACTAATCTATGTGTCTCTGGGGCCCCCCCAGTGTTGTCCCTTCTCTCTCAGAGATGATTATGGGCGTCGGGTTCATGGAATGAAGGTAAAAGTGACGTTTGGTCGATGCTCGGAGCCTGCGGAGGTTCCACGGAGCCCGAGGGTGGTCTGTAATATCTCCGACCCCCTTATTACATGCAGAGCTGTTTATTTGCACAGAGCGGCCAATCACTGCCGGCTGTGATCTATGGGCTGCCCTTTTAATCCTGTTTGTTTTCATTTTCAGAGCATTTAGGACGAATAGATTTGTATGAAATTCAATATATACCGTACGTCGCCAGAAATGGAAATAATACGCTGAAATATATTGTGAGTTTTTAGAACGAGAAAAGGGAGGGGGGAATGCGGATGTTGCCTTGGAACCGACCCCAACGCTGCCTAGGGATGGAAATAAATTAATGATGTTTCGCAGAGCAGGGGAATAAAAGTGGCGCGAGGTGGGAAATTCATATCACACTTACATAGTTAATTTGGTTTGAAAAAAGTCCATCAAGTTCAACCCTTTCAAACTGTGAGGAGCACCCCATGGCACCCCTTTCTCCTCAGGTGGCATGTCCAAAATGGAGGCACCCTTAGTTTAAAAAAAGGCCATCAAAAAAGTTCACCAAGTTCAACCCTTCCAAACTGTGAGGAGCCCCTTTCTCCTCAGGTGGCATGTCCAAAATGGAGGCACCCTTAGTTTAAAAAAAGGCCATCAAAAAAGTCCACCAAGTTCAACCCTTCCAAACTGTGAGGAGCCCCTTTCTCCTCAGGTGGCATGTCCAAAATGGAGGCACCCTTGGTTTAAAAAAAGACCATCAAAAAAGTCCACCAAGTTGAACCCTTCCAAACTGTGAGGAGCCCCTTTCTCCTCAGGTGGCATGTCCAAAATGGAGGCACCCTTGGTTTAAAAAAAGACCATCAAAAAAGTCCACCAAGTTCAACCCTTCCAAACTGTGAGGAGCACCCGATGGCACCCCTTTCTCCTCCGGTGGCATGTCCAAAATGGTGGCGCCCATGGCCCCCACGTAGGATGCAGTCCCAGTGTAGTGACATAAGCGCACAGACACGTGATGTCATCAAGACGCACCTTGGGTGAAAATCAAACTAAATAGATGCCAAAGACCAAGGTTCAATGCCCGGATATAGGTCTTCCCCTGTGAGTTTTTGGTGCATCTAAATTGCTATTTGGACCTGTTCCTCTGGTCCCGGACTCTCTGATTTGGTTCTGCCTATGATTGTTTGCTGCCTGCCTCAACCTTTGGCCTGAATATGACTAAAATTCTTCTTAACCACTTGGACACCGCCAATTGGACTTTCTGTATACAAGCCTCCACCTTGGTCTGGACTTCAACCTAGTAAGGGCCATCAGGCCCCTGACACAAGTGAACCCCAGGGTGCATATATACACATATCTATACACTCACATATATAAATTAGTCAGGTTCAGGTTGACCCTAAACTGCTGGTTCTGGTTGGGTTCTGGTTGGGTTCAGGTCAGACTGGGGATTTACGCTCCTCCTCTGCTCCTATAGATCTGGTCTTGGAACCAGAAGTATAAATGGTGGTGAACTTCTAAAGAGCAAAAAATATAATGCCCCCGCACCATAGATATACACTAGGGGTGCACGGGCTGGGTGGGTTTGGGTTGAGCTCTTCTGCCACCTTGTGGCTTCCGGCTTTAAAGGTACACACCCCCAGTCCTGCCTCTTATATTACATCATCGGCAGAGCCCCCGCGGGTCTATAAATAGAGGGGAGAAGCCAGGTCGGGTTGGGTTCGGGTTGGGAGCAGCCATGTTAGGGTTGGGTTCAGGTTATATAATATACACCATATTTACACACAGCTTGTTTAAAGGGAAACTAAACCCCCAGAATGAATACGTAACCAACAGACAGTTTATATTATGTTAAGTGGCCTATTAAAGAATCCCCCAAACTGGAATATATATATCAGTAAATATTGCCCTTTTACATCCTTTCCCTTGAGCCGCCATTTAGTGATGGGCTGTGTGCTCCCTCAGAGATCAGCTGACAGGAAGTGATGCAGCTCTAACTGTAACAGGAAGTAGTGTGGGAGCAAAAGGCAGAACTCTGCCCATTCATTGGCTGATGGGCTGAATGGTTTATTTAGATGGAGCAGGGTTTTACACATGAGCTGTTTGTGCAATATATTTCTATAGAGACCTACATTGTTTGGGGGTATAGTTTCCCTTTAAGAGAATTGAAACAATGGAGACAATTGGGTACGACAGAAAACAGAGACAAAATGAGTTAAAGTGAAGCAGGAAAAGACGCTGATTCCCCTAAATGTACAATGAGCCCAAGTGCCAGCGCCAGCTGCCTGTTCCCCCATCGCCAGGCTGTAATTTAGCCTTCAGGAGCCGGCGGTTGGGAGGAATATTGTAATTAAAATTCAACTGGTAATTTGCTTAACTCCTCATTACAGCATGAAATTAGAGATAATGCGGTTGGCTGGGGCACAAACGGCCATAATGGGGTATAAAGTGATGTCAGCCCGGAACGTGTGCCGGGGATTTAGTTCTTGGCTCCCCTAAAGGAACATTAATCAGAACTCGCAGACGAGGTAACGCCAGGCCCCGGAGCCGCACAGCATAGAGGGGCCCAGAACATTCCCCCTGTACAGACTGAGAATGATAAAAGCACAACAAACACACATAGGGGGCCATTTACTAACACTCAATGAGAAATGTTAGAGTTATAGTAAATGTGCCGCCATGATGTTAGTCACGTAGCAACCACCTTCCTACATGGACTGAAATGTTGGGAATGAAGCTCAAATAGAGTTCATGGAGTTATGGAGTCTCGCCTTGATGAAGGTGGGCAAGTCTAGAAGGACTCCCTCCCTAGGAAGCTGAAGATCTTGAGATCTTGATGTCCTTCTAGACTTGCCCATCTTCATCATGGTGAGGCTCCATAACTCCATGAACTCTATAACCAGTGTTACTAAACCTTCATTAGAAGAGATATTGGGAATAAATACCAATATACATTGTTCTGCATAGCTAGGCTCATTACCTGGCACGTCTATATTGTCATGAGTGGGCGCTGAGTGGACGCTGTCCTACAGGTTAGTCCTTAACTGAGTCCTAATAAAACCTCTTGTGTTATTGGTGGGCACGGCACGGGGGAAAGGTATTAACATGGAGTTAATGAGACTGAGGAAGTCTTTATGAGCCACTTGCTTTTTTGGTCTTGGTGATGATAGAGATGGAGTAGAATTATCAGACGGTTGTCTTGTTTTTGTGAAAAAATTTGCCGATGGCAAAATGTGTAATTTTGCCAGCAGGCAAATACAGCAGCCCTGCCCTTGCCATAGGGCAAGAAGTAAGCAGAGGGCTTTGTTCCAACCTGTGCCCATTGGTGTTCCCTAACATCTGCAGGAATCCAAAAATGTATCACAAAAAGGCAAAAGAGAAGAGTGAGAAAGAGGAAAAAGAAGGGACCGGATAAGACTGGCCAATACCCGCAAGAGATAATGGGAATTTAAAGAGCAGCTTCAAACACTATCCATGTATTTGAGAGGAACTCTCCGCATTCCCAAACGCACAGACAAGCCCCACGTGACCTGGAACCGGCAGAAATCATTTGTAATTGAAAGAAAGCGCAAGATTACCGGCCAATAAATGGCACGTCACAAAGTCAATTGGAAACGAAAGTCTCTGAAATGGGCAAATAGGAGAATCATTGGCAGCGAACCCTGAGACTGGGCCGGGCCGCTCCTAATACCCAGGCAGTAAAACTGGATCCTTATCAGCTCATCTGGGCGTTTTATGTTCTCCCAAAGCAGCACAAACCCAACCAGATGGAAATCATCACCAGCGAAAGGGTTTCCTATCCCATCTCTCTCTTCCCAACCACATATGGAACCCAGAGACGGCACAGCGTGTACTGGAATAAATGATACGAGCAGGATACATCCGTCACATTAGCCCTGTTTGTTTAACGTCTGTTTAACCTGATACATACGGTACTAACACGCGCATTTATATGTATTTATTGTGTATTCCGCCACCTCTGGCTTCTCAGCCAATGTATAGCATTGAAGTGTCCCTTCCCAGAGGCTATTATCCCCCCACTGCTACTATAGGCACCATCTCTCCCTACTATACCTGCTATCCCACAGCCACACCCCCTTCCCAGAGGCTATTATCCCCCCACTGCTACTATAGGCACCATCTCTCCCTACTATACCTGCTATCCCACAGCCCCAGTCCCTTCCCAGAGGCTATTATCCCCCCACTGCTACTATAGGCACCATCTCTCCCTACTATACCTGCTATCCCACAGCCCCAGTCCCTTCCCAGAGGCTATTATCCCCCCACTGCTACTATAGGCACCATCTCTCCCTACTATACCTGCTATCCCACAGCCCCAGTCCCTTCCCAGAGGCTATTATCCCCCCACTGCTACTATAGGCACCATCTCTCCCTACTATACCTGCTATCCCACAGCCCCAGTCCCTTCCCAGAGGCTATTATCCCCCCACTGCTACTATAGGCACCATCTCTCCCTACTATACCTGCTATCCCACAGCCCCAGTCCCTTCCCAGAGGCTATTATCCCCCCACTGCTACTATAGGCACCATCTCTCCCTACTATACCTGCTATCCCACAGCCCCAGTCCCTTCCCAGAGGCTATTATCCCCCCCACTGCTACTATAGGCACCATCTCTCCCTACTATACCTGCTATCCCACAGCCCCAGTCCCTTCCCAGAGGCTATTATCCCCCCACTGCTACTATAGGCACCATCTCTCCCTACTATACCTGCTATCCCACAGCCCCAGTCCCTTCCCAGAGGCTATTATCCCCCCACTGCTACTATAGGCACCATCTCTCCCTACTATACCTGCTATCCCACAGCCCCAGCCCCTTCCCAGAGGCTATTATCCCCCTACTGCTACTATAGGCACCATCTCTCCCTACTATACCTGCTATCCCACAGCCCCAGTCCCTTCCCAGAGGCTATTATCCCCCCACTGCTACTATAGGCACCATCTCTCCCTACTATACCTGCTATCCCACAGCCCCAGTCCCTTCCCAGAGGCTATTATCCCCCCACTGCTACTATAGGCACCATCTCTCCCTACTATACCTGCTATCCCACAGCCCCAGCCCCTTCCCAGAGGCTATTATCCCCCTACTGCTACTATAGGCACCATCTCTCCCTACTATACCTGCTATCCCACAGCCCCAGTCCCTTCCCAGAGGCTATTATCCCCCCACTGCTACTATAGGCACCATCTCTCCCTACTATACCTGCTATCCCACAGCCCCAGTCCCTTCCCAGAGGCTATTATCCCCCCACTGCTACTATAGGCACCATCTCTCCCTACTATACCTGCTATCCACAGCCCCAGTCCCTTCCCAGAGGCTATTATCCCCCCACTGCTACTATAGGCACCATCTCTCCCTACTATACCTGCTATCCCACAGCCCCAGTCCCTTCCCAGAGGCTATTATCCCCCCACTGCTACTATAGGCACCATCTCTCCCTACTATACCTGCTATCCCACAGCCCCAGTCCCTTCCCAGAGGCTATTATCCCCCCACTGCTACTATAGGCACCATCTCTCCCTACTATACCTGCTATCCCACAGCCCCAGTCCCTTCCCAGAGGCTATTATCCCACTGCTACTATAGGCACCTTCTCTCCCTACTATACCTGCTATCCCACAGCCCCAGTCCCTTCCCAGAGGCTATTATCCCCCCACTGCTACTATAGGCACCATCTCTCCCTACTATACCTGCTATCCCACAGCCCCAGTCCCTTCCCAGAGGCTATTATCCCCCCACTGCTACTATAGGCGCCATCTCTCCCTACTATACCTGCTATCCCACAGCCCCAGTCCCTACCCAGAGGCTATTATCCCCCCACTGCTACTATAGGCACCATCTCTCCCTACTATACCTGCTATCCCACAGCCCCAGTCCCTTCCCAGAGGCTATTATCCCCCCACTGCTACTATAGGCACCATCTCTCCCTACTATACCTGCTATCCCACAGCCCCAGTCCCTTCCCAGAGGCTATTATCCCCCCACTGCTACTATAGGCGCCATCTCTCCCTACTATACCTGCTATCCCACAGCCCCAGTCCCTACCCAGAGGCTATTATCCCCCCACTGCTACTATAGGCACCATCTCTCCCTACTATACCTGCTATCCCACAGCCCCAGTCCCTTCCCAGAGGCTATTATCTCCTTGCCCACCAGAAGTGATGGTAAAAAAGCACAAGACTGCAGGTCTTCCTGGGAAAATCTGGGCTGGACTCTAGATTGGATCTTGGGGTTCATTCGGAACAGGGCTCTATGTACAATGAGTTTGAACTGAGTTTTCCCCCTGGATGTTGGATACTGTGTAATTGTTATAGGCAGATAATTTCCCTGTAATGGAGGAATGATGTCATAACATGATATAATTATAATTATTATTGTATAAAAGACAATAATGAGGTGACTCTGAGGTCATTCAAGAAGAAAAGTGCACATGAGGAATGCACAGAGGATGTACCCGGCCAGTGAAGGCTGTAGGAATGGGGAGTAGGGCTGGCTCAGTTTATTTATGTATGTCTAAAGCGCTCGCACCGTCTCTCATCCCTCTCATATTCCAGTCAATGGGGAGCCATCAGCTGGGCTCCAACTCACTCTCACACCCATGATTTCAGCTGAACCTCATTCCAAACTGAATATTTCTCAAGTCTTCTATGAAATCATTTTGCTTGTGAGCCCCAATGGACACGTAACAGATTCGGCGGTCCCTTTGTAATTAAAACTTTTGTAATTGTATAAAGAAATGCGTCATGGTCTTTGGGAGGATGTAAGGCAGCCGATACTCATGTATCTGGAATTAATACACTTATATCTTGTACAATATACTATACAATCCCAAATATCAGTTTTACTGACAGACGTGCTGAGTCCATCAATTGTCCCTCAACAACTTCCCAAGGAAGATGAAATAGCAAAGAGGGATCATTAGTGGTGACAGATTGAGACTGTTACGATCTCCTACATTAGAGAGGAAGACTTTACTCCTTACTGTCTGGATGTCCACTGGGGGTAAAAAGGGTTCTTTGAGAAATGACAGTTAGTAAAACAAATGTTTGCTGATTTTCAGGTCTTTGAAGATCTTTATTGTTGGGTTTGGCCTCCTATATAGGTCCTTCCAAGAGAACCTGACATTCAGGGCAAACTCTGAGAACCATATGCTACAACCTGTAACTGTCCAAGTCTGGAGCCCACAAGGATATTTCTTGGTAACCTGTGAGGCTGGTCCAACCCTGAAGATTTGAATAAGGATTTTAGTCCTTGCCTTATAGAAAGAGTGAAGAATTTGACTTTTACCTCATACAAGTCCCATTGTAGGTCAAAGCATTTTGCTCTCATGGTGATCTCAGGGAGATCCATCATAACTTTCAAAGCTTTACATGGGTAGATCTACTACCAGTGTAGAGGACAATTATTATCATAATACTGACATTGCACCCCTAACTATAACCAATGCTGTACACAGTCTGTAGGCACAATGGGTCCCTGCCCATTACTAACTCTGTGGTTGAGTTTTGGCCAAATCCAGCTTTGGAATCAAAGAACCCCTAAGCCTTTTTTCTACCATCCAGTATTATGGGCACTTTATATTCTGGAGCTTTTTTACCTCAGCAAAAACACATGAAATCCCGAGGGTTGTGTCCCACACACCAGTAGACCATAAGTGTCTGTTGCTCACCAACCTCTCAACACAACGGTCCCCAGTGGCTCCATGCTGGGTGGATCCCCATGCCTTGGGGGTCATCACATGTGTCACTTCTGCCTTCTTTTGCATCGTTTCTCAGCACCCATTCTTGTACAGCACCCTTTTGTCCTTAAATTAGTATTTCTTCATTGAATCTTTGCCCATGATGTCTACCGGTTTCTCAGCTCTTACATAAGCCTGTTTCTGTGAGTTTTCTGGTTTTGACCCTTTCCTGTTTTAATGACCACAATCCTTGCTGCCTGCCCTGACCTTCTGGCTTGTTCTTCATTGGTGGTTCTGCTTTATCCTTGCCTGTACCTTTATTGCTTATCAACTCTGACCTCTGAAGTCATCTCAATCCTGCCCCAAAAGGGCATCATTGAAGACCTGGCAGATCAAGAAAAACTTGACCCACACCCAACCCTAAACCACCCGCTCCCAACCCAAACCAGCTTCTTCCCTGTATTTATAGACCTGCACCCGCCCTGCCCCACACTGATGTCACAAAAGGGGTGGGGCGTGTCAGACGCAAGTCTATAAATTCTGAAGCTGGAAGATGCAAGCCGGCAGTGTTAGGTCATGGCCAGGGAGAACAGGAGGAAAAACTCAACTAGAACCCATAAGTGATGTGCTGAGGTTGGGTTGGACCCACCGGTAAAGCCATGGATCCCGGCCCGATCCCTAGGCCGGCCCGAACATCACTACTGGCAGGGGTTCCCCTGCTTCATAGAAGAGTACGGCTGCTCCAGCTATCCACTTAGGGCTCATTAATAAAAGAATGTTCTAGTTAGCTTGGGCAAGGACACAATTACGAAACAGCAATATTAGGACAAAAGGGCATCAGGTTGAAATGGTGAAGTAGGTGTAAAAAGACCAATTATTATTATTATTGTCCTTCGCTCAGATCCTGAGTGTATATCCATAATCCCTTCCACATGGCTATCAGGAAATATATGATAAATGCCCCCGGTCAGAGAGAAACAGGCTGCTCTGACTCACATGTGGTGTTTACATTCGCACCCATTCATCTCGGAATTATTAATAACCCAAATCACTTTTATTTAATCTATTTCCAGCAATATGGACAGAGTTTTTTAACTTCTCCTAAAGCTGTCAGCAGCGCGAGGTTGTTCCATGCAGCTGTATGTTATGGTAAGTGGAACATCTGCTTTGTGTAGATTCCCTCTGCCAGAAGAACAAGGGGTTCCTCCCTCCGACCTACAGCGTCAGCCTGCCGGCCCGGGGTGATGGATGAGCTTTTCAAGTCAGGTCTGTTGAACAAACCACAATTTATTGCTCGAAAATGATAAACGGTGATTATATCTGCTAACGTCGCTTCAGAAGAAGAAGAAGAAATCACGATCTGGGGCCAAGTTGGGTCTCTATGGTTCACCTTTAGCAAATATGTTCCAGGGCACTTCCAGCTATAAACAGAGTTGCTCAATGTCTTATGTTGATTGGGACCCGTTCCAATTCAGCACATGATTAGGTAAATTACCGTATATTACTTGTGGCCTCGGGACACAGGGATGTGTAGTATTGCCCTTGGGGATGGACATTACCAATATAGGGGTCTCCTGGTGGCATGGAAGTATATTGTATTGCCCCATTACAGGGACACTGATACCACACCAGTGCCAGTTAGTAACTGGAATCCAAGAACAAGTCAAAAGGGTTGAGGAGACCACCTCATACATATGCAAATAGACCAAAGGGATTCTGGGAACAAATTCCTCAAGGCTTCTAAAAAAAATCCCATTTGCATGGGTTTATCCTATAGGCTAAAGCTCACCCATTGGGTTTCTGAAGCAAAAGCCAGAATAATAGCTGATTCCCAACTACAGACTGGTTTTGCCCTTCATGGGGCTCATTAGTGTAGTGCAGGGTTTTTAGGTTTTTTAGGAGCCTTAAGGAATTTGTTCCCAGAATCCCTTTGGTCTAACTGGAATCCCACACAGCTTGGCTGGTTTTTCTTGAAGATATTAAGATATCAATTCAGTCATGTTGTTTGGCAGTTGAACAACTAAGTGCCATGCAATGGAACCAGTTCGTTAGACCATTGAAACCCTTAACCAACACACGCACCCTCATTCCCAAGGGTCATACATGGGCAAAACCAAAGATTCATCCCCTCCAGACTGATGGGCAGGTGTATGGGGAATTTCCAACAGTCTGCCCAAGTGATCTCTGGTTGATATCTAAAGTGTAGCTTAGAAACTCTCATTGGATGAGGACTGTTTGTTGATGGGGTACTGACCCAAAGTGATCTGTATGATTCAGTTGTATGATTCAGTTGTTGTTGAAATATTCAGATCAGCCAGATATGCCAGGCACGTGAGTGGCCCAATCAGCGAAACCTCGCCAAACGAGTGGATCTTCCTTCCATGTTTTGTCCACGTTTGGGTCCTGGTAGAACCCATTGCCCCGGAGGTCAGTCTGAGAGTCACAGAATGAGTGAGTTGTTTGGTGCATGAAACGCAAAGCTCTTTCTATATATATATATATATTTTTTACAATGACCAACCTCATTCCATAAACTAAATGTAAAGCATGATGACACGTGGACTATTTCCCAACCTCTTTTAGTCTCACAGCGCATTACGCACCATTCTTAAGGGGGCAATACAGGGGCAGATTTCAGTTGCTGATTCGGGCTCATCAGACCAATTCCACTGCTTATCTGCCCGTGTATGGGCACCCCCAATGGGCCTACTTGACCCTACCTTGATTTTCCATTGGATTGAGAACCGCATCGGCTCTTTGATGTGGTCCTCTGTCCAATGGCACCTATGCCCGCCATTGTAATTTGATCGTTTGGCCCAAATGATCAAATTAGCCCCATATCTCCCACCTTAGGTGGGCATATCAGGAGAAGATATGCTTGTTTGGCAACCTGGCCAAATGAGCGAATCTTACCGTCTATGGCCACCTTTACCATGAAGTGATAGATTTTGAGACTATGCTTTCCATAGTGGGTGGTAATAAGATTTTCTGTTAAGCAAAATGACTTCAAGTCCCCAAATCCATAACTTTACAATGGAACCAAGTGAGGAGGGGGTTGGATCACTCTGTTAGCCTAAGGAGGCGGGGAACTGGTCCAAGTGAGCACAGACAGACTATCATGGCTGCCTCTCAATCTGTGGGATCAGGTACATTGTTATTTCCACCATATATTTTTTACAATGACCAACCTGATTCCATAAACTAAACATAAACCATGATGACACGTAGACCATTTCCCAACCTCATTTATGCTTACAGTGCAATACACACCATTCTTAAGGTGGCAATACAGGGGCAGATTTCAGTTGCTGATTTGGGTTCTTCAGACCAATTCGACCGCTTATCTGCCCATGTATGGGCACCCCAATGGGCCTATGTGACCCTACCTTGATTTTCCATTGGATTGGGAACTGCATTGGTTCTTTGATGTGGTCCTCTGTCCAATGGCACCTATGCCTGCCATTGCAATTCGATCGTTTGGCCCAAATAAGCCCAATATGTCCCACCTAAGGTGGGCATATCTGGAGAAGATCTGCTTGTCAAGTGATAGATTTTGAGACGTGAAGGCCCTCTGCTCTCCATAGTGGGTGGTAATAAGATTTTCTGTAAAGCAAAGGGACATCAAGTCCCCAAATCCATAACTTTACAATGGAACCAAGTGAGGGGGGGTTGGATCACTCTGTTAGCCTAAGGAGGCGGGAACTGGTCCCAGTGAGCACAGACAGACTATCATGGCTGCCTCCCAATCTGTGGGATCAGGTACGTTGGTATTTCCACCACGTCAGCCCTTTTTAAAGGTCCAAAACAGCAACTGGTCTTTATCATTTATTTTTTTTTTATAGCTTTTGAATTATTTGCCTTCCTCTTATACATTTTTTCAACTTTCAAATGGGGGTCACTGACCCCAGCAGCCAAAAAAAACGATTGCTCTGTGAGCTAACAATTTTGTTATTATTGTTACTTATAATTCTTTATCTTCCTATTGAGCCCCTCTCCTATGCATATTCCAGTCTCTCTTTCAGCCTACTGAATGGTTGCTACGGGAAACAAGACCCTAGCAACCAAATAGCAATGGACATTCCATATTGAAGAGCTGTGAAACAAAATGCTAAATAACTGAAAAAAATAAAAAAATAAAAGAAGAAAGATCAATTGTAGATTGTCTCAGAATATAAATGTCTATGTCATACTAAAAGTTAATCTAAAGGTGAACAACCCTTTTAATGTATTTGCCCAGTTAAATGGTGATATAATAGAACTAAGACATTTCAGATCATAGATAGTGATGGGCGAAATGTTTCACCAGGCATGGATTTGCGGTGAATTTCCGCGTTTCGCCATTGGTGGATTGTTTCGTGGAACGGATGAAAACATTTGCCGCCCGTCCAAAAATTGTCAAAAGAATAACCGTGGGCGACAAAAGAATAGCTGCGGACGACAAAAGAATAGCCGCAGGCGACAAAATAATAGCTGCGGCGACAAAAGAATAGCCGCGGGCAACAAAAGAATAGCCGCGGGCAACAAAAGAATAGCCGTGGGCGACAAAAGAATAGCTGCGGGCGACAAAAGAATAGCTGCGGCAAAAAAAGTATAGCTGCGGGCGACAAAAGAATAGCCTTGTGACAAAAGAATAGCTGCGGGCGACAAAAGAATAGCTGCGGCAACAAAAGAATAGCTGCGGCAACAAAAGAATAGCCCCGGGCGACAAAAGAATAGCCGCGGGCGACAAAAGAATAGCCGCGGGCGACAAAAGAATAGCTGCGGGCGACAAATGAATAGCCTTGTGACAAAAAAATAGCTGCGGGCGACAAAAGAATAGCTGCGGGCGACAAAAGAATAGCCGCGGGCGGCAAAAGAATAGCCGCGGGCGGCAAAAGAATAGCCGCGGGCGGCAAAAGAATAGCCGTGGGCTACAATTTTGTTTTGACGCGCATTTTCGCCCTTTCGTGAATTTTTCGCCAAAGCAAAACGGGACAGATTTGCTCATCACTAATCATAGACTGTGAGTGAGACTGAGCTACAATCACATGACTTTCCCTCGTTAAGTCCTACGTATAACGAATAATCTACACACGTCTCCTCCTTCCTCGTTATTGCCTCTATGGATTGACAGCTCTGTAGCCAAGTGAGTAGGGTCAACTCCTCTGGGGACAGGAGACTGCAGATCCCTATTTAATCCGGTGTTTTAGTAAACGTAAAATCATTTATTGCCGGTTTGAGAGCGAGCGGAATGCTGGGGACAGGCGCCAAGACTTCCCAACACTTCAGCGCAGGCAACATGGATCTTTCATTAAGCGGTAGTGACAGATAACAATTGCTCCGGCCCATTGAGTAATAGATCATCTTAGATTGCTGTGAAAATGAAATAATTTATGGCTTGTGATCCAGAGAGCTGTCTTGCACTTGGCTCCCCGAGGCGCTACAATGGCCGGGTTGGAAAGAGAAGCTTTAGAGGGAATGTAGAATGATGAGTAGCAGAATAGAACATGGAGGATTAAAGAAACCATATAATCATCAAGAATCCAGTGGAGAGGCAAACAGTGTAATGTAGTTTGAACTTTTATTTGAGATGCTTTGCACTACATTACCCTGGTTGGCTCTCCAGTGGGTTCTTGATAATTATATGGTAACTTTGTGTAGAAGTCACAAACCTACTACATTGGGTATATGTTCCAGTTCCGTGCACAGGGTCTGGGATTATACTCATCACGAGACAGAGCAATGGATAATTGGGTATAACATCCATCCCCTGGAGAGTGGAGGTCTGGGTGGGTCTGCAAGGTTATGAGCTTGACCAATCCAAGTTCTAAAGCTTCCAAAGTTATGTTTAACCAATACTGATGATAGCCTTAAGGTTATGAGTTTGGCCAACCCAAGCTCCTAATTCTAAAGCTTCCGAAGTTATGTTTAACCAATACTGATGATAGCCTTAAGGTTATGAGTTTGGCCAACCCAAGCTCCTAATTCTAAAGCTTCCAAAGTTATGTTTAACCAATAATGATGACAGCCTTAAGGTTATGAGTTTGGCCAACCCAAGCTCCTAATTCTAAAGCTTCCGAAGTTATGTTTAACCAATACTGATGATAGCCTTAAGGTTATGAGTTTGGCCAACCCAAGCTCCTAATTCTAAAGCTTCCGAAGTTATGTTTAACCAATACTGATGATAGCCTTAAGGTTATGAGTTTGGCCAACCCAAGCTCCTAATTCTAAAGCTTCCAAAGTTATGTTTAACCAATAATGATGACAGCCTTAAGGTTATGAGTTTGGCCAACCCAAGCTCTTAATTCTAAAGCTTCCAAAGTTATGTTTAACCAATAATGATGACAGCCTTAAGGTTATGAGTTTGGCCAACCCAAGCTCTTAATTCTAAAGCTTCCAAAGTTATGTTTAACCAATAATGATGACAGCCTTAAGGTAATGAGTTTGGCCAACCCAAGCTCCTAATTCTAAAGCTTCCAAAGTTATGTTTAACCAATAATGATGACAGCCTTAAGGTTATGAGTTTGGCCAACCCAAGCTCCTAATTCTAAAGCTTCCGAAGTTATGTTTAACCAATAATGATGACAGCCTTAAGGTTATGAGTTTGGCCAACCCAAGCTCTTAATTCTAAAGCTTCCAAAGTTATGTTTAACCCATAATAATGATGCCTTAAGGTTATGACAGCTGGAGAGAGACACAAAAGGGAATTCCCAAATCTACTTTACTCTCTAAGAGGCAAATCTATTTTTTGTCACAATTCGAGAAAAATCTGGAAATAAAATTGCAAATTCTAATATTTTGGCCTTTTCCGAACTGCATAGATCAACTGAAATTATCTCGAAAACTGAAAGAAATAAATTCATCAACTAAAACCTGATGAGATTCAATCTAAGTCACAGATACAGACAGACACAGTCACAGATAAATAGATTGACCTGACTTCCATTGGAATCTAGCCCCCAACCCACTATCCCTATTTACAAGTAAAAAACGAAATTGGGCAAAACTATAAGTTCCATGCAGGATGCTGCCGCTTTGCAGAGAGATTTGACTGGGAAACTGGGCAGCAAACTGGGAAATGAGGTTCAATGTTGATAAGTGCAAAGTTCTGCCCTTTGGTAGGAATAATATAAACGTGAACTATCTACTGAATGGTAGTGTGTTGGGGGGATCCTTAATGGAGAAGGATCTAGGGGTTTTTGTAGATCACAAGTTGTCTAATTCCAGGCAGTGTCATTCTGTGGCTACTAAAGCAAATAAAGTGCTGTCTTGTATAAAAAGGGCATTGACTCAAGGGATGAGAACATAATTTTGCCCCTTTATAGGTCCCTGGTAAGGCCTCACCTTGAGTATGGGGGGCAGTTTTGGGCTCCAGTCCTTAAGAAGGATATTAATGAGCTGGAGAGAGTGCAGAGACTGCAACTAAACTGGTAAAGGGGATGGAAGATTTAAACTATGAGGTTAAACTGTCGAGGTTGAGCTTGTGTTGCGCTTGCGAGGGGACATGATTACTCTGTACAAGTACATTAGAGGGGATTATAGGCAGTTGGGGGATGTTCTTTTTTCCCATAAAAACAATCAATGCACCAGAGGTCCCCCCTTTAGATTAGAGGAAAGAAGCTTCCATTTGAAGCAGTGTTGGGAAATGCCCTGCCGGGGGATGTTGAGTAGGGGGTTCCTCACGGTGAGGGCAGTGAGGGGGTTAGGGAATGCCCTGCCGGGGGATGTTGAGTAGGGGGTTCCTCACGGTGAGGGCAGTGAGGGGGTTGGGGAATGCCCTGCCGGGGGATGTTGGGTAGGGGGTTCCTCACGGTGAGGGCAGTGAGGGGGTTGGGGAATGCCCTGCCGGGGGATGTTGGGTAGGGGGTTCCTCACGGTGAGGGCAGTGAGGGGGTTGGGGAATGCCCTGCTGGGGGATGTTGGGTAGGGGTTCCTCACGGTAAGGGCAGTGAGGGGGTTGGGGAATGCCCTGCCGGGGGATGTTGGGTAGGGGGTTCCTCACGGTGAGGGCAGTGAGGGGGTTGGGGAATGCCCTGCCGGGGGATGTTGGGTAGGGGGTTCCTCACGGTGAGGGCAGTGAGGGGGTTGGGGAATGCCCTGCTGGGGGATGTTGGGTAGGGGTTCCTCACGGTAAGGGCAGTGAGGGGGTTGGGGAATGCCCTGCCGGGGGATGTTGGGTAGGGGGTTCCTCGCGGTGAGGGCAGTGAGGAGGTTGGGGAATGCCCTGCCGGGGGATGTTGGGTAGGGGGTTCCTCACGACGAGGGCAGTGAGTGGGTTGGGGAATGCCCTGCCGGGGGATGTTGGGTAGGGGGTTCCTCACGACGAGGGCAGTGAGGGGGTTGGGGAATGCCCTGCCGGGGGATGTTGGGTAGGGGTTCCTCATGGTGAGGGCAGTGAGGGGGTTGGGGAATGCCCTGCCGGGGGATGTTGGGTAGGGGGTTCCTCACGGTGAGGGCAGTGAGGAGGTTGGGGAATGCCCTGCCGGGGGATGTTGGGTAGGGGGTTCCTCACGGTGAGGGCAGTGAGGGGGTTGGGGAATGCCCTGCCGGGGGGTGTTGGGTAGGGGGTTCCTCACGGTGAGGGCAGTGAGGGGGTTGGGGAATGCCCTGCCGGGGGATGTTGGGTAGGGGGTTCCTCACGGTGAGGGCAGTGAGGGGGTTGGGGAATGCCCTGCTGGGGGATGTTGGGTAGGGGTTCCTCACGGTAAGGGCAGTGAGGGGGTTGGGGAATGCCCTGCCGGGGGATGTTGGGTAGGGGGTTCCTCGCGGTGAGGGCAGTGAGGAGGTTGGGGAATGCCCTGCCGGGGGGTTGGGTAGGGGGTTCCTCACGACGAGGGCAGTGAGTGGGTTGGGGAATGCCCTGCCGGGGGATGTTGGGTAGGGGGTTCCTCACGACGAGGGCAGTGAGGGGGTTGGGGAATGCCCTGCCGGGGGATGTTGGGTAGGGGTTCCTCATGGTGAGGGCAGTGAGGGGGTTGGGGAATGCCCTGCCGGGGGATGTTGGGTAGGGGGTTCCTCACGGTGAGGGCAGTGAGGAGGTTGGGGAATGCCCTGCCGGGGGATGTTGGGTAGGGGGTTCCTCACGGTGAGGGCAGTGAGGGGGTTGGGGAATGCCCTGCCGGGGGATGTTGGGTATGGGGTTCCTCACGGTGAGGGCAGTGAGGGGGTTGGGGAATGCCCTGCTGGTGGATGTTGGGTAGGGGGTTCTTCACGGTGAGGGCAGTGAGGAGGTTGGGGAATGCCCTGCTGGGGGGTGTTGGGTAGGGGGTTTTTCACACTGAGGGCAGTGAGGTTGGGGAATGCCCAGCGGGGGGGTGTTGGCTTGGGGGTTCCTCAGGGTGAGGGCAATAAGGTTGGGGAATTCCCTGCTGGGGGGTGTTGGGTAGGGGGTTCCTCACGGGGAGGGCTGTGAGGGGGTTGGGGAATGCCCTGCCGGGGGATGTTGGGTAGGGGGTTCCTCACGGTGAGGGCAGTGAGGGGGTTGGGGAATGCCTTGCCGGGGGATGTTGGGTAGGGGGTTCCTCACGGTGAGGGCAGTGAGGGGGTTGGGGAATGCCCTGCCGGGGGATGTTGGGTAGGGGGATCTCACGGTGAGGGCAGTGAGGTTGGGGAATGCCCTGCTGGGGGATGTTGGGTAGGGGGTTCTTCATGGTGAGGGCAGTGAGGTTGGGGAATGCCCTGCCGGGGGATGTTGGGTAGGGGGTTCCTCACGGTGAGGGCAGTGAGGTTGGGGAATGCCCTGCCGGGGGATGTTGGGTAGGGGGTTCTTCATGGTGAGGGCAGTGAGGTTGGGGAATGCCCTGCCGGGGGATGTTGGGTAGGGGGATCTCACGGTGAGGGCAGTGAGGTTGGGGAATGCCCTGCCGGGGGATGTTGGGTAGGGGGTTCTTCATGGTGAGGGCAGTGAGGTTGGGGAATGCCCTGCCGGGGGATGTTGGGTAGGGGGTTCCTCACGGTGAGGGCAGTGAGGAGGTTGGGGAATGCCCTGCCGGGGGATGTTGGGTAGGGGGATCTCACGGTGAGGGCAGTGAGGGGGTTGGGGAATGCCCTGCCGGGGGATGTTGGGTAGGGGGTTCCTCACGGTGAGGGCAGTGAGGGGGTTGGGGAATGCCCTGCCGGGGGATGTTGGTAGGGGGTTCCTCACGGCGAGGGCAGTGAGGAGGTTGGGGAATGCCCTGCCGGGGGATGTTGGTAGGGGGTTCCTCACGGTGAGGGCAGTGAGGAGGTTGGGGAATGCTCTGCCGGGGGATGTTGGAAGGGCAGATTCTGTTAATGCCTATGGGGCCTAATACCTTTTGGAACCTTGGCATTCTCTTCACAGTGTGGTTTAATAGAAACACAAAGACTAACCATTTTGTGGTTAAATAAAGAGTTAACTATCTGCTGAAATAACCCAGTATGGGAACAGCAAGCAAATCTGCATCACTTCCAAACCTCAATAGATCTTGTTTCATCTGTAACAAAGACCACAAAACCCATCGTCCGGCTCTGACAGCTTGTTGAAACATCTTATATAAATATTTTAAACATCGCCGAGCTTTGCCGTAATACCGGGAGAAGAAATCACAGAAATTGTGCAGCAGATTCCCAGGGAGGGAAATGTTATATATTCCCAGCGCTTATCTTCTTTCTGTTATTCATGGTTTCAGTCAATGTTCCATAAGGAGCCCGGGAAAGGGAAAACAAAGGATAATGTTCCTGAAGCCTCCAGAAAACTGCAGAAAAACTTTGACCTGTGCCGGGCTGTCTTTGATTAGGAGAAACACACCAACTCATCAATGGTTCTGTAGAACTACAACAACCCCTGACAGCCTTTGGGAGCTAGAGGTTATGCTCCCATGGGAAAACAAAGGATAATGTTCCTGAAGCCTCCAGAAAACTCCAGAAAAACGTTTGACCCATGCCGAGTTGTCTTTAGGTAGGACAACTCCATGAACGGGAGATTAAAGTGATACTGACATTTTCCTGTTATTTCCCATTTATGCCACTTAAGAAACAAGCAATAGAGGTATCTAGAACAGGTATGGGACCTATTATCCAGAATGCTCGGGACTTGGGGGCTTTCCGTATAAGTGATCTTTCCATAATTTGGATCTCAATACCTTAAATATACTAAAAATCATACTACATATACTAAAATAAACCCAATAGGATAGTTTTGCCTTCAGGGAATTAGAGCTTCTTCAGTTCAACTGACTAGTATGGGAAGTCCTCAGCATATGTACTCTTCCACTAATCTATGAGTTCCAGGTGTCACCTCTCTGAAGAGTTACAATGTTCCATTGGGATTGGATTAGTGGGAGGAGTTCAAATGCCAAGGACTTCCCATACCAGTCAGTTGAACTGAAGAAGCTGCTTGGATGAGTAGAGAAACGTCTTCCTTGATTACTCGGCAAGTCCAGTTGCTCTACATATACTTATACTGGATAAACCATGACCTGAGCGAATGAAAACCTTCATAGTCAAGCAATAAAGATCCTCTGGCATTGGTTGTCCCTGCTATAAATTTCTACTGGGAATCTCACCAGTGTCTTCCACTGGGCCAGGAAGGCCGTCAAAAGGTGTTGGGAGAATCTGGTCATTTCATATTCCTTCCCCTTTGTATCTTCTACATCCCAGCAGCCTTATTGGCTAATTAGGGACAGACAACTAAAGTTTACTGCATCCTCCTGCATCATTTCTTACCCTAAGTGTTACTTGAGGACTGTGCCTGCCCCTGGTTCTCTTTTCTCCTGATCCTTGTCCTGCCTTGGTAGTTTTTGCCCACTTCAGTTTGTCTCCATCCACTCTAGTCCTGTTCCAGATCAATGTCCTCTCCGTCTTCTCTAATTCTTATTTGTCCTTCGCAGCCCCAACCTGAAGGACTGCTCTCCCCCTATTTGAGTGTTGTAATGTAAGAGTAAAGACCTCACTACTGCTCTTGTTTCTGCCAATGAACCTTGGAACAACAGGAATGCCACTCTTGGCAATTCACAACTTGAGCAAGTTCCAGTTCCTCGAGCAGGAATTAGGGGAAAAGTCATCCTGTGCAATGCAATGTATCTGGCTAGCTTTGGTGGGGAGTAAACTGCACAGGAGATGAGGTGGGTGGGATGGTAGGCCTGATGGGGATGATCTTGAACATTACAATTGCTGCTAGGAACTGCCTGGTGTAGAACCAGGGACCTGCAGATTACTGCCCATGGTCAAATCTTTTTGAGTCTCTGGAGGTCACATGCTTTTGGAGCTAATGACTTTTTCCTCCGTCTGTGTTCCCTGCTAACTCCTGTAATGATCCCGCTGAAGGCAACAGCCCAACTAAGGGGATATTTAGGAGTTTCTGTTCCCATACCCTGTGGTGGATCATTAAACTCTGTTGACGTAACCAAGCCTCTTGTTCCGAGTTCCCAAGTCCCTGTATCCTGAAGTCCTTGTTCCTGGAATCCTGTAAGGGTGTTCCTGCCCTGCTTTCCTGTTTTTTTTACCTAGTTTGGCCTCTTATTTGGGTTTTTGCTTGTCCCCTGACTTTGTGCCCATTCTCAGACTTTGTTTGCCTGCTGCCTGCCCAGACCATTGCCTTCGCTCCTTTTATATTGAAATCTTATATTTGGGTCTCAGTAGGAGCGAGTAGTTACTTGGCACATTGGTTACTGTTGGCGAATTCCGTGGGTAATTCTGACAAATGGTTGGTTGCTAAATCTACTAGCCTTTATCTGCACTTGTAGAAGGGAAAAGCTTTTTGCTGGAAAGGCAGATTGTCAGCTGGGACTTTTCTTGTACCCTATGAGTCCTTCATCCAACGTTACATGACCCAATCAGTGTCATTTTCGCAGTATAAGAACATATCTTATAGATGGCAATATTCTATCATTGTTTTGGGTGAATATCTTTGATAAACACAAAAAAACAAAAAATACATAAATAAGCCTCATTCACTATTGGCCTAAACTTGCAGGATTTGGAAGCACGGGGCCCCAGTAAGGATTAAACATGGCGATGCCCATGGCCGCAAAGTCACTGTGCCGGCCCACTGTGTAGTGATGCGTTGCCGCCATGTGAGATCATCGTGCTTGGCGCAAAAATTCAACATAACTCGGTGCTTAGTTCCCGGGCTGAATGCCTCAATATAGGACTTTGCTTGCAATTTCCTGGGCGCCTTCTAAATTACTTTCTTGGACTGTTGTTCTGGTTTCGATCCTGACTTTGCTATTTGCTGCCTGAACCAACCCTGTGACTGGAAATCGACTAAGAGATGCTCGTTAACTCTTCTGATACCGTATTTTGGACTATTTGTTCTGTCTGTACCCAAGCTTCCTCCTTGGTCCTGACTACAACCCCGGCAAGAGCCGAGTAGGCCCCGACACCCTCTGAGTTAAATTCTGACCCCATTAGCAGGAATGTGAGGGGGCTACAGGGGGAAAACAGAGACGGAGCTGTTTGCAGAAAACATTCTTGCGCTACCCTGGGAGCAGATTTTGGCTTCTGGGATCCATCGTTTCAGCAGAAGAGCGGCCCGACTGTGCAATCTCAGAAGAGAAGGAACAGCTGGAGAGAGAGCAAGAGATTTCCTGCACAGATGGAACATTTTCCTTCTAAATTGAGACACGGATCATTAAAGTTATTGAGAATATTGCAATATTTACCAGTGTTTATACAATATCTCCACCCATGCTCTTGACCTTCTCTGAGTAGGCCTTCCATAGAACATTGGGCAATAATGAGAAATACGTTGGATTCTTCTGCATATACAGCCTGGTGGTTAATCAAAGGCCCTGCATGTTTCAGAGCAGACTGACTCATATCTTCAAAGCCTTCATTTCGCCCCTCAGTCAGCAGGTCATTCTATCCAGGGAGTCGTTAAGAATCATAATCCTGTGTGGTTTTTGTCTTATTGCAAAAGTATTCTAAAGCAGAATGAAGTTCAAACTGCAGAAATACTTCCCAAGTAGGAAAAGTTAGGCTCCACCACTGACCCAACATAGTTATGAATAGGCACGCCCTCAATTTGCCCTACTTTACTCAAAGTCCTGCCCCATTTTTGATAGAACAGTTGGACTCTCACCAGTTGGGGTGTGCCGTTATATGATGCCCCCAAAACATATAGGGTGCACTTCTTTAGAGGAGAATACTTAGCATAGAGTACAGGTACTTTTTGATTATTGTGCAGTCACCATGTTCCTCCTTAGCGCTACCTTACGCATCAAAGTCTGAGGAGCAATCTGATTGGTTGGGGGATGGCTCATCATGAGCTGTCAAGCAATATTGATCCTCTGCTACAGTGATCCCCAACCAGTGGCTCAGGGGCAACATGTTGCCCACTACCACCATTGATGCTGCTCCCATAGGTGCCATTTTTAAACTTCTGGCTTGGAGGCAAGTTTTGGAAGCCCAGAGATACAGTTTTACTCCAAGCAGAGCCTCCAGCAGTCCACATGAGTCTACGAAATAGCCAATCACAGCCCTTATTTGGCCTCACCAAAAGAACCAAAGAACACTTTTTATATTTGCACATGGCTCACAAGTAAGTAAGGTTGGGGATCCCTGCTCTACTGGAAGGTTGGTGACCAGGGATATTTCCCTTCTTATATAGAGCATTGTCTCACACAGTATTTAGGTAGGTACTGTAAGGATACCAACAACAATAAAAATAACCAATAAGGTCTAAACCCCAAGCTCTTAACCCACCAGGCTTGGTATCTACAAAGGTCAAGTCAGCCGATTCCTGAAAGACCTTCCAGCCTAAATACCTCACTGGTGCCCTTCTGCAGCCCAAATGTTTTGGGTTACCAGGTAAGAGTACTGGTGAAGCTTATGTCTTATTTAATAAAGTTCTACAATAAGACTATGAAGGTTTTCATTCATCCAGGTCATGGTATATCCAGTATAAGTAAATCCGGAGCAACTGGACTAAGTCTCCAATACTCGTTCTGTACTTCCCATACTGTACTGTGTAAGGGAAGCACTATATAAAGCAATATATACAGTAGCTCTTACCCACACATATAAATACAATTATGTTCAGTATTTGAGGGTTTAGCACCATATAATGTGAGTCTCTGTGGCTCCTTGGATATATCTACTGAGCGAGCAAAGGAACGAGAACGTTTAGAAACTGCTGCCCAGCAAATTTGCACAATTTGGGCAACACGTCCGCTGTTAATGGGACTGTTATGTAACAGATAAACATTGAGTTTTTGTTCTTGGAGCAGCTGAAAGTTCAGTAGAAACAAGTCATCCGTCTCCGGCTTTTATTGCGAGGGACAAACACACAGGAGTCGGAATTATTCCCCCAATCACTCATTCTCTGTTTGTATTGGGCGCACCCCAAATAAATGACTTCTGCAATAACATAACAAGAACATCGGTTCCTCTCTCGGTCCTTCTGTAAAGTCCTTCGGCTGAAGGGACAGGTGGTTGGCTTGGGGCGTATGTGGCCTTCTTGCCATATTAGACTCACTTGTCTTTCTGCACCGGTCTATTTAATAAAAATGTGTAAATGCCATGGCAACATTCAATTACTGGTAAAGTCCCAAGGAAAGTTGGGTGGATCATCACTTATTTCCACCTGAACTAGGGCTGGAACTAGGAGTAGGCAGAAATGGTTTTGCCCAATGCCAGGGGTAGGCCAAGCCAACTGGGCACCCTAGGGTGAATGGGAGCACAGACTAGGGGTAGGCAGGAGAGTTACCGGGTGTCCCCACAGCATTGCCTACCCCTAGTTCTGGCCCTGCCATTGCGCATTGAGCAAGTATTGCCCTATAGACTCCTGATTGGTATTAAACAGCAATAGGCTCCTCCTACTGTGAGAGCCAGAGCATGCTGCTCATAGGAATCAATGCAAAAATCATCCTATTGATCTCCCTCCCTGACACTGATTAGTCAACAGAATAATGAGCGTATGGGGAATATTCTGTACCAATGAATGATTGAGGCTGATCCATGGAGTCACCATTGGGACTCATACAATAACATTATGTAATAGTTACATCAGAAGATAAACTAAGACTGATAGGGAGATATGTCTATGAAGATTCATCCAGGCCATGATGTACAGTATCTGGTAGAAATAAGTCAACTGGACTTTTCTGAGTTTTCTTGAAAACATTTCACCCCTCATTCGTGTTGCTTGAAGAGGCCATTTGAGTGAGTGTTGGAACGTTTTCAGGTCCAGTTGGGTTAGACTTAATTCTACCAGATACTACTGATAGGGAGAGATTTACTGTGTGATGTTCAGACAGAATCGAGGCATCGCCCCAAGAACATTGTTGCTTTGTCTCTCGCTGGAAACAATTACCTGGAGACAAACAAAGAGATGATGATTGGTGGGGAAATCTCTATGAAGAGAGAAGTCAATGGGGGTATACAAGGGGGGTCCAATTAGTGGAAAAAGGAGTAATAAATAAAAAAGGGGACACAAACTCATCAATTAAACTGCATTTACTGACAATCACCCAATCACACTCAACTAATGTATTCACTAGGCTTATCCAATGCTATCTTCCCATGGTGGAAGGGCAGTTCTCCCTGTAGGTTGGCATTGATGTTATTATCTCACTGATGTGTTGGTAGTTGGGGGGACAGAGGTGATTGCAGTGGAGCTTAGGGCAAAACAGAATTTGGGGGCCAATAATTTATAAAAGTAGGGATGTCTAACTAGGCCCTTTGTTTTACTACAGAACTCTACGAGCAGGTCCATCTTCCTCATGTTCCTATCTTACCCTACTGTCTGATATATTAATCTTATCTCAGCATTTGGTCCTGCTGTCACCATTCCTGCCCTGGCCCTGCTTTTGTCAACTTGCCCTTCTGTAAGGGCCCCCCAATACCCCGAGAATTCTCAAGAGTTGCTCTACTATGAAAGTCTTTGTGGCATTTGATCATGAATGAAAATACAAGAATGAACCAAAGGCGCAAATAAGCACTCACCCCAAATCCCCCCCTAACTGGCCTTCAGGCTGGGCCCCCTTAGCCCATAACAAGGTTACAGATATATAGAAACATTGGGGTAACAGTCACCCCGCTATAGTTCCAGGGGTACCCAGGGCACAAATAAGCACTCACCCCAAATCCCCCCCTAACTGGCCTTCAGGCTGGGCCCCCTTAGCCCATAACAAGGTTACAGATATATAGAAACATTGGGGTAACAGTCACCCCGCTATAGTTCCAGGGGTACCCAGGGCACAAATAAGCACTCACCCCAAATCCCCCCCTAACTGGCCTTCAGGCTGGGCCCCCTTAGCCCATAACAAGGTTACAGATATATAGAAACATTGGGGTAACAGTCACCCTGCTATAGTTCCAGGGGTACCCAGGGCACAAATAAGCACTCACCCCAAATCCCCCCCTAACTGGCCTTCAGGCTGGGCCCCCTTAGCCCATAACAAGGTTACAGATATATAGAAACATTGGGGTAACAGTCACCCCGCTATAGTTCCAGGGGTACCCAGGGCACAAATAAGCACTCACCCCAAATCCCCCCCTAACTGGCCTTCAGGCTGGGCCCCCTTAGCCCATAACAAGGTTACAGATATATAGAAACATTGGGGTAACAGTCACCCCGCTATAGTTCCAGGGGTACCCAGGGCACATATATTGAGCCGTACCTGCGAGGATGAAGACCCCGACCAGTATAAGAAAGACCAGTAGGTACAGTCCCACCACCGCATATTTCAGAGCCGCAATAGAACCCAACTGGCCGCATCTTCTTGAGGATCTTCTCTTTCCTGATGGACCTAAATATGAAAAATATATATATTACAAAACATCCTCAGCTCTAGTTACTTAATAAAATATTTCAAAGTGGTTTACTTGTCCTTTAAATGGTTCAGATATAAAATCTAAAACGCAGCCTTTTCAGGTCATTTCCAACACAGAATATAAAAACTGTATTTAGAGAAAATCTTGGACGGATTTGTTTTTTTTTACACGTTTTGGCAGCAAAAATGTTTGAAACGAATGCGTTTTATACATACGGATAATACATCGGCCTGCCTATTGGGTAATGTTAAATAATAATCATTCTATTCTACAACAGGGGGGTGAATAGGGTTTATAGGGTTCCCTGTCTGATGCCGCAGTAACACTATATTCCAATTTTCAAGCATAATTATGAGATCAAAATCCCCCAAAAATTGCCTTTTTTCAAAATGTATTTAATTGAAATATATACAAAATATATATAATAAAAATAATATAATATATATAATAACTTATTATCCTTATCATTAAACTTAATGATAAGGATAATATCCTTATCATTTACAGTAGGGGGTACAGTATCCCTTATAATACATGAGTGATACTCAGAGTTCCCTGTATAACTCAGCCTGCAGCCTTGTGCCTTTATATGGGGGGCACAGAACCCCCCAGTGACTGCTAATATCCTTATCATTTACAGTAGGGGGTACATTATCCCTTATAATACATGAGTGATACTCAGAGTTCCCTGTATAACTCAGCCTGCAGCCTTGTGCCTTTATATGGGGGGCACAGAACCCCTCAGTGACTGCTAATATCCTTATCATTTACAGTAGGGGGTACATTATCCCTTATAATACATGAGTGATACTCAGAGTTCCCTGTATAACTCCGCCTGCAGCCTTGTGCCTTTATATGGGGGCACAGAACCCCTCAGTGACTGCTAATATCCTTATCATTTACAGTAGGGGGTACATTACCCCTTATAATACATGAGTGATACTCAGAGTTCCCTGTATAACTCAGCCTGCAGCCTTGTGCCTTTATATGGGGGGTGCAGAACCCCTCAGTGACTGCTAATATCCTTATCATTTACAGTAGGGGGTACATTATCCCTTATAATACATGAGTGATACTCAGAGTTCCCTGTATAACTCAGCCTGCAGCCTTGTGCCTTTATATGGGGGGCACAGAACCCCTCAGTGACTGCTAATATCCTTATCATTTACAGTAGGGGGTACATTATCCCTTATAATACATGAGTGATACTCAGAGTTCCCTGTATAACTCAGCCTGCAGCCTTGTGCCTTTATATGGGGGGCACAGAACCCCTCAGTGACTGCTAATATCCTTATCATTTACAGTAGGGGGTACATTATCCCTTATAATACATGAGTGATACTCAGAGTTCCCTGTATAACTCAGCCTGCAGCCTTGTGCCTTTATATGGGGGGCACAGAACCCCTCAGTGACTGCTAATATCCTTATCATTTACAGTAGGGGGTACATTATCCCTTATAATACATGAGTGATACTCAGAGTTCCCTGTATAACTCAGCCTGCAGCCTTGTGCCTTTATATGGGGGGCACAGAACCCCTCAGTGACTGCTAATATCCTTATCATTTACAGTAGGGGGTACATTATCCCTTATAATACATGAGTGATACTCAGAGTTCCCTGTATAACTCAGCCTGCAGCCTTGTGCCTTTATATGGGGGGCACAGAACCCCTCAGTGACTGCTAATATCCTTATCATTTACAGTAGGGGGTACATTACCCCTTATAATACATGAGTGATACTCAGAGTTCCCTGTATAACTCAGCCTGCAGCCTTGTGCCTTTATATGGGGGGCACAGAACCCCTCAGTGACTGCTAATATCCTTATCATTTACAGTAGGGGGTACATTATCCCTTATAATACATGAGTGATACTCAGAGTTCCCTGTATAACTCAGCCTGCAGCCTTGTGCCTTTATATGGGGGGCACAGAACCCCTCAGTGACTGCTAATATCCTTATCATTTACAGTAGGGGGTACATTATCCCTTATAATACATGAGTGATACTCAGAGTTCCCTGTATAACTCAGCCTGCAGCCTTGTGCCTTTATATGGGGGGCACAGAACCCCTCAGTGACTGCTAATATCCTTATCATTTACAGTAGGGGGTACATTATCCCTTATAATACATGAGTGATACTCAGAGTTCCCTGTATAACTCAGCCTGCAGCCTTGTGCCTTTATATGGGGGGCACAGAACCCCTCAGTGACTGCTAATATCCTTATCATTTACAGTAGGGGGTACAGTATCCCTTATAATACATGAGTGATACTCAGAGTTCCCTGTTTAACCAAACCTCATACCCAAACCTATAAGTCGGATATAGTTGAGGGGGTCAAAATATAATGGGGCTGATCCCATCAATAACCAAACGAATATCAATATACATTATGGGGTTATGTAATATAAGACAATAAGGGGCACATTTACTTTTTTGGGGGGCTTAAAACACGATATGGTATAAATTCGGAGTAACCACGATAATTTCTGATGTTCTAAAATGTCTCGAAAATGCTTTTATCAGTTGTACGAAAATATCGCAATTGCGTTCCGTAAGACACGAAATTTGCGGGGCAAAAAGTTCGTAAAGGCCGCGAAAACCTTTCCGGCTTTGGAAGCCTCCGTAGGGCTCAATGGGTCTCGACAGATCAAACCTGGCGAAAAGATATTCCCGAGGAAAGTGTTACTAAAGCGTTAAATTCCAAAATGTTCGTATTCTTTGCGCAAAATACGATGGAAATTTACCAAAAACAATGAAAAACTCACAAAATTTTTGCATACATTCCGAGATGTTCTATAAGTTAGAAAACATTTCGAAAAAATACGAAAAAATACAAATTTTTTAACTTTCAAATTCGACTAAATTAGTTTTCTTGAACGTCTGATATTTACTAAAAAAGAGTCACAAGGAAAAGTCGTAAAAAACTCGACTTTTCCAAATTGTCGATGTGAAAGTCACAACTTTATCGAATTGTCGAGACCAAAGAAAGAACCTCAAGGAAAGGGACCTCTGCCATTGACTTCATCATGAACTGGGCAAATTTAATCCGGCGAGTTGTTGAATTTGGATTTTTAGAGACACCTAGGGGCACATTTACTAAGGTCTGATGTTTTTCTGGGCTAAAATCCTGATATGGTAAAAAAAAAAGTTAGAAAAAATACAAAATGATCTCAAAATTGTTTAGTAAATGGGCCCCATAGTAAATCCTGGAAAAGTTGCGGTGTTTTTTCTCTGCAACATTTTTTTAAAAAATTCTAATCGAGTTTAATATTAAAAATCAGTGGTTAGTAAATGAGAACCATAGTTTACCCAGGAGCAGTTACCTATAGCAACCAATCAGAAGTGGTCACCTGTTTAAATACAAATATGGTATTGGTTGCTGTGGGTTACTGCTCCTGGGTAGTGATAAGTGAATTTTTTCGCCAGGCATGGATTCGCTGAGAATTTCTGCATTTCGCCATTGGCGAATTGTTTCACAAAACTTCTGTGAAAATTCGCTGTAGAAAAATTTGGAAATTTTTTGTCGCGTGTCAAATTGGGCGCGGACGTGTCAAATCGGGGCGCGGTCGCAAAAAAGGTGCGAACACGTCCGAAATTGGGCGCGGCCACATAAAAAAGGCCCGGTTGTGTCAAAAAAGTGCGGGCGACAAAATAAAAAATAGATGCGGCCAACAGAAAACAGATGTGAGCGACAAAAAAGACACAAGCGACAAAAAAGACACGGGCATCAAAAAAGACACAGGCGACAAAAAAGACACAGGCGACAAAAAAGACACAGGCGACAAAAAAGATGCGGGCGCCAAAAAAATCACGCAACAATTGCGCTTCGGGGATTTTTCGCCATTTTGCAAATTTTATTGTGAAGCTAAACAGGACAGATTCGTTCATCACTACTCCTGGGCAAACGTAGTGCCTTTTATTACATATAGGGGCAAGTGTCTAAATCATAAAGAACTACAATTCAGATGGGTTTGGACACCATCGCGATGGTGGATGTGGCTCCGGAGAAGAAAGGGGAGTTGTCGCTCACACAAGCCCAACCTGTTCCTCCACTTGGGTGGCCAAATCCAGCAAATATCAGCTAGTTGGGTCTCCTCACCAAGCACGGAGATCTTCCAGTTGAGCTTAGCACCTTCAAAGAACCCGTGGGTGGGACCTAGGTGGAAATGCCTTCATTATATTTCCACTAGACAAACAGAAGGGGCAAATAAAGACGTAGGGTCTGGTAGCTCTTTAGATGTACAATAAACCGATATGAAACACACAAACCCCGCCCCATCGCTTGCTTACAGACGTGCAATTGTCTCATAAACACATTCCAGACCAGGACATTGGGAAGGGCCAACAGAACGTTCAGTATCCTATAAAGAAACGTGTAACCCGACTCGGGATGGGCCGTAGAAGCAGGATTGTCCCCTCGCCAGGATCCCCCCACCCTGGAAGGGTCGTACTGTAATTCAACGTCGGATTCGTCTCTCGAGGTCCCCGATCGACCACTTTGCAAAGTGCAGCTGGTGTGAAACGGATAATAAAAGGACACGCGTTCCGCGATTTCCTCACTCCGGCCGTCCATGAAACACTCCATTCATCTCCACCACCGAAGCCTCAACTGGATCCAAAGATATGACAACAACATGAAACATTGCAAACGGCTTTCATTATTGGGACAGAATCATTTGTACAGCTGGCAGTTTGGCTTCTCTCGTGGTCGGGATGGACGGGCTCCAGGAAGGCATGACCAGTGGGGCAGTTTAGAATAGGAGTGGCCCCCCCTAGAGATAAGCTGTTTCTGTGTATATTGCTATAGTAATGCCTTGGTAGTAACATTTGCCTTGTCAACCAGCAAACTCAAATAACATGTAACAAGCTACAGCTTTTATCCCAGCTGGCCAAAAAACAACAAAAAATTGGCACTGGATGCGGATATTTTTATTCCTTAAATGAGCTGACATATTAAAGAGACACATTCATTAGTTTTTTTTAGTACTTTCAGCCCATGATATTCCTGGAGTTATCAAGATTAATGCTCCCACTCCTGTGCAGAGAATGAATAGCGCTCTCCCAACTGCCCTACGTGACCCTGGAGACTTCATCCATGACCCTAGGCAGTTATTCAACCATGAAACTGGAAAGTCAGCAGGTCACTTAGACCATTGGAATGGCCATTTGGGGTGATTTCTGGGCACTGGTTCCCAAATTGTAAGGCTGATGCCCTACATGACCCTAGGCAGTTATTGAACCATGAAACAAATCAGCAGGTCACTTAGACCATTGGAATGGCCATTTGGGGTGAAATCTGGGCATTGGTTTCCAAACTGTAGGTCTGATGCCCTACATGACCCTGGAGACTTCAACCATGACCCTAGGCAGTTATTGAACCATGAAACAGGAAAGTCAGCAGGTCACTTAAACCATTAGAATGGCCAGTTGGGGTGAAATCTGGGCATTGGTTCCCAAACTGTAGGGCTGATGCTCTACATGACCCTTGAGACTTCAGCCATGACCCTAGGCAGTTATTGAACCATGAAACAGGAAAGTCAGCAGATCACTTAGACCATTGGAATGGCCAGTTAGGGTGATATCGGGGTATTGGATCCCAAACTGCAGGCCCGGTGCCCTACATGACAGTAGATCACTTAGACCATTGTAACCAAATTCCGAGGCAAGCCCTAGGGGGACGCAGTCTCAAGGCCAATTGAGGTGAACTCCAAACTGTAGGGCTGATGCCTTTGGCAGGGGCTTGGGCATTGGCAAGGGGCCTAGTTTGAAGCTTGGTTGTGGGTGGAGAATGCTTATTTGCTCTTACAGATACCCGAAAGACCAGCTTTAAAGGCAGTTAGGGTGACATTTAGGACCAACACTTATTTGCTGTCCTAGATATCAGCTGAAAGGCTGACAGAACCAATATTTCAGATAAAAGGGTCCCTGACCAAAAAGGCTGATAGTCTAGGGGAGGGGGGGAATAAAAGGAAAAACTCACCTACTGTGGGTTCAAACTATCACAGAGACTGGTTCAGCAAGTTTATATCACTAATATGGCTGGGCAAGCCCCTGATTGGTCAGTTAAACTGCTGCACTAGTTATAGTGTATATAAAAGAAGTAGGTTGATAAAATGATGATGTTATTCCTTTAACAATGAGTGAATCTCATGTTCTGAAACTGTAACTTGCCCAGCGCCGATCCAAGTGACTTGCGTGCAGGTGCCGACTCTATTTGCCAATTGTGTTTGGCCCCGAGCGACATCCCCGCTGCCCATAACCACAATCCTCCATGGTTTGTTCTGTATGACTAATACCTCCCCCACAATGTCAGTCTTTGTAACAGAAAGTCTATAAACATTGTGGGGTTTGTATCCATTGACATGAACTGATGTTACATTATGTTTAAACCATTAGTGGAGAGTCTTCCTCTGTCCCATTTGGTCACCCTAGAGAAGGCAATACCTGTACTTGATCCCAACTAAGATATAATTACCCCTTATTGGGGGCAGAACAGCCCTATTGGGTTTATTTAATGGTTAAATGATTCCCTTTTCTCTGTAATAATAAAACAGTACCTGTACTTGATCCCAACTAAGATATAATTACCCCTTATTGGGGGCAGAACAGCCCTATTGGGTTTATTTAATGGTTAAATGATTCCCTTTTCTCTGTAATAATAAAACAGTACCTGTACTTGATCCCAACTAAGATATAATTACCCCTTATTGGGGCAGAACAGCCCTATTGGGTTTATTTAATGGTTAAATGATTCCCTTTTCTCTGTAATAATAAAACAGTACCTGTACTTGATCCCAACTAAGATATAATTACCCCTTATTGGGGCAGAACAGCCCTATTGGGTTTATTTCATGGTTAAATGATTCCCTTTTCTCTGTAATAATAAAACAGTACCTGTACTTGATCCCAACTAAGATATAATTACCCCTTATTGGGGCAGAACAGCCCTATTGGGTTTATTTAATGGTTAAATGATTCCCTTTTCTCTGTAATAATAAAACAGTACCTGTACTTGATCCCAACTAAGATATAATTACCCCTTATTGGGGCAGAACAGCCCTATTGGGTTTATTTAATGGTTAAATGATTCCCTTTTCTCTGTAATAATAAAACAGTACCTGTACTTGATCCCAACTAAGATATAATTACCCCTTGTTGGGGCAGAACAGCCCTATTGGGTTTATTTCATGGTTAAATGATTCCCTTTTCTCTGTAATAATAAAACAGTACCTGTACTTGATCCCAACTAAGATATAATTACCCCTTATTGGGGGCAGAACAGCCCTATTGGGTTTATTTAATGGTTAAAATGATTCCCTTTTCTCTGTAATAATAAAACAGTACCTGTACTTGATCCCAACTAAGATATAATTACCCCTTATTGGGGCAGAACAGCCCTATTGGGTTTATTTCATGGTTAAATGATTCCCTTTTCTCTGTAATAATAAAACAGTACCTGTACTTGATCCCAACTAAGATATAATTACCCCTTATTGGGGCAGAACAGCCCTATTGGGTTTATTTAATGGTTAAATGATTCCCTTTTCTCTGTAATAATAAAACAGTACCTGTACTTGATCCCAACTAAACTATAATTACCCCTTGTTGGGGCAGAACAGCCCTATTGGGTTTATTTAATGGTTAAATGATTCCCTTTTCTCTGTAATAATAAAACAGTACCTGTACTTGATCCCAACTAAGATATAATTACCCCTTATTGGGGCAGAACAGCCCTATTGGGTTTATTTAATGGTTAAAATGATTCCCTTTTCTCTGTAATAATAAAACAGTACCTGTACTTGATCCCAACTAAGATATAATTACCCCTTATTGGGGCAGAACAGCCCTATTGGGTTTATTTCATGGTTAAAATGATTCCCTTTTCTCTGTAATAATAAAACAGTACCTGTACTTGATCCCAACTAAGATATAATTACCCCTTATTGGGGGCAGAACAGCCCTATTGGGTTTATTTCATGGTTAAATGATTCCCTTTTCTCTGTAATAATAAAACAGTACCTGTACTTGATCCCAACTAAGATATAATTACCCCTTATTGGGGCAGAACAGCCCTATTGGGTTTATTTCATGGTTAAATTATTCCCTTTTCTCTGTAATAATAAAACAGTACCTGTACTTGATCCCAACTAAGATATTATTACCCCTTATTGGGGCAGAACAGCCCTATTGGGTTTATTTAATGGTTAAATGATTCCCTTTTCTCTGTAATAATAAAACAGTACCTGTACTTGATCCCAACTAAGATATAATTACCCCTTATTGGGGGCAGAACAGCCCTATTGGGTTTATTTAATGGTTAAATGATTCCCTTTTCTCTGTAATAATAAAACAGTACCTGTACTTGATCCCAACTAAGATATAATTACCCCTTGTTATTCTCTGCACTGCTGATTCTGACTATTGAAACATGGTAGAAGAAGCCAGACCTGTGAAGAAGCAAATGCAAGGCATTGTGGGAAGTTGAATCTTGGCTGGGGGAGAGGTAACGTTTGCTACAGTTTCTGCCAGTTAAATCCATATTTCAGATTATTTTATTTAGTCAACGTTAATGGAAGGCAAATGTAGCTTGATATAAAATACTACAAATTACATCCAGCCCTTTTCCAATTGTATCCAGATTTGTTGTGTTTATTTAAACAATTTAGAGATTAGAGACAAGTTTCTGCCTCATATAGAGTTGTCTCTGATCCAGATAAAGAATCTTATATACAGTGAATATGGCACTTACCTCCCTAAGCCTCTTATAGCCCTTCTCCCTAATTCCCCCCTAACTGGCCTTCAGGCTGGGCCCCCTTAGCCCATAACAAGGTTACAGATATATAGAAACATTGGGGTAACAGTCACCCCGCTATAGTTCCAGGGGTACCCAGGGCACAAATAAGCACTCACCCCAAATCCCCCCCTAACTGGCCTTCAGGCTGGGCCCCCTTAGCCCATAACAAGGTTACAGATATATAGAAACATTGGGGTAACAGTCACCCCGCTATAGTTCCAGGGGTACCCAGGGCACAAATAAGCACTCACCCCAAATCCCCCCCTAACTGGCCTTCAGGCTGGGCCCCCTTAGCCCATAACAAGGTTACAGATATATAGAAACATTGGGGTAACAGTCACCCCGCTATAGTTCCAGGGGTACCCAGGGCACAAATAAGCACTCACCCCAAATCCCCCCCTAACTGGCCTTCAGGCTGGGCCCCCTTAGCCCATAACAAGGTTACAGATATATAGAAACATTGGGGTAACAGTCACCCCGCTATAGTTCCAGGGGTACCCAGGGCACAAATAAGCACTCACCCCAAATCCCCCCCTAACTGGCCTTCAGGCTGGGCCCCCTTAGCCCATAACAAGGTTACAGATATATAGAAACATTGGGGTAACAGTCACCCCGCTATAGTCCCAGGGGTGTTGGACTGTGGGGGCCATTGGGGCCCCGCTCGGACACAGAGGGAAGGATCCATACAATGTGCTGCTTGGGGCCCCTGCGCGAGTCCAGCTGCAGCTCCATGCAGGGCGGGTGGGGTGGGGTAAGTGGAGCCAAGGTTCTGCTCTGGGAGGAAGGGATATAGTTGCTGATGGGGAGGGAGGAGAAGTTGCAGCTATCAGTGTTTATGAAGAAATGATTTCAGCTGTTCTGGCCCATCAGAATTACCTGAGGAACTTCCCTCCATTAAGAAAGAGTTTATTTAGGGACACAGACTACAGAGCGTGGATACAAATAATCTTTATTGCCCATCCCGGGGCAGGACATGGGCCAGGGCTGCAGAACACAGGGAACATGGGTCATATATAGAGATTTATGAACATTACATTTGACCTTTTTTTAATGGTTGGATTTGAGCAAATCACAGGGAGAAGAAAACAACCACAACAGGACAACACCCTATGTATGAGGAAGGTGAGCTCCAGGCCTTGGTGACTATGGGCCCAAAGCCATAAACAAACTCGCACACACAATAACTCCATATTTCTGTTGTCGGGGCGCCCAGGACTCCCCTCACTGGGATAAGGAGCTGGGGAACCCTCTATCTGCCATTGACCTGCTGATATGCGTAGGGTGGATGTCCTACTGGGTAGGACCTACCCTATAGGTAAAATTACCTATACCACGATGTATATAAGTTGGGTACATCTCCCTCCCACCGAAACTCCACTATTTGTATTGCATACATCCCCTTCGTTCGCCCGCACCATCACATTTTCCTCTCACACATCATCAGTGACATTTACTGTGTGTGCTGGAAAGATCATGCAGTGAAGGATGCAGGCTTACACAGGCAGGCTTACACAGGCAGGCTTACACAGACAGAACTTGCTTTCATAAAAACGTGTGCTTCGATTGTGCCCTGTAACAGTGAAGCTGAGCTCAAGAGTGGAGGTTAGGAGAAAGGGCATGTTTCTCCAGCACAGCTAGAGCAGAGTTTCTATGGTAACCAGCGACACCATCTGTTCATTGGCTGCTAGACTAGAGGGTGTGTTTAGTAACCTGAGTTGAGATGAACTGAGCATGCTCAGTAGTCAAGAGACAAAGTCAATTCCCAAGGGAAGGGCCGAGTGGGTTAAAGAAGGAGAAGGAATCCCAAGTGATTAAGGGGGTGCTGCAGATTTCAAACAGGATTACTTGTCCTTTAAATACAGGGGCTCGTGTCCCTGTGTTCTCACAGCTGCTAACCTTCCTTCTCTTTGTAGGCCCCATCTCATTAATGTTCTATCCACTGAGCACTGTAGAAAGACCTCCCTGCTCCGTCAATCCTAATATCTAATTGGTCCACATCTGTCCTTGAAAGACCCAATCAGTTCCTCCCATTTCACCATTCATTACAGAATGAAACAAAGGAACACATAAGGGCAAGGAAATAGGATAATATCAATAGAATGGATCTCGTTGGCCGCATCTCTATTCTGATCACAATATTATGTTTATACTGAAATGTCTCACAATATAGGGGCCCTTCTAAGTTTGGGGGCCAATGGTAGTTGTGTTCCATGCCCTACACTCATACTCTCCACCCGAGACTCATCTTCTGCTCTACACTCATACTCTCCACCGGAGACTCATCTTCTGCTCTACACTCATACTCTCCACCGGAGACTCATCTTCTGCTCTACACTCATACTCTCCACCTGAGACTCATCTTCTGTTCTACACTCATACTCTCCACCCGAGACTCATCTTCTGCTCTACACTCATACTCTCCACCCAAGACTCATCTTCTGCTCTACACTCATACTCTCCACCCGAGACTCATCTTCTGCTCTACACTCATACTCTCCACTCGAGACTCATCTTCTGCTCTACTCTCGTACTCTCCACCCGAGACTCATCTTCTGCTCTACACTCATACTCTCCACCCGAGACTCATTTTCTGCTCTACACTCATACTCTCCACCCGAGACTCATCTTCTGCTCTACACTCATACTCTCCACCGAGACTCATCTTCTGCTCTACACTCATACTCTCCACCCGAAATGTATTTATCTTCTCCGGACTGTAAATGCTCTTAGCTGCTATGAGGTTCCTCAGGCAGAATCACACGTCATGATCTTCCTGATACCAATTTGAGAAGAACCAGTATTCTTTATCTAGAACCAAACTAAAAAAGTAGCTTAATAGAAAATCACGCCTGGAACAAACAGTCTGTAACTTTTATCCTGGTTCAGGCAGGGCTTAACATAAATGCCCTGTTCCTGCGCAGTCGGCCACATCTGCTGGGAGAATTTATGGCTGATTTGCAGAAGAAGACATTGCCAACAATCGTGTAATATCCTTGGCACAGGGAAACCAGCAACAAATCTGCAAATCCTATATAATATTTATAGGCAGGGAAGGACTAAACCTCTGTATGAATAAAATGCACAAGATTTACAGGCAAGGAGAAGGTATGTTACATAATATATTACATTTATTTAGAGCATAGAGAGTTCCTACAGCTTCTCTTAATGTCATAAATGAAAGGGAAGTCCTACACTACGTTCACTTCAACCCAAAACTAGTACAAGCAATTCCAAGTCTACATAACCTCGATAAATGTAAGTTCCAACCAGTCACATTAGAACATCTAGAGAAGAATATCCCAGAACTGCCCATTAAGTAACCAAGGGGCCAATATATAAAACCCAAAGCTGGGAATACAGTTGACCAATGACAATACCTGAGTTTGTATGTCTCCCTATTAATAAAACTTCCATTGAGTTGCTTGACTGCTGAATAACTGTGATGCAACTTCAACTGGGTTTTCTCACATTTTGCTATTTATAAAGAGCCCTGACATCTTCTCCATCCAAAATATCCATGGAATGACTTTCCCAGCTCACACCTGCTGAGTCCTACTGCCTCCTATGGTACAATACAGAGCTCCCCTCTGGTTATATGGGACAAACCCTACATGTGCCTTTGCCAATCGTTATTCCGGCGCCTGTGGAACAATTATACCCTTGATGATACTCCCATTACAAATAGTGAGAGATCTGAATACTTACACGCTGCTTTGGCTTCACCAGGAAGTCTTGATGGAGCTATCGATAGGCAGCTTATGGAAGCACTAAATATTATATATAGACGCAATCAAAATAGGGTCCACATTTCTCAGATCAGATGTTCCTCCAACCACCTCCTCTCTTTGAAGGGCTTCTTTCTAACTACCCCACATTGTAACCCCTGTAACAGGGTTGAGTAAATTAAATCTACTATGTACTCCTGGGGTTGAGTGGCCATTCCACCACGTATGTCTCCATTATATTAATGTGCTACATCCATGAAGGATTGCATGGTGTATTAAACCCATTACATCCCCCACACATGTATTCCCCATCCAAAAGTTCAATGAGTTAAATAAGTGATATATGGCTATTGATTTGCCCCAGAGTAAGTACTTTCCTAATTTTGCCAAGAGAGAATTGTTGAAGACCGCAGGAGGAGGCTTCTCCAAAACAAAAGGTTCGGAAAGATTGGAGCATCTTCAAAGTCAAAGACCTTCAGTTTTTGGGTTACTATAGATACTGGGTAACATAGGGGGCAGAAATATTTCTAGCCCAATGCTTTCTTTTTGAACCATAGTTGCCCTGTAATGATCGATATACAAGAGAGACACTTTTATTATATATATACCATTGTTTCCTATTATACAGATACTCATCATCATTATAGGATGAGGGAATTCAAGATGTTGTCATGGAGCATCCTCACATTTGCCCACACTGTGGGGGGAGCTCTATTATTAAAGTGACTCTTTAGCTTACGATTGGTTCTGCCCCTTCCACTAGAAGCTCCACTTCCTGACTGTGGCAGTGAATTGCCCCTGGGTGGGGATGATATTGGAGGAGGTTACTATGGCCACAGCAATAGGCAAATGTAACCAATAACAACCTCGAAGCTGTACATTACCATGATGGGCAGGAAGGGGAAATCCCCCCAGTTCATTAGAGAATAGTTTGTGTTGGTTTCTCATGTTCTTGTACTGATAAGAAAAAGAAAGGGCAAACAAAACCTATACTTGGTCCATAACACCCTTCCCACTAACTAATCTCCCCAACGTGAACATTTTCAGATTAAGAACAGTTTGTCGGCCCCAAATCTCAGTTAGAGAATGCAGAGATGAGCGGCCTCCTCCATGGCTACCATCTTGGCCATATTATTTCAAGTCATATGGAGAGTAGTGACGGTGGTCATTTAGGGACACACTAGAGCTCATTTACACATTCAGCTACAAATAACTCAAAGCTCTTCCCAAAAGGTACACACAGCGGTGTAACTAGAGGCTACTGGGCCCCAAGGCAAATTCAATTTAGGGCCCAAAACGTTGGTAAGTTGACCTATTCTACCTATTACTGGTCCCTTTACACTTCTGGGCCCCCCTGTAGTTACATGCTTTGTAAAATCGCCATGTTTTCCCCCAGAATTCCAGCAATCATTGCTCACTACTCTCCAACTGGCACACTGATTAGCTATTGATGCAACTGCCAGGTAACCCCCCTGAAATGATGACAAACTTGGGGGTTACCTGGCAGTAACTAGTTTGCCAGTTGAAGAGCAGTGCGCAATGATGCTGGAATTCTGGGGGAAAACATGGTGATTTGCACTTTGCTCTATGAGCTGTTTGGGGGAGGAGCCAGTGGGGTAATGAGTAATTTGACATAAAGTTAAATATCAATGAGTCTTTTTTCAACCTCATCTACTATTCGTATAGCTGTGGGAGATTCTAATCATTGTGACATCATGGGTGGTGGTCTTCTGCTTGATTTCTTATATGTCTGGGCCACATTCGTAAATGTAAACCTATAGGGTGAAACCTGCCACGTTGCCTGTTTAGCCACGCGGGGCTTATTTACAAATGTCTCCCCAGTTTGCACCTTGTTAATAAAGCAAATGACTCTTTGTTCCAGAGAAAGCCCCACCCTTTGATTAAAAGCCCCCTGCTGATTCCCCCCCATGTTTGAGCACAAGGGAGACCCTACGGCACGTGGCCGCCGATGCCATTGCACGTGGCACCCAAACCCTATGGTAAAGCGCCAAGGAAGGGAGGTGCCAGAATCAATCACAGAGGGTGTTTAATATGTTTAGTTCCTATACTGTGTGTTTGTTGCTATGAGTAACTCGGGGGAACGGACGAGTAACAAACGATGTGCTGGAAAGTGTAACGTGCCCCATATCTGTTCCTAGTTATGTTGGAGCCGGTACAGAATGATGAAATGCATTTTGTTTTTCTCTATGTTGTATCAGGGCCATAACTCATCCTGTGAAACGCAACCTACACAAACAGACTCACACACTCGCTTTTATAGAAAGGTTTCATTGTGAGCTTCAGTACAATTCCTTGAGGGCAAGGGCCACACCAATGGCGGGGGGTCCCCACTCCATAGAAAGCCCCATGGAAACGCAAAGAGAAGTGAGTTTTAGTAATTCAGCCAATCAACTGCAACTTAGCTCAATATAATCGTCAGCCCACGGGCTCGAACAACCTTTCCATTTAGTAAGTGAGCAATTAAAGGGGCGGTTGGCTGTTAACTTTTAGTATGTTATAGAGTAGCCAATTCTAAACAGCTTTTCCATTGGTCTTCATTATGGATTTGTTACAGTTTTTCAATTATTTCCCTTCTTCTTCCAACTCTTTGCAGCTTTCAAATGGGGGTCACTGACCCCGGCAGCCAAACCCTATTGCTCCAGTTTCATTGTTATTGTTACTTTTGTAGCTATTTTTTCTATTCAGTCCCTCCCCTATTCATATACCAGACAGTCTCTCATCCAAACCACTCCCTGGTTACTAAGGTAGCTTGGAACTAGCAACCAAATAGCTGCTAAATCTCCAAAGTGGAGAGCTGCTGAACTGAATATGAAATAAATAAAACACTACCAATAATAAAATATGAAGACCAAGAACATAAGTCTTCTACGTGACTCATGTTATATATACAGCACTGTCTGAAAACCAAAAATAAGAATAACTCTCACAGAGGGAATTATGGGTAGAGACATGACTCCTTAATGTCCCTATGGCCAACCATGGATCCAGACATACACCCAAACTTGCCCACGGTCTGTTTTTTTCCTCGTTAGATCTCATCAGTGCAAGATATTGGAATGCGGCTACTGAGGGGGGGAAGGATTTGGAGAGCAGCAAAGAAAAGGACCAACCGGTTTATGGTGAGAACGACTACTAGCAGTCAAAGAGCCCCCATAATGCAATGTAATGTAATGAAGTCTTCTGAAAACAGAAGGTATTCACATGCCTCATGTTTTACACAGAGCTCTGCCTTAACCCCAATACTAAGATGTCAACAGTTATGTCCTAGAAGAAGGCAACTGCCAAGACCCTACATCCCTTATGCCTCACTCACCACTGCCCCCTTAAGTTTTACCTTCTTCCCTGTCTCAATCCACCTCAACTCTTGGCCCAACCCCATCCTTGCCTCGTGCCTTCCTCTCGAATTAAAGTTAAGACCAGACTTTCTCCACTTCTCAGTCCCCTTCTTGAAGTCCTTTGTCCTTGAATCACTATCTGCATTCATTGACCCGGTGCCAATTGTCTCACCATATACTGTACCACTCCCTGCCTTCTCAGTTCCCATACACTCATGGTGGAACCCCATCCCCGATGAGGTCTCCACCTCCTGAAATAACCCAACATGGCCAAGCTCCATTTCATTTGGTGTTTCTCAGCATTCTTACAGTAATCATTAGTACAAAACCCACAATTAATTGGCATAAGTAACCATAGGAACAAAAAAGACTTGTCCATCAAGTTCAATCTGTTTGCCAAAGTGAAACCTGCCCAACTATTAATCAGTTCAGAAGAAGGCAAATAAAACCCTTCTTGGGTGACTAGATCCACCATGAAGGCCCTAGATCAGAGATCCCCACCTTTTTTTTTTTTTTTACCAGTGAGCCACATTCAAATGTAAAAAGAGTTGGGGAGCAACAAAACATTCAAAAAGTTCCTGGGGGGCTGTTATTGGATATTAGGTAGCCCCTTTTTGGACCAGCTGTCTATGGAGGCTCTGTTTGGCAGTACATCTGGTTTTTATGCAACCAATACTTGCCTCCAAACCACGAATTAAAAGATAAGCACCTTCTTTGAGGCCACTAGGAGCAAGATCTGAGGAACAACATGTTGAAGATCATTGCCCTAGATAAACTGGCACCATAGAGGCCTTGGCCTTCTGCTATAAACTAGAAATCTCAACACATGTGGCCATTATCCCATGCTCAAGAGGTCATGGCCAACACTCAGGCAACACTAGCCATATTTTGGGACAATTTGAAGGTCATGGCCAACACTCAGGCAACACTAGCCATATTTTGGGACTATTTGGCTCATCCCATGTTTACATCAGACAAGTTCATTCTGTTCCCCAAGGGGCGTACGTGGGCGCTCCGCCTGATCCGATGTTTCATACCATCACAGGCTTTTGAGCGCAGCCTCGGCCAACGTCTGCTGCTTCCAGAGAACATTTGCTCTTCCCTGGGAATGTTTCTCGCCTGTCTCCGACGCGCACAAGAATATTTTGGCAAGCGCCGCGATCCTCACACTTTTGGTAACCCCGAGTATCTAATTGAGCGAGCAGAGGCCCTTCAGATGAATTATTGTGCAACACTAAACTGGCTGCAAAGCATCTCACGTCTCTACAAGTCACTGTTTTCTCAAGGTCTCGAAAAATACTGAAAACCTACGGGAGAAATAAAACCTACGGGAGAAATAAAGGAAATGGCTTTCAACAAAAATAGTCAAATATTTATTTTTACTACTTAATCCAGTTTCAGCGGGAGGGGAATACTATGGGGATCACTAAGCATTAAAAGGGAATGTCATTAACTACAGGAGAGAAACCTTCTAAGGGCCTGATTTAGTAACATTCAGACTCAAGTTTTTGCTGAGATTGAAGAAAATCATGGGGAAAATCTGGATTCAAGTTTTTGCTGTGACTTTGCTGAGATTTTACAAAAATTATGGGGAAAAACCCAAATTTGAACTTCTCTAACAGAAGAGAAACCTTCCTGGGGGGAAAAGCCTCAGACTAACTTGGAAATGAGTTCAATAGCCTGATTTACTAACATTCAGATTCAAGTTTTTGCTGAGATTTAAGAAAATCATGGGAAAAATCTGGATTCAAGTTTTTGCTGTGACTTTGCTGAGATTTTAAAAAAATCAAGGGAAAACCCCAAATTTTAACTAAAATTTTCTCATCTAACAGAAGAGAAACCTTCCCAGGGGGAGGGTCTGCTGCTCAAAAGCCCCAGACTCGCTTAGAAATGAATCCAAAGGCCTGATTTACTAACATTCAGATTCAAATTTTTGCTGTGACTTTGTTAAGATTTAAGAAAATCATCGGAAAAATTCAAATTTTAACTTAAATTTTCTCATCTAACAGAAGAGAAACCTTCCTAGGGGGAGGGTCCACTGCTCGAAAGCCTCAGACTTCACTAAGTCCAAGGGCCTGATTTACTAACATTCAGATTCAAGTTTTTGCTGTAACTTTCGCTGAGATTTTAGAAGATCATGGGAAAAATTCCAATTTTTTTGAATAATTTAAAATTTCTCTTCTAACAGAAGAGAAACCTTCCTGGGGGGGGGGAACGGTTTAGAAATGAGTCCAGCAGTCCGATTTACTTACATTCACATTCAAGTTTTTGCTGAGATTTAAAAAAATCATGGGAAAAATTCGAATTCAAATTTTTGCTGTGACTTTGCTGAGATTTTACAAAAATTATGGGAAAAACCCAAATTTTAACTTAAATTCTTTCATCTACCAAAAGAGAAACCTTCCTAGGGGCAGGGACCACTGCTTGAAAACCCCAGACTTCAGTGAGTCCAAGGGCCTGATTTACTTACATTCAGTTTCAAAAATTTGCTGCGAATTTGCTAAGATTTAAGAAAATCATTGGAAAAATTCAAATTTTAAATTAAATTTTTCTTTTCTAACAGAAGAGAAACCTTCCTTGGGGGAAGGCTCGAAAGCCCCAGACTTTACTATGTCCAAGGGCCTGATTTACTAACATTCAGACTCAAGTTTTTGCTGCGACTTTGCTGAGATTTGAGAAAATCACAGGGGAAAAAAATCCAAATTCAGCAGCTAAAGCTTTTAAAGAACTCAATAAGAGTATTTTCAACTTTCCAGCTATTTTATATCCAGTCTTGTTTGCTTTTTTTTCTTGCCTTGGGTTTTTTCCCCACAATTTTGTTTTTGGTTAAAAAAAATAAATGCAATCGACAAAGAATAGAAAATAAAAATAACAGAAAAAATATTGAGTTTATGGTTTATAAATATATAGAAGATAATGTCCAGGAAGGAAACGTGACTTCCTACTTGGGTTCTTGGTTCCGTGTCCCAGCAAACGCCATTATTCTCATGTGAGTGCAGGGGAGGTGTGAGGAAGACAAAGTGGGAAGCGATTGGCTGTTGGCAAACACAGAACTCTGCAGGACGAGCCAATCCGTTTCTGTTTTGTATTGAATAATAAATCTTAGTGTTGCGGTAAAATATGATCCGTAAGCAGAATTTCCTGCGGAGCAATGTGGGATTAGGGCCCTGGGTGGTCTGATAGGAAAGTGTCGCCGCCCTGTGTAACTTTACTCCCGGTGCATCTGCACAAAATAACCGCTCGCTCCTTCCTCCAGTTCTGTCGCTGCTTTTCCCTCTGTGCCAATAGCTCAACGTTTGGTTAAAAGTTTTCATTTCCTTTTGTTGATGTCAAGTTTGTAAGAACAAGTCTGCTGTGTCCAATTATAGTCCGACGAGTACAAGATGTAGCTGGATGTGTAGCGCGGCTTACTCGCCCCACGGGGAAGGGGAAGGAGTAATGTTACTATTAAGGGGAAGGAGTAATGTTACGATAAGTGGGAAGGAGCAATGTTACTATCAGTGGGAAAGAGTAATGTTACTATAAGTGAGAAGGATTAATGTTACTATTAAGGGGAAGGAGTAATGTTACTATTAAGGGGAAGGAGTAATGTTACTATTAAGGGGAAGGAGTAATGTTACTATTAAGGGGAAGGAGTAATGTTACGATAAGTGGGAAAGAGTAATGTTACAATAAGTGGGAAGGAGCAATGTTACTATAAGTGAGAAGGATTAATGTTACTATTAAGGGGAAGGAGTAATGTTACAATTAAGGGGAAGGAGTAATGTTACTATTAAGGGGAAGGAGTAATGTTACAATTAAGGGGAAGGAGTAATGTTACTATTAAGGGGAAGGAGTAATGTTACAATTAAGGGGAAGGAGTAATGTTACAATTAAGGGGAAGGAGTAATGTTACAATTAAGGGGAAGGAGTAATGTTACTATTAAGGGGAAGGAGTAATGTTACAATTAAGGGGAAGGAGTAATGTTACTATTAAGGGGAAGGAGTAATGTTACAATTAAGGGGAAGGAGTAATGTTACTATTAAGGGGAAGGAGTAATGTTACAATTAAGGGGAAGGAGTAATGTTACTATTAAGGGGAAGGAGTAATGTTACAATTAAGGGGAAGGAGTAATGTTACTATTAAGGGGAAGGAGTAATGTTACTATTAAGGGGAAGGAGTAATGTTACTATTAAGGGGAAGGCGTAACGTTACCATTAAGGCGAAGGAGTAATGTTACAATTAAGGGGAAGGAGTAATGTTACTATTAAGGGGAAGGAGTAATGTTACGATAAGTGGGAAAGAGTAATGTTACAATAAGTGGGTAGGAGCAATGTTACTATAAGTGAGAAGGATTAATGTTACTATTAAGGGGAAGGAGTAATGTTACTAGGAAGGAGCAATGTTACTATTACTGGGAAGGTGTAATGTTACTATGACTAGGAAGGTGTAATGTTACTATTAAGGGGGAGGAGCAATGTTACTATTACTGAGAAGGTTTAATGTTACTATTAAGAGCAAGAAGTAATGTTACTAGGAAGGAGCAATGTTACTATGACTTGGAAGATATAATGTTACTATCAAGGGGAAGCAGTAATGTTACTATTAACGGGAAGGAGTAATGTTACTATTATTGGATCGAGGAGTTTGTACACTGGATAGGAATACATGTACATTCTAATAAATCTATGTACATATGGTGTGGGGAGAAAGGTACTTGCACCCTAACATGCTTCTTGCTCTTCTGCATTAGCTGTGCCCAAAGGCGGTGCATTCAACCCCCAGTTTGGAATTGTGTGCAGCGCCTCCTATTGACATAGGGGAACCCAGGAGCTACTGTCACAGAAAATGATGGTAGCGCCAGGGTGTCCACTGCAGGCTGCGTCAAAGTAAATTGCACCTGACTGCCATCTAAGCGCAAGCCCTGTTGCAAGCCTTTGCACCCCAATTATGGTGTAGATGACAAATTCCACCTGAAATCTTTCACCCCTTTGCATTCTATTACACATGCCTGTACCATTGGTAAATGAGCCCTAATATCTGTCATCTACACTCCCTAACGTCCCCTTGTCAGGAAACTCTGGGAATCGAACCTTGGGTTGCTTACTGGACTGTACCTGCAGTAACCTTCTGAGCCACTGGGGGCTGATGGGGTTAGCTAGTCATCTGTGACCCAACCTGACACCCCTGCTGCCATCAACACTAGTCAACTTTCTACTATTTGTAGGAAGATAGAATTCTGCCCAGGTAAGCGTGTATCTACTGACCCCCCTGGGGTAACTTCTAAACAAAATCAATTGCATCTGGGAACTTCATAGCTGCTATTTAGTTCATAGCTGCTTATGTTAGTCACTCCGCTCCGGGCGTGTATCTTTAGGCAATGAGTAGGGATATCACATGGACTTACAGCCATCACACAGGTTCATCTTGGAGAGATTCCTCCCATCAAAGGGTTCCTCAAAGGCTGAGCCATTTTCTTTCTCATCGAAGGAATGCAGGTACATGGCTTTATTGTCCATTCTCTTTATCCGCTTTGTCTTTATCCGCTTTGTCTATGGAAAGTAAAAGAGTGTCATTAGAATATTGTAGTCTTGTTGTAGAGCTAGAACCCCCCTTAGAACAATTACTGTATCCACTACAATGGGATCATGTGAGCTTCTCCTTGTCCATCTCTTGCCTGACTGAGTCTTCTGGACCCTTCTCCTAACCTTTGGCTGCCCACTGATCTCTTTCCCTCTTTAGCCAACTATGTCCCAGGTCCCATTGGGTTTCTATCTGGTCTCATTTAACAGTTAGCCTGTCCATGGTTCTGGTGATATCAGCAATCCCTTATTTTAGCCAATGTTCATCTAGATATGTCTCCAGGCCTTCTGCTCCAGCCTCATCTCATCTCTAAATGCCTGGACCTTAGCAGCTGTATGAAACTGGAGACATGTTTTTGACATTTTGCACATGTTTTTGTTTCCATGGAACCAGATTTGGGCCAGAGTTCTACAGATGTCAGATCATGTTCCTCTGGTGGACCCACAGGTTCTGACACTAGTTAAATAGTTAATGTACATGAAGTCTTTATATCATATCATGGATGTTTCTTCTCTATCTCAGATTACACGAGCTGAACTCTCACGCAGGGCGTGCCAAGGATGACGACCCCGCAGCTGCCTGGCTCTTGCTGAACCACATCCCCCAGTATCCTCTGGCAGCCAATAATAATAACTCTAATAATAAACAGCAGGGTTATGTAAAAACATGAGGAACATGGCCCTTGCCCAGTAATGCAGAGCAGTCAATGTTGCCTTATTCTAGAGCTGGTCCCACACAGGCAGATCACCTGATGACCAGATCCGTTTGTTTTTGTGTATAAAAATATAAAGTTCTTCTTTGAATGAACTTTTAGAATCATGTAGAGCAGGAGCTTTTTTTTATCTGTGAGCAACTTTTCAATCTAAAAAACAGTTGGAGAGCAACACAAGCATGTAAAAAGTTCTTACTGGGTGACCAATAAGGGTTTTGATTGGTTATTTGGAGCCCAAGATTGACTGGCAGCCTACAGGACACTCTGTTTGGCAGCACACATGGTCTTTATGCGCCTGCGTTAAGGCCACTTGGGGCGATATTCAAGGAGTTGTTGAGGTGTGGATCCACAGATAAATCAAACGGCTTGAGGAGACCTCCATTCAAGCAGATAGCTAAAATCATTTGATCTAAAAGGAAGTGGAAAGAAGTTGTGATTCTTCTCACTTCCTTCAGGGCACAAGCATGAGTCTGCTCAGTTTGCTCCTCTCTCCCCCTCCCAACTCATACTCACCCTCCCATCTCACCTCTCTCCCCCTCCCTTCTCATCCTCCTCCTACTATCTCTCCTCTCTCCCACTCCCTCCTCATCCTCCTCCTTCTAGCTCTCCTCTCTCCCCCTCCCTTCTCATTCTCCTCCTTCTAGCTCTCCTCTCTCCCCCTCCCAACTGTGCTGTAATCTGAGCTAGCAGCAGCTAGAACTGCAGCACGGAAGCTACTGAGACCAAGCTAAAATGGCAGCAACTATCTTAAACAAACAAACAACGGGAGCTTTCATGGCTGTTTACTCAGGTATGGTAAAGCTTTCTGCAGAATACATTTAGCGTTCTAGCTTGCACTATTATGGCTAATCCGTTGACAGTAAAATGCCTTTACTTCTCCTTTAATGCACCACTGCAGAAGGTATGTGGGCAGATTATATTTTCAGCGTGGAAAGACCAACACCAGGATTTCCTCCCTACCTCCCCCACCTCCCTAAGGTCAGTATGATCAAGCTGCCCAACCCAAACTGGGCATGTATGGCCAACATAAATTGCAGCTGACCTCTCAGAACATCTTCAGTGATGGGGGGTATGACCATCTCTATGGCATGGTGTAGACTGACCCATATAATAGAGCAAAAATTTAAAAAATAAACCTTAACAAACAATGAAAATATCCCTTTATCTACACCCCATTTACATCTCGGCACATTTTGGAGCCCCCAAGAGGGAGGAGACATAGGCTAAATATATATTTTATTAATACACTCATAGTTTTTTACCTTCAAACTCATTATTTCGTCTAGAAGTGGAAAAACGAATTTATGGTTTAATATACTTTAAAGACTTTTTTGGGGGTGGGGGAGGCAGCTTTATGAATCTCTATATTTCCAACTTGCCTCTTTGCTCGTGCCAGACAGCTTCACCAGTCATAACATCAATAAATACCTTAGTGGAAAGGTAGTTCTGCCCCGAGAGGAAGGGGCACAGACAATGATGGAAGCAGACACGCTCACAAACGTATATTTCATACAATTATTTTAGTAAATCCTTCCAATATAGGCCATGTATGGGGCTCATTTCCTCCGACAGCCTCCCTGTTGTCTCAATACCAGGCAACCAATCAGTCACAATCAACTACATAAGCAATGGAACTGCTCACCAACCTATAGGAGCCTTCAGGTATCAAATCTGAGCTCAGTGACTTCTAGTTATCTTCTAGTTATTGGGCCACTAACTTCACGAGGCTATCTGGCCTTGGTTACATTCCAGATCTGGTAGAACATAACACTCTTCTTCTTGGGAAAAACACAAACTATCCTTAATTATACAAACAAGAGCAAATATTGAGGGAAACCTGATCCCCATGCAGAAAAAAATACTGAGAACCCACACTAGCTTAGAAGCTTAATTCTCTTGGGCAAGTTGAAGACCTTGTTTGAGGGCTAAGATCTCATGCCCTTACCCATTAGTTATATATTCATTGTTAGCTATTGCTCCCGGCCTCTCAAACTTGTCTGGCTCTACAGTTTGGGAACCATAGACCTACATCTTCTGGACACAAGCTGGCCTTACATCAGAAGACTCACTTGTTTGGTAAGGTCCCAGTTTGGCAAGTTGGGACAATGATTTGCTCATAGTATGAACTTATGAAGACCTGTCGGCAGAAGACCACATGGACTTTCAAACATGCCCAATGCGTATCTGGTTGGAAAGGCCATCACGTTGTTCTTATACCTACAGATCTGGTGGGGCCAAGCCAGTAGCTAATAATCGTCTGTGCGGCCAGATTTAGACTAGGTGCCAAAATGCTCGTACTACCTGGGCTAACCTGGTCAAGCTTCTCTTACATTTGCACTGGCTTCATGGTATATTCTTAGGTTAAGAAATAATGGGCTGCATTTATTTAGTAAGAAATCAGTAGATATATCTATACATTTTCATTATTAGCCCAGAGAATACAGAATATCAGTGCAAACAAGGGATATATTGTACGTGCTTATAGGAGATATGGGGCGAAAATTCTTCTAATGTACCCACAGCAATTAGCCCCCAACAGCAGGACTTACCAACTTCACTCAACTCATAACTGCTTATGGTGTATTCCCCAATCCTTGGTGAAGGAATTTTCCCATATAATTTAGTGGTTGGTTAGTTCATTTGCCGACGGTTGAAGTGACGGACAGAGACCAGGACAAGAGACAATAGATGTTTCTGCTGTCCACGGTGCTGCTCAACACCTTCTGCTCAATCATCTCAATCAGGAAGATAACCAGCCTGGACCCGCGCCCATCAGTAACAACAGCTTTTTATGATGAAGCAACAATGAGTCTGAATGGTTTTGTATCTATAAGAACATATTTCAGGTCAGGACAACACACTGGGGCATCTGGGGTGGAATTTACAGATAAAAGACACGTGTGACCTTCTGCTGCATGTTGTTAAGGAATTCCTTATGGCAGCATCAGATCAGTCATCCCCCCTGGGCTTATTATTGTAGCGTCATGTAAGGACAGCCTTACTAATGGCCGGAGAAATAAATGGCTGTGTGAGAGAGAGGGTGATGGGAACCTCCCCACGGTGTGGATTTCAGCATTACTAGGTGATAGAATCATTAGCTCAGCCCTATGTACACACGGCTATCAACACATGTGAGAAGTATTAGTGGATCTCATGGATGTGCCTCAGTAATAAATAGCAGGGGGGGGGGGTCATTATTCTCCTGCACAGCTGCAATCCTGTTGCACAGTATTGGGGCAAAGTGTGGCCTCTCACTTGGTGGATACAGGTTTCATCCTATACCCCCTTACACCAGGCTGAGCATTTGGAGTAGATACATTAGTTATGTTTAGTAACCAATATCTTAGTACATAGAGGCAGTCAGGTGTCACGTCTCTCACTTAGGGACCCTCATCCCAACTCTTCAAAAACTTACCCACTTTACCCCTATCTTTATCAACTTAGGGACACAGGACAACTATCCCTACTCCTTACTTGTTGAATTTACTGTATTACATCCCTGACTTTCCCTTTAGTAGACTTACTCTAGACCACCCTAGACCTTTATAATTCTGAAGGACTTGCCTGAACCAGTATGTGTCATAGGGGCTACTCTGTGGTCTCCCATATGGGATCTATATTCCCACTGGCACTGCTCTAAGCGCTCCCACTACCCCTACCCCATGCAGTCATCCAATTTGCGGGATGATTTACTCATTAGATTTATTGGGTCATTACCAAGAAGGGATTGAGTAGGTCCATCCATTACTATATTCCTACACAACTGAATCTCACACTAGATGGCCCCCTTTGCTGTAGTAGAGCAGTCTAATCGCACTCTCACACTGCTACACTGGCGTCACACTTTGAATGGTGGTCTCAGATTTGGTTGGGTCGCTCTTGTACCTTCTCTTTGACATCATCCCCCCTGGGCTTATTATTGTAGCGTCATGTAAGGACAGCCTTACTAATGGCCGGAGAAATAAATGGCTGTGTGAGAGAGAGGGTGATGGGAACCTCCCCACGGTGTGGATTTCAGCATTACTAGGTGATAGAATCATTAGCTCAGCCCTATGTACACACGGCTATCAACACATGTGAGAAGTATTAGTGGATCTCATGGATGTGCCTCAGTAATAAATAGCAGGGGGGGGGGGGTCATTATTCTCCTGCACAGCTGCAATCCTGTTGCACAGTATTGGGGCAAAGTGTGGCCTCTCACTTGGTGGATACAGGTTTCATCCTATACCCCCTTACACCAGGCTGAGCATTTGGAGTAGATACATTAGTTATGTTTAGTAACCAATATCTTAGTACATAGAGGCAGTCAGGTGTCACGTCTCTCACTTAGGGACCCTCATCCCAACTCTTCAAAAACTTACCCACTTTACCCCTATCTTTATCAACTTAGGGACACAGGACAACTATCCCTACTCCTTACTTGTTGAATTTACTGTATTACATCCCTGACTTTCCCTTTAGTAGACTTACTCTAGACCACCCTAGACCTTTATAATTCTGAAGGACTTGCCTGAACCAGTATGTGTCATAGGGGCTACTCTGTGGTCTCCCATATGGGATCTATATTCCCACTGGCACTGCTCTAAGCGCTCCCACTACCCCTACCCCATGCAGTCATCCAATTTGCGGGATGATTTACTCATTAGATTTATTGGGTCATTACCAAGAAGGGATTGAGTAGGTCCATCCATTACTATATTCCTACACAACTGAATCTCACACTAGATGGCCCCCTTTGCTGTAGTAGAGCAGTCTAATCGCACTCTCACACTGCTACACTGGCGTCACACTTTGAATGGTGGTCTCAGATTTGGTTGGGTCGCTCTTGTACCTTCTCTTTGACATCACTAATTGCCAATAAAATGCAGACATACATGATTTCAGCACAACTCCCAATACATCCTTAAACTGGAGCTTCATCTTAAAATATAAACTGTATGTTCTCTAAATAAACATTTTGGAAATAGTTATTGCCCCCCAATGTAGGGCTGTTAAGCATCAAGGGAGGCTAGACTGCAGATTAGATCTCCATTGGCCTCAGCATAGCAGCCAGTGGCCCCAGTATACCAGTCAGTGGCCCCAGTATACCAGCCAGTGGCCCCAGCATAGCAGCCAGTGCCCCCAGCATACCAGCCAGTGGCCCCAGCATAGCAGCCAGTGGCCCCAGTAAACCAGCCAGTGGTCCCAGCATACCGGCCAGTGGCCCCAGTATACCGGCCAGTGGCCCCAGTATACCGGCCAGTGGCCCCAGCATACCAGCCAGTGGCCCCAGTATACTGGCCAGTGGCCCCAACATACCAGCCAGTGGCCCCAGCATAGCGGCCCCAGTATACCAGCCAGTGGCCCCAGTATACCAGCCAATGGCCACAGTATACCAGCCAGTGGCCCCAGCATACCAGCCAGTGGCCCCAGTATACCAGCCAGTGGTCCCAGCATACCGGCCAGTGGCCCCAGCATACCGGCCAGTGGCCCCAGCATACCGGCCAGTGGCCCCAGTATACCGGCCAGTGGCCCCAGCATACCAGCCAGTGGCCCCAGCATAGTGGCCGCAGTATACCAGTCAGTGGCCCCAGTATACAAGCCAATGGCCACAGTATACCAGCCAGTGGCCCCAGCATACCAGCCAGTGGCCCCAGCATAGCAGCCAGTGGCCCCAGCATAGCAGCCAGTGGCCCCAGTATACCAGCCAGTGGTCCCAGCATACCGGCCAGTGGCCCCAGCATACCGGCCAGTGGCCCCAGTATACCGGCCAGTGGCCCCAGCATACCGGCCAGTGGCCCCAGTATACTGGCCAGTGGCCCCAGCATACCAGCCAGTGGCCCCAGCATAGTGGCCCCAGTATACCAGCCAGTGGCCCCAGTATACCAGCCAATGGCCACAGTATACCAGATAGTGGCCCCAGCATACCAGCCAGTGGCCACAGTATACCAGCCAGTGGCCCCAGCATACCAGCCAGTGGCCACAGTATACCAGCCAGTGGCCCCAGCATACCAGCCAGTGGCCACAGTATACCAGCCAGTGGCCCCAGCATACCAGCCAGTGGCCCCAACATACCAGCCAGTGGCCCCAACATACCAGCCAGTGGCATGGCATTCTGGCCAGTGGTCCCTTAGTCACAAGGGCTTGTACAGTACAATAATGGTGGGAAATTGTTTGTGGTTGATAACGAAGGGGGCAAAACATTTTAAAGGCAACAAAAGGAAAATGTTCAGTTTAATAGGAGCATCCGTGGTGCCCTAGGTGCTACAATAGTGATGCTACTCCCTACAGACTCATACCAAAAATGCTTCCCATAAGGCTTACTGTCAGTGAATGTCATGAGAATTCCCATTTCTGCCCCTTGATGGTCCAACATTTGGTCAGTAGCCGATCATTCCATGATCCATGTGTGGCAACTCAGTTATAGCCCTACCAATATCAATATATACATATCAATCAGATTTGTGCAACCTACATGGCCATCAGGTTGGGCAAGATAAAGGCAAGAGTTGCCAGCCCTACAGCCTCTGCCCCAAGTGAAACCTTTGCTGCTGAAGCGTATGAGACACCTTATTGTATAATTGTTCATTTATTTCTGGTTGCCAGGGTCTCTGGCCCTAGCAACCAGGTTGCACTGTAGGTTTCACTCTCTGAACACAGACAAAAAAAGAAATGTACAAAAGACTCAAAATGCATGAAAAGTAAAACAGAAACACCTGCTGCAAAGTAGCTGAGATTATATCTCCCATAGACTAAGGGGCAGATTTAGCAAAATGTATCAAGGTTTAGAGCTTAATACATAAAAACTCAACATTCTATTCATTCCTATGGGATTTTTAGAAGCGTTTTTATCAAATCAATTCTAACTCTAATTCTACAGGAATGAATAGGAATGAAATGTATTAAGCTCTAAAACATTTGGATAAATCTGCCCCAAAAGGTCAATGAAACAGGTGCCACCTCCCCCGGGGAATATGTTTGTCACAATAAGGGGCAAGGTGCAATTTCTAACAAGTCATTAAATAATTCAATATTTAATATTTAAGATATAAAGGACAGGTTAAACCCTCCCCAAAGATACACATGTTCTACAATGTATTTGTGTTCTGCCCTAGGTCTCTCAGGAATGCCCAGTGAGCCTCAATTTGCCCGTCACTAATTCAGAACAAAATGTGTAGATTAACTTGCCCTTTAATGCAGCTGACTATGTATAAACATGCACTTCTATGGGAAGAATAAAAGTTATTATGTTACATAATCCAATATAAGGCACCTGTGGGGGGGGGGGGTAACTCACCTGTAGTTGAAGGCAGCTCCGTGCCCCCTGGGGGGGTTCTCTCCCGGTTCTTTGCAGCACAGGGCTGAGGATAAGGTAGAGATTTGCCTGGAGTTGTGTCCCTTGCACTGCAGGTTCCTACTCCACATTCCCATCCAGTAATGAGTGATGTCCCTGGGATACCTGGGAGAGGACGTTATCCCTGACTGCTCCTTGCCCTCACTGCTTGCGCCTCGGTACTTATTGGGAACTTGTTTGGAACAGAGTTTTGGAGCCACTTTGTTTTGGAAAAAAAAAAAAGCTTTATTTCTTATTTGACAGTCTACACCATGCACCCACCCCTTCTGCTTACAAAAAAATTTGTATTGATGAATCTTTAAAATGTGCTGCCCCATCACACACACGCACATGTCCTTAGTAAGTGGTGGGTTCTCCTGCTTCCAGATACAAGTTGGGGTTATAGCTCAGCTAGGGAATGGGGGCCCTCTAGTGCTAAGAACTGTAACTGCAGCTGCAAAGGTTATTTACTGTATCGTGTGTGTTGCACTAAAGCGTTGTTCTGCCTTTAACGGGGTAGAAGTGGTGGTCATTGCAAAGTGGCATAATAGCCTCTGGGAAGGGACTGGGGCTGTGGGATAGCAGGTATAGTAGGGAGAGATGGTGCCTATAGTAGCAGTGGGGGGATAATAGCCCCTGGGAAGGGACTGGGGCTGTGGGATAGCAGGTATAGTAGGGAGAGATGGTGCCTATAGTAGCAGTGGGGGGATAATAGCCTCTGGGAAGGGACTGGGGCTGTGGGATAGCAGGTATAGTAGGGAGAGATGGTGCCTATAGTAGCAGTGGGGGGATAATAGCCTCTGGGAAGGGACTGGGGCTGTGGGATAGCAGGTATAGTAGGGAGAGATGGTGCCTATAGTAGCAGTGGGGGATAATAGCCTCTGGGAAGGGACTGGGGCTGTGGGATAGCAGGTATAGTAGGGAGAGATGATGCCTATATTAGCAGTGGGGGGATAATAGCCTCTGGGAAGGGACTGGGGCTGTGGGATAGCAGGTATAGTAGGGAGAGATGGTGTCTATAGTAGCAGTGGGGGGATAATAGCCTCTGGGAAGGGACTGGGGCTGTGGGATAGCAGGTATAGTAGGGAGAGATGGTGCCTATAGTAGCAGTGGGGGGATAATAGCCTCTGTGAAGGGACTGGGGCTGTGGGATAGCAGGTATAGTAGGGAGAGATGGTGCCTATAGTAGCAGTGGGGGGGATAATAGCCTCTGGGAAGGGACTGGGGCTGTGGGATAGCAGGTATAGTAGGGAGAGATGATGCCTATAGTAGTAGTGGGGGGATAATAGCCTCTGGGAAGGGACTGGGGCTGTGGGATAGCAGGTATAGTAGGGAGAGATGGTGCCTATAGTAGCAGTGGGGGGATAATAGCCTCTGGGAAGGGACTGGGGCTGTGGGATAGCAGGTATAGTAGGGAGAGATGGTGCCTATAGTAGCAGTGGGGGGGATAATAGCCTCTGGGAAGGGACTGGGGCTGTGGGATAGCAGGTATAGTAGGGAGAGATGGTGCCTATAGTAGCAGTGGGGGGATAATAGCCTCTGGGAAGGGACTGGGGCTGTGGGATAGCAGGTATAGTAGGGAGAGATGGTGCCTATAGTAGCAGTGGGGGGATAATAGCCTCTGGGAAGGGACTGGGGCTGTGGGATAGCAGGTATAGTAGGGAGAGATGGTGCCTATAGTAGCAGTGGGGGGGATAATAGCCTCTGGGAAGGGACTGGGGCTGTGGGATAGCAGGTATAGTAGGGAGAGATGGTGCCTATAGTAGCAGTGGGGGGATAATAGCCTCTGGGAAGGGACTGGGGCTGTGGGATAGCAGGTATAGTAGGGAGAGATGGTGCCTATAGTAGCAGTGGGGGATAATAGCCTCTGGGAAGGGACTGGGGCTGTGGGATAGCAGGTATAGTAGGGAGAGATGGTGCCTATAGTAGCAGTGGGGGGATAATAGCCTCTGGGAAGGGACTGGAGCTGTGGGATAGCAGGTATAGTAGGGAGAGATGGTGCCTATAGTAGCAGTGGGGGGATAATAGCCTCTGGGAAGGGACTGGGGCTGTGCGATAGCAGGTATAGTAGGGAGAGATGGTGCCTATAGTAGCAGTGGGATAATAGCCTCTGGGAAGGGACTGGGGCTGTGGGATAGCAGGTATAGTAGGGAGAGATGGTGCCTATAGTAGCAGTGGGGGGATAATAGCCTCTGGGAAGGGACTGGGGCTGTGCGATAGCAGGTATAGTAGGGAGAGATGGTGCCTATAGTAGCAGTGGGATAATAGCCTCTGGGAAGGGACTGGGGCTGTGGGATAGCAGGTATAGTAGGGAGAGATGGTGCCTATAGTAGCAGTGGGATAATAGCCTCTGGGAAGGGACTGGGGCTGTGGGATAGCAGGTATAGTAGGGAGAGATGGTGCCTATAGTAGCAGTGGGATAATAGCCTCTGGGAAGGGACTGGGGCTGTGGGATAGCAGGTATAGTAGGGAGAGATGGTGCCTATAGTAGCAGTGGGATAATAGCCTCTGGGAAGGGACTGGGGCTGTGGGATAGCAGGTATAGTAGGGAGAGATGGTGCCTATAGTAGCAGTGGGGGGATAATAGCCTCTGGGAAGGGACTGGGGCTGTGGGATAGCAGGTATAGTAGGGAGAGATGGTGCCTATAGTAGCAGTGGGGGGATAATAGCCTCTGGGAAGGGACTGGGGCTGTGCGATAGCAGGTATAGTAGGGAGAGATGGTGCCTATAGTAGCAGTGGGATAATAGCCTCTGGGAAGGGACTGGGGCTGTGGGATAGCATTTATAGTAGGGAGAGATAGTGACTGACCATGTTTGAGGGTGATTTAGAAATTTAGAGAAATTTAGAGTGTAAGCTGTATAGGAGAAGGGGATGACAAGAAATATTTAGCACTGCATTATATCATTATGTAGGGACCCATAGGGTTAAGCTGCCCTATGTTTTTAAGCCCTACCACTTCCCGATTTCCACTGTTACTGGGCAAAGACCCTTGTGTCAGTTTACAGTTATGCACTTATACCTTATTGGGTTATTTGGTTAACCACACCCCTTGTACTCCAATATAGTGTTTAGCGAAGGGGTGGGTCTTCCTCCATGGCTGCCTCTGTGTCTCAGATGGAAGGTCCACCGAGCCTTGGGATCAACAGGGCCCCAGTAAAGCCATAATTTACCCTAGAGTCATCACCATCTACTCGAGTGATATTGGGGACAGGGACCCCGTGAACGAAGACCAGTTAGTTACTCTTGTGGAGCACTTTCTAGGAAAGTGAGATAAAGGGGGAAGGAAGCAAGAGCAGTTTTGGCTCCACCAAGGAAAGTAGCTGGAAGTACCTTCCATACAGGCACTGTTGCCTCAGCATAGGGCCACGGTTAAGACACAGGATACAGGCAGTACCTAAACCCTGATCCACAGTCAGCTGTAGGACTCTTAAGGCTAAAGGCATTCAACCTGAGGACTGAGGTAACAATCCAGACTGCTTCCATAGGGGTGCCAAGCTGCCCAGGTGCATTTACCCTGCCCAGTCTCCCAAACACGTGGGATAAACCAATGTGCATCCTCTCTTGTTGTCCTGTCATATAACATCTGTATGTGAGTATATTTGAGCTAACCCTGCACTGCTATTTATCTCTGACAATAAAGCCAGTTCTATTAGTTCAACTGCAAGAACCATCTGGCATCCATTATCGCTAATTTGCACTGCACACAGCTACAGTGAGTTGTAGTTACACTACACCCCTGGTTACTTCCATATAGCGAAGGCCCATCCTGAAGGAATGAATCGCATGTTCCCCATGCTCTAACCTATTCCAGCTGTGGTTGGGACTGTTTTACAGCCAAATGAGGGTTACAATGATACAATAATAAAAGATACAGATAGCACTGTGCTAGTTACACAGAATACACATTAATGGTGCATTATTAGCTTTCCCACACACTCGGGCTGAGGCGCCACGGGATGGAAAGTATTGGGGCGGCTCATTAATCCTTTATAATATTAAATAAACGGTATAACTGTACAGGCGGGAGCTATGGGGTATGTGACCGTGTCCATGGTGTATGGGGAAGGGCTGATAATCTATTTCACAAGACTGAGGGGCTGAAGAGCTGACAATCAAACTCATGTAGTGCAATCCCTGTAGCTGTGTATCTCCTATACTCATAATGTGGGGAGCACTTTATTATAGATGTATAACATAACATACACAATAAATGTTTAGCCATGTTTATTTTCTCTATCCCTTATCCTTTCCCAGGGATCACATGACCAGTACACGCCAATCCAGAGTTGATAAACTCCAAAGCGATCGAGAAAACGGCTTTTAATGTTACAAGCCTCCCGATTGACCAGTCGCAAACCTCGTGATTGACTTATTTGTGATTGGTCCTGAGTGAACATGTGCCCGGAGCAGCCAATGCGCTTTTTCGTGGTTGTGTAATCAGGGCTTCGCGTGATTGGTGGAGATGTACCACCTGATCTTAAGGGGTGGGACGCGCAGGGAACAGTCTTCATTTTGTGTGGGACGCGGGAGAGGGAAGTGGTGGATTTGGGGGTTGCGAGTTTAATGAATTTGTGGAAGGGAAGAGATGATTATTCGTGTAGTTTACTAACAATATAGGGAGAGGAAAGATAAAGGAGATTAGTTTGGGAGACGAATGATCGGAGGGGAGGCGGGTTGGGTGTCTCACAGGAGCGTGTTACTTGTAGCAATGGCGGGCCCTGTAGTAATGGCGGGCCCTGTACTAATGGCGGGCCCTGTAGTAATGGCGGGCCCTGTACTAATGGCGGGCCCTGTACTAATGGCGGGCCCTGTACTAATGGCGGGCCCTGTACTAATGGCGGGCCCTGTACTAATGGCGGGCCCTGTACTAATGGCGGGCCCTGTACTAATGGCGGGCCCTGTAGTAATGGCGGGCCCTGTACTAATGGCGGGCCCTGTAGTAATGGCGGGCCCTGTGCTGAGAGTATGGGGAGACGTACCAATAACCGCACAGAGGCGTTTGGAATTTAATTTTGGGTGTTTAGTGTAACTGGAGGGGAGTGGTGTCTCCTAATCGGGATTTAATGGCTTATTTGCCCCATGGGGGGGGGGGCTGGAATGTCCAACAGATCTCTATAAAAGGGTTCAGAACCCCAAGGAAGGCCTTGGGGGGGGGGGGGTGAAATGTCCAACAGATCTCTATAAAAGGGTTCAGAACCCCAAGGAAGGCCTTGGGGGGGGGGGGGTGAAATGTCCAACAGATCTCTATAAAAGGGTTCAGAACCCCAAGGAAGGCCGGGGGGGGGGGGGGGTGAAATGTCCAACAGATCTCTATAAAAGGGTTCAGAACCCCAAGGAAGGCCGGGGGGGGGGGGGGTGAAATGTCCAACAGATCTCTATAAAAGGGTTCAGAACCCCAAGGAAGGCCTTGGGGGGGGGGGTGAAATGTCCAACAGATCTCTATAAAAGGGTTCAGAACCCCAAGGAAGGCCTTGGGGGGGGGGGCTGAAATGTCCAACAGATCTCTATAAAAGGGTTCAGAACCCCAAGGAAGGCCGGGGGGGGGGGGGGGGCTGAAATGTCCAACAGATCTCTATAAAAGGGTTCAGAACCCCAAGGAAGGCCTTGGGGGGGGGGGGTGAAATGTCCAACAGATCTCTATAAAAGGGTTCAGAACCCCAAGGAAGGCCGGGGGGGGGGGGCTGAAATGTCCAACAGATCTCTATAAAAGGGTTCAGAACCCCAAGGAAGGCCGGGGGGGGGGGGGGCTGAAATGTCCAACAGATCTCTATACAAGGGTTCAGAACCCCAAGGAAGGCCTTGGGGGGGGTGAAATGTCGAACAGATCTTCATACAAGGGTTCAGAACCCCAAGGAAGGCCTTGGGGGGGGGGGGGGGGTGAAATGTCCAACAGATCTCTATAAAAGGGTTCAGAACCCCAAGGAAGGCCTTGGGGGGGGGGCTGAAATGTCCAACAGATCTCTATAAAAGAGTTCAGAACCCCAAGGAAGGCCTTGGGGGGGGGTGAAATGTCGAACAGATCTTCATACAAGGGTTCAGAACCCCAAGGAAGGCCTTGGGGGGGGGGGTGAAATGTCGAACAGAACCCCAAGGAAGGGATTAGGGATTAGTTTAATTGGCACAGTAATTACTCTGCCTGTTATACAGGGCCGTGAGGGGGATGGGATGGGAAGGAATGATTAGCGCATTATACAAGGCTTAAATGATCATTGTTATGATTGAACCCTGTTATTGCGTAATAACTACACGTGTGTGTGTGTATATATATCTCATTACAATTACATATTTCTAAATCCTAACATAAAGCAGCGCTGGGATACTAACTGCTCCTATTGTAATGGCACGTTAATATACAGTGAATAGGGAACTAGGACGAGACCGGTCAGTCGGAATTTGGCCTTCGGGGGAGATATGGGGTATTCATTGGGGTTCTTTGTATGTATAACTTTTTATTTATAAAGTGCCACAAGGGGACGCAGCGCTGTACAATCTTACAGAATACAAAATTACACACAGGGAGGACAAGTGATATAATAAATGTATCGGGGAGCAATACTGTAACTCAGTCTAGTTTGTAGATTGTAAGCTCTTTTGGGCAGGGCCCTCTTCACCTCTTGTATCGGTTATTGATTGCTTTATATGTTACTCCTTGTAGAGTGTAAGCTCTTTTGGGCAGGGCTCTCTTCCCCTCCTGTATCGGTTACTGATTGCTTTATATGTTACTCCTTGTAGAGTGTAAGCTCTTTTGGGCAGGGCTCTCTTCCCCTCCTGTATCGGTTACTGATTGCTTTATATGTTACTCTGTATGTCCAATGTATGAAACCCACTTATTGTACAGCGCTGCGGGATATGTTGGCGCTTTATAAATAAATGTTAATGTAATGTAGTTCAGAAAACCCGTAAGACTGACGTCTGACTTCATCTAATAGCCACCCAGGTTAATTCACAAGATGACAATATCTAACATTTAAATTTATAACCTTATAAGTATTGATAAAATGGATCATTAAAAATAAACCCTGACTCATGAAACCCTCAGGTCCCGGGGAAGGTGTTTGTTCCCCCACTGCTGGTCCAAAGTTGAAGAGTCAGAAGCCACAGGGCTCCCAGTGATAAAGCCAGTTACCTCCAGTGTAGTGTTAGGGGGGACGGGATCCATTCATCGACAAATTTATCTTATTAAAATACTGCTTTCTTTTATATTAGCTATTTTCGACTGTATTTTCAGACCTTTAAACCAAATACATTTAAATTAATTATTAACACGTTTTTTTAAACACACCTTTTGTGGTGCTCTACAGTAGAAAGGCATTTGCTTTGAAAAGAAAGGGGCAGATTTATCAAAATTTGAATTTCTTTTCAGTACCCTCGGGTACTGAGAGAGCTAGGGGCAGAATTGCAGTGGCCCTTGTTTCTGATATTCTCAGACTCTCTTTCATCAGGTATGGTACCTAGGGATTGGAAGAAGGCGAATGTCATTCCCATATTTATACAGGGAGTAAGGTCTCAGCCTGGCAATTATAGGCCTGTAAGTTTGACATCCGTGGTGGGCAAGTTATTTGAAAGCTTGTTAAGGGATCACATTCAAAATTATGTAGTGGAGAATGGCATTATGGGTAGGAATCAGCATGGCTTTATGAAGGACAGGTCATGTCAGACCAATTTAATTGCTTTTTATGATGAGGTAAGTAAGAAGCTGGACAGTGGGGATGCAGTTGATATCATCTATTTGGATTTTGCCAAAGCATTTGATACCGTTCCTCACAAACGACTGCTTTCTAAGCTAAGGTCTATTGGTCTTAGTGAAGCCGTTTGCACATGGATAGAAAACTGGCTACAGGATCGGGTACAGAGGGGGGTTGTTAATGGTACATTCTCTACTTGGAATAAGGTCCTCAGTGGGGTCCCTCAGGGTTCTGTACTGGGTCCACTTTTGTTTAATTTGTTCATAAATGACTTAGGGGAGGGTATTATGAGTAATGTATCAGTGTTTGCAGATGACACAAAACTCTGCAGACCAGTCAATTCTATCCAGGATGTGACATCCCTGCAGCAGGATCTTGACCAACTGGCAATCTGGGCAGCTAAGTGGCAGATGAGATTTAATGTGGATAAATGTAAGGTCATGCACCTGGGATGTAAAAATATGCAAGCCCCGTATACCCTTAATGGGACTGCACTAGGCAAATCCATAATGGAGAAGGACCTTGGAGTCCTTGTAGATAATAAACTTGGCTGTAGCAAGCAATGCCAGGCAGCAGCTGCAAGGGCAAACAAGGTTTTGAGCTGTATTAAAAGGGGTGTAGATTCACGGGAGGAGGGGGTTATTCTTCCCCTTTACAGAGCGCTGGTAAGGCCCCATCTAGAATATGCTGTTCAGTTTTGGTCTCCAGTGCTCAAACGGGACATTACTGAGTTAGAGAGGGTCCAGAGAAGGGCAACTAAGCTGGTAAAGGGTATGGAAAGTCTCAGTTATGAAGAAAGACTGGCCAAGTTGGGTCTGTTTACACTGGAGAAGAGGCGCTTAAGAGGTGACATGATAACTATGTATAAATATATAAGGGGATCATATAATAACCTTTCTAATGTTTTATTTACCAGTAGGTCCTTCCAACGGACACGAGGGCACCCACTCCGTTTAGAAGAAGGGAGGTTCCATTTAAATATTCGGAAAGGATTTTTTACAGTGAGAGCTGTGAAGTTCTGGAATTCCCTCCCCGAATCAGTCGTGCTGGCTGATACATTATATAGCTTTAAGAAGGGGCTGGATGGCTTCTTAGCAAGTGAGGGAATACAGGGTTATGGGAGATAGTTCTTAGTACAAGTTGATCCAGGGACTGGTCCGATTGCCATCTTGGAGTCAGGAAGGAATTTTTTCCCCTCTGCAGCAAATTAGAGAGGCTTCAGATGGGGTTTTTTGCCTTCCTCTGGATCAACTTGTAGTTAGGCAGGTTATATATAGGCATTATGGTTGAACGTGATGGACGTACGTCTTTTTTCAACCCAACTTACTATGTTACTATGTAAATGTGACTATACTCGAGAATATTCTTAAGAACCATAAGTAGTCGGTATTTTTAGATATTTCCAGAATTCTAGCCACGTACATCCCACGAGTATGTAGAATATATCCCTTGTTTGCGCTAATATGCTGTATGCTCAGTAAGCTGGGTTCATAATGAAAATCCTCCGTTCTAAGGAAATATACAGCTTAAACCTATTGGTTTTAGAAATGTGTAGATAAATCTATTGATGAACGTCAGCAAAAACTGCAAGTTGGAGAGGTTCAATAGAACTTACTGAGAATTGTCTCTGAGACCTTTATTCTTCCAAGTTATTAAAACATTCAAGTTTTTTTAACTTCAGTGAAAATCAATGAAACAATGTCTCGCCAGTGTGCGAAACAAAACTCGTGTGGGAATATTATGGTTTTTCATAAATAAGCTAGCATTCGAGAAGAAAAGTCGCACAAGTTTTGTTTCCTTTTTTTTTTTCTTCAAACTTGAATTCAGAGATCTGCCCCGATGATACCATTCAAAATATAACTGATAGAGTACAGAGGGCTCTGCTCAAAAGATCTAGAAGAGGTTATTTAAAATAGCAATCAGTACGTAGCCCCCGATGGCACTGTATTGGTATATTCTAAGCCATGCTAATGTCAAGGAATTTACGAGCTGAAATAAAAATATAATATTATATTGAAAGTACATTGGCATCAACACTAGGGTCGCTAATAGGAATGCACGTTTTAATTAGTGACACTCTTTCTGCAAAGCTTGTAGGAGGTTTATTTGCACTTGGTGGCATTTGGTTGTACGTAGGATAACACCAATTGTAGCTACTTGGGAGATTGTCAGTAACGTCTCTAAATTTCTGTTTGTTGCTCCAAAAAACATGTAAAACTAAGCTTCGTGTAGTGGATTCATTGAACTGTAACTTCGCCTTGATTCAGATTCTTATTCAGGCTTTATATGGAGCACTTCGCAGATATTTATTTTTATGGGTAAATAGAATTTTTTTCTGTTTTATTGTTGGTGGTCAGGACCTTTATTCCTGTGTAATGATGAGCACATTTTTCTCTAGGTTTTACCTTAAAAAAAACACTTATAGGCTTCTATAGCAGCAAAATAGTTGAAAGGAGACATTGTGTGAAAATCAGTATTGTGCCAGTGAATTGTACTCCTTAATATAGAAGGAATGTGCTCTAAAAAGTAGTTTTAGGCTGATTTATAGAAAATTTCTGCTGCCTCCTTTCCCAGGCTGTGCAAGGGTCGGCTCTTCAGGATAATAATTTTTATTAAAGAATAAAAACATTAATAAAATAAAACTTTCATCATTCCAAAATACATCAGTTCACAACTTATATTATCAAAAATTACATGTTAGAAATCAAAAAGTGTGGTAACATTTCCAAACCCAGCAAAACCAATCCCCCTACACAGTTTGGCATTGTCTTTATTTAAAGAAACCTTTAACTTTAATGAATAATAATAGTCAGTATTTTCCCAACAGTTCGTTCAATGGTTCCCTCCTCCCTTCCAATAGATTTATCACATCGCATCAACCACAGAAAAAACCTTATAACCGTAAAAATAGCTCTTTCCAACGGGTAATTCCTCCTGAGCAGCCCATAAGCCCTTTCCCCCATAGGTGTCAATGCAGAATCTGTTTCTTCCGGGGACAGACAGAACCTGACTATAAAGGGCATCTGGGCACTCTATAAGAAAGTGGTCTCTTCCCACAATCCCATGGGCAGAACCTATTCACCACACTCGGGTAACTAAGGTTCCCCCGGACAAAGAGTTTCCTTTGGAAGGCTAACCAAGCATTAGCTGCATATTAGATTAGAGCAGTGGTCCCCAACCCAGTGGCTCATTAGCAACATGTTGCTCACCAACCTCTTGGATGTTGCCCCAGTGGCCTCAAAGTTGGTGGCCATTTTTACATTTCTGGCTTGGAGACAAGTTGTGGAGGCATAAAGGCCATGTCCTGCCAAACAGAGCCTCCTGTGAGTCTGCTGGTCCACATTGGTCTGCCAAATAACCAATCACAGCCCTTACTGGGTACCCCCTAGGAACTTTTTTAATGCTTGTGTTGCTCCTCAACTGTTTTTATATTTAAATTTTGCTCAGAACTAAAAAAGGTTAAGGGATTAGATGAAGTCTGAGGGCCAATTAAACTGGGAGTTAAAAAGCATGGAATAAGATCATGAAAGCCCAGCCTTAAGGGCAATTCAGGGTGAGATTTTGGGTGATCTGGGTGATCTAGATATTTTTGAGACCACAGAAGAAGAAATTACTATATATATATATATATATATATATATATATATATATATATATATATATATATTGCTATAAAGGGGACATATTGTGTGAAAAACAATATTGTGCAAATGAATTGTACTTATCTACATATAGAAGGAATGTGCTATAAAAAAGTAGTGTTTCAGGCCGATTTATCGAAATTTTCTTCAAAAACCCCACTAGCCCCGCCCCTCTGTTCCACTTCCTGCTGCCTCATTTCTCAGGCTGTGCAGGGGGGCCGGCGGCACTGTAGGATAGGAACCAATCAGCAACTAGGCTGACCTGATAAGGAACTGAATCCTGTCTTTGTGTGACTGCAGGGCTGTGATTGGCTCTCCCCCTCCTGTGCTTCTGGCAGGGACAGATAGTTCTGAATATTAATCTTTAAAAGCATTTTTTCTATATGGCAGTTTAATAGACTATAGATTATTCCTATTATGTTGAGCCATAATAAAATATCAGTCATTTAATCTTTAAAAATAATTAATCCCAATCCAAGCTGAATTCAGCTTTGTCTTAAAATAAATCTTTTTAATTCAAACATAAAAGAATTAAAAATATTTATGAAAGTGTCGGAACATTATTATTAACATGTATTTATAAAGCACCAACATGTTTCGCAGCTCGAAATACAATCTCCAATACTTTTTCCTCTCATGTAGGAAAGTAAAGGGAAGTCTGTAAACCGCTTTCCAACTTGCTTGTTTTTATTTAGGATTCCCCAATGTTTTTTTGAAGTTTTTGGAAAATGAGAATGTGGGACCATAAGTACTAAGAAGTGTTTTTGAGGGTATTTTTGTGTGTTTTTTATGCTGTAGATTCTTCATCGATTTCCTAATCTCAGTTAAAGAATTCATAGGATACAGGTATAGGACCCATTATCCAGAATGCTCGGGACCAAGGGTATTCCGGATAAGGGGTCTTTCCGTAATTTGGATCTTCATACCTTAAGTCTACTAAAAAAACAATAAAACATTATTTAAACCCAATATTATTGTTTTGCCTCCAATAAGGGGTAATTATAATTTAGTTGGGATCAATTACAAGGTACGGTTTTATTTTTACAGAGAAAAAGGAAATCCATTTTAAAAATCTGAATTATTTGCTTATAATGGAGTCTATGGGAGACAGGCTTTCCGTAATTCGGAGCTTTCTGGATAACGGGTTTCCGGATAACGGGTCCCATACCTGTATCTGTTTTGCAAACATTTTTTTAATAGTTCTTCGCTTTTCTGATTGTACAATGTTATCAGTTTTAATAATGCATTTCAGTCTTACAAATTGGCTTCTGGGAAGGGCTTCAGTGACATCTGGTGGATAAAAATGAGAGTATAAATTGTTCCCATCAATGGGATATTAGTTTAAAGTTTTTTCAATGACAGACATTTATACATTTTTATTTTTTTTTTACTCCATCCATACGTAAATTTTGTCAAATGTCAAGAGATTTGCAAGTCACCTTCTTCCCAGACCATAAAAATAAATAAATAATGAAAAAAAACCTCTTCTATAGCTTGATTTTATTGCCATGATGAGAGTCGGCCAGTATATGAGCATTTTAAGGTCAATGCATAAATATTTGCATAAGAAGGAGCCATATTAGCTCCCTTACTGGTCCCATGGGATGGTAGAAATGATCCCCTTACCTAAAAAGGGATTTCTTTACTTACCATAAAATCCTTTTTTCTCTAGTCCTATGGGGGGCACAGGAACACTTCTTAAACTAAGATCCTTCCACCAACAGGCACTCCAGTTGTTCCAAAGAACCAAGTAAACTATTCCAACTGGTAACTATTAACATAACTGGCTGAGTAGAAGGAGAACCCCTCCCCTGTTTTCTGGGAGGGAGATCCTGTGTCCCCCATAGGACTAAAAAGAAAAGGATTTTACGGGAAGTAAAGAAATCCCTTTTTCTCATACGTCCTGGGAGACACAGGAACCATGGGGACATACCAAAGCCGTCCCCGCATAGGGTGGGGAAGAAAACAGATGAACACTTTGTCACAAAATGAGAATTATTACAATACTACAGAAGCCCACGTTGCTGCTCTGCATAACTGCTCCGCAGAAGCCATGGTTCTGCAAGCCCAAGAGGCACCAAGTACTTGAGTAGAGTGTGCCTTTATCCGAAATGGGGGAGGCTTCTGAAGGGAAATATATGCCCTGTGGACTGCCTCCTTGATCCACCTGGCAATCGTGCCTTTGGAAGCCGGGGATCCATTTTGACTGCCAGACTGAATCACAGATAATGCATAAGATTTTCGAAATGAAGCTGTGTGCAAAACACGCGCTACATCCAGATTGTGCAACTTTTCTTCCTTGATGTTCTTGGGCGAGGTGCAAAAAGAAGGAATAACAATCTCCTCGTTTAAGTGAAATAGAGATACTACATTGGACAGAAAAGAAAGATGCGTCCTCAAGACTCCTTTTTCCCTGTGAAAGATTAGATAAGGAGAATTACAAAATAAAGCTCCTAGCTCTGAAACTCTCTGAAACCCGAGCTGAAGATATGGCCACTAGAAAAATTGCTTTCCAAGTAAGCCACTGCATCTCAATGATCGAGGTGGGTTCAAAGGGTGGATTGGTCATTGCTGACAAAACAACAAGGAGGAACTGGTGATCTTACAGGAGGCGCCACGTGAGCTACTCCTTGTAGAAATACACATACATCTTCCTGTAATGCCAATCTTGACTGTAGAAGAATAGAAAGAGAAACCTGCACTTTCAGGGAACTCAGACTCAATCCTTTATCCAATCCGTCTTGAAGGAATTGTAGGACTAAGGGGATGTCTTTTTCATAGAACAACCCCTTGTGCCTCACACCAGCTAATGAACAATTTCCAAATTCCGTTGTATGCTTTAGAAGAAATATTCTTTCTAGCCCGGATCATAGTTTGAGCCACCTCAGGCGAGAACCCTTTTCGGGTTAAAATGGACTTCTCAATAGCCATGCCGTCAAGCAGAACATCCCTGGATTGGGATGTACTATCGAAACCCTGATGTAGAAGGTCCTCCTGACTTGGCAGATTCAGTGGTTGTTTGACCAACATTTCCTTTAGGTCCGAGAACCATGACCTCCTCGGCCAACAGGGTGCTATTACAATGAAGGGTACCCCTTTCTTGTTTTATTCTCGAGTATGCGAGGCCGCATTGCTATTAAAGGAAACATACGCTAATGTTGACACCCATTTCGCCGTGAGGGGGTCTACTGCTGTTGCTAGTGGATCTCTTGCCCTTGCAATGAATCTGTTTTTCGATTGTGTCTTGATGCCATGAGATCCAAGTCTGGTTGGCCCCCACCTGGCCACTATGTACTCAAAGACCTCTGAATTAAATTCCTGTATGGTCGGATCCAACTGGGTGATGACTTAAGTAGTCCGCTTCCCAGTTTGCTATTCCTGATATGTGTACCGCTGAGATTTGATACACATGTGCCTCGGCCCAACGAAAGATCCTGCTTACTTCGCTTGAGGCTGTCAGACTTCTTGTCCCCCCTTGCCGGTTGATATATGCCACTGCCGTGGTGTTGTCTGACTGAACGTTGTCTCTCTGCACCTTGTCCTCTGGCAGAAAAACCTTTCCATGCTGTGTATTGAATATGAAGCCCAGAAAGGGCATCCTCTTGGTTGCTACTAGTGAGGACTTGTGTCTGTTGATCGTCCACCCGAAGTGTTGTAGTGTCTGTAGGGATTGTTCTAACTCGGTCACTGCTTGGTGAGTCGATCTTGCCTTGAACAGGAGATCGTCCAAGTATGGAGTTATAGAGACTCCTTGGACTCGGGGGTGAGCTGCATCACTGACATTATCTTTGTAAAGATGCCTGGAGCTGACGAAAGTCCAAATGGCAACGCAATGAACTGTGAAAATAGCAGTTCTGAAATGCAAAACAAAGGTAGACCTGATGAGGTGGAAAAAATGGGACATGAAGGTAAGCGTCCTTCATATCCAGGGATGTTAGAAATTCCCCTTATTCCATGGGACGAATTACCAACCGCACTGATTCCATCTTGAAACAACAATGGTAAATTATCCATTTGTTCAGGTACTTGAGATCTAGTACCGGGCGGAACGTTCCATTCTTCTTGGGTACCACAAACAGGTTTGAGTAGAACCTGGTGAAGCGCTGATCCGAAGGTACTGGAATTATTACCTCTGCCTGAATCAGATCTTCCACAATGGAAAGAAATGCCGTATTCTTTTGAGGATTTCTTGCAACCCTGGACATGAAGAATCTTGGTGGACAAAGGTGATGGAACTCTAGTTGGTATCCGACTGTAATTGTGTCGACTACCCATGGGTTGATGAAGTGATGAAATTAGTGAAATGTTCTTTAGTGCCTGACCAGATTAGCACATAAAACGGCTGTAATTGAATGTAGTTAGGAGTACATGTTATCATCGTTATAAATGTGCAATTCTTCCCACCAGCCTAGGAACAAATTTGCATATGATGGAGCGAATTTCGCACCCATAGCTGTTCCACTGCGTTGTAGGTTGTATTTTTTATCAAAATAAAAGAAGTTGTGAGTTAAAAGGCACTGGATGGATTGTAAAAGAAATTTGATGAAGTTGGATTGATACATTCTATAGTGAGATAGGTGATACTCTGTGGCCTTAAGGGATACAAGAATATAGCGAGGTGACATCAATAGAAGCCCATTTAATATTATTTGTATCCCATTGAAAATCATTGAGTACAAGAAGTAAATGACCACTATCCCTTAGGTAACTTGAAAGTCTCAAGACTAAGGGTTGTAGAAAATAATGTATTCGCAAAAGTTCTCTCCTAGAGAACCGATACCGGCAATAATTGGTCGTCCTAAGGGTGATCTTTCTTTTTTGTGGACTTTAGGTAAATAATGGAAGATAGCTGTTTTTGGAGTATCAGTTTTCAGGAAGGAAATGAGTCTTTCATTGATAATAATGAATTTTAGAGCTTCTTGTAATAAAGTATCTAATTCTAAGGCAATGGGTATTGCTGAATTTTTATCTAATACTCTATATGATTCTGTGTCTGAAAGCTGTCTGTGCTTCCGTAAAGTAAAGTTTCTTAATGCTCTTTTTTCGTTTAATGTAAGGTTGTCTTTTTTTTTACAGAGTGAGATTTTTGATTCTTATTCAGATTTTCATGTATAAGAGTTAATTCAACTTCTTTTTTGGAACATGTTCATAATGTTATCTCTTTAATGTACAGGGTAAAAGTTGGATTTTGATTTAAATTTGGTTTTAGATTCAATGAGGTTAGCTCCAACTTTACCTAATTTAGGGTTAATCTCTCTCTGTAATTCAAGTTGTAAGAGCATCTTCATTTCATGAAAATTGGACACGCTAGACTGCAGAAGGATGGTTGTCCCCATCTTTCTCCCTGTCGAGCGGGTCAGGATTGTCATCAAAGAAATGTTTTCTTAGTAAAAGTTTCCGCACAAATCTATTTACATCAGTAATAGTATCAAATAGTGATGAGCGAATTTGTCCCGTTTCGCTTCGCCGAATTATTCGCAAAACTAATCTGTCGCGTGGAGTAATTTCTGTGCTCGCGGCGAAATAAGTTGCGTGCCATAGTTTTCCGTTGCGCGGCGGCATTTTCCGTGGGTGCTTTGTATCCCACGTTAACATGAATATATCGTATATTTTTGTGTAAATGTAATGAATCTAAAATACTATGTAATGTTACACGACTTCAAGTACCATCTGATCAGTAGTTGAATGAAATAAAATCCAAATGTTGAAGATTGAAAATAAACAATTTTATATAAAAATAACAAAACAGCACAACGGTGCACTGCTCATCATAATAAACTACATAAAAGGAAGAGGAGAAGCAGAGAGAACAGCCTCCTTAATGTCCCTAATCTCCTGCCTCATTAGGGCCATGTCCTGCCTCAGTTGGGCCATCTCCTGCCTGGTCTGTGCGACCTCCTCCTAGACCTCTTGCAGGTCCAGAAAAATATTTGCACCCCCGGTTTGGGAGGCAGCATCATGTGCTGCTAGGGGTGCTGCCACTGCCTCCTCATCTTCCGGCAGCTGGGGAGCCTGTGCAGGTGACGGTGGTGCCTGTGGTGGACCAGCTGCATCCGGTGCCCCCGCCCCATCTGCACCTGGATCCACCTGGAGCCATTCGTCTGGCAATGATAGAATTTCAGTTTGAGAAATACAGCACTTGCTTTTGTACAGGAAGGACACAAAGTACCGCAGCTGCTCCTCATCCATATTCCCAGGTCCTGCCATGTCCACGTCTTTAAAAGTTTTCCAGTCCTAATGGTCACAGGGCAGGGCACCAGGTATTTATATTAGGGACACACCCATTTGACGCGTGTGCCGCATTTTGGTGCTAACGTCAAATTCGTCACGCTCCGGTTTTGCCACGCGCTTATATTTGGTCCCGTGAGCGTATATTTGGTCACGAAGATGTACATTTGGTCGCGCAAGCGTATATTTTGACGTGCAAGTGTGAATTTTTACGCACAGGCTTCTAGTTTGACACGTGACAATTTTGACTGTTCTGCTATTGTATTGAATAGGCCTCAGAACCATTATGCTTTTTTGGCTTGCACCTCCATTAAATAATTCAATTAATTATAATGAAATGCAAGCCTTCAATACAAGTACATTATAAGGAGCCTTAACAGACCCAAAACCAGAAGAAATTTGATGATTTTGCAGCGGCAGCAGCAGGAACTTTATTATTATGTTGGGTTGTTCTTCGACTTCAGCTGATTCTTTCGCATTTTCTTCTTATTCTTAGCGACCCCCATTTTCTAAATGCCACTCCTCCTACAGTTTTAGGGGTACAACACCCAAACTCCACACATTTCCTCACCCTATAGCGGAGCAGGTTGTTTGTGCTTTTCTAAGTGATCCCGCCCCATGTCTTTTTGTGGCGCCGCTCTGAACCCCCCAATTTTTCCATTGACTTTGACAGGGAGGAATTTCAAACTGCTGCCACACTTACAGCTTTGAAGGCAGCAATTAAGAGGAGAAGAGGCTAGTCCCTGATGTTGGCAATGGGCACATGGATATCCCCACTTATCCATGCCTCATTCATTTTTATAAATGATAGCCTATCCACGCTGTGCCAGTGGATAGGCATGTCCGCTTCTCAGTGACCACCCCACCTGCGGCACTGAAGACACGCTCTGACAGGACACTGGCAGGGGGGCAAGCCAGCACCTCCAGAGTGTATTGTGCCAGTTAATTCATGGGGTCATCATCAGTGTGCATGGCGTCCTGCACACTCACAGACCCCATGTAGTCAGCCACCATATTCTCCAGCCGTTGTTGGTGGTGACTTTGGGTGCTAACCTGGCCTGCTGCTGCCTGTTGAGGCTCAAAGAAGCTTCTCCACACATCCATTAGATTCCCACCACCTCTACCTGCGCTGCTGCTGCTGCTAGACTCCTGTCTCTGCTGGATGTGTGGAGTAGTGGAGGCCTGAGTGTCAGGCTGGGGGAAGGCCTCCATCAGTTTGGCGCACAGAGCCCTTTTCAAATGACCCACCCTCCTCTCTCTCTGGCTGCATACAAGGAACTGCGCCATCTTTTCCTTGTACCGTGGGTCAAGCATTGTAGCCACCCAGTAATCCTCCCGGTCTTTAATGGATCAGATCCGGGAATCGCTCCGGAGGCATGTCTGCATATGGGCAGCCATGTAGAAGAGGTGTCCCGACCAACCTCTTCTTGACTGCCCTGGAGATGCAGCAGGTCATCTCCTGCCTCCTCCCCCTGCTCTGCCTTTTCCCAGCCGCGGACAATAGCTGGGGTGGTAGGGTGTCATGGGCCCTGCTCCCCCTGCTCTGCAGGCACCCAGTCCTCCTCTCCTTCATCCTCCTCATTAGGCATGTCCTCCTCATCATGCCTCGCAGCCCCTTCCACCTGCCTACGGGGCCTGCACTCCTCCTTCTCCTCCTCAGGCACGTACTCCTCCTTCTCCTCCTCAGGCACGTACTCCTCCTTCTCCTCCTCAGGCACGTCACCCTCCTCTAGCAGGCCATCCAATGTGCGCTTGAGGAGGAAAACCAGGGGTATAATGTCACTGACACACGCATTGTCCCTGCTAACAAAGCGCGTGGCTTGCTCAAAAGGGGCAAGTACTCGGCAGACCTGCCTCATCTGCTGCCACTGCTCTGTACTAAAATACCCCAAATTTGCCCCCTGAGTACCCCTGGCACTGTGCTCCAGCAGGTAATTGCTGACCGCCCAGTGCTGCTCTACAAGGCGCTCCACCATGTGGAGGGTAGAATTCCAGTGCGTCGGCAGGTCACAGAGCAGCTGGTGGGGTGGCAGGCTATGCTGCTGCTGCCGCTGCATCCGTATCCGTGCCAAAGACGCGCTGGCGGTGGGGGACCTGCGAAAGTGGCCGCATACCCTACGTGCCTTCTCCAGCACAACTCCCAACCCTGAGTAGCTCTTCAGGAAGTGCTGAACCACAAGGTTGAGGACATGTGCCAAGCAAGGCACGTGGGTCAGACGGCCTAGGTGGAGGGCGGCCAGCAGGTTGCGACCATTGTCAAATACCACATTCCCTGCTTGGAGCTGGCGGGTAGTGAACCACCGCTGCACCTGAGTCTGGAAGGCGGCATGGAGCTCAGTTGCAGTATGACTCCTCTCTCCAAGGCAGAGGAATTGCAGCACAGCCTGGCAGCGCTTGTACTGCACTGAAGTGTAACTGCAGGGACGCTTCAGGGGTGGCTCATCCATAGTGAAAGAGGAGGAAGTGGCTGTGTGGGGTTTGCCCTTTACCCCACGGGGAGGCACCTCTAGCTTGAGTGGAGTGCTCCTGCCTGCACCCTCCCCAGCACTCATCAGGGTGACCCAGTGTGCAGTATATGATATATATCGCCCCTGCCCATGCCTGCTGGTCGCATGTCTGTGGTGCACCCTGCCACCGACAGCATTGTCAAGGGACAGGGACACGGACACATTATCCACCACCTGCTGGTGGAGGGCAGGGACGGCCTTCCTGGCAAAATAATGGCGGCTGGGGATCTGCCAGTTAGTGCAGAGCGCAAGCCATCAGCTGTCGGAAGGGGGTTGCGTCAACCAGCTGATAGGGCAGCAGCTGCACTGCCAGAAGTTTTGCCAGGCAGGCATTGAGCCTCTGCACTTGGGGGTGGCTGGGGGAAAGAGGTGCCTTGTGGCCAAGGAACTGGGGGAAAGAGGTGCCTTGCGGCCAAGTAACTGGGGGAGGGAAACCTGCCAGGACAGGGGCTGTGCAGGAGATTACAATGAAGAGGAGGAGACGGGGCTGCAGAAGAGGCAGAGCTGCACAGTGGCCGCCTCCAACTGTGAGCCTCACAATCCTCTTCCCTTGCTAGAGGGATTGGGGAGCTAGCACCTGTTCCTTGGGGAATTGGAGGAGGTGGACAGCAAGCACCACTGTCCCCTGGTGCCCTGCCACTTTGGTGCTGCTCCCACCCCATCCTGTAATGACATTTCATATGGAAACTTAACGCTGATGCTCCCATATGTGACCCTGTCTGCCCCCTACGTACTTTTCTGCCGGCAGAGCTGACACACTGCTACCGACTGGTCCTGAACCTGGCACGTGAAAAATGTCCACACTGCTGAATTGTGGGCCACCACCTTGCCTGCTGTGGAGGGCAGGGGACCTGAAGGCTGATGGTCCCTGACTGTATGCCCAGAGCTTTTGGACTCATGTGCAGTGTTGTCCCCTTGCCTACCCCCCTAGCAGTGGTTGGTGGGTCTTTTGCCTCTGTGGGGCCGGCTCTTCATCATCATCAACAACACACAGTTCCCCCTCTGAATTGCTGCTGTTATCCTCCCGGCACCCAGGGTCTGTCCCCCATCGTCTTCAACATCCTCCCCCAGACCAGACCATCATATGCATCCACACCCACATCCATATTCATATTGCTGGTGTCTTGACTCGTCACCAGCCCAGACCCTGCCCAACATCCCCTACTGCTGATGTGGTGGGCTGTGCCACTTACTCCTCCTCATCAGACAGAAATGCCCCCCCCCCATAACTGTCTGCTCATCAAAAAGACCCTGGGTGTCTGGGCTCAAGTCCACCTCAGGATCAAATAATAAGGGAGATGGAATGTCCCCAAGTACTGAGCTTGCAGGTGATGCCACCTCCTGCCACTTACTAGTGCCTGCAGCAGACAAGGTAACCTGGGTGAGCCAGTTCACAACTGCCTCTGCCTGCTGCGCCTAGACAGGTCACAAAGTGGTGGCAAAAAAATCTGGCAAAGTCCTGCGACTGCCAGTTGCCCCAGTGCCACCTGCTGTTGCAGCTGCTGCTGCTGCCCTACATTGCTCAGACTGGGCATAGCATGTGTGCTAGTCTCTTGCCCACGGCCAGCACCATGGACTCTCCTACCCACACCTCCCCTTCCTCCCTTTCCCACAGCCTTTTATATTGGACCTAAAATAGAAAAGAAAATATAATAGGGGGGTTTTGGATATTTGGGGGAAGGTAAGGATAAATAAATGACTAAATCCCTCAGCAATAGTTGCACCCACAAGGGAAACACAAACAGACAAGATAACAAGGGATGGATTGAACTTGATGGACTCTGGTCTTTTTTCAACCCTATGTAACTAACTATCTAAGGGCTCTTGGGTCTCAAGGGGGAACAGGAAGCGGAAGAGGGAAAGCAGTAAACTGAAATCCACTATTTCCACTTGCAGCTACAACTACTCCTATTCTATATCAATGAAACAAGAAAAATATTCCTAAGCTCCTAGTCTAACCACTACCAAAAACGGACTGAGTAATGGCCGCCTCTGCACCTCCTTCTATAGAAAGTGGGAGGGCTCAGATCCTATTGGCTGATGTGGCAGGAAAGGGGAAGGCTAAAATGACGGTTCTGTTTGTCGCGCATCAAAGTGTCGCGTATGTCAAAAATTGTCCCACATTTTGCATAATGCATTGACCCAAGAATTGTCCGTATCAGAATCCATTTGTGAAAAGAACAAGTCCCTACATTGAACAACAATTCCCAAAGACTTTTAGGTGTTACATTCACCCAACACATCTATAAATGATTCTTAATAACCAGCAGTAGAAATCTAGATTTAAATTTAGTCTCTTATCATCCTATTCTGCAGCAGCTCATGATGAATCATGGGTAATTCCTCTCTAGTCGGCTGCAAATCTTTCTTATTCCGGTAACAGTATTAGTCTAACGGATAACACGCTAAGTTATATTCATGTTCATGTCTTCCGGTTTCAAAGGTGAATAAAGAGAAACTCACTGGCACCCCCTGGCTCCTCCAAAACAAAAAACTACGGCGCCCCCCAATCCAATCTCCAACAGCGTAGTTACTGGCACAGGAAGGCAATGATAAGCAGGTAAAACCTGCATGTTTATTTAGTGCAAACACAGTAACGTTTTGGGGTGAACCCCGACGTCTGATTGCCTTTCAGTTTCAAAGACCTTAACCTCCAAATCCATTAGATTTCTCTTTTGAGCAGGTTTTTTAGTGATGTTCTCCATCCCTTTCATGCTCACCTTTTGTAGGATCTGCTAACGTAACTGGCGCATTGTGTCCCTGTTTAATGAAATGTCTGGCAATCGACGTGTCTTCGGCAAGTCTTATATCATTATAAGTATGGTCCTTACTGGCCTAGATGTCTGCCCAACATACTGTACTTCTGTATCTCCAGTGCTTTTTGTTATTATAGAAATCGTAACAAGCTGCATACTGGAGACTTCATCGTCATCATTTGGATGTAGGATTTAAGACTATTTATGTAATTCAACTAATGGTGGAACTCGTTTCTTGTTTATCAGGCGGAGGTTTATTAGAATCTACAGGTTTTAGCACAAGCAGCAGGAATTAGTCCTTGTCCATATTGGAGACATCATGTATTGGCAGCATCTGGATGCCCTTCAGTATTCCTAGCTACAGTTATGGTGGAACTTGTCCATCACAATCAGACTGAAGATGTTGATGCCTTGCCACTAAAAATGCTTCATAAAAGTCCATTTTTCCCCTTTCCTTTTTAACAGCCCCAGAGGCATGCTTATTCAGATATTCCAACATGTCTTCTGTTGTCTTTTTATACACCTGTATATCACTAGAGAGTAGTAGTTACAGTTTTGTTCAGCTCAGCTGTAGCCTCGGTTCTGCAGCCTACTGCCCTCTCTCCTTCCCATTACAGTCAGACAGTCCCAGACCCGTTACAGTTATTTTGCAGGCAGATCATCAAAGTTCTTATTTCCTCAACTGTAGCCTTGGAGGAAACAGCAGACTATAAGTATATTGAATCTGAAATACTACATAATGTAATGTTACATAACAGGTTGAGAATACTCACTATTGTGTTAATAATCCAAACAACTTCAAGTACTGACTGAGTGGTTAATGAAAATTATCCAAACGTAGAAGAAAAACATTGCTTTACTATAAAAAATAATATAAATAGTGCAACAGTGCATAATGATTGAATATTTTAAACAGATTTTACTGAGTAGGAGGAAAAGTTTCCCTTCAGAGTCATTAGAGTTACTTTATCCTCCTGCTGGGAGGTGCCAGGGGTGCTGCTTCTTCCTCATCATCAGCCTGGGCCCATTCAGCTCGCAATAATATATCAGTAATACAGAAGTTAACGTTTGAAGGGTACAAATTATACAGACTGAGTAATGTAATTACACAAAAACCATCATCTATGAGGATGGGAAGTATGGGGTGGGGACATCTGAGAATGGGAAGTATGGGTGGGGACATCTATGAGGATGGGAAGTATGGGGTGGGGACATCTGTGGATGGGAAGTATGGGGTGGGGACATCTGTGGATGGGAAGTATGGGGTGGGGACATCTGTGGATGGGAAGTATGGGGTGGGGACATCTGTGGATGGGAAGTATGGGGTGGGGACATACTGAAGAGTGTTGGTTTCAGCAGATAATTTTCGGTAGCTGATTTCCTTGTTTACTGCAGTAATATGTCACTTGTTCCTGGATTTGTGGTGATGAAGGCATTTTGACTTACAGTATATTTCTGGATCTTCTGCACCAGGTCACGGTGCCTCCTTTAAAGTCACTCCACACTAAATGATGCAAATCTCCATGTTAATGCTAAATCTTCAGCTCAGCCACCTTCCCAGATGTTCCATAGTGCTCCGCTTCAGTTCCTAAAATACGCGGTTCCCTAAAGGAATGTTATCACAGCCTGGGCATGGAGGAACCTCAGAAAGTAGCAGAGCTTGTGCCCTGTGGGTACCCCTGGCACGTCAATATATCGAAATTGCAGCGCTCCCATTTCATATTGATAAAACCACCTTTATTTCACATATGGCACAGACACACCAATGTTTCGGACCTCCTGGTCCTTTCTCAAGCTAACAAAGAATCTTACCCCAACAATTCCCTTTTAACAGCATTCAATGTTACCCATTGTCAGCTAATTCATAATATACAATTCGCAATACCGTATATACGCGAGTATAAGCCGATCCGAATATAAGCCGAGGTACCTAATTTTACCTAAGAAAACTGGAAAATCTTATTGACTCCAGTATAAGCCTAGGGATATGCAGCCGCCAATCACCTAACAACCGTGCATACATAAACACCTATATTAAATTCAGAGAAATCAAATCAATCAAAATCACTGTAATTAAGCCTAAATACTAATGTAAAAAAGGAAAAGAGAACACAGAAAAAAGGAGAGAGAAAAATTAAACAAGATGCAGGAAACCAACCCGTATAGCTGAAATGCAACTCACACACTACGTCGAGTCTATCAAAATTTTTTTAGGGAGAACAATGTAGGCAGATACAGGGACATGGCTAATATCTGTTAGTTTACACAGTACTGGATAATATCAGTGCCGGGTCAGGTACCTCATGTAGAGTTCTGTGAGCCGTAGGTGCTGGTTGCTATGGTAACCGAGACACTAGGAAAAGATACTGAACCGACGCGTCCAGCGCTTATAGTACAGGAACTGTTAAGAGCCCCTTGCTGGTATAACTGTGGGGCTGAAGTGAAGGGGCGCGTGACGTCACTTCCGCCCCACGCACCGCTGGAGCACAGAATAGCAGAAGAGCGCACGTTATAGAAGGATAGTCAGCGGTCCCAATCACAGCACCGAGCTGCTGTGGAAGCTGGCATACTGTAAGGCAGAGAGAACGCAAGTGCCGGTATTTAACTGAACACTGACAAACGCGAGTGCTGGTACTGTAGAACATGCGGCTCTGTTTTTAACTTTCCTGCTGCGTGTGTGTGGGGGCTTTGAGGTGGTGCAGGTAGCCTGTGCTGTTGGCGGGGGCAGCGACAATCACTTGGAGGGGGTCTGTATTAGTCGAGTACTTGAGTATAAGCCGAGGTTGCTTTTTTCAGCACATTTTGTGTGCTGAAAAACTCGGCTTATACTCGAGTATATACGGTAATTAATACCTTCTCATAAACAGTAAAGGAGAGAAGGAGCCTATTTTGCATCATTTTTTCCCATGCATTTGTTGGTAGCCACTGGGGCAAAAAAAATTAAAAACATAATAAATAACTAAAAATACCCCTGGCACTTTCAGCTGATAGTTGCTGGCTGCCTAGCTCTGCTCTACAAGGTCAAATTTCAACACGTGGGAAGGTTACTGATTAGTTGGTGGGTTGCAGATGATGATGCTGGATCCATGCCAAGGACACGCTGGTGGTGGGGACCTGTGAAAGTGGCCTTATATCCTACATGCCTTCTTCAGAACATAATCCGACCCCGGGCCCCGCTGCACCACAAGGTTGAGAACATGTGCTACGCAAGGCACCTTGGTGGATTACAGCAAGCAGGTTGTTCCCATTGTCATACACCACATTCTGTTCAGAGCTGGTGGGGAACCACCCCTGGACCCAAGCTTGGAAGGGCGGCCTGGTGTTCAGGTCCAGTATGACTTCTCTTCCCCAAACAGAGCCTGACAGCAGCTGTCCTAAACTGAAGCTGAACTTCTCTGTTAACTAATGTAAGTTGACCACGGGCAAAAGTAGTCGTCGAAATTAAAAAACGCTCTCAGAAACGTGTATTAACGTGGAACAGTAGTGGAAGCCAATAGCAGGTTTTCAAAAGATATAGTTTTGATTATCGATTGACTTTGCCACAGTGAAAAATTGTTGCCTTCAAAACGAACTCCTCGAACTTTTAGTAAAGTTCCTTCTACATTCTTAATAACGTGATATGTTTGAGAAGTACAACTTGAAGGACAGTTGACAGCAAATCATATTGAAGGGTCAATCAAGATAGATTTTTCTTTCGTCTACTATCTGTTATTATGACTGCTTGGTGGTGTCCTCTTGGAGAAGTGACAAAAAATAAATCTGTGGGTTTGTGTGTAGTTTTAGATAATGCATGTTTTCAGGTGTAATGGTCGTTGAACTTGCTGTGTTTAACTCTTCTGGACATGAAAAAAGCCACCAGAAAATATGGGATCAATGGATACTAATTCGTCATTGTCATCAAGTGTTGGATCATCACATGAATAAATTGGTATAAATTGATATAGCATTTTTTTAATGATTTGCTTGTGAGTTGACTGTGTAAAATCATTTATCAGATAATGATGCGCATCATCAGGATTCACTTGCCGATCTTCAGTATAAACATTGTCACCATGGTCTCCCAAGACCCAGAACAAACACCAAGATTCCGGTCTGAGCTCAGTTTTGTAGCATTTGTTTAAAATGCACATAAAAATCTTCTTAATTGTTCGGTGCTGCCCTCAGAGAATAAGCACTTGACAACATCATCAACATCATCCGTGTCATTTTGAGCTTCAGGAACATCTCAGATGACATTATGCCCTAAAGCATCAAGAACCTCCTGTTCATATTAAACCCTTTAGGGGAACCTATTTTCATGTCCCCGTTTGCTCCAACTTTGTCTGATACTCAATCACATTTTACTTCATTTCCTTTGTGAGATAGCACATACTATTTCCATTATTTTTTTGGAATTTTTTATAATCTGTTTATCTTTAACCATCAAGTCAGTACCTGCAAAAGTTATAAAACATGTTGCAAATAAAAGACTAAAGTTCCATACTTTGCTTATGAAGAGAGTCAAATACCCACATCCAATAATTTTCCCATCTAAACATTGCGGTTTTAATATCCATACTTTCAACTGTCTCCAGGATGTTCGTATATGATCTACAATTTTTTTTTAATAAAAATATCTAGAAATAAATGTCTCGGTTTTCTTGTACTTGGTTTTTTTTTTAACCTTTTTCCTCGTTTTGGGGTTATAAACATTTCTCAAACATTTATCAGAGAAACTGTTAACTATTTTTTTCATAGAAATAACAAGCACAGTGGTGCACAATGAAAAAATAAATTATATTAGAAAAGATAAACTAGGAAAGAGTATGAGAAGGATTAAACCTTTGTAGGAGCTGTGGTTTTACTCTGTGGTTTTGGGTCAGGATTGATCTGTGGATTGATCAGAGCTGTCAACTGTCTGTAGTATGTCTAATATTAGTCACATGAGTATTGTCTCCTTTTAGACCCAAAAGCCACCCATACACCCTCTTCTGTTTATAGTCATCTTGATACTTTGTGTGTTTAAAGTTAGTCAAGTCACTTTTATGCTTATCTAAAATTACAGAAGGTCTATCTAACCAGCCAGTAGTTTTGTCTGCTTTTAAATTCTGTTTGTTTCCGTAAGTTCCACCAATTCCTTACCAACCTGCTCAACCACCAGAAGAATCAAATCAAAGGAACAGCGATTCAAAATGCTGCACCACTTGCCACAGAATTCCGGATTGTTCCTACCAATCGTGGGGATATCGATGATCCAAAACCTTTGGGAATTAATTTTTGAAAAGGTAGACCCCCATGAAGCTGAAGATCTACTTCCCTCTTCTTAAAATGTAACAGTTTATGGTAAACACAAGGAGATCTGGGAGTGAATTCCAGACAGGCTCCAAAAAAATCCCATTTACATAGGTTTATCCTATAGGCTAAAGCTCACCCACTGGGTATTTAAAGCAAAAGCCAAGATAATAGCTGATCAAATTCCCAACTACAGACCGGTTTCGCCCTTCTTGAGGCTCATCAGTGTAGCGCAGGGTTTCCTGATCAGCTTAGGGAGAGTCACCATGTGGTTTCACAAACAAATCAGTTAATGGTACTGATTGATTGTAGGTCTGTTGGCAGTCACTTCGAAGGGCGACTTAGTGAATTGAATACGATCTGCATCACTTGAAGCAGATCCAAATTCTTTGGCGGTATCCGCATCAATCGTAAATTGGGTAGAACGCTCACCCATTCCTTTCTGTTGAAAGGGAGTAGATACAACGTATATAATCTCCACTGCAGTCAGAACCCCCCTAGTGCTCGATACACAAGAAGATTATAATAAATTATCATTTCAAAAAAGTGAGAAAATTCAGTGTTATAATATAATCAATGATTTTAATAACGTCCCATTATAAAAGTTCCATATACATTAATTTTTAAAAAGTGTCAAATGACTTATTTCTCTAAAACAACCGTATTTATAAAGTGAAATCTGGGGACACATCAAGCAGCCAAAAAATTGGGCCACGCCTGCTTTTTGGCTACACCCTGTTTTCTTTTTCTGCATCGATGCCCATTAATGACATAGGGATTTTTTTAAATAATGCTCTGATGTTTTTAACTCTTGATCTTCCCTTTATAAAACCTCTTTGTTCTGGAGATTCATTTTGGAATGATGTTTGAATGTCTATTAGCCAAGGATCTTGGTTAAAATGTTGATGTCCTGGTTCATTAATGATATTGGTTCATTAGCAATAGGGTCTCTTCCTTGTTTGTGGATAATCCTTATATGAGTATGTAGACTTGAGAAAGTATTTGTTCATGAAATAGTATACCATTAAAAATGTTTGGTAAGAATTGGTGAACATTCTTTAGCCATTATTTTATAAAATGGACTAGTTATCCATCAGGACCACCTACTTTTTCATTTTTTAATGATGAGATTGTAGTAATCATTTCTTCTTCTGAGATTGGGGAATTTAAGAAAATTAAAATCATCATGAGTAATAACAGAAATTTAATTGAACACAAAAAGATTTCTGTGTTATTGGGTTCTGTGGGGGAATATAATTCTTCATCAAATTCTCTGAATGTTTCCACTATTTGAATAGGGTCCCTTATTAGTTTATTTTAATTGGATGTAATGGAAGAAATGGGATCAGATCTAGTCATGGTTTTTGTAATGTTAGACAATAACTTCTTTGCTTTATTTCCAAAATTGAAGAATTTGGATTTGAAATATGCAATGTTCTTTTTATCTCTTGTATCAAGCCAGAGTTTTAAATCTTTTATGTAATTTTCATATTTTGTTTGATTTGACTTAGGATCAGATGTAAAGGAAATAGAAGCGTCTTTTTGTGCTTCGTTCAACTCAACAATTTGGGAAATATTCTTTTTATTAAAGTTGCTTTGGACGGAAGTAATTTCACCTCTAATATTGGCATTGTCACGATCGGTATCCGAAAACCCAGAACGGTCATGGCTAACGGTTCTGCCTATAACAGCCTCCTTTCATGTCGGGAGGAGCCCTTTGCTACTTGGATGCTGCCAGGACTTTTAATGAGAAACTCAAGGCGAGAGAGTTCTGAGCAGGCAAGGGAACCAATCCTCTGGCAGGAGTAACGGGGAACGGGTTAGTGTGGTCGAAGGACAGGCCATGGTTAGCAACAATCAGTGCAGTACAAAATCGGAAGGCGAAGAATGGTCAAGAAACAGACAAAGGTCGGTTCAGGCAGCTGTAAGGCAATGGTCAGGAACAGGCAGGAGTCAAAATACAGAACCGGAATCAGAACAGGCATGCACCCAGGAACAATGTAGAATTGACCTACATTGGGCAATGAATGCAGGGCAGAGAGAACTTTACATATTCCAATTTCGTGCCAAAATGACGTTGGAAGATGGCGTGCGTCCCAGAACAGGAAGCAGTGGGTGTACCCGCCGCCCCCCTAGACCACCAGGTATCGTTACAGGCCTATTGTGTCAATGTTCAATAAAAATTGTTCCCACTCTTCCTTTATCAACTCTTGAAAGTCAGGTCTACTGGACAAGAAGGCAGGAAATCTCCATGGAATATATGATTTGGTTTAAACCTCATTCTTAGTGATAGGGGTATGATCAGAATATGTGAACCGACCAATTTCAGTGTTTTCTATTAAATGAATAACATTCGTTGAGGCAAAGATGGAATAAATCATTGTACCCGAACCATGAGCGTGGGAGAACAAAGTAAAATCTTTTCTTGTACGATTAAAAATTCTCCATGGATCTTTCAATGAGTCTGATTTAATAGGTCTGTAAGAGTTGAGAACGTTTGTTATTCAGGGTTTTATTGGGATCACATTTATCAAGTATCCAAGAATGGGACTCGTTAAAGCCTTGGTGAACTAATTCTTTGTGTTAAAATTCAAATTTATAATCTTTGGGTGCATAAACGGAACATATATTCCAAGTGTTATTCTGTATTAATATTTGAATATAAATCTTCCTTTTTCATCTGTTGGATAAAATAATTTCTGTTTAGTAAGATAGCTGCACCACCTTTCTTTTTGTTTGATCCTGAATAAAAGACTTCTATCCAGGATGTTTTCAGTTTTTCATTTTCTTTGTTTAAATGAGTGTCTTGTAATAAAGCAATATCTGCTTAATTTTTCTATAGCTCATCTAAAATTCTGGGTCTTTTAGTTGGTGAATTTAGGCCGTTTACATTCCAGGAGATAATTTTAATTCTCTCCATTAATGGAGGTCTAAAAGGAGATAATACTGATAAGGGTTTGATAGCATAGTAAAGAACATACAAATATAGAAATCCTAATAGCCTCTCATAGGCTGAACAGCAAGCTCTTCAAACATGCACAGACAGTGAACCCCTGCAGTCCCAAGCTCTTCAAACACACACAGTTAACTCCTGCAGTCCCAATTCAAAAGCCGTCCTGACCCTACCACCCCCCCCTACCACCCCCCCCCCCAAGGGAAGCCACTGGATGCCTGAGGTCTAAGCTTATCAGGATACCACTGATGAAATTGTTTGATCAACAGTTCAGCATGAATATTTTCAATGGTTCCCCTGATCTTTCCTCTGGACCATAACCTTCCCACTGAACCAGATATTGCAGTTTTCCTTTAAAGAAGTGCGAATCAAGAATCTCTGAGACCAAATATTCTTCTGCTCCATCAACCAAAAGTGGAGCCGGGGGGCCTGAATTTAGATGATAAAACCTCCTGTTCACATAAGGTTTCAATAAACCAGACATCCTTTTCTGGTATCCTCTCCTGAGGAATACCCGGTACAATGGATTCCTGTGGAAAAAATCAAGGCAGATACAGCAACTGTTACTGACTTTTACTTACACCGTGAGTGTCCTATGGATCACCCCGGCTACACATGGGAAGTACTCCTGCTGCTCTTAGGTTCCCAGGCACATACTTGGCTGTAAAAGAAGTTTCATTGGGTTAACATTCAACTGTGACACATTCCCACCCATCAACTTTATTAAGTTCAAGCCTTCCCACCCTAACCCAGTGTTCGTGACTACCCTTCATGCACTCCGTAGGTGTGAATAAGGTAATGGGTCCTACCCTCGGGCAGGTTGAAGTAGAAGTTGTAGTGAGGTGGGGCGCAGCAGTCTTTGTTTCACACCCAACACCCAACTATATACAAGTCTTTTACAGTCTCTCTTTGATAGTGAAAGTGTCCAAACATGTAAAACTTAAACCAACCCAACTCTGTGGGAAAAATGGAAGATGAGCAGGGGTCACACCCTATGTCTCTGCAACTAGGGGGAGTCACTCAGGGATGTGCCCAAAATGGTGGCTGTTTACCCTTAATTTTTTTTTTTTTTTTTAGGGAAACCAGCCCACCTCCCACCCGGGGGAAAATCCCATCTGTGAGGGGTAACCCGAACCGGCATGGGGTTTTCTCAATTAGTGCAGATTCCGGTCATACTTAGCCTTGGTCACTTCATAGGACACATATTATGCTGGATGGGGTTTATCAATGTGGCCTCCACCTGGGAGATCGGAGCTCAGAGCAAACATTCACTCCTCCTGGTATTTCCCTCAAGACTTCACCCCGTGTTTGAGTATGGTACGTCCAAACCACCACTCTTGGGAGACATCATAAAGATAATCGGCATGCTGTCTGCGTCGGTTAGGGTCTTTCTTGAAGATCCCTCCTTCTCCAATCTTCTCTCTGCGGATGAGTTCTCCGTTGAGCCATTCCTCAACATGCTTTGTTACTTCGTCGTACACCCACTCGGGAGCGTACGGCATATAATAGCCCCACTTCTCGTATACTTGAGTATTAATGAAGCGTTGCACCCTGGAGACTGCTCGGAACTTTTCTGAGTCAGCTCTCCCCGGAGCCACCCAGCTCTCCCCGGAGCCACCCAGCAGGAAGTATCTTTACTAAATGCATATGGTGGTGGCGGTGTGCATGGCCACTCTGGCGGAAGACTCTGTCCCTTCACTTCAGGCGTGGGGTTTGCAACTGGCATTGGGGATTGAAATTTGTACTCCTCCTCGCTTGGGGTTGTGGATAATTGTAGATTAGCCATTGCCTGCATTTCCTCCCCAACCCCTTTAGGAGAAACCGAGGTGACAGGTGAGGTGATCCCTGAAGAGGGTTTGTGCTGGCATAATAGTATGGGTGATGACACCCGGGGGAGATCATCAGGTACAGGCTCCCCTACTTGGACTGAAATCGTAGCTTGAACCTCCTCTTTCGCTGTGAGGGGCCCCGCCCAGCATGGGAACAAACACCCCGGGCCAAATGGTGGCCTCCTGGAAAACCCACTCTAAAGCTTTACCACACCCGCCACAACAAGGTATCATAACATGGCGGCGTGCAGATAGGGATTTCCTGGCGAATGTCCCAGTTCATATGTACCTATCATCACTGATTTCAGGCACAAGATCATCCATCTGTAATCTCTGGGCCCCTTCCGGAACCTTAGGGTCTGGCCAGCCGTCCCACCCCTCATCCGCCATCTTAGGTGCGGTTGGTGTTGCTAGTTGGTGTAATGTGCACACACTGTATGCTCCGCCCCGCTATGCGGCTTGGAAAGTGTGGCTGGGGTGCCTGGTGTGTTACCCTACGTGTAGGTAATGGACACCAAATATTGAAAAGTCCTTTGCCTCCCCTACTCCGTAGTATCCCTATACCTTGTTTGGGCAATCAGGTAGGGAGCAGTATAGCAGCAAAGCTATTAGTGTGGTATGCCCTGTTTATCCCAACGCAGCCGCGTCTGGGCCAGGGGCAACACAGGACTGTGCTCCAGGGGTAACCTCCCACTTTGTTTTGTCCTCCCCGGCTATGCGGCTTGGCAGTGCAGTGGTTAATAAGAAAAGTCCCCTTTACCAGTTTATCCTACCCGCGTCCGCGTAGTAGGCCGGGTATGTAAGCACAGTAGAGCGGTGACTCGCAGCCGCGTAGTCACCTGTAGGTTGTGGAAGTGTGCCAGAAGTTCCTGATAGCAGCCGCTAAGGTCTCTGTGCGTACCGGATCAGAGCAGTATTAAGCACTTCTGTCTTCTAGTGCAGTGCTGTCCAACTGGCTTACCCTTGAGTAAGCATTAAATGGTATCAGTACTGAGATTAACTGGCCCCCTGCATGGTTCTCACCTCAGATTCAGGCTGTAATCCCTCTATATTGTTTAAAAATGTAATCCCCTGTGTTTTTCACACCTTTTAATACCTGCATTGTTCAATGGCTCAGACTGTAATCATTCCCATTGTTCACTTCTTCACACCTCAGACATAGGTACTGTAGGCAGAGTATGGCACATACAGCCAGCATAGGGCAGGTAGAGTATGGCACACACAGGCAGCATAGGTCAGGGAGGGTATGGCACACACAGGAATGGTAGGGCAAGCAGAGTATGGCACACACAGTCAGGGTAGGCTAGGCAGAGTATGGTACACACAGGCAGGGTAGGGCAGGCAAAGTATGGCACACACAGGCAGCATAGGGAAGGCAGAGTATGGCACACACAGGCAGGGTAGGACAGGCAGAGTATGGCACACACAGACAGCATAGGACAGGCAGAGTGCTGCCTGTGTGTGCCATACTCTGCTTGCCCTATGCTGCTTGTGGGAGGTGAACCTGGCAGGGGTTTGTTGTGGGAATTTGTTAGCAGTTGGAAATAGCCATTAAATGGTCCCAAAGGTGTGTAATTATGTACTGGGGGTTGCTCTGCTATCCACAGGGGAGGAGGAGGCATATGGAATTTATGGGTATATCTTAATATGACATAATTCTTTAACATATGAATGATGGTTGATATCCCCACAGTAAGGACCAACCATTTGGGATTTTGCTGTGCTACCACCATTGTGATAAAATAGGTGTGGTTTGAAGTGGGTGTTGTTTCAAAAAGGGGAGTGGTCAAAACTGGCTTCCATTAGCGGCCCTCCACCATGTATGCTAGAGAAATTCCGGCCCTCGGCACCGTAGAAGTTGGACAGCACTGTTCTAGTGAATCACTCCACAAAATGGCGGCGGTGACGTAAGGTCCCGGAGCCGCCCTTGGAGATCTCGCGTCTGGAATGTTCTTCCCGTGAGAACTCCCCCTTCACGCCAATTACCTCTCGCATCACTTAGAAAAGGGCGCCAAGACCGCAATGATTGATTGACAGCGCAGGGAACCAATGGGAAGCGGTCAAAGAGCTCCAGAAAACCAAACCCACGGCCAATTACAGTTAGAATTTTGCGATGCAGGCTAGCCTTCAGCCTCTCAGGTCCGGCAGTGCCTTTCAGGGATTTTTAAAGGCACAGTGCACACTGTTTCCGAGCCCCACGTTGGGCGCCAAATGTAACACTTGTTTGGCTTAGATATTGCAAACCCAGGCTAGTAGTGTGCTGTAGAGCATGTGTTACATGCGACCTTAATACTTAAAAGTGGGCCTAAGTGGGAGATAGATAAATGGAGCTGAGGGTGTTGTTGAACTACAACTATATAAGCTGTGTAGTGCAGATATAATAATGGACGCCAGAAAGGTTCTTGCTGATGAACTAGTAACTTCTTTATTGTTCCAAACACTGATAGAACAGTGCAAGCAGGGTATTATACTCACAGACACAGCAGATATAGACGTGGTCACAGTGGAGAATAGCATCTGTGACCCTTAGGATCAGTATAGCCCAACTTAGAGAGGTGTAGAGTAATAACTGAATACCCGAGGTGAATACCTTCACTGTAACGGATTCTTCCAGCGACTGTGGTTCAGAGGCAAAGTGCTAACCTGAATCCTGCGTCTACTGGTCCCTCAAGAAAGGCAAACAGAGCCGGGGTAGGCTAAACCCTTTAACAACTCCTTTGATGGGGCTAATGACTGCCCTTTCTAGATAAACTAACTATGCTCACCACTCCTAGAGGGTGCTATGAAATAGTACTGACTGTGCTGGCTTGTTCTCATTCACGGGGCCCTGTCCCCGACTTCAGATAATGGATGATTCTCTTTACTGGGGCCTTATGCCTCCAGGCTCAGTGGACTGATGCCTGAGACAACGGCAGCCAAAGAGGAAGACACTCCTCCTTACAAGACACTATATAGTCTTCAAGGGGAGTGGTCAACCTGTAACCTGAGTGTAGAGGGCTCTGTCCTATAACAGTACAGATAAGTAAAGATAGCAAAAGATAGGGATATGAAACCATAGGGCACTTAACCCTATGGGTCCCTACATTAGAAAAGATAAGAATCTAGGAAAGAGTATGAGAAGGATTAAACCTTTGTAGGTGCTGTGGTTTTACTCTGTGGTTTTGGGTCAGGGTTGGAGTCAGAATCTGTGGATTGGTCAGAACTGTCAACTGTCTGTAGGGATCTTGGTTGGTGTTTATGTCTAATATTAGTCAGATGAGTATTGTCTCATTTTAGACCCAAAAGCCACCCATACACCCTCTTCTGTTTATAGTCATCTTGATACTTTGTGTGTTTAAAGTTAGTCAAGTCACTTTTATGCTTATCTAAAATTACAGAAGGTCTATCTAACCAGTCAGTAGTTTTGTCTGCTTTTAAATTGTGTTTCTTTATTTCTTCCGTAAGTTCCACCAATTCCTTACCAACCTACTCAACCACCAGAAGAATCAAATCAAAGGAACAGCGATTCAAAATGCTGCACCACTTGCCACAGAATTCCGGATTGTTCCTACCAATCGTGGGGATGTCGATGATCCAAAACCTTTGGGAATGAATTTTTGAAAAGGTAGACCCCCCATGAAGCTGAAGATCTACTTCCCTCTTCTTAAAATGTAACAGTTTATGGTAAACACAAGGAATTCTGGGAGTTAATTCCAAACAGGCTCCAAGAAAATCCCATTTACATGGGTTTATCCTATAGGCTAAAGCTCATTGGGTATTTAAAGCAGAAGCCGGGAAAATAGCTGATCAGATTCCCAACTACAGACCGGTTTCGCCCTTCTTGAGGCTCATCAGTGTAGCGCAGGGTTTCCTGATCAGCTTAGGGAGAGTCACCATGTGGTTTCACAAACAAATCAGTTAATGGTACTGATTGATTGTAGGTCTGTTGGCAGTCACTTCGAGGGGCGACTTAGTGAATTGAATACGATCTGCATCACTTGAAGCAGATCCAAATTCTTTGATGTTATCCACATCAATCCTAAATTGGGTAGAACGCTCATCCATTCCTCTCTGTTCAAAGGGAGTAGATACAACGTATATAATCTCCACTGCAGTCAGAACCCCCCTAGTGCTCGATACACAAGAAGATTATAATAAATTATAATTTCAAAAAAGTGTGATAATCAATGATTTTAATAAACATTTAATATACATTAATTTTTAAAAAGTATCAAATAAATCACTTATTTCTCTAAAACAAGGCAACGGTATTTATAAAGTGAAATCTGGGGACACATCAAGCAGCCAAAAAATTGGGCCACGCCTTCTTTTTGGCTACACCCTGTTTTCTTTTTCTGCATCGATGCCCATTAATGATGGATTTTTTTAGGTGAAGCCATAAATATTACTTTTAATAATGCTCTGATGTTTTTAACTCCTGATCTTCTCTTTATAAAACCTCTTTGTTCTGGAGATTTTCATTTTGGAATGATGTTTGAAAGTCTATTAGCAAGGATCTTGGTTAAAATGTTGATGTCCTGGTTCATTAATGATATTGGCCTATATGAGTTCATTAGCAATAGGGTCTCTTCCTTGTTTGTGGATAATCCTTATATGAGTTTGTTCATGAAATAGTATACCATTAAAATGTTTGGTAAGAATTGGTGAACATTCTTTAGCCATTATTTTATAAAGTGGACTAGTTATCCATCAGGACCACCTACTTTTTCATTTTTTAATGATGAGATTGTAGTAATCATTTCTTCTTCTGAGGTTGGTGAATTTAAGAAAATCAAAATCATCATGAGTAATAACGGAAATTTAATTGAGCACAAAAAGATTTCTGTGTTATTGGGTTCTGTGGGGGAACATAATTCTTCATCAAATTCTGAATGTTTCCACTATTTGAATAGGGTCCCTTATTATTTTATTTTCATTGGATGCTATGAAAGAAATGGGATCAGATCTAGGGATGGTTTTAGTAATGTTAGACAGTAACTTCTTTGCTTTAATTGAAGTATTTGGATTTGAAATATGAGATGTTTATTTTATCACTTGTATCAAGCCAAAGATTTATATCTTTTATGGAATTTTCATATATTGTTTGACTTGACTTAGGATTAGATGTAAAGGAAATATGTGCCTTTTTGTGCTTCGCCCAACTTAACAATTTGGGAATTAATCTTTTTATTAAAGTTGCTTTGGAAGGAAGTAATTTCACCTCTAATATTGGCCTTGTCATGGTCAGTATCCCAAAACCCAGAAGACGCCAAGGGTCCGGTCACGGCTAACACTTCTGCCTATAACAGCCGCCTTTCACGTCGGGAGGAGCCGTTCGCTACTTTGATGCAGCCAGGACTTTTATTGAGAGACCCAAGGTGAGAGTTCTGAGCAGGCAAGGGAACCAATTGTGTGACAGGAGGAACGGGGAACGGGTTAGTGTGGTCGAAGGACAGGCCATGGTTAGCAACAATCAGTTCGTGCAGTACAAAATCGGAAGGCGAAGAATGGTCAAGAAACAGACAAAGGTCAGTTCAGGCAGCAATAAGGCAATGGTCAGGAACAGGCAGGAGTCAAAAAACAGAATGAGAACAGGAACGCACCCAGGAACAATCTAATATTGACCTACAATGGGCAATTAATGCAGGGCAGAGAGATCTTAAAATATTTAAATTTCGCACCAAAATGACGCCACACAGAGCACTGAATGAAAGAAGAAAGTACGCATGCGCGTGACAAAATGGCGACCGATGCGTTGCACAGAGTAAGAAGATGGCGGGAGTCCCAGCACAGGAAGCGGTGGGCATCCCCGCTGCCCCCCTAGACCACCAGGTATCATTACAGGCCTATTTTGTCAATGTCCAATAAAAATTGTTTCCACTTTTCTAGTATCAACTCTTGAAAGTCAGGTCTACTGGACAAGAAGGCAGGAGATCTCCATGGAATATATGATTTGGTAATAAACCTCATTCTTAGTGATAGGGGTATGATCAGAATATATAAACTGACCAATTTCAGTGTTTTCTATTAACTTAATAACATTCGTTGAGGCAAAGATGGAATAAATCATTGTACCCGAACCATGAGCGTGGGAGAAGACAGTAAAAACTTTTTGTAGGATTAAAAATTCTCCATGGATCTTTCAATGAGTCTGATTTAATAGGTCTGTAAGAGTTGAGAATGTTTGTTATTCAGGGTTTTATTGGGACCACATTCATCAAGTATCCAAGAATGGGACTCGTTAAAGCCTTGGTGAACTAATTCTTTGTGTTAAAATTCAAATTTATAATCATTGGGTGCATAAACAGAACATATATTCCAAGTGTTATTCTGTATTTATTTTTAGTAAGATAGCTGCACCATCTTTCTTTTTGTTTGATCCTGAATAAAAGTCTTCTATCCAGGATGTTTTCAGTTTTTCATATTCTATGTTTAAATGAGTGTCTTGTAATAAAGCAATATCTGCTTAATTTTTCTTCAGCTCATCTAAAATTCTGGATCTTTTAATTGGTGAATTTAGGCCATTTACATTCCAAGAGATCATTTTGATTCTCTCCATTTATGGAGGTCTAAAAGGATAATACTGATAAGGGTTCAATAGTACAGAACATACAAATATAGAAATCATAAAAGGCTCTCATAGGCTTTTCAAACATGCACAGACAATTAACCCCTGCAGTCCCAAGCTCTTCAAACACACACAGTTAACTCCTGCAGTCCCAATTCAACAGCCGTCCTGACCCTACCCCCCCCCAAGGGAAGCCACTGGACGCCTGAGGTCTAAGCTTATCAGGATACCACTGATGAAATTGTTTGATCAAACAGTTCAGCATGAATATTTTCAATGGTTCCCATGAACTTTCCTCTGGACCATAACCTTCCCACCAGATATTGCAGTTTTCCTTTAAAGAAGAGCGAATCAAGATTATCTGAGACCAAATATTCTTCTGCTCCATCAATGAAAAGGGGAGCAGGGGGGCCTGAATCTAGATGATAAAACCTCCCGTTCACTTAAGGTTTCAATAAACTTGACATGGAAGACTGGATGGATCTAGATTGAACAAGATAAGTCAAGACGGTTTGTCATAGGATTGAGTTTTTCCTTAACTACAAATGGTCCCAAATATTTAGGACCAAGATTAGCGGAGGGAATGAGTAATTTGAGATTCTCAGAGGATAACCATACTTTGTCCCCTTTCTCAAATAAGAGTTCCCATGACCTACTGTAGCAAGGACTATGTAGGACCCCCCCCCAATCCAAATGAACAGACCCAAACACAAGGTTTATTATATTATTTTATATAATTTATTTTTTTTCAGAAAAGGACAGAATGGAATAGGCCACAACTTTATTAACGTACATTCTTTGGAATAGGTACAAAAAACATCACATAAATACAAGTTAGCTATACAGTATCTAGTAGAATTAAGTCTAAAACAACTGGACTTTTCTGAGTTTTTCTTGAAAACGTTTCACCACTCATCCGAGTGGCTTCTTCAGTTCAAATGACCTACAAACAGAAGGGAGGAACACAGCAGGCGAAACAACATAGTCATCCCATATGTTGCTGGAACATCGGAAAAACTTAGGCGAATTTTAAACAAACATCGCATTCCTGTGTTTTTCAAACCCAGCAACACCCTGAGACAAAAGCTGGTGCACCCGAAAGACCCAACACCCAAGCACATGAAAAGTAATGTGGTCTATGCTGTCCAGTGTAGTGAAGAGTGCTCAGACTTATACATTGGGGAGACAAAACAACCTCTCTGTAAGAGAATGGCCCAACATAGGCGGGCAAACTCCTCAGGACAAGACTCAGCAGTCTATCTACACCTCAAAGAAAAAGGTCACTCTTTTGAGGACAGTAACGTGCATATTTTGGACCGAGAGGACAGATGGTTTGAAAGAGGTGTGAAAGAGGCCATTTATGCCAACCTGGAAAAACCATCCCTGAACAGAGGAGGGGGCCTGAGACACTGCTTGTCACCAACATACAATGGCGCGTTGACATCCTTACCCCGGCAGTTTCACAACAGTTCACACTTCCATTCATGTACTTTGAAGGATTAACACCTTCATCCATGAGAATCTTGGTACCATTGTGATTGGATCATACCTTCTTACACCTGTCAGTTTCAGCTAACACCTAACTGAACAAGTTCAATGGAACCATTGTGATTGGATGTCTGTGACTCTACTACCATCAAGAGTTTAAAAACTGGGGAATTCCCTACCAGTCATTTGAACTGAAGAAGCCACTCGGATGAGTGGTGAAACGTTTTCAAGAAAAACTCAGAAAAGTCCAGTTGTTTTAGACTTAATTCTACTAGATACTGTATATCATGACCTGGATGAATGAGAATCTTCATAGACACAAGTTAGCTATGTTACAATGTATATAAGTAAATGTATAATGGTCCCCTGGTAATGGATACTGTCAGTCTTTGAATAAAGGCAAGAGGAAACCACTGCCAATTCCACCAGCCGCTAATAAATCCAGCTCGGTGAAGATAGTACATTAGCTGGGTTTAACCAAACACCAGAAATTCCTCCCAGAGACCCAGCTCTTGAAAGAACAATTTAGAATGAATCTCTATGAATACATGCAACATGCAGACATAAGACTGCTTCACACATTCCATAATGAATTCCAGTACCAGGGAACGCCAAAATAAATTATGCTGTGACAACAAACAAGAAAAACTATAATATAAATATAATTGCTTGTGTTAGGCTCAACAGTATGTATAGCACCCCTCTAACCGACTATTATAGCTGTGGCCCGATTAACCCCCCAATCCTTTATTTAGCGCGTTCTACAAGTCCTGCACTGGTCATGTGACTCCTGCCTCCATGCAGAGTCATCCGTCTGTACTTTTCCCACGCTTACCAGCATAAGATTTAGAACGAGCATTTAGCTTCTCTAGTGGAAATAAGAGCAGTCTGTCATAACAATTTGCAAATTGAGTGGACACATGGACAGCATTATTATATAGGAAAAAAATTGCCAGCGCTTAGTTTGCCTTTAAAAGGGAATTTTACAAAAGATGAGGCGTTAGTACCACACTTTGGGCAAAATATATAAGCCACGTCAAGGCCCCTCATTGTACGTGAATCCTACACTGCCTGTTAGCATTATAAATCTGTAGTGCAATTAAATCAAGTCCCCCAGTAGACAATGTGGAGTAGTAAGACCCCATTGCACCTACCCTTACCTCAGGGGGTGATACAATTAAATTTAAGACCCCATTGCAACTACCCTTACCTCGGGGTGATACAATTAAATTTAAGACCCCATTGCAACTACCCTTACCTCAGGGGGTGATGCAATTCAAGTCCCCCAGTGACCAATGTGACTGATAGTAAGACCCCATTGCACCTACCCTTACCTCAGGGGGTGATGCAATTCAAGTCCCCCAGTGACCAATGTGACTGATAGTAAGACCCCATTGCACCTACCCTTACCTCAGGGGGTGATTCAATTCAAGTCCCCCAGTGACCAATGTGACTGAGTAGTAAGACCCCATTGCAACCTACCCTTACCTCAGGGGGTGATACAATTAAATTCAAGTCCCCCAGAGAACAATGTGACCGAGTAGTAAGACCCCATTGCACCTACCTAACACAAAGCCTCTAGTGAGAAAGCAGGGTGCTTTTAACATACTCCTGAAAATGGTTCCTTATTTTAAAGGCTACAGAGCAGCTAGAGGCAATACCTAGTGAAAATTTGTACACAGAACCCAAACAGGTTGCCAGCGCTCGGTCTAACTCACTATAGAGCTGACCAGCTGCTATAATTATGTTAAATTCTGCTATAGGGAGAAACTTGAACCAGTCATCTTGTAGGAGTGTTACAAAACAATGTAGATATTGTTCTAGAGTTTGGTTTGTCTGTTCTATCTGGGCGTTTGTCTGAGGGTGGAGTGCAGATGAAAAATAAGTCTGAATACCAAGGGCTAAGCAAAACTGACGCCAACATTTTGATGTAAATTGTGTGCCTCTGTCAGACACTATTATCAGGAGAACCATGAAGTTGAAAGACTTCATGTCTAATAAGTGGCTGCTGTATTCGCTGTAAGAAGACCATAATTTTGGATAAAATGGGACACTTTGGTTAAGCGATCCACCACATCTATAATATGGTATTAAATCCAGGAGACAGAGGGAGGTCAACAATAAAATTGAGAGAAATAGAGTTCCAGGGTCTAGTTGGAACAGGCAAAGGCTGTAACCACCCCATTGGAGCTTTTCTTGGTACCTTACAAACCCTAGTTGAGTCTCTTTCACATTGGATGGAATGGGCCGTTGCAAAATTGCTTGGATTTTGTAAATATCCATTTGCTGACCTTCCGGTGAAATTTCAAATCCTAGAAACTTAATAGAACAAACTCACATTTTTTGGCATATAACTTGTGCTTACATAGCCTAGACAGGAACTCTATAACATGTTGGTGATATTCTAGAGTTTCTGAACAACATCTAGAAGATCGTGAAAAACATACTCCTATTGCCCATAACACGTTCAGAATGCCGTCATCTCCCTCTTTGATGTGTATTACGTTATAAAGCACCCCTTCAATCAATTTTAGAAAAGATTTTGGCAGATCCCATTTGGTCAAGTAATTGGGAGACTAGCAGCAAAAGATACCTGTTTTTCATTGTTACTGTATATACATTATATGTATTAGTATACCCTTAATGTATGAATTGTTTGAGTGACTAAAGGTTTATCTTTTCGATTATATCTCTATTGTGTGGAATAGAAATAAAGTATTCTATTTTATAAAAATCACGGGTCATTTATTAATTTTTTGTGAGCGCCAACTCATTGTGGTGAAATCGACTGGATATACGTTAATGAAAAATTAACCAGCATTCTAAGTGACAAGCAAGTACGATTCCAAAAAGTACAGGCACCTTGGGGACAGTATTCCACCCATACAATCCCATAAACCATGCCTTCCTCTTATATAAGTTATATGACATAAAACAAAAGGAAATTTGAAAGTGGGAAAGAGAAATGGAGGGGAAAAACCTCCTGGGATGGTAAAGAACCTCCCCCAATTGCAATTACAGTTCTAGCATGGAAACGTTCCTTTTTTCTTTGCTATATTCTCTTTGATCCTATTTCAGATTTCCCCAAATGACTGCCCACACTCTTACCCTTTTTATAGGCAATCACCGGAGGTCTCTCAAACTCCTTTAGATGGAAGATTATCCTTAACTAGGGACCAATGTCTCCTCAAGATTTTAGTAATATGTTTACTTAATGTATTATATTGGGACACAAAAGTAACATGATTCTCCACTTTTTTTGTCTGTTTTTGAAGCATCTCATTCCTATCCTGTAGCTAGATATCCCTCAGCTTTGTCTGTAGGAAGTCCTCTGGATACCCCCTTAGATCGGAACTTGTTGCACATTTCTGTTAACCTCACATCCACATTTCCCTCTGAGGTTACTATTCTCTTTGCTCTGCTCAACTGAGATTTCGGAAGAACTTTCTTTAATTGTGGCGGATGGAAGGAGTTTAAATGTAGCAACAAATTCCGATCTGTTGGTTTTACATGAAGGTCTGTCAGAAGCCCATTATCATTTTTATATATTTTTGTGTCCAAAAAAGGGGTTTCAGTTGAGTTGACATTTAGTGAAAATCTAATATACGGAAGTACATCATTTATTTCCTGAACAAATGCTTCAAGGGTCCAACGGGGCCCGGGGAATATGTACATTGCTAGTTTTTCATCAATTACCTTTATCTTTATTGCCTCTTCTACCAGCATTTTTATTCCCCTAAGTATCTCCTATATTGGATTTCTATCTACTTTACAATAAGTTGTTATATCCATTAACTGCTTTACCTCCGTAATGTAATCTTCTCAATTCATAACAACTAGGACTCCTCCCTTATCTGCGGCTTCAACAATTAGATGCTGTATCTCCATACCAGGAACGGAGCCATAGAGTGTATCATTTATTTTCTGAACAAATGCTTCAAGGGTCCAACGTGGCCCGGCCCACAATGCAAACACATCATCTATATGGCGCATCCATTTTTAACAGTATGTACAAAACAATATATTGGTATTGCAAACCTCTTTTCAAATTGATTCATAAAAATGTTTGCGTAGGCAGGGGCCACATTGGAACCCATGGTTGTACCACAAACCTGCACAAAAGCTCATCCTGGAATTGAAAATAATTGTTGTATTGGAGGAAAGTCAAGCATTAGAATATACATTTCTTTTGTGATCCCTCCATTGTATCATCCTCAGCCAGTTCCACTGAGACAGCCTCCACCATGTGGGATGGAGGTGTAGAGGTTCTCCATATCAAGTGTAACCAGCAAGAGGTCCTCAATGTTCCCCGAATAGTCTGACAATTTTAATAAAAAGTCGCTGTTATCCCTTATGTAAGACTGATTAGATAAAACATATGGTCTAATTATTTTGTCTACAAGGAATAGGGGACACAATTGAATCCACACTAGAAACTATTGGCCTTCCAGGGGAATGTTCTATATTTTTGTGGATTTTTCGTAAAATATAAATAGGTGTTCGGGGATATGTACATAGTAAATATCTCCATACAAGGAAAGGAGCCATAGAGCTCTTCGAGCTGCAACGGTATAAAACATGTTTCTTAGCCTAGTCTACTGCAGCTCCAAGATGGAACTCAATGCTGTGATCTTTAGGTTATTTATGGCTTCACACACCATCACTGTCAGGACTGGCCTCTGGTGAGGGACCAGCAGGTAGGAGCCTATGTGCAAAGTAACCCCCAGAACTCCCTTTAAGGGCGGGACAGCCAAGTGTCGTGAAGCAAAGATATTATTTAATGAATACCAAACGAGATTAACAGAGTCCGGCAACAGGCAAATTGGTCAGGGCTGGTAGAGGTACTGGCAAGGTCCAAAGGCAGGCTGAGGTCAGTGGCAGGCAGCAGGTAAACGAGGTCAAGTAAACAGGCCGAAGGTCAAACCAAGGGAGATCCACAGAAGACATGGTACCAGGTGGGGACAGGAGAACCACACACAAAGAATCAGGAATCACAAGGTCAGGCTCAGCAGGAACGATGATCGAGCAACGGGAGTTGCCAGAAGCAGGTTTGTAAAGGCTGCTAATTGTAAGGCTAGCAACACATGCATTTAACAAGATGGGTGGAGCAAAGAGGGAAGCAGGTAGCGTTGCTGGACACATTTCAGGGCAACTGACCATACATAGCTCAAAGAGCCTCCTGTTTCTCAACAAGCAAGTGCAACTGAAGTTTAGCACAAAGTCCAGGGTTCGATTCCCCGCAGTTCCTGACAATCTCCTTTGGAGAATCTTCCAAAATAGTCTACTGTTTATTTTCCGTCCAAAATGGCCATGGCCTTGGAAACTGAGACTGCTGTGACCGCAGGCTTGCTGATGGCACCAGCTGACATATAGGCCTTTTTTAGTTCTGTCTCCATCCGTCTATCCATTGGATGTTTGAGCGCAGAGATATCCGGAATTGGCAAGGCAGTCTTTTTGGATAGACGTGCCACTGGAGCATCAACTGTAGGAGGGTTTTACCAACCTCTAAATAGTCCTTCTATAGTGATCTCCTTTTGGATCCTTACTCCAATCCTGGTCAATAATGGATCACCCCCATTCAAAGGCCGTTTACATGGGCTGAGTGTGCTTAGCGAAGCGCATGTCAGATCGCGGTCTGTGATTGAGAGAACATTTTGGAGTTCTTAAAAGCCACTTTCGATGCCTGGATAAGTTGGGAGGAAGTCTCGTACAGCCCCAGTAAAGTTGCCCAGATAGTAGTAGCCGGCGCTGTACTACAGCACAATGTAGCCGACCGGCAGGGATTGACTGGGTTTGTGGCTGAGCACCCAGATGCCCCAATTCATCCCATACCTCCTGCCCAAAGTGCAGATGACAGAGGGGGACAAATCGTTACTTTTCCTGTAAATACCTACAATCTTTAATCCCATAAACAAGAAACACCAAACAACTTCTCCTAAAGAAATGTTTTTATTTACAGGGAAATTAGTTGCCCACTTCCAAAAGAAATGCTCCTTTTATTTCTCACAGCAGCAGTGAGTGGCAACTAAGGCTCATGTGGATTTGAGCAGGGGATTCCCCCAACACAAATAGCAAAAAGAGAGAGAACTATTTACAAAGAACATAGGCCCAATGTGTATTAATATTCTTTCACACATGAGGATAATGAGGTGGGTGGAGCAGACAGAATCCCAGGAGTGTGACAGGAGAATTGGTCAGGGCCACCCAAAGCGCCTCCGGTGGCACAGTAGGGAGATGCACGTAACCAGAATTTAAAAGTAAGATTTTTGTAAATGGTGGGTACCCAAGTTCTAATAGACATATATACAGTTAGGTAGAAACAGAAACTTCACAACAATATGTTCCGCTGTATAATCACACACTTAAATCCAACATAGTTTCCCTTTGGGTCAGGAAAAGCTGAACTTATGGCTCTCACGGCACATGATGGAATAGGCTTCCGTACTCCGCTCCCAAGGTAGCCGTAAACCCATGCAGGGAAGCAACGGCAGCTTGGCTTTCTGAGACCCTTAAAAATTAAATTCGATATTGTAGATATATTTATACAAGAATTTATAAAGAATATTCCTCAAGTATTCAGATTCTTTGGGGGCGTTTTTCAGATTGGAAAAGATTTAGATTTAAATCAGCCTGATCTCTGTTTGGTGAAATGGGTTTCAAAATGTCAAAAACGTTGGCATTCAGTAACACAATGCCCTCCCTCAGGTATTTTTATGCTACTGCAGGCTCCTCCTTGCAACAAATAGACCCAGTTGGGGTAGGTATTGGAACACAGTTCCCACAGAAATATCATTTAGTGTTTCCAAGCTGCTCTTCTGTGTATAATGACAGAGCAACTCTCATTCGCTGTTTGGGTTTCAGTTGAAAGTAGACCAACTTATGGACTGCAAAACCATGTCAGGATTTAAGTGGCGGATTGTAAGGGAAACTCCCCTGCATTTTGCACCACAGGCCTCATCCTCATTCTGAAGAAGAGTTCTTCATATTGTAAATATAGTAATGTTATACTATTGATTATATAAATTGTCATATTATTAAATATAATACAACCTGGATTCCAAAAAAGTTGGGCCACTAAACAAATTGTGAATAAAAACAACGCAATGATGTGGAGGTGCAAACTTCTAATATTTTATTCAGAATAGAACATAAATCACGGAACAAAAGTTTAAACTGAGAAAATGTACCATTTTAAGGGAAAAATATGTTGATTCAGAATTTCATGGTGTCAACAAATCCCAAAAAAGTTGGGACAAGGCCATTTTCACCCCTGTGTGGCATCTCCCCTTCTTCTTACAACACTCAACAGACGTCTGGGGACCGAGGAGAGCAGTTTCTCAAGTTTAGGAATAGGAATGCTCTCCCATTCTTGTCTAATACAGGCCTCTAACTGTTCCATCGTCTTGGGCCTTCTTTGTTGCACCTTCCTCTTTATGATGCGCCAAATGTTCTCTATAGGTGAAAGATCTGGACTGCAGACTGGCCATTTCAGTACCCGGATCCTTCTCCTACGCAGCCATGATGTTGTGATTGATGCAGAATGTGGTCTGGGATTATCTTGTTGAAAAATGCAGGCTCTTCCCTGAAAGAGATGGCGTCTGGATGGGAGCATATGTTGTTCTAGAACCTGAATATATTTTTCTGCATTGATGCTGCTTTTCCAGACATGCAAGCTGCCCATGCCACACGCATTCATGCAACCCCATACCATCAGAGATGCAGGCTTCTGAACTGAGCGTTGATAACAACTTGGGTTGTCCTCTTGGTCCGGATGACATGGCGTCCCAGATTTCCAAAAAGAACTTCGAATCGTGACTCGTCTGACCACAGAACAGTCTTCCATTTTACCATACTCCATTTTAAATGATGCCTGGCCCAGTGAAAATGCCTGAGCTTGTGGATCTTGCTTAGAAATGGCTTCTTCTTTGCACTGTAGAGTTTCAGCTGGCAAGGGCGGATGGCACGGTGGATTCACTGACAATGGTTTCTGGAAGTATTCCTGAGCCCATTCTGGGATTCCCTTTACAGTAGCATTCCTGTTTGTGGTGCAGTGTCGTTTAAGGGCCCGGAGATCACGGGCATCCAGTATGGTTTTACGGCCTTGACCCTTACGCACAGAGATTGTTCCAGATTCTCTGAATCTTCGGATGATGTTATTCACAGTTGATGATGATAGATGCAAAATCTTTGCAATTTTTCGCTGGGTAACACCTTTCTGATATTGCTCCACTATCTTTCTGCGCAACATTGTGGGAATTGGTGATCCTCTACCCATCTTGGCTTCTGAGAGACACTGCCACTCTGAGAAGCTCTTTTTATACCCAATCATGTTGCCAATTGACCTAATTAGTGTTATTTGGTCTTCCAGCTCTTCGTTATGCTCAAATTAACTTTTTCCAGCCTCTTATTGCTACTTTTTTGGGATTTGTTGACAAACAAGGAGCCAGGAACAAGAGCAGGAACAAGTCTAAGGAGCAAAGGAAGACAGGACAGGACAGAAAACAAGACCAGGAGCCAAAACAGAAATAACAAGCTAGGGGCAGGCCCCAGTGCTTAATGTAAACCAAACGTTCAGGCAACGTGTGTGAGGAGGGCTGGGTTTAAATAGGGCAGAGTCAGCCCTGATTGGCTGACCCCACCTAACCAATAAGGCTACTTGGGTGATGTTACCAAGCCCAGGACACAGGTTAAAGGCAACATAAGGAAATCACCTCATGATGGCTGCTCTCCTGGCTCAATGGTTAGGGAGAGCAGCCAACAGCCAGAAGGTCCTGGATTCAAACCCCAGCAGACCCTTACACCCTTTCTGCAGCAGTTCTTGATGTTGAACGACCATCATTATTAGAAGTCATGGTGATTATTTTCCACAATATTCTATAGAAAACCCAAATAAAATAAAAGTGCTGTAACTTGAGGAACTAAAATATTTGCCAGGGCCCCTGGCAAAAAATCAGCAATTAGATTTAAACGGTCAAGAGAAAAAGAGCAAAGATCTGATTGGGTGCTATAGACAGCATCAACACTATAAATGAATAGGCCCATAAATGGGAGGCTTCCAAAAACATACACTGAAGGTTCAAAGTCAGAAACTGTCTTGCACCTTTACAATCGTTTGGATAAGAAAATTTTGTAACTTTTGGATTGTAAGTACGAAATTTTTGTACGTCCAAGAAAAGAATTTCCGGACATTATGAACATCAGAAATTATTGTATTTCATGATTCGGATGATAAATGGGCCCCTTTGTGATTTTCACCTCCAAGATCTGTTCTAACATGTATGGGCCATCCATGCACATCTACTGAGTTTTGAAACAAAGAATAAACTGTATCTGATTTGTTATTGGCTGAACATGCAAGATATAGAATAAGCCTACTAAAGCCGTCTATGGCTCCATGGATCACAAGCTTCCAGCTGATTAGTTTATCCATCCCAGTGCCAGATGTAATTGGGGCAGGGGGAATATTACACCGAGTTGGCTGGCCTTCGGGATCAACTTCATGAAGTATTGATCTCAGCCGATGTCTTTGTACATATATTGCACGTGCTCTTGAGTGACCATTTATACAAACTTACCCTGTGTGTATATGACACTTTTTAATATCAATTATCTCCTCTTTCAAGCTAGCATCACATGCCATGAAATTCCATTTGCATCCATCAGTCTATAGACCATATTTCTTTTTGTTTTGTTTTTTAATTTTCCATTATTAATTTGATTATTACAACAAACAATGAGAAAACAAGCAAAATCCCAACAAGGATTAATAAGGTACATAATATAAACAGTGCAGTAAAGACTTCTCTTCCGACAGGCCCTGTTGTACCTACATTGGGCAGGTGTGCGGGGAAACCGGACAGGGGTCATCAGCCAAGGCAGAACCCCATAACCTGTGTCACTTGGATAGTGATGTAGTGAACCTCACAAAAAAAGTTTGCGAACCTGTTCGCGAACTTATGCCAAAAAGTGCGAACTTTTGTGAACTTTGCGAACCCCATAGACTTCAATGGGAAGGTGAACTTTAAAACCTAGAAAAGCCATTTCTGGCCAGAAAACGGATTTTAAAGTTGTTTAAAGGGTGCCACGCCCTGGACAGTGACATGCCGGAGGGGGATCAAGGGCAAAAATTTCTCTGAAAAATACGTTGTTGACACAGCGTTGCGTTTTGTGCTGTAAAGGGCACAAATCACACTACATTTCTAAACTTGTGTAATAAACTGCTTTAAAGTGTCCGGCGTCTACATGCCAATCAAGTCGTGTAAAGGTTACAGCCGGTTCCCACGCAAAGACAAAACGCTGCGTTTACTGCAACGAAAAAACGCAAAAAGCTTTAATGATACCGTCAAGTGAGCGAATAATAGTTTTTACTAGTGATGGGCAAAAGTTTCGCCAGGCATGGATTCGCGGCGAATTTCCGCCATTGGCGGATTGTTTTGCGAAACGGATGAAAAATTTTGCCGCAAAAAAATTTGCCGCACGTCCAAGAATTGTCGTGGGCGACGAAACAAGAGCCGCGCGACAAAATAATAGCCGCGGGCGACAAGTTTTTTTTTTGTCGCACAACATTTTCGCCGTTTCGCGGATCTTTTGAAAGATTCGCAAATTTTTACGGCGAAGCAAAACGGAACAGATTCGCTCATCACTAGTTTTTACTAGTTGCTTGTCACCTCCAGAATGTTCGTCCTGTCGGTGGGAATATTTCTGTAGTGGTGTGTTTAGCAGTCACCGTGCTTGTGCGCACGTGCACGGTCAGGCAGAGGTAATTCAATGTACAGTGAAGTGAACCAAAAAACACTGATTCTGCAGTGTGGGCCCAGTTGTGGCCTACTTTATTGATCACCTGCGGTGACCATAAAAGATACGATTTTGCCGCTGTTGCAGAACCCTGAAAAATCAGGCATGTGTACATTCCTGAAAAATTAGGGTTTTTTTGTAGGATTTGCACCCTAGTTTGTACGGTGGCGGAGGAGGACGCTAAAGGACAGCTGTGTGTGGAGTCATGCGGCGTGCAGAGAAGGACAGCTGCATGGGGAGTCAGAACAAGTCTTCCGGCGTGCAGTAACCCTCCGAGATCCATGTCTCATTCATCCATGCCACTTTATGCTTGTAACGAGGGTCTAGTAGCGTTGCCACCCAGTACAGGTCCTTCTCCTTAAGCCTCTTGATACGGGGGTCCTTCAACAGGCATGACAGCATGAAAGACCCCATTCTCACAAGGTTGGATGCAGAGGTATCCATCTCCCTTTCCTCGTTATCAAGGACTACGTCATCCACCACGGTCTCCTCCCCCCAGCCACATACAAGACCAGGGGTCCCCAAAAGGTGACCACAAGCCCCCCGGGAAGCCTGCTCCTGTTGGTCTTCCTCCTCCACAAAGCCACCTTCCTCCTCTGACTCCACTTCTGACACCTCTCCCTGCGTTGCAGCAGGTGCCTGTGCTCGTTCTGGTGATTCTGCCCAGAAATCATGCTCTTCCAGGAAGAAAGCAAAGGGTATTAGGCCGCTGATGGTGCCTTCCGTGCGACTAACCATATTTGTGACCTCGTCAAAAGGGCGCATGAGCACCCAGTAACGGGGGAAAAAAATCCCCAGCTCTGCAGATCCAGTTCTACCACCCAGTTCAAATAGGTATTCGTTGATGGCTCACCGTACCTTTAAGGATGGGCGTGTTTCTTCCAGAGGGAACTGGAGATTGTTTGGCCTCGCCTACACCTCCCACAGGGCAGAACAGTCACTGAGGGTAGGAGGGTGGTAAATCTTCTCTTTAACTCATCAAAGGCAAGTTGCGCCTCAGAAGACCAATGGAACCTTTTACAGGAACTGGTAAGATCTGTGATGGGGGAGATAATCTTGTAAAAATCTTTGATAAATTTATGGTAAAAGTTTGCAAACCCAATAAATCGTTGGACAGCTTTACGATTATTAGGGGTAGGCCAGTCCAGAACAGCAGCGTTCTTACGTGAGTCCATAGCCACACACCCCGTAGAAATCACAAAGCTCAGAAGCTCAATGGAGGATCTTTTCACACTTCTCGAGTTTGGCATATAGTTTATGGAGCCTGGTAAAGACCTTTCTCATGTGCACCCGATGTTCTTCGACAGATGAAGAAAAAACAAGGATATCATCTAGATAAACTGACGAAAAGATCGAGAAAATCACGAAAGATGTCATTAACAAAGTGTTGAAACGTGGCAGGAGCATTACAAAGTTCAAAAGGCATTACTGTATATTCAAAATGCCTGTAGCGAGTGCGGAATGCTGTCTTCCATTCATCTCCTTCACGGATACGAACTAGATTATAAGCCCCTCGAAGGTCTAGTTTAGAAAAGACCTGGGCAGAGAGTCTTTAAAATAGTTCCGGAACAAGTGGAGGCGGGTACCTGTTCTCTTAAAAGTGATTTTATTTAAGTCCCGGTAATCAATGCATGGACGTAGAGAACCATTTTTCTTCTCTACGAAAAAAATACCCGTTTCTGCAGGAGACGTGGATGGCCGTATGAACCCCTTTGCCAGATTGTCATCAACATAATTCTTCAGGATCTTTAATTCGGTTTCAGACAGAGGATAAATTCTCCCGAAAGGAACGGTGGAACCAGGTAAAACATCAATAGGACAATCATAGATACGATGCGGAGGTAACCTATCAGCCCCTTTCTCATCAAAATCATCAATGAAGTCGTACAGTGTAGGAATGAGCTTGAGTTGAGAGTCACTAGTAATGAGGCTAACCGCAGAGACACAAGGAAGGGGGCGTTCCGGATTGAAATGTATTGACTATTGAGCCAGTCAACAGTGAAGAACCAATAGCAAAGGCCTAAAGTTCAACATAACATCACTGGACCAGAAGATAGAGGAGATCCATCAGCAAGTTTAACCATTAAAGGATTAGTCTGGCTTGAGTGGGATGCAATTCTTAGAGGCAAAATCGCGATCCATGAAACAACCACAGGCACCGGAATCAATTAGAGCTGGGGTCTTGATTATCCCTCCGGTCCACTGTAAAATAAGATCAATGGACATAAGAGATATACCCTTGGAAAATTCTGCACTTGAGTACAAGTCCCGTACTTGTAGGTCTCACAGGACAGGTACGTAGAAGATGACCGGAGACCCCACAGTACAAGCAGAGGTTGAGGCGACGTCTACGCTGTCTTTTCTCCTGGGTCAACGAAGCATGAATTACCCCAATCTGCTTGGGTTCTGGAGGTGGACGGAGTGCTGACTGGAATACTTGGGGAACGAAGCTTTAGGCATCACCCAGTTTGTTGGTGGAGACACGGCTCTCCTGTCGTCTCTCTCAGACGTCTATCAATTTGGATCACAAGGTCGATCATTGCGTCAAGCAAGTCAGGTTTGCCCACTCGGCCCAGTTCATCCTTTAGAGAATTGGAAGGCCAAGGCGAAATTGTGGGTCGTCCCATGGCTAGAGGTGGGCCAGCTGAGGACCTGTTTTGGGAAGGGGGGATGACCGTAGGTGATATGCTCCTAACCCCTGTACCACCAGTAGCCTGATGTGTGGCTCTAACCCCTGCCAACTGGGGGGTTGGCTTGTGGGCGATACGGGCATTTTAAATATAGCATCGCCGGTGGTTGAACTGGTGGGTAATGCTGTTAATGGCCCTGCCACAGAAGCAGAAGGGGCTCTTCCCTTAGATCCTGGAGGGCTGTGACTTAACCTGGAGGGCGGGAGCGGCGGGTGGCACAAGAGGCAGCAGTTCTTGTGCTCCGTGCTGCAGTAAGGGGAGAGGGGAAGTGACGTCACGCCCAACTACCTGTGTGTCAAGAGGAAGAAGGAGGATAGGTGCTTCTCCCCAGCGCTGGAGGTATGGGCTGCTGCGGGACGGGGGTGTTATGAGGGGAGGGGGTACACATCAGCACCTCCCTATGCGTTCCTGCTCCCATAGGTTTGTGTTTTTTTATTTACATATAAAAAAAGTTTTGCTAACACAAAAGACATTCTGTCTCAGACATCCTTTTTGGGCAGGAATTGGAATCGGAGACGCTGACCCCCCATATTTTAATAAAGACTCATTAATTTTGTTAGAAAGTGAATAAATCTCAGCCATACAAGTAAGACTGTGGCACTAAGTATCAGCCTTTCAGCACCAGTTGCAGAATCTTTATCTCTGATTCTCATATTTATTGTGTACCAGGTATCAATTACAAAATGGTGGGATGAAGACAAGGCTACCTTGGTACTGCCGGGCATTAAAGGGAGAAATATATAGTCTAGCACAGCATTCCAACAGTTAATGTCAGCTGTCTGTTCCCTCGCTGTCTCTGCAGCATTAACCCAAAGCCCTCGGCATTCGTCATCCAGGCCGACTCCAAGCCCTCGGCATTCGTCATCCAGGCCGACTCCAAGCCCTCGGCATTCGTCATCCAGGCCGACTCCAAGCCCTCGGCATTCGTCATCCAGGCCGACTCCAAGCCCTCGGCATTCGTCATCCAGGCCGACTCCAAGCCCTCGGCATTCGTCATCCAGGCCAACTCCAAGCCCTCGGCATTCCTCATCCAGGCCGACTCCTAAGCCCTCGGCATTCCTCATCCAGGCCGACTCCTAAGCCCTCGGCATTCCTCATCCAGGCCGACTCCTAAGCCCTCGGCATTCCTCATCCAGGCCGACTCCTAAGCCCTCGGCATTCCTCATCCAGGCCGACTCCACTCCCCACTCCACAAACAATGAACAGCTATAGAGGTAAGTACTATTCCCATACTGTTATTGGCTGCCGACTCTCTTCACAAGGGCTTTCCTGCTTCTATGTGATGCTCTATGGCTGATTTTGATTGGGTAATTATCGGAGCACCTCGGCACGCCTCCTCCAGCTTAGGCGCCATAACCGGAAGTCCCAGAATTATATACATGTTTGTTTATCGCTAACTCACACTGTATAACAATATGTATATAATTCTGTATTCAACTGAAAGTCATTCATTTCAAGATATTGATCTGGCAAGAGTTAATATATCACAAAAATGATGTACAATCTGGAGTATCTATTCCTACAGCAATTCCCATGGCCTCGGGGGGAGTTTATACTAAAGTAAATTTCACTACTGGCTGCTCAGCCCACAAGGACCTTTGCGTCTGTCTCAGGCTGTAAAAATAACTTATACCCTAGATGTGATTTCTGTGAATAATCTGTGCTGGGGGATAAATAGCCCCTTCTCTGAGCTGGTTACAGAATATAAGCCTCTCTAACAGATTCCCCAGCTCTGTAGCACGACATTTCTCTAACGGGAGCATGTTAATACTGGTTATATTTCTTCTCATTATTCCGGTAACATCGGATGTTAATCTGGAACCCAGAGCTGCATGTTCTATAAGGAAGTTTTGTTATATGACTAACGTTAAAGACGGGGACCTGGTTATTGGTTCTTTTCTCCAGTTAAATAACGTTTACTCCAACTATGTTTTTAATATTACAAAATATCCACCTACAGTTTCATGCTACGGGCAAGTACATTCTTCTATATCTTATAAAACCTCAAGTCTTCCATTATTCATTTTTTTTGAGATTTCATAAACAGGTATAGGACCTGCAGAATGCTCGGGACCAAGGGTATTCCGGATAAGGATCCATAATTTGGATCTCCATACCTTAAGTCTACTAAAAAAATCAATAAAACATTATTAAAACCCAATAGGATTGATTTGCATCCAGTAAGGATTATTTCTTTTTAAGTTGGGATCAATTACAAGGTACTGTTTTATTATTACAGAGAAAAAGGAAATCAGTTTTAAAATTCTGAATTATTATTATTATTATGGAGTCTGTGGGAGACAACCTTTCCATAATGGGTTTCCAGATAAGGGATCCCATAGCTGTACTTGCATTTTTTTCAAGTGATTGAGGTTTTTAAGCTGAATGTTGAGATATTTGAGTTTTTTTAAAATCATAGATCTTTAATTTGTCTCGACTTGATTGGTTTGATTTTCTTTATATGCGTTAGATTCTAATTGGTTATAATCAGGTCTGACTCCTAAACCATAGTTATCTCCATATGGACTTTTGCCCCTAACCCTTCATTTCTTATAATCCTTATTATCTATAGTTCTCATAAAAGGCTTGTTGACCTACGGTTTGGTTATTATGGCAGCCTCTACTATTTGTCAATAAAAGACATAAACATAAAACCATCAGGAGATTTTTACTTAGACTATAAAGCTTAAATAACCAAAGTTTAGCAAAAACATTTACCGAGTAGTTTACATCTTGGGCCTCCTATACTTCAAACCTGAGTTTCTAGACCAGGAATACATTGAGAATAGAGGCTGAGTCTTTCTGTAGACCACAGAATATGTGTGTGTTCAACACATCGTAATCTTTTTGTGCTCAAAATTGTGGATTTTACTATTTTCTCTAAACCATAGAAAATTTGCAATTTATTAAAGAAAAATCCAAGAAAAAGACATACACAACTTTGCCATCTAAAAGCTGTTGAGCTCATGTAGAAGTCAATGGGAGCGGTGTCCTAGGCAAATTGTAACAATCTTTCTTTGCTTTGTGGTTTTAAAGATTCTTGGGGTTTTTTTGTTTTTTTTCCCCGTTTGTCGGCGCACGAAAGTTCTTAGGAAAACAAGGATTACGTGGTTTTTGGATGTTTTTTCAGATTCTGTTTATGGGTTTATTCGTTTGTGCTTTATAGAGAAGGCTGTTTTAATAAATGACTCGGCATTCGTGGTTTTGGGAAAATTAGTTTTTTCATATTTTCAAAAACGTCTAAAACCAATAAAATGAGAATGTTGATAAATGGGCCTCCACGTGTCAATCCATTTATGAATCTTGCACTCTAAGTGGGACAGTCATGTACAGTGGGTTGGGAACCGCTGCTCTAGAACTTAAGACAGTTTACACAAGAAGAGCCGGCCTTCTTAAGACAGGTTTTCACATGTTAAACACTTGTCATTAGCAATTTACTTCTTGCGGTCAACTCTACTTCCAGAACCACTAGTTTGATATCGGAGAGACCACTATAAATTTCAGACAGCTTGTTTCAGTCTTGAGGATGTCTGAGAGGAGCAAAACTGAAGAATCACGGAGGGGTAGGTTGAGGTGGTGGAGGTTCCACCAAAGTACATGAAATGCAGTTAAAACCATCTAAACAATACCATTTAGCTCAAGCAGTTGGGCAAAGCAGATCATTCAGGTACAAAGAAGCAACTTAGAAGTGAAATATTACTGCTCATTCCCATATAGAATGTTTGTTCATCACTTAAATAACATTCATATTTTTTGAATATTGCATTTTTGTACATTTTGACGTTTAAACTCAGTTTTTATTATCTATTTATTGTTTCCAACAGATCATCTATTGTCTATCTACGGCACTATTTGGCCTTCCTATATGCAATTGAAGAGATAAATAACAGTTCTCAGATTTTACCCAATATTACCCTGGGCTACAATATATTTGACTCCTGTGGATGTGACAAAAAGGCCATCAGTGGGGTATTGGACATAATATCTGGAACAGAACATACAGTCCCAAATTATGACTGTTGGAGTAAAATTAAGATGGTGGGATTTTTGGGAGACTTGTCTAGTAGTACATCACACACCATGGCCCAGTTCCTAGCAATGTTTAGATACCCCCAGGCATGTATTCACTTTACTGTTTTCTGTTTTTACTTCATCTGCACCTCAAGAAATACCACTTTTGTCAAAAGTATTCCTTAATCATTTCTGTGGTCTCCTAATGCCCATTTTGTCCAGGAGTCTGGCTTTATAGTGTTCCTTATCAATCAAATTAATTGTGCAGGCAGTGAAATGTTCAGAGCTGAACCTCTGGTCAACTGTCAAGTTGGAGAACAAGTCCATCAAAATGATGGTCAGGAAGGAGAACAGAAGGGAAAGCAAAAGGGGATGAGAAAGAGCAGAAGGGAAAAGCAATACGCAAAAATAAAGGGTAAATGGAGCAAAGGAATGCAGTGTAAAGAATACAAAAAAAGGGATGGAGGGTAAGAGAAAACACAAGAAAGAGGGAGCAAATGAAACACATGATAAACATCACATTTCTCCTCTGCTCTAAACAAGCCGAGTCTGTTTTGATAGAAGAGAGAAACTGGAGAAATAGAAGAGGGATTTGGGATAAGAAGGATAAAAAAAAGTGCAAAATAGTGCATGTAACAGGAGATGAGAGATTGTTAGATGAATTGTGTACGGAACGGTCTGGTCTAGAACAGGGGTCTAGGTGTTTATTGGCTGCTGCCCCACCTGACTGAACCACAGAAGGCATTGTGCTGTGTAACATATAGTGTATTTCTCTCCCCCGTGCCTGCTTTCAGCTGCATATGTAATAGCTACAGCTCGGGGCAATGGGCAAATTAAGAGGCTATTTATCCTGCCCCTCCCTCTACTCAGTGCAGGATCATTAGGGGCTCATACAGTTGAGCATTTCATCCTGCGTTCCTCTGCTGTGGAGTTTTCCAAAATGCATCCCATTCTTTCCTACAGGTCTAAACTGACAGTTGCAAGCACTGAATATAGGTGGAATGGAGGAGAACTCTACAACATGCTCATTTGTATGAACCCAAACTTTTCCTTGTGATTACATTCCTAATATCCGTACTCTTAAAGACTGAGTTCTTGAGTCCCTATAAATCTTATCCTTCTTTGTTATTGTTTCCCAATATTCCAACGTCTCAATTTGACCCTTGGCCTGTTATTTGGACCTTTATTTTGCTGCCTGCCTAGACCATGGACTTGCTTCTGCCCACTCCTTGTACCAAATATTTTTTATTTTCTTTGTATTTTCTGGTGGGGGGTTTTTTAGTAGGAAACCTTGATTTAGGTGGGCGTTGTCTTCACAACTTACTCCAATTACATAGACTCTTATCAACTAATTCAATGGGTAATCCCAACAGACTGAGGGATGTAGGTCTCCGGTAAGGCCTCACCTTGAGTATGGGGGGCAGTTTTGGGCTCCATTCCTTACGAAGGATATTAATGAGCTGGAGAGAGTTGAAATCTTCCATCCCCTTTACCGGTTTAGTTGCAGTCTTTGCACTGTGAGGGTAGATTGTTATTGAAGTACATTAAAGGGCATTATAGACTGATTATAGGCTGATTTACTAATCCAAATCCCGAATGGGAAAAAATCGGATTGGAAACGAACATTTTGCGACTTTTTAGTCACCGGCACGACTTTTTCGTGGCCATTACGACTTGCGCGAATTGTCGCGACATTTTCATAGCCATTATGACTTAAGTGAATTGTCGTGACTTTTGCATAGCCATTATGACTTTAGTGAATTGTCGTGACTTTTGCATAGCCATTATGACTTTAGTGAATTGTCGTGACTTTTGCATAGCCATTATGACTTTCGTGAATTGTCGCGACTTTTGCATAACCATTACGACTTTCGCAAATTTGCAAAAAAGTCGCAAAATGCCGATCATTATGAAAAAAACGCATTCGGACGCTTTTCAGACGTTCGTGGATTAGTAAATGTGCCCCATAGTGTGGGGAATAGCTCTTTCTGTGTGATGACGTTTTGGCAGGTACTATTAATGCCTATAAGAGGGGCCTGAATGATTTCTTGAACAAGCACAATATCAAAGGCTATTGTGATACTAATATCTACAGTTAGTATAGATATTGTTATACTGTATATAGTTTATATATGTTAGTATATAGATACAGATGGAGCCAAGTCCCATTTTGTTGTGTCTCTTCCAGTTAAGGGAGGAGGGGGGAAAATACCAAAATTCGCCAGCAGGTGGTGCATGGTCTATGGGGTTTTCTATTATGTAATGTTCAAAAAATGGTGTCTGGACATGGTGCAGCAAGAGCCAATCAGAAGCAAGTACGCTCATTTTCTACCTGTGCATTCTCTGATCCCACCAGGTCTGGCTGCACTAAGACAGAAGGATGGCCAACAACTACCTAGGTGTCTTGAACAGTTTGGGTAGGGCTGGCTGAGGCTGCCTCGTAGAGCTGAAGACACTGGGTGGTTTATCTTCACAACTGAAAGAATAAAATAAAGCTTGTATATTGGAAAGTTGCTTGTTTTTAGGGATTATATTACGATACCTTAACTGAAAAGGAATATAAAGTCATCCTATTAAGTCCTGAAGAAGTCCTCATTCTACTTCAATAAAAACCCATGAATTAAGTTGAAGAAGAAACTCTTCCCTTGTTGAATTATATGTTTATAATTTCTATAACTATGAGGTCATAATTAGTTTTGTATTTATTTAAGATCAGTTACGGCGCCATGGATCCGGTTTTCCACGACAGAACCCAGTTCCCATCATTCTACAGAACTATCCCCAATGAGGAGGCAGAAATGGATGGGATTGTGCAGATACTGAAGCACTTTGGCTGGAAATGGGTCGGACTCATTGTATCAGATGATGATACTGGGTACAGAGCCCGGGAAAGGATAAGTACAGAACTGGCCAGTAGGGGGGGCTGCTTGGCTTTTTCCATTGTAATTGAATATACTTTATTGATATCCGACACAAAGAATCCAGTTTATCTGAAGTTTGCGGACACGGCTGTTAATGTCACAGTTCTAGTTATGAGCATGAAGTATGTCCGTGGCTTTGAATTAATGCTGGATCAAATCAGAAATCCAATGAGATTTATCATCACTTCTTCCCTATTTATTAATTTTATGACTTTAAGATATTTGGTTAAAGGAGCTACAGCTCTGTTAGATGGAGCTCTTGCCTTGACTGCCCCAGCAGAAGAAATCCCCCATTTTTACCATTTTTTAAATAGTTTTTCTCTTTACAAATATCCCCAAAGCAAGTTAATCAATAATTTATGGCTCAGCTTCTATAACTGTGTTTCTAAATCTGACTCGAGTTATAAAGGTATGGACCCCAAAACATTCTGTAAAGGAAATGAATCTGTGAATGATGAACGTTTATCACAGCGTGAAAGTTACAGAGACAGTTACAGAGTTTACACAGCAGTCTATGCCCTGGCTCGTGCCCTGCACAATCTCTACTCTGCCCAGGCGCCAACTAATCACTGGGACAAACTGGAATATATGAGAGGGAACCTAAAGCCCTGGCAGGTAGGTTAGGTTGTTATATTTATATAAAGTTAGATTATTTTATCCTAAAATGAGCTGCAAGATAGCAGCTCCCAGTAGGTATCAGAATAGCACTCAATAGTAAGAAATCCAAGTCCGGCTTGGGACTCCTCCAGTTACATGGGAGTAGGAGAAACAATAGGTTAGCTGAAAGCAGTTCTAATGTGTAGCGCTGGCTCCTTCTGAAAGCTCAGACTCAGGCACACTTTACTGCTGCGCTGCAAGTTGGAGTGATATTCCCCCCCTCACCCCCAGCAGCCAATCAGCAGAACAATGGGAAGGGAGCAAGATAGCAGCTCCCAGTAGGTATCAGAATAGCACTCAATAGTAAGAAATCCAAGTCCGGCTTGGGACTCCTCCAGTTACATGGGAGTAGGAGAAACAATAGGTTAGCTGAAAGCAGTTCTAATGTGTAGCGCTGGCTGAAAGCTCAGACTCAGGGACACTTGTACAGAGACACGGAACCCGACTGAAGGAACTCATCAACGGCAGAAGCCTAACAATGTAAAGGAAAATCCAGAGAGAAGAAACAATCTAGTGAGAAATTATCGGGGACAGGGAAAGGGTTTAGCTGGGATTGGAGTAAGTTCTGTTGGTAACTACTCATTGGTTATACCATATTCTAAACTTTTCATAAAATTTGTGAGAAATGCTCTGCCGTGTCTGTTTATATGCAGATAAATACATTTGTACGGAATGTGACTTTCAGAACTTCTTCCGGTGACACCATATTCTTCAATGACAAAGGGGACCCCCCGGCGCAGTTTGATATTATAAGGTATAAATGGTATCGAGATTATTTTGGAAGTCAAAAAGTTGGAAGTTTTCATGTATTGAGTGACGGCACCAAACTCCTTCATATAAATAGCAGCGCTGATCTGTGGGGCCCTTACTATAAAGAGGTAATAATAGGAACAGCACCATTTGCTTCCAAAGCTATTTCCCAGCATGCACTGTGTGTGGGTTTCAGTGTATGTGTGTGTGAGACAAGGGCAAGTTATATATTTACCCCAAACATACTGGGCACATCTCAATACTTCATACATCTTTTTACCCTACAAATACAGATGCCACAATCTCTGTGCAATGAACCCTGTGCCCCAGGATACAGGAAAGCTAAAATAGAAGGGAAGCCATCTTGTTGCTATGACTGTGCCAAGTGTGCCGATGGGGAAATGTCCAATACAACAGGTAAGTGGCACTCACAGGCACCTAAAGGGAAGAGATAGGAAGACTGATGCCTTTCTGGCTTTAGTTTCTATTAACTCTCAAATACAGGGCTGTATTAATTCTTAGATATGGAGAGAAACACATTTTGATACCCGGCCCAGACATAAAATCTATAAATTCTGGTAACTGCCAGAGGGCACTTTATTGGGCTTTTGGGGGTCTGTTTGGTAAGAAACGTGCCTTTAGTTAGAATCAAAATACACATTTCAAGTACACTGAGGCCCAAAGACTTTTATCATAAATTCTCTGTGTGTTACTGTGTTGTTTCTATCAGGAACACTGATAAGGGCACAAAACCTCAACAGATAACTTGATTATCTATATTATAAACCTTCCATTATATCATCAGTCATTATTAACATTTGTTTCTGTTACTGTTCCTGGGTTTTTCCCAAAATTGATTTGGCAGAGAGATGTTTCTGTTCAGAGAACCATTGTTCCATGTTGCCCAAATGTGTAGTTGGATTGACAGACACGGAACCTCAGGGGTTATGCCCCATGAGACAAGTTTATTTCCAATGCAAAATCACTTACCACATGGAGGCAAAATGTCAGAAAAATTTGAAAAATGCATTTTTCGTTCAATTTATGCCGTTTACAATGAAAGAAGTATTTTTGCCAATGATAAACAGTAGGTAATATTATGGACATTGAACAAGACAAACTATTATCACATCCAATATTACCCATCTTTCCCGGTAATTAATACTAATAACTGTGAGGTTTGATATAATATCTTAAATATATGTGTGTATTTTGATAACTTCGATGCTTAGCATATCATACTCCATTTTGGAAATGTATCTCCATTTTGTAACAGCAACCAGCAAGGCTTGAACATCCCATAATAGTTGTTTTTCCCAAATAGTACCCTTGCACCTTGCGAAATATATGCCTTGATAAACAAGTTAATTTTATCTGTGCACTGACGCATCTTCTACTCCTTGTGTCCTCCTTAAAATTCCTGGCCCGCATTAGCCGTCCTTGAAGGCCATCTCTGAAGCTAATGAGCTAGGCCATCTCTGACGCTAATGAGCTAGGCCATCTTTGAAGCTAATGAGCTAGGCCATCTTTGAAGCTAATGAGCTAGGCCATCTCTGAAGCTAATGAGCTAGGCCATCTCTGAAGCTAATGAGCTAAGCCATCTCTGAAGCTAATGAGCTAGGCCATCTCTGAAGCTAATGAGCTAGGCCATCTTTGAAGCTAATGAGCTAGGCCATCTTTGAAGCTAATGAGCTAGGCCATCTCTGAAGCTAATGAGCTAGGCCATCTTTGATTCTTTTGTATCTGCACGTACACAAGAGGTATAAAAACTATGATCAGAACTTCCATTGTTGTTGTGTCCTTCTTGTTCCCGTATACATCTTTGTCCTGGCAGGAGGGTTCCCACGGATTACTACATTTACAGTTTGCGGTCAGGAACCCTAACAATTACCAACAGCTTTGGGTTATGAAAAATAATCACAGCTTCCAGAAGTTAAACCCAGTAACTTGTTTAAACACCTCAGATTAAAGACCAAATGAAATATTAGTATCTGGGCCTGGGTGATCATAAAGCCTCAGCACTGACTCTCATTGAATTACACTGAGTAGCTGAAGCCCCTCTTCATCATGGCAGCTCCAAATGGGATCAATACCTTTATCCAAAAAGAACCTATTCCCCAACAATCCATTATAGAAGCCTGGGATATAGATTAGTGTTTGGGAGATGCAGGTTGGCAGTTTGTTAGCAAATACAGAGCTAAAGATACAGGAATAACAATACGAGTCCCACACTCCCCTGAGACTTAGCTCTATGTATCACTCACTCAGCAGAAGGTTCTGGAGATACAAACACTGGCCCTAACGGCAGGCACCATACAGTAAATCTTTAGTTGTGGTTTTCTTTTCTAGCTCTTTACATTTCAGCCGCTTCCCATTCCTGTACCTGTGCTCTTTTTAGAAGAAGCCAGAGAATTATTTTTTTCTATAGAAAACATTTTTCAGTTTCTTATGACCCTAAACAGCATTTTTTTGTTAACAGAACAATTTTATTGGTAAAAATTCTTATTATTTCTTCAGCTTGCTTTCAACAATTTTTGGGTAGTAAATGTGTTGGTTGGTGGGAATTGTTCACAACAAGAAATAGTAAAAGAAATTAAAGAAATAGTAAAGTAATTACTTTCCAAATACATATAAACAGGACAACCCCATTTGAACTTTGAATAAGAACTGGGTTCTTCTTCACAATCTTGTCGGAGCTGCTTCTCCAGTGGTGCCCCCAGACCACTCTTCTTCATCAGTATTCCAGACGGTTTCTGTACATTTTGTAGGATTCTATTTCCATTTGAAATTCTTTTTCTTTATATCTGAATAAAAATAAAAGAGTAATGTATATGTTATGTCATAGAGATGATTCTATTTCTCTATACCATATTTTGTTCTTGCACATATTATACAAATGTATATACGTAAGTGATCCATTATCAAAAGACCTATTATACAATAAACCCGGAATTAGAGGAAAGCCATCTCCAATCATATAACTAAGTTCTCTATTATAATTAAACACTACCTGGTAGTTGAGTCCAACTTCATTGGGTTTTTTTATGGGCTTATTTATTAGTCGAATTTGAGATTGTTTTTCTCCTTTAATAACATGGAAAACTTGTTTGAATAAAAAAAAAAGAATAACTCAACTTTTCAAGATTATAAAAATCCTGAATTGAAAATGTGGCTTAACTTTGCCTAGGGCTCCCATTGAGAGTTTTACATGCGCTTAATAAATATCAGACATTTGAGTTTTTCAACCATATTTCGAATTGTGCAAGTTTTAGCGCTACACAACTCAAATTGTGGAAAAAAATCCAAATGTTGATATCCATACTCTACATTTCTGTGCCACTGTCTGTTCTATAGTTGGTCTTTGTATTCTGATTCTGTGTCTCTCAGGGAACACAAATACTGAGGGTGGAAGGCAGCGGGTCAGGCCCTGTGTGCCATTAGCCTAAATAATGTCAATGAACCTGAGATGTAACAATATATCTGCAACTCTAAGATCCGTATAGTTTTCTCCTTACAACACTGAATGACGGATGGGAAGGCAGGACAATGGGAAACTGGAGCAGATAGAAGAGAAAGATAAATTGTGTAGCAAATAAAAGGGAAAAAAAGGGAATATATAAAGACAGGGAATGGGGAAAAGAAAGATGAATAGATAAAGACAGGGAATGAATAAAGATGAATATATAAAGATAGGGAATGGGGAAAAGAAAGATGAATATATAAAGATGGGGAATGGGGAAAAGAAAGATGAATATATAAAGATAGGAAATGGGGAAAATAAAGATGAATATATAAAGATAGGGAATGGGGAAAATAAAGAGGAATATATAAAGATAGGGAATGGGGAAAAGAAAGATGAATATATAAAGATAGGGAATGGGGAAAAGAAAGATGAATATATAAAGATGGGGAATGGGGAAAAGAAAGATGAATATATAAAGATAGGAAATGGGGAAAATAAAGATGAATATATAAAGATAGGGAATGGGGAAAAGAAAGATGAATATATAAAGATAGGGAATGGGGAAAAGAAAGATGAATATATAAAGATGGGGAATGGGGAAAAGAAAGATGAATATATAAAGATAGGAAATGGGGAAAATAAAGATGAATATATAAAGATAGGGAATGGGGAAAATAAAGAGGAATATATAAAGATAGGGAATGGGGAAAAGAAAGATGAATATATAAAGAATAAAGAAAGATGAATAGATAAAGTCGTAGAGATCATTAAGTCAAGAGAATGAGCAGACTCTATGGGGAAAGGAAAAGGGGAAAGAGAAGTGTAGATAAGAAAAGGTCATTGCGGAAAGGTAGGAAGAAAGTCATGTAGTGAGAGGCCGGGAGGGATATTGTTATATGACAGAAAATTCCTCCTTTTGGTAACTGGCTGGTATTGAAGTCCAACAAAATATCTCCCTTCATCTAAGGAACTTGTATAAATTAGCATTGAATGATTTCTATTTGATTAATGAGCCAATCACTTTTTGTGTTTCAGCCCATTCTCACTCCTGCCCGAAACCCATAACCATTTGCTTGTGATTTTAGGAACAACATAACATATTTCAGTAAATTCTTATCCTTTGTGTGGGGAGTAGCCATGTTCATAGTCATGGGGACTGGGAGAAATGGTTGAAGGTAAAAGGATGATCCCGGGTTAAGAAACTTTAGCCAAAGGAATAAGTCTCTGTATATTTATTTTTTATATTTCAGATGCTCTCGACTGCTTCAGATGCTCTGAATATGAGAAGTCTAATAAGCAGAGAACTGGCTGTGTCCCTAAAGAGATAAACTACCTCTCCTATACAGATACCCTGGGGGCCAGTTTAACTTCTATTGCTTTGGTTCTCTTCATCGCAGCTTCTGTAGTTTTGGGAATCTTTGTGAGATATTGGGAGACTCCTATTGTGAGAGCCAATAACCAACATCTCAGCTTCCTCCTCCTCATCTCTCTCATGTTGTGTTTCCTCTGCACTTTATTATTCATTGGGCGCCCAACTCAGATATGTTGTCTCCTCCGACAAGTAACATTTGGGATTGTATTTACTATTTCTGTTTCTTCTGTGTTGGCTAAAACTCTCACAGTTATTATTGCCTTCAATGCCACAAAGCCTGGGAGCAAGCTGAAGAAGTATGTAGGAACCCAACTGGCCACCATATTAGTCACTGTATGTTGTTTGGGTGAGATGATGATCTCGGCTGTGTGGATGGCCTCCAACCCCCCATTTCTGGATGCTGATACATTGACTGATATTAACACAGTATTTTTAATGTGCAATGAAGGATCTGTATTGTTTTTCTTCAGTGTAATTGGTTACATGACTGCTCTGGCTCTGTTCAGTTTCATTGCTGCATTTCTAGCCAAGGATTTCCCTGACCGATTTAATGAGGCTAAAAACATCACTTTCAGTATGTTGGGGTTCTGTAGCGTGTGGGGGGCATTTGTCCCTGCATACCTGAGCAGTAAGGGCAGTAGAATGGTGGCAGTTGAGATATTTGCCATCTTATCCTCCAGTGCTGGGTTTTTGGCCTGTATATTTGTTCCTAAATGTTACATCATATTTTTTAAACCTGAACAGAACAGAAGGAGAATGTAGAATTGTCCCTTTATCTGTCTAAGAAGATTCTCATTCATCCAGTTTTGGTCTCTCTAAAATCAGAAATGAGAAATCAGAACCATATATAATATCATCTCTAATATGTTTAAATAAGGAGTTACTGGCATTATACTCTTGGTCCAGTCCCTCCTCCCAGGAGGTTATAAAAAAAACTTAAGCTGTGTCCTGCTAGGCCACACCCCCTTGTATTCCTAAGGGTGGGGGAGTGTCCAGTTGCCTGATGCCCCTGCAAACTATGATAAATAGTCAGTTCTTTGGACTAAGATTTCGATTTACTTTGGAGGACCAATTTCGATTGGAGGTTCATCCCATTGGTTTCCCATTGGCTCCAGGACTAGAAGGACTCTGATACAGGTCTTCTTTATGCTGTATGCTGATTAACCATTTGACTGCTGCTAGGAAGAGTTTGTGGGTCAGTCACATTAACCCTTTTAATACAAGTTATTGGCATCTGATTGCCAGTGGGAGAGTGGTGGCAGCAAGTTTTGTAGAAGTTTAGTGGGTGTTGGTTGGTCTTTGGGGTGCTGTGACGCTAGTCTGACCTGTGTGCTGGGTGTGTGAGACTGAGCCAGTGACCCTCGAGACAGACACGCCTAAAGCCACGTGCGTCTGGAAGTGACGTAATCTTTAAAATGTTACCAGTAAATGTGAATTATTTTTGTTGGATTCCTTACGTAGATGCTCACTAACTAGTGGAACTGGGGCCCAGGATCATTACCTATTCTTGTGTAGTAGAGACGGACACAGACGACAAGCAGTTGTGAGAAATCCACGTGTATCTACAGCAGGTGTTAAGTTGTTGTCGACAATCCTCTTTCTGATATACTGTCTGATTCAATTAACATTCTAACCTAACTCATCGATGGCCAATCACAGTCAAAATGAATGGGCAAAAATATAGCGACGTCAGATCGTCCCCCCAAAAGTCACGTCATGTTTATATCTCACGTTCCTAAATATGTGTATAGTGAAATGAAGCAGAAATGACTCCTATATAATGACATTGATGGTGTTTATCCGTATAATAAAGAACAAATAATAATATTGATGCTAGTTTTTTGTCTCATAGGTCAACCTAGGTTTAAACCTAAAAAACTATATGGAAAAACAAGTGTTTTTATGTTGTTATTTTTAAAATCTTTATAATTGTAAACCCTTTTATTACATCATATATTTTTATACATAAACGAATGATACATTTTCTTTCAAAAATACTTTAGTTTTTTTCTCAGAACATTTGCATTGATTCTGTAATAACGTTGCAGTTACACAACCATCGAGATATATAATGTTTCTCGGGATACACAACATCGTTATTCTCCATATTTGCCTTTACTGGACTCAAATAAAATATTATGATAAATATAATTTAATAGTTATCATTGGCAAAACTAAAGTGAAAAAGGATTCCAACCGGAATAGTTTAAAGGGAATATTTACCCTAGTTAGTATACTGGGTCCAAGTTCTCCAGCCTCAAAGCCTTCAGCCCACAGGATACTCCAAAGCAAAATACCGCAAAATGAGGTCCCGTTTTGCTTCGCCGAAAAATTTGGAACTTTTGAAAAGATTTGTAAAACGGTGGGAAAAAAAATCAATTTTCATGCAAAAAATTTTGCTCTTCGCTAGTCCAGAGCACTAACATTTATAATTCTAGCCCAATCACATATAATAAGAGAGATTTTTCAATAACAAAGAGGTAAACGTCAGGTTGCGCCAACATGAGGCTCGGAATTTACTTAAGTCACCCAGTGCTCAAAAAGTGCTCACTAAAAGTGCCACACAAAGGGTGCAAGTGACTAAGCCTCCAAAGAGGCAAAGTCCATAAAAACTCCGGGTCCACCGGCCAAAAGGCACAACATGGTCCTAGAATTCTTCAGGAACCCCTTCGCCGAAGCTCAGGGGAACCCCTTTATCCCCGACCTCCCCGGCCAAAAGACCAGCAGGAGGCAAGGGTCTTCGGGTCTCCTTCGCCGCAAGGCTAGGGAGACCCCTTTATCTATCTCCCTTCCAGCCGAAACGAAGAAGGGATCCGGGTACAAGTGGACCTCCGAAGAGGTCCCGCCATAGACTGCGCCCGCTCCAGGGGCCAGGATAAAGTGCTTAAAAACCCGGAGGTCAGTGCACAGAATCCAAAATAAGTGCCACAAAAATAAGTGCAAGTGACAAAGACAACATGTAAAAACATATAAAAGTGGCTTAAAAGCCCCAGCCTTCCGGCCGGATTATAAAAATTCTCTTGCCCCTACCAAAAGGTCTGGGGCATTAAGAGCATAAAGTGCAAATGAAAAAGTGCCATGTGCGCTAAAGTGCCGAGTGCTCCACCGTAGTGGTTCTCAGGCACCCCAGGGGTGCAAATCCTGGGGCGCATAGCAGGCTCAATTTCAAAAGCCCGGCCCTTTGGCCAGAGGATCAAGTGTTTCTCTGCCCCAGCTGCAGATAAGGTTTAAAAATAATTTATTTAAGATACAGAATAAAAGAACACCATTCAAGCACGAGGATTAAAATACAGAAATAAAATGTACAGGGCAGATTAAAATATGTCATTCCAATACTGTAAACCCCACAATGACATGTACATTTCACTCAGTGCCATTTTAATACAGTTCTTTACATCAATAAAATCATGTTTAAACAGATAAATATTTCTCACTTTCCATAAGGCGTTTTTAAAACCGTTTATTATCATCCAACATACCATATGCAGCTTAAAAGAAGGGCAGATAAAAAGACCATATAAAACATAAATATGGTTAAAATCTTTAAGACCACAGATTCTTTTAAAAATGGGCCCAGCAGTTCTCCACACCTCCTGTGCAAAGGGACAGTTCCAAAATAAAAGTAAGACAGACTCATCTACGCAGTAAGAGTCTCTCGGGCACTTTGCTCTGGCCACCAAGCCTCTTCGGTGTTGGAACTCCTGTTTAAGGAGGCATTGGTGGACTATGGCCCAGGCAAGGTCTTTGTGGACGTTCGCCAGGAATTTGCCAAAGATGTTCCGCCATACCGTCTTTGACCTTGCCTCTGAGAAATTGGAAACTGTCATGGCGATTTCCTCGGCCCGCAGGATTTTCGTCACTTTTCTCTGGTCCCCCAACACTTCAGCCTCTATCTCTTTCAGGCGAAAGAGTCTGACAACTTTTTCGAGGACTACGTAGTGTTTTGGGGGACATAAAAGCACAGGGGTGTGTGTGTTCAAGGAGGTTTTGAACCAGGGTCTAAAAAGCATGCCCGCTGCATATTTGAGTTAAAAAGTTTAAAACAAAAGCAGACATATTTCACATAAAAGAAGGTTAGGAACATCCTTCCCTCCACAAACTTTATTTTTGTACATATAATCTCTCTCTAGCTTTTCCATTTTAGAACCCCAAAGAAAAAGGAAGCATATACGATCGTGTTAGTCTCTTGATGTACAAATTAGAGGGAGGGAAGATCAATGCAATATGCAACATTATTGGAAGCAGGATCATTTTAATGATTTTCCCTTCCATAGTTAGGTTGCACACTTCCCAAAACCGTACCTTCTTTTCCAGCTTATGAAAACAGAATTCCAGTTCTCATCGCCTTTGTTTTCTGCATTAAAAAGGATTCCTAAAATCTTAATTTTGTCTGGCTGGATATTAATTTCTGGTGTAAACAATCGCACTTGTGCAAATTCAGCTTTAGACCAGAGGCTCCGCAAAAGAAGGATGTGTGGTGTAACGCCCTTTTGAGAGAATGCGAGGTAGTGGCAACAATGGTCACATCATTGATGTAGCTGAGCACTTTCACCTGCTGCCCACTACCGCCCGGGATTGGGACGCCTCTGATCGCTTTGTCCTTACGCAAAGACATTAAAAGGGGTTCTACAGCACAGGTAAAAAGAAATGGGGATAAAGGGGATCCTTGCTTAACACCAGACTTTAAAAACACTTTTTTAGTTAAAAGAGTAATGCGACTTAAAATCAGATCAGGTATGCCCATTTTTCTTGGTGAGCTACGCTATCCAAAGCTTTTTCGAAGTCTAACGACATGATAGCGAGACTTTGCTTCCGCTCATTCGAGTACCAAATGACGTCTCTTATGACGTTAAGGGATTCCGCCATGCTCCTGCCCGGAACCCCGCATACCTGATCAGGATGGATTAAAATTTTGGTAAAAGGTTTAAGACGCATACATTGAGAAGGGTAGTAGGGCGATAATTTTTAAGATTGTCTTTCTCACCCTTTTTAAAAAGCAGTGAGACAATACCCCTTCTCCATGATGGAGGCAATTCATCTGTTTTAAAAACCTCCTGATATAATAAAAACAAATCATCTTTCAAAACATCCCAAAATTTCAAATAAAATTCAATAGGAAGACCGTCTTCCCCAGGGGCCTTCCCAGATAAAAAAAACTTTTAAAACAAAGGAGTTGGTACAAATTAAAAGCAGAGTCTAAAATCTCAGATATTGCAGTCTTACCGTCTAGAGCAGAAATAGTCTCTCGTTTTTCCCGGGCCTTCTTAAAAAAGTACCTAGAACGTTTTTCGCCTTCCTCTAGGTACTTAACGTGGGCATTGAAGATAATTTCTTTGCCCTTCTGCTCTAGACATTTGGTAATTTCCGCTTTTAAAAACAACAAATCATCATCAACATCAACTCCAACATCAGATGATAAAACCATTTCTTTTTGCTTTTTGCAACCCTCTTACCTGCTAGAATAAAAAAAGATTTGATTTTAGGTATAATACCCTCCTACCAGCGGAGCACAGATTCGTGGGGTTTACGAGAAAACTGCCACCGCTGATAGGTCCATACAAACCTTTTGCAGAGCTATTCGTCCTCTAGGAGCTGAACGTTTAGTCTCCATAGGCCTCTGTCAACCTTTTTTTCCTTTAAAAAACTAATATGGGCAGATAAAACCAAGTGATCGGAAAAAATGTTGTTTAAAAGGGCTAAAACAATCAGATAAAAGCATAAAATCAATCCTAGAGGAAAATCGCCCGTTAGACCACGTAAAACCAGCATCTGCTTTAAACAAATCTCGACGCACATCCTTCAATTTAAAATCTTCTATAAAATTTTGCAGCAGGTAAGAGGTTCTATCTTTTCTATTAGGATCTCCCCCCGGTCGTATGCAGTTAAAATCGCCACCCACCAACGGGAGTAGAACCAACACAAAACAAAGGTAAAATATCAAATAAGTCTGCTCTCTCTTGTTTTTCTGCGGGAGCATAGACATTTAAAACACGCAATAAATGACCTTTAAAAAATAAATTAGTTAAGACCGCTCTGCCGGGCATAATCTCAGTCACTGATGAAATGGAGCAATGCGAGCCACGGCAGAGCAGCTTTGTTATCATTGGACCCCGACCAAACTAAGGGGCCCAGCTTCCAGTCCTTTTTTAAGTACACATAGTCCAGTGCACTGTCAATTCCGCATTCCTGTAGGAGGCAAAGTCCAGAGTCTCAAGAAAAGCAAATAAAGCAGCCCTGCGAACAGGACTCTTTAAGGATCTCACATTAAGTGAGGCGATTTTAAGGCTGTCCATAATGGTGCTTACTTCGTTGCGACGTCCATCTCAGGCTCCGATCCACTCCCGTCAGAGATCTCCAACGACTCTAAATCCCCTTCCTCAGGGGACCCAAACTCGCCGATGTTAATCGGGTCCAAAGCAGACATGTAGGCCACCTCCGCTCGTCCCCTTGGTTCTCCCTCACTGGAACAGGATCCGCACGACATTCTCCTCCGGACGTCACCACCATCGCTTCGCAGACGCTTCTCCGCAGGACGCTTGCCATCCATCACCTCACTCGTCAGAAGAGGCTCAACGCCAGCCTGAATGCCTTCCACGCTCAGGTCTCCAGGAAAACCCAGGACAGAAGCATCTGCCCTAGGCAACCCAGAGACTCCAGGCCGCTGCGAAGCAGACCCAGGAGGCTGGCGCTTACGAGCCTTTTTCTTCTCCTTCGTTTGCCACGGTTCTTGAGCTCCTTCATCATCATCTTGGGCATCAAGGGGGCCATCTTTGCAGGACTTACCGCAAGCAGATTTTCCAGTCCTTGCTCCGGTCATTTTACCAATGCCTTACCACCCTTACTACTGGTCATCTTTACAGGGTTTACTGCCTTCGGTGCAATATACACCTGCTCCGACCCAGCAGTGACCTTCGCTGCACCGGAACTACGGGTACTTACCTGAACAGAAGGCCCTGACTCTGGTCCCGAAATCGACCTACGTCGCACACCTAGGCCTGCTTCCAAAGGCTCAGCTAGAGTCTTTTTTAGCTGGCACCTTCTGCCCAGAGCTCTCTTTCGGAACCGTCCTCACTAAGCTAGTCATGGATCTGACTAGCTTTTGCTCTGATTCCAAAAGGGCTGGAGGCTTTCTCGCTTTATCGGCCCAATTCTCCGCAGGCTTGGCCTTACTGGGGCAGGCTTTGTAAACATGGCCTTCTTTTCCGCACATATTGCACACCTTCTGCTTCTGGCATGCAGCCGCCAGATGACCCGATGGCCCGCACTTGTTACACCGGGTCATCTTTTCCTCAGGACACGCGTCCTGAGTATGCCCAAATCGCTGGATCCGACCGTAATTTAACGAAAAACTTTTGTTTCCCGTTCCAGAAGCCTAATTCGTTTTTCACAAGATGTGAGAAACGGACTTCTGTGCAGTACCGCTCTAGGAACGTCACGATATCGGCCGTCTCCACGTGAGGATTGTACAAATGGAGGACCAGATGTACATCCTCCTGCCCATATAGTAAGCAGAATCTCAGGCCGTCAAGCCTGGGATCCTTCAGCTCTTTATCAGAAAGAGTTGCGTAATTATTTACGCAGCATGCCAAGGAGGTAAAGGTGACCGTATACGCTCCTCGGTGTTCTTGATCCTGCAGACACAGGGTCTCCTCGTTCTTGACGTGGAGTACTCCAAGCAGAAACTCCCGGACGATGAACTTCAGGTCCTTCTGCTGGCGCTGTTCCTCCTCCACTTCAATACGGACCGTGTTCTTTATCCTCGTCTCCCCAGCTGTAAAATCGTAGGAGAATGGCATCTTGACTATACCAGAAGACTTATCTAAACCGGCAATTCCTTTTCTGTCGCTCCTTTCCAGAATACAATTGAAATCTCCACACACTATAGTAGGTTCAATACCTGGCAAAAATAAGCAGACCTTATTAAACAAATCACATTTTACCTTAACACAAATTGCTCTCCCTGGTTCAATTTCAAAAAAAGAAATCAGCTTTAAATCAGCATTGCAACTTAAAAAACCAGCTCCGGAATTTCTGCATTCCGATTCCGCTGACCAGACTGAAAACCCATTACCCCATTCTGCTTTTGCCCTTTCACACTCATAATCCGTAGTTAACCCACATTCTTGTAGTGCAATCAAATCAACATTTAAAGAAGACAGAAAATCATATACCACGGCTCTCCTTGTATCACTTTGCACGCTCCTTACATTAAAGGAGATTACCTGGAAACCCATCAAGTCTTATCACCTTTTTTCCCGCTCTCATATTTCTCCAGATCTGGTGTCAAACTTAGTCTTTCCTCGGGCATCAGCAACCTTCTTTTGCTATTTACATCCTCCACTCCTGCTTCACTCTGTTCTCTCACAGTACCTTTTGCCGATCCTTTTTCCTTTTTTTCCTCACCGTTTTTCCTTAACCGTCTTCAGCTTCTTCTTCTGGTTCTTGGCTTTCTTCATCCTTCAGTCCTGTAAGACGTAAATCATCCCCAAAAGTTAAGTCAGTCATCACCACACTCTCTTGCTCACCCGTATCTTTGCTTGCGGTTTCAGGCACTTCTAATAGCACCTCGGCTGGCACCTCGGCTGGCACCTGCACAGGCTCTTTCTGCACCTCTGTTTGTTTTACCTTCTCTTTTGTTTTGGCTTCTCTCTCCCTTATACCTTATACCTATTTTTCTAAGAACCTTAAGGAATTTGTTCCCAGAATCCCTTTTGACTTATTTCATACGTATGAGGCAGTCTCCTCAACCTGTTTGACTTGTTCGTGAATTTACTTTCTACGAAGACAAAATACTAAATTACTCATAAAAGAAAAGTTGACAAGAAAGAACAATAACACGAAGCTGATGTCCATTGTTCAACCATAAACAATACTTTTAAGTAACTTTATTATTTACAAGAGAAACAGTCAGTTTTCAATCACTGCCGTATACCATGCTCATGGCCATAAAGACTGAGGGGTATAACAATCCAACTTAATTTCCCTGGGGGTCTGGGAATGTTCTTCCTATTTCTCTAACAACACAAGAGGGAATGGGCTTCCTATTTGGAAGGGATATGTACATTATAACCACACAATACTTTATATGTGCTGGAAGCTTGCGTACAGACCTACAAGAAGGAAAATATCATTTTTAATGCCAATAGTTATAGACTCGTAGGGGCAGAGTATTTATGTATGTATGTTTCAATATACACAATTACACGCGGAGGATATGTGTTATAATAAATAAATACAATAAATATATATATATATATAAGTGCCATGTGGTATGAGACACAGTAGGAAGAAGTTCCCTGCCCCGTAGAGCTTACAATCTAAGTGGTTGGGTAACATACAGGCACAAACTGTAAGGTAAGAGGCACTAGGTATGGTCCCTGCCCCGTAGAGCTTACCTTCCCATTTGTGCCTGTATGTTACCCAACCACTTAGATTGTAAGCTCTACGGGGCAGGGACCATACCTAATGCCTCTTAACTTCCCTTGTCCCTCCTTGACGATTCAAATACGTCACAGTCGCTACATTGTCCGACTGAATCATTACTTCCTGTGAGTCTATCAAATGCCTGAAGCTGAGGAGAGCGAAACGCACAGCCCTGAGTTCTCTGAAATTCGGAGACCATTTGCCTTGAGCAACATGGTTTCCCAGATGTGATCCCCATCCCCATGCAGAGGCATCCATCGTTATTATCATAAATTCCGGGGAACGGAAAGACTTCCCTTGGGAAAGCACTTGAGGATTCAACCACCAGTTCAGATCCCACTTCAGTTTGGAAGGAACTCTGAATTTTTGATTGAGAGAATGTGGATCTCTGTCCCATTGTAGCAGAATCTCTCTCTGAAGAGGACACATATGGGCCTTCGCCCAAGGGACTGCTTCTATGGCTGCTACCATTAGACCCAGAACTCTCATAGCTTGCTGAATCAGAACTTTGGTAGCACGTTTTAGCTCCTTGACTGCTGAGGCTAAGGCTATCCTCTTGTCGTAAGGAAGAAAAACTTTCATCTGTACTGAGTCCAGTAACAGACCTAAGAACCTTGCGGAGGTGGAAGGCTGCAAAATCGATTTTTCTTCGTTTATAATCCACCCATGAGAAGAGAGCATTGAGATTACCAAATCCTGATGACGAGATAGTTGAGTCAGAGAGGACACCTTGATCAGCCAGTCGTCCAGATATGGAACTACAAAAACTCCTCGTTGTCTGAAAGCGGCTGCAATAACGACAATAACTTTTGTAAAAACCCTTGTGGCGGAGTTTATTCCAAATGGAAGGGCTCTGAACTGTAAATGATGAAGGGAATTTCCAAGATAAATGGCTATTCTGAGAAATTTCCTGCTGAGAGGATGGATGGGAACATGCAAATATGCGTCTTTTAGATCCAACGTGACCATAAGATCTCCTTCCTGCAGGATATTGATTGCTGATTTTATTGTTTCCATCCTGAACTTTTCTTTTCTTATATACTGATTCAAGAATTTTAAGTCTATGATCAGACGAAATCGGCCATCTGGCTTGGGCACCAAAAACACTCTGGAATATATTCCTCTCTGATGTTCCGACAAGGGAACCGGCTCTAGAACTTTTTTGTTGAGAAAATCTAGCACCGCTGATTCCAAAGCTTCCTGCTTCAGAAGATTCCGACTGGGACGATTGATTAGAAATTTCGGAACTGGAGGCCTGTGAAAAGAGATGAAGTAACCGTTTCTTATGATGCTTAACACCCATGTATCGGTTGTGGTATTTTCCCACATTGGAAGAAAAAGGGAAAGTCTTCCCCCTACTTCTTCCTGACTTCTGGCGTCAGAAACTTTGATGCTTTTGAAAGGATGTGTCTTTCTTCTGGACACGATCTCTAGTATTGCCTCTGGGCCCCGAAGGTCTGCCTCTGTTCCTGAAGTCTCTTCCTCTGTCACGCTCTCTAAAAGGTCTCCTATATGAACCGGACTGAGGTGAAGATCTTCTGCCAAAGCCACGAAAAAAAGACCTCTTTGTCGATTTCGGCTTATCCAGTGGAAGAGATTTATCTTTTCCTGTCGCTAAACTCTTAATTAGCTTATCTAAGGATGAACCAAATAATCTTCCTGGTTCAAATGGCATAGAGATAAGAGAGTTTTTTGATGCTAGATCTGCCGACCAGGCTTTTAACCAGAGAGCTCTTCTCCCTGCTGTAGAAAGAGCCATAGTTCTAGCTGCTAGTTTTACTATATCCACTGCTACATCACAAAGGAAATCTGTAGCTAACTTAATAGGAACAAGTGAATCCAGAATATCATCTCTGAAGGTTCCCGCATCAATATCTTCTTCCAAGGTATTGATCCAATACTTTAAGGATCTGGATACTGAAATCGCTGCCAAGGAAGGCTTACAAATATTAGAACCCGTGATGTATGATCTGCGAAGAGCACACTCTGCCCTACCATCCATTTGATCCTTAATTGCGGATTCTTCTACAGGAATAGTAGTACGCCTTGAGAGTCTAGAAATAGACACATCCACCTTAGGCGGCTCTTCCCACAGACTCAATTCCTGAGAATCAACTGGAAACATTTGTTTGAACCTCTTAGAGGGATCCGTTTTTTTTTCCCGGATTTTGCCACTCCTGATCCATCAAGCGCCTAACAGAAGGGTGTAATGGAAACTCCAAAGCCTTTTTCACGGAAAAACATAATAAATCTTGTTTTTTATCTGTTGCAGGAGTAGAACTTTTTGCTCCTATCACTCTCTTAACCTCTTTGATGAGTTTTGTAACCTTCTCCACAGGAAAGAGAAAAAACTCCTCCTTAGGCTTTGTATGTGAAGATGATGATGATGATGATGATGATGAAGAAACACAGCCTTCAGACTCCGACTCAGACTCCAAATACACTTGTTTTCCAGCTGAAGTAGAAAACAGAGGTAGAAGAAGCAGAAGTCTTTACTTCATCAAACGCTTTTGACAGCATCCCTTTAAACCAGGCAATGAAATCTTCCGGATTGTTGGAAGGCACTGAATCCTGGGAACAGTTAATACACATTGTTTCTGCACAATCTTCAGGCAGAGGTTGGTCACAACCAGAGCATAAGGCATGCCTAGCCTTCCTCTTCCTTTTTCCTGAGGGTCTATTGCTTTCAGCCATCTGGAAGGAAAGCAGAAATAAACCAAAATATAGCAAGTAAAATACAACCAGGGATTAATGTGTAAAGGCTGAAAGGCTACCAGTTATGTATCTCTCACAGCCTCCAGATGAACACGCAGCCTGGCAGCACAGTGTCCGGAACTGCAGCATGAACGGGGGCAGAAAACTTAATAACCGGTATACATATAAGCGTCTGGGACCTCCCACCCTGAGCGCATAACCTTTTTAAAACCCCTCTTACCGGTACCCCTATCGATTGGCAGCATAGGGAAACGCTGGTTCCAAGCGCAGAGGAGACTTCCGGGTTTGCCGACGTCCCCTGTTGATGACGTCATAGGACCCGCGCCTCCAGGGCAACGCACAGCGCGCCTGTACCGGCGAACTAGGCACATCTCCTCCTGCCTGCACAGCCGATCTGCCAGAACACTCTGCAGAAGGACCAGGTACTTCTCCTTGCCTAAGAGGGAATCTTCCTACTATATTTCCCCTCCGGTTTAACCCACACTAGCGTGGTTAAACCTGCGGCCCTCAGATTCCTCAGAACCTGGTTCTTCAGACTACAAGGACAGAAAAAAACACTGGGGAAGTGGGGGGAAAGTCATTGTTTTATAATCTTATGGGTGTTACCCTTTTTTTCTGTCCTACCAGGGAGGATCGGACCTGTTAACCCATTATGTACTGTGCTGCCTGTAGGACATAAAGAAAAGTCCTGCTTTCCCCTTGTCCACTCTGCCTCGGTTGAGGGAAAGGAAATGAGGCTTTGAGAGTGCGGCAGAAGCGCCCTGAGCACTTGGGTCAGTATCCGGCTGAAGGTAGGCCGGCTCATACCGACGAGGCGTGTGGAGACCTGTTGGAAACTGCCAGTGCCCAGGAAATGCAAAACCACAAGCAGTTTGAATATCCCAGGCAGGGCCCGTGCCGTCACAGGATCCAGATCCCACCTAATCAAATTAAATACCTGCAAAATGGCAGCATGGCTCAGGGGTTACATCCACACCATCTCATCATCAGACAGCTCATTAAGGGAAGGGACAGCTCTCCAGAATCGACGAGGTTGTCTGATCCTAGCAAGTGGCAAAGCAACAGGGGGCTTCCGGTTGTCGCTCATCTTCTGCCCTCTGCAAGCCTTCTATTACTGCAAGCAGTATGGAAACTATTAAATCATGTTCCATCTTTAGGAAAACTGAAGTGAGTTATAGGAAGGGGTTTTATACCAGTTATAGCAGTTTGTATATCCCGGGCAGGGCCCGTGCCGTCACAGGATCCAGGTCCCGCCTAACCAGATTAATAACCTGCAGAATGGCGGTACATCCGCACCACCTCGTCATCAGCTCGTCAGGGGAAGGGACAGCTCTCCAGAATAGCCGAGTCTGATCCTAGCAAAGCGGCAAACGAACAGGGGGCTCCTGTCGCTCCTCCTCTGCCCTTTCCTGGCAAATTCTAATTACTCCATGCAGCAAGAGGGAATACATCATGCTCCATATTGGCCCCAATTTTCAAAATAATGTTCCTACACGCTCTGGCATTAGTGTCATAAGAGGTAACGAAAGGAATTCTTTGGGATTTCTCTGCCGATTTTGATTTTCTCTTTGGGGCATCTGCCCTTGGAATTATCTTAACATCTTCCCTAGGGGCCATTAACCGGGATAGACTATATCCCTTTTCTACAAATTTCTGTGCCGTTACCAAAGATTCCTGTTCATACGGTGCAGGTGTAGATGCCACGCGTTTTACTCATAATGGCTGACTTTTTGGAAGTCCTTTTAAAAAGACCTCGAGGATGAAAACTTCTGAGTCAGTTGTACTTCTTCTATATTGTTTTCTTCCTCTGAAGTGTTGTGTTTGACTCTGTTGAAAGACCTGCATGATTGTGTACGATTACGTTTACGATTGTTTGGATACGAAAACTTCATAACTTTTGGATCGTAAGTACGAAATTTTCGTACGTTCAAGAAAAAAATTTTGGCGACATTCCAAACATCAGAAATGATCGTATTTCGTGATTCAGATTCGGACTGATAAATGGGCCCCTTTATGATTTTCATCTCCAAGATCTGTTCTAACATGTATGGGCCATCCATGCACATCTACTGAGTTTTGAAACAGAGAATAAACTGGATCTGATTTGTTATTGGCTGAACGTGCAAGATATAGAATAAGCCTACTAAAGCCGTCTATGGCTCCATGGATCACAAGCTTCCAGCTGATCAGTTTATCCATCCCAGTGCCCGATGTAATTGGGGCAGGGGGAATATTACACCGAGTTGGCTGGTCTTTTACTCACTGCGATGCCTTCGGGATCAACTTCATGAAGTATTGATCTCAGCCGATGTCTTTGTACATATATTGCACGTGCTCTTGAGTGACCGTTTATACAAACTTACCCTGTGTGTATATGACACTTTTTAATATCAATTATCTCCTCTTTCAAGCTAGCATCACTAATGCTGGTGAATTTCTGCCTTGAATTCCCAACTGCAACCATCAGTCTATAGACCATATTTCTTTTTGGGTATTTTTCAGTTTTTTATTCATTATTCTATAATTACAACAAACGCTGAGAAAACAAACAAAATCCCAACAAGAAGACAAAAAGGAACACCAAGAGCCCCAATAGTGTAATATGTTTTTACAAGGAGTAATGGTAGAATAAACAAATTAATACTCACAAGCCAGGGTTACCAATAGGCAACCACTGTATAGGCAGGTGGGGAGATTATCCTGACCCCACTCAGGAATAAGAAGTCGCTCTCTGTAGAAGGAAGAAAAATGGGGATGACACCCCTCCACTCGGGGTGGACTCGGTATAATGATAAGACAAAGCAGAGGCGCCAAAAGGATTAAATTAGCTAAAAACACTTAAAAACCCAATGGGTAATTCAGAGGAGGTAGTAGTGAACTTACCTCCTCCAGGCAGACACCAACAAAAGTGGTAATTTTCAGTAATGGTTTATTCACAACAATATTGCAACGCGTTTCGCAGGCATTTCCTGCTTCAGAGGCTCCTGGTGTGTTTATACAAAGACACTGTTGTTTTTTTTGCGCCTAATCTACATTGCCTGATGAAGCAGGAAATGCCTGCGAAACGCGTTGCAATCAACTATTACTGAAAATTACCACTTTTGTTGGTGTCTGCCTGGAGGAGGTAAGTTCACTACTACCTCCTCTGAATTACCCATTGGGTTTTTAAGTGTTTTTAGCTTATTTTATCCTTTTGGCGCCTCTGTTTTGTCTTATCAAAATCCCAACAAGGATTAATAAGGTACATAATATAAACAGTGCAGAATAGACTTCTCTTCCGACGGGCCCCGTTGTACCTACGTTGGGCAGGTGTGCGGGGAAACCGGACAGGGGTCATCAGCCAAGGCAGAACCCCATATCCTGCATCTCCTGGAACAATGGAAATAATTCAGTGGAAGCCCTTGATTCAAAAGTCACATATACATGCATGTGGGAGATTCCAAGGCAACAAGGCCGCTTCCCATTCACCGAAATCCCACCTATTACACATACTCAGGTGTGAGGAGTTAATTGGTCCATTAATTAGAAAGAGACAAGTTCGAAAAAATGCTTTCCAAAACAACCATTCCCAAGATGCTTAGTCAAACAAGGGTAAGTAAACTGGCACATAATTTGGATGTAAATGTTACTGTAACCCCTTTTTGGCTGAAATAGACTAACCACGGCTATGGACAGAGCATGGGGCACATTGGGACTCGCTTTCAAAGGAATGGGCCTTCGCTACGTGGAAGTGCTGGAGGATGTTGGTAAAGTACCTGTCAGCTTGGCACCACTTTGGAAGGCAGTCTGGATAGTTATTCCAATCCTCAGGTTGATAACCTTTAACTCTTTATGGGTCCTACGGCCGGGCAGAGATCAGGGTTTCTACTAACCTGTATCCTGTCACTAGTCCGTGGCCCTAAGCTAAAGCAACATTGCCTAGTGGAAGAAATACTCCCAGCTGTCTTCTAGTTGGGGCTGAGCTGCCCTTACTATCTAGGTCTAACTAATCTCACTCCACCCAGAAGATGCTATGATAAGGACTGCTATTCTGTCTAAGCCTCGTTCACGGGGCCCTGTCCGCGACTTCCTTCAGACTAGATCCTGTCTATTACCTAGATCAGACTAGATCCTGTCTGTAAAAATGAAACATCCGATCTGCAACAATGTGAAAACTGCCTAGCCATAGGACTGCTGCGATTATCAGCAACAATGATGTCGCATCCTACTTTTCAAGCAGTGAGTTGTACAGCCAACATATTGGACTCCACATTTCCAACAAGTTAAGAGATAAATAACATATTGGGGCTGATTCACTAAAGTGTGATAAATTTTATTGCACTTTTATTGCGTTAAAATAGACACGAAAATTAGCACACAATTCACTACAGTATTATCGCGTGCGTTAAGTTGCATATTGCATGCGTTATTTTTCGCGCAACCGCATGCATTCGTTTAACACATGCATTAATTTCCGCACTGAAAGGAATACTTACGCATGATTCACAAACACTTAAGCTGGCCATACACGAGCAGATCCGCTCACTTGGCGATGTCGCCAAGTGAGCGGATCTTCCCCCAATATCCCCACCTACGGGTGGGCGATATCGGGGAGCATTTAGGTAAAAAAAAAATAATCTGATCGTTTGGCCCTGGGGCCAAAGGATCGGATTATGTGGGCGGCAATGGGGCAGTCGGATCGGGGACCGCATCAACAAGCCGATGCGGTCCCCGATCCGACCGGATTTTCTAACCTGGCCGATCGAGATCTGGCCAATTTCAGGCCAGATATCGGTCGGCCAGGCCGCTCTGCTCCCCCCATACACGGGCCGATTAGCTGCCGAATCGGTCCAAGGGACCCATATCGGCAGCTATAGTCGGCCCGTGTATGGGGACCTTTAGGCGCGCTAAATATCGCATTAGTCTATGCGAAAAATAACTCCTACTACAGGCAGGCGATAATTATAGAAAAGTGCAGTAAATGAGCTTTTGGCAATAAAATATGGACTTTGCAGTGTTATTTATTCAAGTCTGTGTTTCCCCCAGAGTGACGCAGCCGCCAGTTTGCAGCGAAATGGTCATTTTTAATACAGTAATTTTCCGCAAGTATTGGCGTGTATGGCTAACATGGCGTGCGTTTATTCGCACGACTATTTATTTGCAGCTTCAATTGATGAAATGTTTCGCCAGGCATGGATTCGCAGCAAATTTTTTCATGCGTTTTGCAAAACAATCCGCCAATGGCAAAACGCATGAAAAAATTTGCCACGGAAAAATTCGCCGCACGTCCAAAAATTCGCCGCGAATCCATGCCTGGCGAAACATTTCATCAATTGTAGCCGCATATAAATAGTCGCGGGCAACAATTTTTTTTGGCCGCACGACATTGCAAATTTTTCGCTAAAGATAAACGGAACAGATTCGCTCATCACTAGCAGTTACTGTTTATAAGCAGCTACTAATTATATGCTACCATTTATATGTGGCGACAATTCATATGCGGCTACTATCTATTTGCGGCGACTATACGCGGGTTTTATTTAGCGCATGTACTGTCAAATATCGAAAATAGTCTTCGCGAGTTAAATAACGCATGCAATATCGTGCGTAAATTAACGCAAGTGTGCTTATAGTGAATCGTGCATTAAGACGTGAAAATTTAGACGCGATAACATTTTTAACGCATTCTATAAATAGCGCACGTTTTATCGCACTTTAAGACTTTTGGGTCACTGTGCTCTGAAAGGCGGTAGACTGTTTTATATGGGCACAAGTCACACATCCACAAGCCCCACGATATGTTCCCTTCGTAGATAGCCAAGTAGTCTTTAATGGTTAATGGTCCATAAAGTAGGGGAAAGCAATATTGCCCAATGTAGGGGCTTTTCGTGCTACAAATCTACAACCTTTTTGTAAGACCATAGCCAAATCCGGATCATTAAAAAGGACTGGAATAAGATTGTTTAATATGTCCCTAATTTTGTAAAAGTAGGTAAATAAGTATCATCCCTAATCCTAGCCCCACTAGAGTTTTTGTTGAGAAGCAAACTCATCTCTCCGTAAAGCCTTAGCAAATGCCATAGATAATGACCTCATATTGTAGCCACGATTTAAGAATCTTATCACGCAATAGAATAGCTTGTTCCAAGAAGGCCGACTCCGTACTACAATTCCTCCGCAAGCGGTAAAACTGTCCTAAGGGAATACCCCTAAATAGATGACCTGGATGACAAGAGTCAGCCCTCAACAGGGAATTACCCGCACAGGCTTTCCTAAAAGTCGTCGTTTCAATAGAGGAGCCAATGGCATCAAGTGTCAAGTCCAAAAATGAGATCGTAGTTTTATTAAATTCAAATCATTCACATTAAGTTCACTTACGGAACACGAAAAATCATTACTAGTCCCTTGCCAGACAAATAAGAGTTCATCCACATAACGTTTGTAAAAAACAACATTGTGCAAATAGGGTGAAGTGCCCCCATAGATATGGGACTCCTCCCACCAACCCATGTATAGGTTGGCGTAGGTGGGTGCAAATTTAGCACCCATTGACGTCACACACCTTTTGGAGGTAAAAAGCCCCATCAAACAAAAAGAAATGATGTGATCATATTTAATTGAATCCAAAAAGAAAACTTTTTGTAACCTCATCATAAGCACTATGTTTATCGAGATGATACGAAATCGCTTGTAATACTTTCTCATGAGGAATGCAGGAATATAGAGAGGTTACGTCAACTGGACCCCAGGAAAAGGTATCCCGCCACTGTTGCTGCACCCAGGCTCAGCGGCGCCGTTGTTGGGAAGCAGACAGGCAGCCAAAGAGGAAGCCACACCTCCTTGCTAGACACTATATGAGGCTGCAAGGGGTGTGGTCAACCATATGGGCCAATAAAGGAAGAGGTATAACTGTATAAGTGTCACAAAGGCTTCTGCCCAGTAACAAGAGGTAGGATATCACACTATAGGGCATTTAACCCTATGGGACCCTACATTCACCCGGGGGAAAACCCATTCGGTCCCGGCAATGATACAAAATATATACACATATCAAAACTTTGTTTAGTGCCAAAATATATAACCGTTCCATACACCCGCTTCGGATAGTCTCTAAGGCCTCTTGAGTGTCATAATAGAGCACTCAGGCACTTATGCTTAGAAAAAGTTCTTGAAATACCTCCTGGACCTTGTAACGGGTATTTCAGGCACGTATACTTTGTGGGAACCATAATACACCACCGAAACCAAAAACAGGTGCTCAGGTACCCATTTAAGGAGACACTTGGAAACAATCCTGCCTTCATTCACATGTCCCAGGCCCATAGAAGGGAAAAGTTAGTGCAAAATTAGTAAACTCTTAGCATTGCATGGCCCCACCCAAGCCAACTTTATTAGTCCATTCCTTCCCACCCTAACCCAGCGTTCTTGACTACCCTGCACGCACTCCGTAGGGTATGGAAAAGGCAATGGTTCCCACCTTAAGAGGCAGGTTGAGTTAGAAGTTGTAGTGAGGTGGGGGCTCAGCAGTTATTTATTAGAGCCAACTATGTACAATATGTTCAGTCACTCAGCAGTGCCTCCAAACTTAAAACAAACCCACCACTGTGGGGAAAAATGACTGAAAGGTCTCTGTAATCTCAGATACGTGAGTCCAGAGTCATCTTTGTGGGAGTGGATCCCAAATTAACGCAGAAAAGGGTACTGGTAATTCACCTAGTCCCAATGGCAATCTCACAAGGCCCAGCCGGTACCTCTGTAGACCTTTTCAGGGTTTCAACGTAGAATAAGTAGTAGGCTTTTCACAAAGTACTTGAGGATGGTCCTCCCGTACCACCACTCATGCATTGTATTCCCAATGAACTCGATGTCCCGGCTCCTCCTCTCAGGGTCACTGTGGAAGACTCCCTCAGTGCCGATATCAGCCCGTCGGATGATTTCACCGTACAGCAATTCCTGCACCTTTTCTTCAACTTCATCAAATACCCACTCTGGGGCATACGGCATACAATAGCCCCAGAGGTCCCTCACACGGGTGTTGATCATCCTTTGCACCCGGGACACCGACCGCATCATTGCAGGGTCTCCCTGTCCGGGTAGGACCCAATATGATTTATTCAGTGGCACGGTGGGTAATGATAACACAGGCTCTGCAGGAGGTGGTTCTGGAACTGTAGGTGTAGGTATGGTTGTAGAATTTTTCCTATTCACCCAAATTGTGGTGGTCCTATCAGTTGCCCATTCTTTTGGCTCCTCTGTGGGGCTTTCCTTTGGTGGAGGGGAAGCCTTATTGGCCAAATCATGTACACGGCCCCTCCTCCGGACAATAGCCTTGATCCTCAAGGGTCAAGTCCTCCTCATCAGTGCTAGCCCACTTTGGACTATCTTTCACCCCTGCCATAGTAGAACAGGCAGGGCTCCTCAGGGAGTGGATGTGTTGCACCCCTGGTGGTGACAAAGGAGAAAATGGCTCTGCCTCAGCGGAGAGGTCAGACTGCATGGACATTCACCCTCACCCCATTGGTACCTGCCCATATGTAGCGCAGGGACGTATCTATCACTGTGGGGTCTTCTGAGGGGATTGGGTTTGATTTCATCGGGCCCTCCGGGTCTTCCCAGCCATCCCAACCATCCCAACCCTTGTCAGCCATAGTGAATCTTGTGATGGAAAGTATTTAAGTCCTGCACAGCTTTTCCGGTTGCAGCCGCTAATCTGGGGTTATATGCTGGCAAGTTTGAATAATGTTTTCCACTTGCTCTTAGAGAGCCGCCCCACTATGTGGCTTGGCTGAGCGCAGTGGTATTTTTAGCAGTCCCTTTTTACGCCTACCCGCAGCCGCGGGGTCTGAGGGTAATTACTGTAGAGGTCTGCAGCCGTAGTGTCTCTCTCTCTCAGTAGTGGTAAACTTCTGGCACCTTTGGCCACAGCCGCGGTCCTAATGGAGCAGTGTCACTTTTACCTTTTGCTCGCAGTTTAATCCGGAAAGGGTCCCCTAAACTGGCAATGCGTAGCTGATGTGGGAAATATGCAGTTCCTTGCTGTAGCAGCCGCTCACAATGCGCAGGAGCGGGTTTAGATGCGTCTGACTCCAACGAAAAGTTCCCCGCAAAATGGCGGTGGTGATGTATGTTTGGGAGCCGCCTTTAGAGTTCTCACGCCTAGATTCTTCCTTCACGCGAGACTTGCCAAATGCGCGCCAAATGCTTCTCGCGTCACGAAAAAAAAGCCCGCCAAACAGTGCAGAGTGATTGGCAGCGCAGGGAAACCAATAGGAAGCCATTAAAGAGCTCCAGAAAACCAAACCCACGGCCAATTAGATTAGGTATTTTGTAAAGCAGGCTAGTCTTTTACCTCTCGGGTCTGGCAGTGCGTGTCATTCAATTTTAAAGGCACAATACTCGGCAATGTAGTTTCCAGTTCCAAAAAAAATAATCACGTTGGGCACCAAAATGTAACCCCTTTTTGGCTATAATTAGGGAAACCACGGCTATGGACAGCGCATGGGGCACATTGGGACTCTCTTTCTAAGGAATGGGCCTTCGCTAAGTGGAAGGAATAGGCTGGATGATGCTGTTGTACTACAACTCCCACTGGTACTGTGTAAGGTGTTAGTTCAAATCGCCGAAAAAGACTCGCAAGGCTTTTTCGGCGATTTCCCGAAATCGCCCCGCCGCGTCTGCCATCCCGCCGGCGACTTACATGTTCGCCGGTGGGATGGCAGGGGGAAGGCAACTCGGGGAGATTAGTCGCCCGCGAGCAGGGAGTTTTGCCGCGGGCGACTAATCTCCCCGTGTACCAGAGCCCTTACATATGACTGAATGGCCCTTGACAGATCAAACCTGCCGAAATTAAAGTCCTGATAAAAGCGTAACCAAAGCGTTAATGAATCCCGAAATGTTCATACTTTTTGCGCAAAGTACGATTTTATTGCGAAAATTTAACGAAAACCACGAAAAAAGTTGTACTATTTTACCAACATTATCGCGGCCATCACGAAATGTTTAACAAGTTGGAAAAAATACAAATTTTTTGTAATCATGCTACAAATTTCTGTGCCGTTACCAAAGACTCCTGTTCATACGGTGCAGGTGTAGATGCCACGCGTTTTACGCCACTTTTTGGAAGACCTTGAGGATGAGTCAGGTGCACTTCTTCTATATTGTTTTCTTCCTCTGAAGTGCCGTGTAGGTGCAGGTCTGTTAGATGGATGTGTAGTTCATGCAGCTGGAATGGAGTATAGTTTGACTCTGTTGAAAGACCATGATTGTTATGAGCTTTTATGTGCTCAGCCAACATATTATTAATCAACTTTTGAAACACCCAATGTGAGCAGAAGAAATCTGTATCATTTAGGGGATCAAGCAAGCAGATATTTTCCGAATTGATCTGAACATTTGGGGGCACTGAGAGGAACTTCCCAGGGGTTGGGGAGCAACATTTTCCCCCCGAGCCACTGGTTGGGGATCACTAGTCTAGAGGGATTGAGTGGAAAGCAATCTGATTAGTGGAGGATTTCTGTCATTTCTTATCAGGAGGGGTGTTTTCATTCATATTTTTGTTGGCATCATTCATTTTCTTCTAGATAACGAAATTTCAAGAGGAAGTTAAACACATTAATGAGGCATATTATCAAGTGAATGAGATGCTCAACTTACAACTAAAGTGTGAGGCGAGGAGCTGATCACGCACTCTTCTCCCCTGTGGTTGGTTATCCCGGTGCTGCCAACATACCCTTCAGTCTCAGGTTCTAGAACATCATCGATGTCTGCCCGTAGGCCATGCTCTATTGCAACATGGCGCAGACAATGATGATCTCTGACACCTTAAAGAAGAGCTCCCCCAATTATTAAGAGGCATAGGAAGTGCGACTTGAGCACCCCAAACAGGCGCCCAATCACATTTCTCATCTTCCGACGGGCCCTGTTGTACCTACATTGGGCAGGTGTGTGGGGAAACCGGACAGGGGTCATCAGCCAAGGCAGAACCCCATATCCTGCGTCTCCTGGAACAAAGGAAATAATTCAGTGGAAGCCCTTGATTCAAAAGTCACATATTACATGCACGTGAGAGATTCCAAGGCAACAAGGCCGCCTCCCATTCACCGAAATCCCACCTATTACACATACTCAGGTGTGAGGAGTTAATTGGTCCATTAATTAGAAAGAGACAAGTTCAAATAAATGCTTTCAAAATGACCATTCCCAAGATGCTTATTCAAAGAAGGGTAAGTAAACTGGCACATAATTAGGATGTAAATGTTGTTACTATTAACAACCGACATGATTATATACTATAGGAGTAACGGGTGGGTATCACCATGACCAATTAACTGTCACTAGCAGTCACATACATTGTGGAAAATCAAGTTGATGGAAGCGCATAAAAGTGCTTGTAAAAAACACAGTGTACCTCCAGTCACTCAATATGTTTAATATAAATGCTCACCAGGCGTAATTGGACAGCTCAACACGTTTCACGTGCTGACGGCACGCTTCCTCAGGAGCCAATGAATCAACTGTAATCCCCATTAGTTATATTACTTGCAGTTGTGGGTTTGGCAAGTGTCCCTCCCTGTGCAGCATTGTGGGTGTGGGTACTCATGTAGAACCTGCCTGGTTCCTGTAGGCTTTTCCTTTTTGGCCTCTGTTGGTGTTCTTCAGTGTGCCTGTGTCTCCTCTGAGATTACTCAGGCCCCAGCCTACCTTGGTGTTCTTTGTGTGTTGCTACCTTTTTCCCACTGCCGGCTCCCACCCCACTCTCCATCGCTTGGCTCGCCTTGCGTTGCTTGGCCAATTGCGCACCTGCACCTTCCGCGCTCTCCATCTCCACACTCACAGTGCAACTGCACAAAATGGCGTTAGTCATGTGGTATATGATGCGTTACGCTTGCACGCAGAATTTTGCTTCTTAATACCGCGTGCGTAAATTACTGTGCGTATAAATTACTGTGCGCTGTGTAAAATACCGCACCAAAACACTGATCGCGAGTTAAATAACGCAAACAGCATTGCTTCTTAATTATGACACGTGCTAAGTTGCAAAAAATAAGAAGCGATAACATCTTTTCCGCATTGGTATAAATAGCACTCGTTTTATTGCCCTTTAGGGAATCAACCCCTTAGTATTCGTTTCCTTTCTGCTTCCATGAAACTAAAAATTTCTGCTTTCTGGTCTGTAGTGGCTGCAATATCCGCGAAGGACATTCTGAGGAAGGCACAAAATGATGGGGTGCTATAACCGTGAGAAGCCGAACACATATGCCAATCCACACTCACCAGCACCCCCCGGCCTTAAATTAAGTCCTGTTGTGCCGGTATTTTTGTGCTATTTGGATCGTGGTGGAGAGTGCCGAAGTCTCTCCTAATACTGTGCACCAGGCAGAACAGAGTGGAAAGTCCGGGGTGTGCTGGTGAGTGGGGATTGGCATATGTGCTCAATTCAGCTGCACCACTGGTTAGTTAATGTGTTATTTTACTATAATGTGTACCCTGCAACTTATGAACTACAACATGGGATCCTTGAACAATATTTGAAGATGACCTGTCACAGAAAATATACATTTTTATGTAATGAAACCCCCTAATGTGATGAAGTACAAAAATGTAGTTGAAGGGCAAGTGGCACGGCGGGGAATAGTCGCCCAAGAGAAATCTTTGCTATTGCGGGTAACTATTCTCCCTGACATGCCTGCCGACCGGCAAGATTGTAAATAGCCGGTGGGATGTCATACGCGTCAGTTTGTTTTTCCAAAGTCAACAGAAGTTACCTTGAAAGGCAACTTCAGGTGATTTTGGAAAAGTCCCGCCCATGTACCACTGCCCAGAGGGTGATGGCCCACAGGTAGCTTAGTCGTCCGCGGATAAATCTCAGGTACTGCTTGTAAATAATCTCCCTGAAAGCAATACTTTCCTATGGTAGTCATCATCACTGGGACGGGTTTTCAAGTTCTTTAGAAGTCGTAAAATGAAGTACACAAAGTCCTCTTTGAGTTAACGCTCAATTAATGGGGGGTTTTCTACAATACAGGTATCAGATGGATCCATCAACTTTAAGACGTTTTATCTCCCGACAGCAAATGTTGTGCAACACTGTTGGCAAAGTTTTGGGTGAGCATCTTCAGCATTTATAGTTTGTGATGTTGTTTGTCTCAATGGATCATTAGGAAAACATGGATCCTTATCCTTGTCTCGAAGCTGTGCTGCTCTCATCATTTCAAGAAGCTTTTCAGGCTAAGATTGTAAAGAAATTTTAATTATCAATTTTACAGTATTATTGCCAATTAATAACTTCATGGCATTTGCCAGTGCAGGGTGCTTTGGCACCATACTCATCCCTAGCCTTTCATTATAAAAGGGGTATATGTAAACCCTTCATTCGGGCCAAAAGGGGACTTAGACTTGAGCCTGTAAATCTATTGACACTCTTTCTTCAGTAACAATTTATCCATGTCGTCCTTCCTTGCACCCAATTTGATTCTTTCAATACCAAAGAAGGACATTGCTCTCACATCCGATTTGTGAAAATCACGTCCATGTCTTGCCAGTGGAGTGTCCTTTTTGTGTATGATGGTTCCAATATGTTCCAGTACTCTTGAGTAATTCTCTAAAGGTTTTACCTACGTACATCATAAGGCAACTACAAAGACCCACATAAATCACTACTGACGTGCAGCAATTAATGAATTGTCTAATTTCATATGTGTACGTGGAGTATGGACTTTGGAACTTTTTCACTGTTAACATATACTGACTTGATGAGTTTTGTTTATCAGCAAAGTGACTATGGACAAGCAAATCTGCTAGGCTCACTGCTCTTCTGGTCAATAAAGATGGTTGGTTCAGTTAAACCTTCTGTAAGTCCTTGTCCCCCTCTACGTATATCCCAGAACTTACCCATAATGGACTTTATGCTTGTGGTTATTAAAAGTGCCAATACATCATATCTCAGAAGATTGTTTCTGGTTATTATCTTAAATATCGCTAAGGAGTATGTCTCGGTCCACATTGAGGGCCCTTTGGTTTGCCCGTCTAAGGCATCGTCTGGGGTATCCATTTTGTAAAAATCTGTCACGTAGCGCCAGTGCTTTAGTCTTAAAATCAGTTAAATCAGAGCAATTCCTTCTTAATCTTAAGTATTGGCCCACATGGATTCCTTTCTTAAGGGATGTAGGCTGGAAACTCATGTAATGTAGTAAACTATTGGTAGCAGTTGGTTTTTGATACACAGTTGCCTCCATTGATCTCTCTGTACCTCTCCATAGGAGCAGATCTAAGAATGGCAAGGTGTCCCCACCGGGGTCACTTGTGAACTTTAAGCCCAGGTCATTAATGTTCAACGGAGTGATCATACTCTGAAAGTCTACCATGTCCCCCTTCCATATCTCCAGTATATCATCCATATCGTTTCCAGAACATAATTTTAGGTAGAAAAGGGTTACATCAGAGGTTTAGAGCAAATTTTTGTTCCCACCACCCCAAAAATAGATTGGCGTATCTGGGCGCACAGGCACTGCCCATTGCCGTGTCCTTGATTTGATGATAGATCTTATTATCAAATAGAACATAATTGTGAGTGAGTGTAAAGAACAAGAGTCTCAAAATTAGCTAATAATCAAAAATTGTTTAAGTGCTTGGAGGCCTTTTGGTATGTGGAATACTCGTATATAAAGCTTCAAGTAGGTAAACTACATATCTAGTTTTACACAGTCTAGAGCCGCATCCAAACGTTCCTTTTGTAGATAACTGTTTTGGTTTATTTGATTGGATGAGGCTTGGAGACAATCTGTTGCCCAGTGTTTCTGTTCTTCTACAAGAGAAGGCTGTATTGGCATTTTTAGTTCTCTATCTTTTGAAAATATTTGACTTTTTTGTGGCCGCTGCTCTTTAAAAGGCTTCATTTAAAACTTTTTCAGAATAACCTCTATTTTGAAGTCTATTAAATAAATCTTTAGATTTCTGTAAGAAATCTTCCTCCTTATGTGTGGAGTGTTGAGGATGACACGATTTAGAAATAACTGTAGCGGTAATATGTCCATTTTCTGTGGATAGTGCGATGTCCAAATAATAAAATTCACATTAATCTCAAAAGTGAATTTCAAATTGTAATTGGTAATATTTCAAGCTGTGATCAATTCATTAAACTGGTCAAATGTGCCTGACCATATTAGAATATAGTCTATCAAACGACCATAGTATTTGAAAAAATGTTATCGTCATTAAAGATGTGCTGATACTTCCCACCGTCCTAGAAACAGGTTGGCATATGAATTGTGGAATAGTGGCCTTTTTCCACTCAGGGAAGGAGCTCTTTTCTTCAAAATATCTGCATGAAATTGAGCATCCCATTGGGAGGCACAAATGACAGGCCAGCAGATGGCCGCAATCTTGATGGACCCGGAGGAGTCTAAACACTGACTCTATGTCCGATTTTGCTGACAGGGATCCTCTAGCTGCCTTCCTGACCAGCATGGCAGCCATCGTTGATCAGTAAGGGTATGAAAGGTGATGAATGAGGCGATATTTGCCTGGTTCCTTCTTAGGCACTATACCCAATGGCATTCCTCATCCAGGCCGACTCCAAGCCCTCGGCGTTCCTCATCCAGGCCGACTCCAAGCCCTCGGCGTTCCTCATCCAGGCCGACTCCAAGCCCTCGGCGTTCCTCATCCAGGCCGGCTCCAAGCCCTCGGCGTTCCTCATCCAGGCCGGCTCCAAGCCCTCGGCGTTCCTCATCCAGGCCGGCTCCAAGCCCTCGGCGTTCCTCATCCAGGCCGGCTCCAAGCCCACGGCGTTCCTCATCCAGGCCGGCTCCAAGCCCACGGCGTTCCTCATCCAGGCCGGCTCCAAGCCCTCGGCGTTTCTCATCCAGGCCGGCTCCAAGCCCTCGGCATTCCTCATCCAGGCCGACTCCAAGCCCTCGGCATTCCTCATCCAGGCCGACTCCACTCTCCACTCCACAAACAATGAACAGCTATAGAGATAAGTACTATTCCCATACTGTTATTGGCTGCCGACTCTCTTCACAAGGGCTTTCCTGCTTCTATGTGATGCTTTATGGCTGATTTTGATTGGGTAATTATCGGAGCACCTCGGCACGCCTCCTCCAGCTTAGGCGCCATAACCGGAAGTCCCAGAATTATATACATATTGTTAATCGCTAACTCACACTGTATAACAATATGTATATAATTCTGTATTCAACTGAAAGTCATTCATTTCAAGATATTGATCTGGCAAGAGTTAATATATCGCATTAAACAGAATGATGTACAATCTGGAGTATCTATTCCTACAGCAATTCTCATGGCCTCGGGGGGAGTTAATACTAAAGTAAATGTTACTGTCGGCTGCTCAGCCCACAAGGAGCTTTATTTCTGACCCAGAATGTTAAAATACCTTATACCGTAGATGTGATTTCTGTGAATAATCTGTGCTGGGGGATAAATAGCCCCTGCTCTGAGCTGGTTACAAAATAGAAGCCTCTCTAAGAGATTCCCCAGCTCTGTAGCACGGCATTTCTCAAACGGGAGCATGTTAATACTGGTTCTATTTCTTCTCATTATTCCGGTAACATCGGATGTTAATCTGGAACCCAGAGCTGCATGTTCTATAAGGAAGTTTTGTTATATGACTAACGTTAAAGCCGGGGACCTGGTTATTGGTTCTTTTCTCCAGTTAAATAACGTTTACTCCAACTATGTTTTTAATATTACAAAATATCCACCTACAGTTTCATGCTACGGGCAAGTACATTCTTCTATATCTTAAATAATATTTACATTTCAAGATTTAACAACATTCGAGATTGCAAATGATTATTATCAAACAAATAATAAAAAATTTAAAAATCTAATAAAATTTGCACCTAAAAGCCTGGTCAGTTTCTGCAGGAGTCAAGGGGAGGTGTATCTTGAAAAATTCAAACTAGTTTAAGATTCAGTTTTACTAGATGTAGTGAAGATTTAGCAGATTTGTTTCAAGTGATTGAGGTTTTTAAGCTAAATGTTGAGATATTTGAGTTTTTTTAAATCATAGATCTTTACTTTGACTCGACTTGATTTGATTTTCTTTTTATGAGTAAAGGTCCCCATACATGGGCTGATTGCAGCTGCTGACATGGATCCCTTGGACCAATTCGGCAGCTTATCGGCCCGTGTAGGGGCAGGAACGAGGGGCATGCCCGACTGATATCTGGCCTGAAATTGGCCAAATATCGATCTGGCAGGTTAAAAGATATAGTCGGATCGGGGAATCGCCAAGCGAGCCGATCTTCACGTGTATGGGCACCTTTAGATTCTTATTGGTTATAATCAGGTCTGACTCCTAAACCAATGCCCCTAACCCTTCATTTCTTATAATCCTTATCATCCATAGTTCTCATAAAAGCCTTGTTGATCTACAGTTTGGTTATTTAAAGAAACATAAAACCTTTAGGAGATTTTTCCTTTGACTATAAAGCTTGCAAAATGTGCATCTAGACCAGGAATAAATTGAGAATAGAGGCTGATTCTTTCTGTAGACCACAGAATATGTGTGCTCTCCAAATCTGTTTTGTTTTTGTTTTTTTTAACGGATTGTAATATTTTTTTTGTGCTCAAAATTGTGGATTTTAATATTTTCTCTAAACCATAGAAAATTTGCAATTTAATAAAGAAAAATCCAAGAAAAAAACATACACAACTTTGCCATCGAAAAGCTGTTGAGCTCATGTAGAAGTCAATGGGGGCGGTGTCCTAGGCAAATTGTAACAATTCTTCTTTGCTTTGTGGTTTAAAAGATTCTTGGGGTTTTTTTCTCCGTTTGTCGGCGCACAAAAATTCTTAGGAAAACAAGGATTACGTGGTTTTTGGATTTTTTTTCAGATTCTTTTTACGGGTTTATTCGTTCGTGCTTTTTAGAGAAGGCTGTTTTAATAAATAACTCGGCATTCGTGGTTTTGTGAAAATGAGTTTTTTCATAATTTCAAAAACCTCTAAAACCAATAAAATAAGAATGTTGATAAATATAAGTGGGACAGTCACATACAGTAGGTTGGGAACCGCTGCTCTAGAACTTTAGACAGTGGCTAGCAGTGTACACTGGCGGGAAGGCTCAACTTAAACAAAGGCTAAATAGAAGAGCCGGCCTTCTTAAGACAGAAGGTTTTCACATGTTAAACACTCATCATTTGCAATTTACTTCTTATGGCTTGTAGTCAACTCTACGTCCAGAACCACTAGTTTGATATCGACTTGATTGGTTGGATTTTCTTTATATGCGTTAGATTCTAATTGGTTATAATCAGGTCTGACTCCTAAATCATAGTTATCTCCATATGGACTTTTGCCCCTAACCCCTCATTTCTTATAATCCTTATCATCTATAGTTCTCATAAAAGCCTTCTTTTTGTCAATGAATAACATAAAACCTTCAGGAGATTTTTCCTTAGACTATAGAGCTTGCAAAATGTGCATCTACAAGTTTTCCTACTCTTTAAATAACCCAAGTTTAGCAAATATTCTAGAAACACCTGCCAAGGAGTTTACATCTTGGGCCTCTTATACTTCCAACCTATTTCAAGACCAGGAATAAATTGAAAATAGAGGCTGATTCTTTCTGCAGACCACAGAATGTGTGTGTGTTCTCAAAATCTTTTTCTTTTTAACGAATCGTAATCTTTTTGTGCTCAAAATTGTGAATTTTACAATTTATTAAAGAAAAATCCAAGAAAAAAACACACAACTTTGCCATCTAAAAGCTGTTGAGCTCATGTAGAAGTCAATGGGGGCGGTGTCCTAGGCAAATTGTAACAATTCTTCTTTGCTTTGTGGTTTTAAAGATTCTTGGGGTTTTTTTCCCCTGTTTGTCGGAGCACGAAAATTCTGATTCTGTTTATGGGTTTATTCGTTTGTGCTTTTTAGAGAAGGCTGTTTTAATAAATATCTCGGCATTCGTGGTTTTGTGAAAATTTGTTTTTTCATAGTTTCAAAAACCTCTTAAACTAATAAAATGAGAATGTTGATAAATGGGCCTCCAAGTCTCAATCCATTTATGAATCTTGCACTCTAAGTGGGCCAGTCACGTACAGTGGGTTGGGAACGGCTGCTCTAGAACTTTAGACAGTGGCTAGCAGTGTACACTGGCACAAGGGCTAAACTTCTAGCTTTGTTTAAATTGAAAATGAGGAGCTTTCATCGAGAAACAAAAGGTACGTTCATACAGTTTACACAAGAAGAGCCGGCCTTCTTAAGACAGGTTTTCACATGTTAAACACTTATCATTAGCAATTTACTTCTTGTGGTCAACTCTACTTCCAGAACCACTAGTTTGATATCGGAGAGACCACTATAAATTTCAGACAGCTTGTTTCAGTCTTGAGGATGTCTGAGAGGAACAAAACTGAAGAACCACGGAGGGGTAGGTTGAGGTGGTGGAGGTTCCACAAAAGTACATGAAATACAATTAAAACCTTCGCAACTCAGAATTTAAATATTACTGCTCATTCCCATATAGAATGTTTGTTCATCACCTAAATGACCATTTATGTTTTTTGAATAATGCATTTTTGTACATTTTGAAGTTTATCCTCTGATAACTCAGTTTTTATGGGGTTTCCAACAGATCATCTATTGTCTATCTACGGCAATATATGGCCTTCCTATATGCAATTGAAGAGATAAATAACAGTTCTCAAATTTTACCCAATATTACCCTGGGCTACAATATATTTGACTCCTGCGGATGTGACAAAAAGGCCATCAGTGGGGTATTGGACATAATATCTGGAACAAAAAATACAGTCCCAAATTATGACTGTTGGAGTAAAATTAAGATGGTGGGGTTTTTGGGAGACTTGACTAGTAGTACATCACACACCATGGCCCAGTTCCTAGCAATGTTTAGATACCCCCAGGCATGTATTCACTTTACTGTTTTCTGTTTTTACTTCATCTGCACCTCCAGAAATATCACTTTTGTCAAAAGTATTCCTTAATCATTTCTGTGGTCTCCTAATGCCCATTTTGTCCAGGAGTCTGGCTTTATAGTGTTCCTTATCAATCAAATTAATTGTGCAGGCAGTGAAATGTTCAGAGCTGAACCTCTGGTCAACTGTCAAGTTGGGGAACAAGTCCATCAAAATAGAAGTGTGTCGGCAACTTAGTTTGGGGAACAACAGTGAAAAGGTGAGTGAGGGAAAAGGAAGAGTGTAAGGGAAGAATCGATGTTTAGAAAGGAGAACAGAAGGGAAAGCAGAAGAAAAATCTTGGAAGGAAAGAGCAGAAGGGAAAAGCAATACGCAAAAATAAAGGGTAAATGGATGGAGGGTAAGAGAAAACACAAGAAAAGGGGAGCAAATGAAACACGTGAGAAACATCACATTTCTCTTCTGCTCTGAACAAGCCGTGTCTGTTTTGATAGAAGAGAGAAACTGGAGAAATAGAAAAGGGATTTGGGATAAGAAGGATGAAAAAGAAACCAGGAAGAGTAGAGATGTAGAGCAAAATAGTGCATGTAACAGGAGATGAGAGATTGTTAGTAGGACAGGGTGCCCCCCCTATGTATATGGATGAATTGTGTACGGAACGGTCTGGTCTAGAACAGGGGTCCAGGTGTTTATTGGCTGCTGCCCCACTGGACTATTTATCCTGCCCCTCCCTCTACTCAGGATCAAGGGCTCATACAGTTGAGCATTTCATCCTGCATCCCATTCTTTCCTACAGGTCTAAACTGATCGTTGCAAGCGCTGACCATAGGTGGAACGAAGGAAAACTTCACTTCAGAACTTCATTTGTATGAACCCAAACTTTTCCTTGTGATAGCATACATCACTCTGAAAGACTGAGTTCCTATATCCTGGATCCCTATAAATCTTATCCTTCTTTGTTATTGTTTCCCAATATTCCAACGTCTCAGTTTGACCCTTGGCCTGTTTTTTGGACATTTTTTTTGCTGCCTACCTACTGTAGACCATTTGCTGCTATACGGACTTGCCTCTGCCCACTCCTTGTACCAAATATTTGTTATTGTCTTTGTATTTTTTGTGGGGGGTTTTTTGGTCGTAAACCTTGATTCAAAGTGTGCGTTGTCTTCACAACTTACTCCTAGTACATAATTCAATGGGTAATCCCAACAGACTGAGGGATGTAGGTCTCCGGTGAGGCCTCACCTTGGGTATGGGGGGCAGTTTTGGGCTCCAGTCCTTAAGAAGGATATTAATGAGCTGGAGAGAGTTGAAATCTTCCATCCCCTTTACCGGTTTAGTTGCAATCTCTGCACTGTGAGGGTAGACTGTTATCATGGAAGTACATTAAAGGGCATTATAGACATTTCCGAGTGATGATGTGTTGGCAGATGATTTCTCGAACAAGCAGAATATCAAAGGCTATTGTTACAGTGTACTACTTACTATACATATATACTACAGTTAGTATAAATATTGTTATACTGTATATAGTTTATATCTGTTAGTATATTCATACAGATTGAGCCAAGTTATGTCTCTTCCAGTTAAGGGAGGAGGGGGGAAAATACCAAAATTCGCCAGCAGGTGCGTGGTCTATGGGGTTTTCTATTGTGTTTTGCTTGCAAATCTTTGCACTCTAGCGCCATCTAAAGGCAGTATGTAACACTCAAAAAATGGTGTCTGGACATGGTGCAGCAAGAGCCAATCAGAAGTAAGTACGCTCATTCTCAGCTCCCACTGGCTCTAGCTTCACTAAGATAGAAAGATGGCTGACAACTACCTAGGTTTCTTGAACAGTTTGGGTAGGGCTGGCTGAGGCTGCCTCGTAGAGCTGAAGACACTGGGTGGTTTATCTTCACAACTGAAAGAGTTTTTAGGGATTATATTAGAAAGTCCTAAGGAAGTCCTCATTCTACTTCAATGAAAACCCATGAATTGAGTTGAAGAAGAAACTTTTCCCTCGTTTGAGTTATATGTTTATAAATTCTATAAATAAAATAAATATGAGGTCATAATTTGTTATGTATTCATTTAAGATCAGTTACGGCGCCATGGATCCAGTTTTCCACGACAGAACCCAGTTCCCATCATTCTACAGAACTATCCCCAATGAGGAGGCAGAAATGGATGGGATTGTGCAGATACTGAAGCACTTTGGCTGGAAATGGGTCGGACTCATTGTATCAGATGATGATACTGGGTACAGAGCCCGGGAAAGGATAAGTACAGAACTGGCCCGTATGGGGGGCTGTTTGGCTTTTTCCATTGTAATTGAATATACTTCAGACATGACCGCCACAAAGAATCCAGTTTATCTGAAGTTTGCGAACACGGCTGTTAATGTCACAGTTCTATTTATGAGCATGAAGTATGTCCATGGCTTTGAATTTATGCTGGATCAAATCAGAATTCCAATGAGATTTATCATCACTTCTTCCCTATTTACTAATTTTATGACTTTAAGATATTTGAGAAAAGGAGCTACAGCTCTGTTAGATGGAGCTCTTGCCTTGACTGCCCCAGCAGAAGAAATCCCCCATTTTGACCATTTTTTCAATAGTTTTTCTCTTTACAAATATCCCCAAAGCAAGTTAATCAATAATTTATGGCTCAGCTTCTATAACTGTGTTTCTAAATCTGACTCGAGGTTCAAAGGTATGGACCCCAATACATGGAAATTCTGTAAAGGAAATGAATCCGTGAATGATGAACGTTTATCACAGCGTGAAAGTTACAGAGACAGTTACAGAGTTTACACAGCAGTCTATGCCCTGGCTCGTGCCCTGCACAATCTCTACTCTGCCCAGGCGCCAACTAATCACTGGGACAAACTGGAATATATGAGAGGGAACCTAAAGCCCTGGCAGGTAGGTCAGTGCCTGAGGTACTGTGTGTTCATTATATTTATATAAAGTTTGTGTTGGCAATATAGAAATAACATTTGAAAATGACTTCACCCAGGCCATGGTATATCTAGTATAAATAAATCTAAAGCAACTGGGCTTGTTAAGTAAATAGTGAAGATGTTTCACTACCCATCCGAGCAGCTTCTTCAGTTCAACTGACTGGTATGGGAAGCCCTCAGCAAATATACTCTTCCACTAATCCAATCCCAATGGCACTTTGTAACTCTTCCACTAATCCAATCACAATGGCACTGTGTAACTCTTCCACTAATCCAATCACAATGGCACTATGTAACTCTTCCACTAATCCAATCCCAATGGCACTTTGTAACTCTTCCACTAATCCAATCACAATGGCACTGTGTAACTCTTCCACTAATCCAATCACAATGGCACTTTGTAACTCTTCCACTAATCCAATCACAATGGCACTGTGTAACTCTTCCACTAATCCAATCCCAATGGCACTTTGTAACTCTTCCACTAATCCAATCACAATGGCACTATGTAACTCTTCCACTAATCCAATCCCAATGGCACTTTGTAACTCTTCCACTAATCCAATCCCAATGGCACTTTGTAACTCTTCCTCTAATCCAATCACAATGGCACTTTGTAACTCTTCCACTCATCCAATCCCAATGGCACTTTGTAACTCTTCCACCAATCCAATCCCAATGGCACTGTGTAACTCTTCCACTAATCCAATCCCAATGCACTGTGTAACTCTTCCACTAATCCAATCCCAATGGCACTTTGTAACTCTTCCACTAATCCAATCCCAATGGCACTGTGTAACTCTTCCACTCATCCAATCCCAATGGCACTGTGTAACTCTTCCACTCATCCAATCCCAATGGCACTGTGTAACTCTTCCACTAATCCAATCCCAATGGCACTTTGTAACTCTTCCACTCATCCAATCCCAATGGCACTTTGTAACTCTTCCACTAATCCAATCACAATGGCACTTTGTAACTCTTCCACTCATCCAATCCCAATGGCACTGTGTAACTCTTCCACTAATCCAATCCCAATGGCACTTTGTAACTCTTCCACTAATCCAATCCCAATGGCACTTTGTAACTCTTCCACTAATCCAATCCCAATGGCACTTTGTAACTCTTCCACTCATCCAATCACAATGACACTGTGTAACTCTTCCACTCGTCCAATCACAATGGCACTGTGTAACTCTTCCAACAATCCAATCACAATGACACTGTGTAACTCTTCCACTAATCCAATCCCAATGGCACTGTGTAACTCTTCCACCAATCCAATCCCAATGGCACTTTGTAACTCTTCCACCAATCCAATCCCAATGGCACTTTGTAACTCTTCCACTAATCCAATCACAATGGCACTTTGGATTATCACAATGGCACATTGTAACTCTTCAGAGGGGTGACACTTGGAACTCAGAGATAAGTGGGAAGAGTATATATGCTGAGGACTTCCCATACCAGTCAGTTGAACTGAAGAAGCTGCTCGGATGAGAAGTGAAACGTCTTCAATGATTTCTTAACAAGTCCAGTTGCTATAGATTTATTTATACTAGATAACATTTGAAAATGAAAAGTCAGACAGGCCAAGCCCCCCTTTCCCAGTCTGGGCTTGCTGCACCCCATTACTCACCGACACACCCAATCCATCCCCAACCATCAGTTTAGATGTATTCAAGCTTTAGGTAGCATTACTGCTCATATTTGCTCTAGGGGGACATTCTACAGTAGGTCAGCAGCATCCAACTAACCCCTTGCATTATAAGCTCAGGAGGCTGGAATTTTGCATGGTGGAAAACAAAATGGCAGTTTTTTTCAAAAAAGAGCCTTTAAATATGACATCTATCGGCTACAGGCTTTGCCAGGGAAGGACTGCACCTAAATAATGGTGGCACCACTGTTGTTTGTCAGAGGATGGCTGGGAGGTTGGGTTGGGTTGCAACTAGACACTAGGGTGCAGTGGGTAACTGTGAATGTTAGATGAGGTACAGTAGAGGGCAAAGTAAGTAAAATGGGGTGGAGAGTTGGATGGTGGTATCTTTCATGACAGGGAGGACCAGAGGCTGTATGTACAGAAGATACAAACTGGTACCAGTATTGACTGTATGTTACAAATACAAGAAACATGGCTAAAAAGGGGGGAGCTGGAAATATTGGCCCTGCATCAGAAATACATATTATTCGCCTTGGTCGGACATGAGCGAAGGAGTCATCAGCTGAATATATATTCAATGAGGCTGAAAAACTCAAATGTTTTGGTAAACTGGGGAAATAAAGTTGTCGAGACAATTTCAATTGACTTCTATAGAAACTCACCAGTTTGTTTTTTATGGCTGTTCTTTAATAAATCTTAACTACTTGAGGTTTCCGATAATACTGCTTTTTTTTTTGCACTCGTTTTTGATAACCCCTTAAGGGTGGAAACTACAAGTCTGTGCTTGCAAGGTGAATTGTGGGCAAAAATATTGTGCAATTTGCCTTTTTGTTTAATGAGCCAGATTGTTTTTATACTAAGGAGGCCACTTGATGCAACAGTTTCACAAAGAACCATAGTTAGTTTCAGTGGGACACGTTCAATATTAAAGTGTTGGCTCAGAAGCCTCTTCCTCTGGCCAAACCTACCCTACTACCCTAACCCAACCTACTCAGGCCCGGTTGGAAATCTTTATTGGAGAGGTTCTAGGCTCACATTGCTGTTAGTGGGACAAACCTAAGCCCCTTCACACTACTCAAAGAGAAAGCTGGACCAAAGCCTTGTTGACTTGTTCTCAGCCTGGAGAACCCATTGCTATGAACTAACTGAAGAGTTCCTCACTCCCTGAGAGATAGGGTTGGTAGAATATATAAAATATCTCAAACAATGCAGGTGTTATGTACAAGAGAATTTGTTTCAGAGAGACGGAACCCGACTGAAGGAACGGCAGAAGCCTAACAATGTAAAGGAATATCCAGAGAGAAGAAACAATCTAGTGAGAAACTATTGGGCGGAGGGAAAGGGTTTAGCTGGGATTGGAGTAAATTCTGTTAGTAATAATCTTATTGGTTATATCATATTCTCAACATTTCATAAAATGTGTGAGAAATGTTGTGTTACTCTGTTTATATGCAGATAAATACATTTGTAAGGAATGTGACTTTCAGAACTCCTTCCGGGGACACCATATTCTTCAATGACAAAGGGGACCCCCCGGCGCAGTTTGATGTTATAAAGTATAAACGGTATCGAGGTTATTTTGGAAGCCAAAAAATTGGAAGTTTCCATGTATTGAGTGACGGCACCAAACTCCTTCATATAAATAGCAGCGCTGATCTGTGGGGCCCTTACTATAAAGAGGTAATAATAGGAACAGCACCATTTGCTTCCAAAGCTATTTCCCAGCATGCACTGTGTGTGGGTTTCAGTGTATGTGTGTGTGAGACAAGGGCAAGTTATATATTTACCCCAAACATACTGGGCACATCTCAATACTTCATACATCTTTTTACCCTACAAATACAGATGCCACAATCTCTGTGCAATGAACCCTGTGCCCCAGGATACAGGAAAGCTAAAATAGAAGGGAAGCCATCTTGTTGCTATGACTGTGCCAAGTGTGCCGATGGGGAAATGTCCAATACAACAGGTAAGTGGCACTCACAGGCACCTAAAGGGAAGAGATAGGCCGACTGCTTTTCACACAATGTAAATAAATATTTTTACATTTCCCTCCCATAGCAACCAATCAGTGAATAGTATTCTGATTGGTTGCTATGGGTTACTAGATGTGGGCAAACATCTGTCCATTTGTTATTAAATATCACTCATATGCAGATAACATCCAGATATATATAGACACCCCTTTAATAGCCACTGACATTCAGACCCAACTCTCTTACTGCCCCCTAGTTATCTACTGGATAAACCAATACCCCCCTAAACTCAACTTAGTTTAAACAGAGCTTAAAGTCTTTCCGCCCAAACCTTGCTCTCCTTTTACCATTACTACTGATGCCATGAACAATAACCCCGCTGATTCAGCATACTGCCCGGGGGCTCTCTTGGACCAGTCCCTCTGCTTCTCATCATATTAATCCCACTGTGAGACTTGCCCCTCTTAAGGGGGAATCTGTTTTATTGTTACAGAGAAAAGGGAATCATTTAACCATGAAATAAACCCAATAGGGCTGTTCTGCCCCCAATAAGGGGTAATTATATCTTAGTTGGGATCAAGTACAGGTACTGTTTTATTATTACAGAGAAAAGGGAATCATTTAACCATGAAATAAACCCAATAGGGCTGTTCTGCCCCAATAAGGGGTAATTATATCTTAGTTGGGATCAAGTACAGGTACTGTTTTATTATTACAGAGAAAAGGGAATCATTTAACCATTAAATAAACCCAATAGGGCTGTTCTGCCCCAATAAGGGGTAATTATATCTTAGTTGGGATCAAGTACAGGTACTGTTTTATTATTACAGAGAAAAGGGAATCATTTAACCATTAAATAAACCCAATAGGGCTGTTCTGCCCCCAACAGAGGTCATAGCAAGGAAGAAAGAAGCCTGTAGTGCTGTGTGATTGCACAAGCCTTCATCGATTAAATATTTGGTGGAACCTGCTGTTGATTAAAGCAGAAACCAATCCTCCTTTGTCCACTGGCCCACCCTAAAGCCACATTTCCTTCATGATGGTCGGTCATCCCTTTATATGTTTGCATGTGAGCTACAGACATAAAATTATGCATTGTGGGCAACTCTCATTCCCTGTACTGCTCTGTGGGTGATGTTTCCAGTCATTCCTGAAGGTCTTATTTTTTGTTTTTTAATTATAGTCATGGGAACCAAAAAGTCTTGGTATCAAAGAATGTTTCTGTATGTGCAACCTTTTGTCAAGAAAGAGACTGTCTCTTAATAGAGATGTTGTATATTTCAGATGCTCTCGACTGCTTCAGATGCTCTGAATATGAGAAGTCTAATAAGCAGAGAACTGGCTGTGTCCCTAAAGAGATAAACTACCTCTCCTATACAGATACCCTGGGGGCCAGTTTAACTTCTATTGCTTTGGTTCTCTTCATCGCAGCTTCTGTAGTTTTGGGAATCTTTGTGAGATATTGGGAGACTCCTATTGTGAGAGCCAATAACCAACATCTCAGCTTCCTCCTCCTCATCTCTCTCATGTTGTGTTTCCTCTGCACTTTATTATTCATTGGGCGCCCAACTCAGATATGTTGTCTCCTCCGACAAGTAACATTTGGGATTGTATTTACTATTTCTGTTTCTTCTGTGTTGGCTAAAACTCTCACAGTTATTATTGCCTTCAATGCCACAAAGCCTGGGAGCAAGCTGAAGAAGTATGTAGGAACCCAACTGGCCACCATATTAGTCATTGTATGTTGTTTGGGTGAGATGATGATCTCGGCTGTGTGGATGGCCTCCAACCCCCCATTTCTGGATGCTGATACATTGACTGATATTAACACAGTATTTTTAATGTGCAATGAAGGATCTGTATTGTTTTTCTTCAGTGTAATTGGTTACATGACTGCTCTGGCTCTGTTCAGTTTCATTGCTGCATTTCTAGCCAAGGATTTCCCTGACCGATTTAATGAGGCTAAAAACATCACTTTCAGTATGTTGGGGTTCTGTAGCGTGTGGGGGGCATTTGTCCCTGCATACCTGAGCAGTAAGGGCAGTAGAATGGTGGCAGTTGAGCTATTTGCCATCTTATCCTCCAGTGCTGGGTTATTGGCCTGTATATTTGTTCCTAAATGTTACATTATATTTTTTAAACCTGAACAGAACAGGAAAAATGTAGAAAAATGTAGGAAAATGTAGGAAAATGTAGAATTGTCCCTCCATCTGTTCCCCTACAATATTTATATGTATTTTTGCTAGAAAATTATAAATAAAAAATAAATTTTGTTCCATAAAAAAAAATTCATGCTGAATCTCAGAAAGCCTCATCTTCTACTTGTAAATGTGTAAATATTCTGTGCTGCTGGAATTAAAGCATTCTTTAAAAAATAAAAATGAACATTTTTGCTTGCCTAGACGTCTACTCATATGATTCATTATCAATATCAGTTCAACAAAGACAAAACAGTTCAGTGAATTGTGCATTTTTTGGGGGATTGCAGGTAGAAATGGTGCCTCTAAGCCAGGGTTGGGCAAACTATGGCCTGCAGCCCACATCTTGCCCGTTGGCCTTTTTAATCCGGGCCGCCGACTCCAGCCCGCTTTAAAGAATTATGGGCCCTGATTGGTTTCACCCCATGTATGTGCGTGACATCAGTACGCAGCCATATAAAAGGATGCTGGGGGTGGGAGCTGGGGATGCTGGAGGTGGGAGCTGAAGGATGCTGGGGGTGGGAGCTGGGGATGCGGGGGGTGGGAGCTGAAGGATGCTCGGGGTGGGAGCTGGAGGATGCTGGGGGTGGGAGCTGGAGGATGCTGGGGGTGGGAGCTGGAGGATGCTGGGGGTAGGAACTGAAGGATGCTGGGGAATGGAGCTGAAGGATGCTGGGGGTGGGAGCTGGGGATGCTGGGGGTGGGAGCTGGGGATGCTGGGGGTGGGAGCTGGGGATGATGGGGGTGGGAGCTGAAGGATGCTGGGGGTGGGAGCTGGAGGATGCTGGGGGTGGGAGCTGGAGGATGCTGGGGGTGGGAGCTGGAGGATGCTGGGGTGGGGAGCTTCAGGATGCTGGGTGGGAGCTGAGAGTAGCCGTGATTTCTGATGGCTGCCCTGGCGTAATGTTGTCCCGGCCTTTCTGTGAGTCAATGTGGCCCCGAGCCAAAAAGTTTGCCCACCCCTGCTCTAAGCCATTGGTTGACACACTCCTCTACTGTCCCCCAGAACACTGATTGTCTTCCTGGAGACAGAAAAGAGCACTGTCTAAATAAAAAAATCTATAGAGCAGATTAAATACTTTATTGAAATAAAAAAAAATAGAAGAAATCCTCCATTGCCACCCAGCATGAGTGGGTGCAGCCCAGTAGAACTGATGAAGAAAAAAAGTTGGAATCCAACATGAATCTCAATAGAACTGATACAGAAGAGTTGATAAAGTAACAGACACTGAAGGAATTCTAAACATTGACTGAATATTTCATGGGGATGAACTTTTGGGCCCATAGAAGTTCAATAGGTAAAACGTTCAAGGTTCTTAATGGTAACAGAAGTGACCCACATATTACAAGTAAACCTTGGATACAGATTAACATTTTGAATGATAACCGAAAAATTGGGTGTTCTGAAACATTGTCCATTGAATCCCATCACTTAGTAGTTGTTAGTTGCAATACGGACTTTGTACTTTGTTTCATTTGTAATAAATGTTCTGGGGTTCTTTCCATTAGTTTATGGACATGAAGTGATAATAATGGTATTGGTACATGTTATTCCCGAACCAAATTTATTTTTTCCGGATAACGTAACTTTACTTGAACTTCAGAAGTGTCATGATAAACTGGGACAGGGATGATAGTGTGACCATTGGTTTCCAGAAGCAGAAGTTTGGACTTAAGGTGCACTCATTTCCCCCATAGAAGAAGTGATGTCCTTTTGCTATTATGCAGTATTTCCCATCACCCAAATAAGCCGTTCTTACCATATCCAGGTGCCATCTGGTTAGTTTCACTGCACACGTGGTAATGGTTTGTTCAGGATGGGGTCTGGGGATTGCCAGTCACCAGATGGATGTTTAGCCAAAAGAGTAGGAGGTCTTCTAAATTCCTTTAGAACACTTTCCTGGAGAATCCCAAGGGAATGAATTTTTGCCAAGTAGAACACTTTCTTGGAAAATCCCAAGGGAATGAATTTTTGCCAAGTAGAACTTTCCTGGAGAATCCCAAGGGAATGAATGTTTGCCAAGTAGAACACTTTCCTGGAGAATCCCAAGGGAATGAATTTTTGCCAAGTCTGTAGATTCCGTTGGTGGGTATAACAGGGAGAGATATTGTCAATGGGATCATAGTACTGAGTGATGGCATGTAATGTAACTTTAGCCAAGTCCCGAATGGTACTTATGGTCACACCTGTCTCCAGTTTCCCATACCACCCCCTAATTCTTGTATCTGGAATAAAATCAAAGATACGTTGTCCAATATCATGTCCGATATTTTGCTCAAGATAAAAGGTGGGTCCAGGTGCTCATGCCCCAGACCTTCAGCTTAGGGAGCCATATAATGGTTTTCCGCAGAATATCAAATAAGCAGCTTATAGTGAATAAAAAGTTTTACGGTTTACGATTTAATCCATACATAAAACAACAAAAGGAAGCCTTGCGCGTTTCGTACCTTAGGGGTACTTAATCATAGCCAATGGGAATGCTCCGATTGGCCAATCACAATATGCATCTAATTAAGTAAACTAAATATACAATTGTGGGTAATTAAAAGGGATTATGTAGGAATACATGTATATCTCCTATGTAGGAGAGAAAGGGGTGGTATTCACCATTAGGCACAATAGTCAAAAGACTTATAGTAATCAAATAGGAAAAAGTTTAAACATAACAGGTTACATCATATTCGTAATTAAGACCTTCTAGTTGTCTGGTTTGTAGATTAAATATCCAGTTTGTCTCTTTTTTTGATTAGGGCATGAGTGATGTCTCCTCCAGGAGGATTAGGAATCATTTTGTCAATTCCTATTACTGTTAGGTAAGATAGGGATCTATTAGAACATTCAAGAAATGTTTTGCTATTGTAGTGGCATCTTCATTACTGACAGAACTGAGTTCATTCAACTTGTCAAAAACAATTTGGCTATTAGATGCATATTATAAACAGTAGCCAATTCTTCGTTTTCTAAGCCCAACTGAGAGGAAGCAATCTTATTTCCCATTAGGATCTTAAGTTTCTGCTCGTTTTTCCACAAAGGTGATAAATCAGCCCTGTTCCACATAGACATCCCAGAACCAAAAAGACCAGAGACGGTACCAATTATCCCTCCAATGTCTCTTTTGGAGAACCTTCTATCAGTGTTCATAAGGGGGTTCAATTTATTGTTGACCTGTCCTGTGTTACGCCTCCAAAAGGAATTTATTTTATCTTTTATACATATGTCATACATGTTAATTATATTCATATCACACATTTGGCTGGGTCCAGTTTTTTAAATTTAGAATGACTGGAATATGAATGTATTGAGCACCCCAGATATTGGTTCCGTGATTAAACCACTTAGTGGTATAGGTTGCAGCTCTGGACATACTTCAGACTAAAGATCCCCATACACGTGAAGATTCACTTGCTTGGCGAGGTCGCCAAGCGAGCAGATCTTCACCCGATATCCCTACTTATGGGTGGGCAATAATGGGGAACGTGTAGGCTAATAAAGGGTATAAGCAATGTCGGTTCGGGGACAGCATCAACGAGCCGATGCGGTCCCCGATTTGCCGATTTCAGGCCAGATATCGGTTGGGCAGTCCCATCGGTAGTGCCCATACACGGGCCGATAAGCTGCCGAAACGCTCTAAGGGACTGATATCGGCTGCTAGAATTGGCCTGTGTATGGGCACCTTTAAGAATATTTATTCTAATCTTCCTGCCCCAGATACCTACAGCCCAGTCACCCTCAGGAGAACATGTAACTATACCATTAACTTGTTAAAGAAATATTTTTAAGCAGAAACATGCTCTGGGTAGACTTTTTAGTTGTATTGGTCCAATATAGTTCGCTACTTGTGTCACCAAGATAAAGGTCCCCATACACAGGATTCTAGCTGCCGATATGGGTCCCTTAGACTGATTCGACAGTTAATTAGCCCGTGTATGGGCACTACCAATGGGCCTGCCCGACCGATATCTGGCCTGAAATCAGCCAGATCTCGATCAGGCAGGTTAAAAAATCTAGTCGGACCGACTTTGCCTATACCCGTCGTTATAATTCGATTGTTTGACCCCAGGGCCAAACGATCGAATTAGCCTGGATTCTCCCAATATCCCCCACCCGTACGTGGTGGCGACATCTCCAAGTGAGCGGATCTGAAGGTGTATGGGGACCTTAAGCCCATCTAATAAGCTTACCAGGGAATATTAGTTGAGACACGGTTATATGGCATTGAACAATAACCCATCCTCCCTCTGATCCCGATAACAGGGTCCCACTTACTACCACTTCATTTGACATATCTCTAATTGTCATAGTACAAACACCATTGCTGTAGCCATGATACTTCTTCCAAGACACACGCCTTGTCCTTGGACATAAAACATGTTTTTTTTTCATAAATGTGCCGCTCCATGTCTGAAAGAATAATAGGGTTCTTATTAACAGTTCTTCATTTGGTTAATGTGATACCACTTTAAGGTAACCTTCCCTTTGCCACCAACAGTTTTGAGTAGATATGTTGCTGGACTGGCTTTGAAGTCCCAGACCATTACCAAATCCCCAACATTGTATTCAAAAAGTCTAACCTTCTTATCAAAGTATTTAACTGGTAACTGCACCCTGTACGAGTGGTGTTGCAGAGGGAATTAATAGGTGTCCAGGCATTTGCACTAATCTTCCTGTCATGGCTGGGTAAGGGCTAACACCAGTTGTGGAATGTGGGGTAGATCTAATAGCCATTTGGCACAGTGGCAGCATTTGTGCCCAAGTACTTGGTTTTTCTGCACAGAATTTAGCCGGCATTGTTTTTAATGTTCGATTTCCCCTCTCGGCAGTTCCAGAAGACTGTGGATGGAAAGCAATGTGTAATTCACGCTTAATATCCAACAACGTCTGTAAAACTTGGCCAGTAAATGATGTTCCTCTGTCACTAATGCAATTAATGAAATGAAAAAAAGTAAATTTAAACCAAAAATAAATAAATAATCTGATCAAAGAAAAACGCCATCCAAGTTGGGCAAATTAACTGGTATCGTACCAAATAAATTGAAAGACCCACGTGTCCTGAAAATGGTCCAGGTGCTTGAAGCCCCGAACCCTTAACTAGGGAAGGTAAACCATAAACCGGAAAGATAGTAACATAGTAAGTTGTGTTGAAAAAAGGCATACGTCCATCACGTTCAACCATAATGCCTATATACAGGTCCTTTTCAAAAAATTAGCATATTGTGATAAAGTTCATTATTTTCTGTAATGTATTGATAAACATTAGACTTTCATATATTTTAGATTCATTACACACAACTGAAGTAGTTCAAGCCTTTTCTTGTTTTAATATTGATGATTGTGGCATACAGCTCATGAAAACCCAAAATTCCTATCTCAAAAAATTAGCATATCATGAAAAGGTTCTCTAAACGAGCTATTAACCTAATCATCTGAATCAACTAATTAACTCTAAAAACCTTAAAAAGATTCCTGAGGCTTTTAGAAACTCCCAGCCTGGTTCATTACTCAAAACCGCAATCATGGGTAAGACTGCCGACCTGACTGCTGCCCAGAAGGCCATCATTGACACCCTCAAGCAAGAGGGTAAGACACAGAAAGAAATTTCTGAACGAATAGGCTGTTCCCAGAGTGCTGTATCAAGGCACCTCAGTGGGAAGTCTGTGGGAAGGAAAAAGTGTGGCAGAAAACACTGCACAACGAGAAGAGGTGACTGGGCCCTGAGGAAGATTGTGGAGAAGGACCGATTCCTGACCTTGGGGGACCTGCGGAAGCAGTGGACTGAGTCTGGAGTAGAAACATCCAGAGCCACCGTGTACAGGCGCGTGCAGGAAATGGGCTACAGGTGCTGCATTCCCCAGGTCAAGCCACTTTTGAACCAGAAACAGCAGCAGAAGCGCCTGACCTGGGCTACAGAGAAGCAGCACTGGACTGTTGCTCAGTGGTCCAAAGTATGTCATTCGGAAATCAAGGTGCCAGAGTCTGGAGGAAGACTGGGGAGAGGGAAATGCCAAAATGCCTGAAGTCCAGTGTCAAGTACCCACAGTCAGTGATGGTCTGGGGTGCCATGTCAGCTGCTGGTGTTGGTCCACTGTGTTTTATCAAGGGCAGGGTCAATGCAGCTAGCTATCAGGAGATTTTGGAGCACTTCATGCTTCCATCTGCTGAAAAGCTTTATGGAGATGAAGATTTCATTTTTCAGCACAACCTGGCACCTGCTCACAGTGCCAAAACCACTGGTAAATGGTTTAAAAATGAAAAATTATTGGTGAACTTTGTATAAAGTACTTACGAAAAATGCTTTAGCTCCTAGTTGTTGCTCTGTGCTGCAATGTAATGTGTTACCACTACCCATAATAAATGTTTTGCAGTTAATCTGCTGGAGCTTTTTTTCCTATTTTTGGATTTTTGCAGTGGTAAATGGTTTACTGACCATGGTATTACTGTGCTCAATTGGCCTGCCAACTCCTGACCTGAACCCCATAGAGAATCTGTGGGATATTGTGAAGAGAAAGTTGAGAGACACAAGAGCCAACACTCTGGATGAGCTTAAGGCCGCTATTGAAGCATCCTGGGCCTCCATAACACCTGAGCAGTGCCACAGGCTGATTGCCTCCATGCCACGCCACATTGAAGCAGTCATTTCTGCAAAAGGATTCCCGACCAAGTATTGAGTGCATAACTGAACATAATTATTTGAAGGTTGACTTTTTTTGTATTAAAAACACTTTTCTTTTATTGGGCGGATGAAATATGCTAATTTTTTGAGATATGAATTTTGGGTTTTCATGAGCTGTATGCCACAATCATCAATATTAAAACAAGAAAAGGCTTGAACTACTTTAATGTTTATCAGTACATTACAGAAAATAATGAACTTTATCACAATATGCTAATTTTTTGAAAAGGACCTGTATAACCTGCCTAACTACAAGTTGATCCAGAGGAAGGCAAAAAACCCCATCTGAAGCCTCTCTAATTTGCCTCCGAGGGGAAAAAATTCCTTCCTGACTCCAAGATGGCAATCGGACCAGTCCCTGGATCAAGATGACTCCAAACACACCGGACGATAGGATATCCACTTAAAAAAGATCAACTTTATTTTTGCAATCAAAACATCACGTCTGCCACGTTTCATGCGCAAGCGCACTTAATCATAGGCCGTTCCTCTGTCACTAACTACACTCTTTGGCAGCAGTAAGAGCTTTCTGATTTCTAGTTGGAAAAGCTTCTATCCATTTACTAAACACATAAGAATAAGGCAGTGAGAACCCCCCCCCCCAGGTGTTTTAGGAAGGACCAATAAAGTCTATTTGAATTTGAGACCAGGGACCCTCAGCAGGAGGAGCAGATCTTTTTATTATTTAAACTTTTTATTGGTGAAGAAAGGTTGGTACCAACCATGTTAGTTAGATAAGAGCATGTATAAAGTAAAAGTGATACATAAATAAAAAGGAAAAACCTTGCATCATAAGTTATACAACTTTTGTTTTTTTTTTTAAATTGGTTATGGCTTCACCAATTATATAACTATCAAATATCCAATAATAGCAAAAAAGCAAAAGATACAGAGAAGGAGAAGAAAGAGAAAGACGAGCACTAAAGGCTCAGTTTTGTATGAAACCAGGATATAAAAGGTAAATGTGAGTAAAAGAATAAGATAAAATAAAGATTGCGATTGGGAACCGACTGTATTGTCTTTATTTTGCTTCCGAATTAGAGGGTCCAGTGGCAGGTTTGAACTTAAGCAAGATCCGTTGGTATAACTGGAATGGATTTTTCTGCATATTTACTGGTGTTCCAGGGGTCCCATTTGGCGTTGGTACTTGTGCGAGGTATGGTTATTCCTGGCGTTGTAATGTTCCATAGTATTGTTGTTATTCATTAAGAGCGATATGTCAGCAGGAGGAGTAGATCTTAATAGAGATCTATTAGTACAGGATGGTGGATTTAAAGACATGGTAAACAGGAAGAGCATTTGGAATTAACATTATCTTTTATAGAAGGCCTCCGCACAGACTGTAGAATCTTGTGTTGTGTGTTCTCTGCAGAAAAATGGCCGCCCACTGGATGAGAATGGAATGTCTGAAAAAATCAACTGCACATTCAGGGGGTACACAAACTACTGGGAAAGGCACATCCCTTTGATACAACAGTATTTGGTTCTGGGAATCCCCAGGTGATAAAACTGTATACTTTGCCCATTCATTTGGAGCCAGTTCATTTTTTACCCTTCAGATGCCATTCTTTTACCAATTCATATGGTTCATACGCTTCCTGTAAAGAGAGCAAATCAGGTGGTGTGTTTCCTGTTGGCTGCACCAAACCCACTTTTTTGGGTTCTGCCGAACCCACCCTGATGGATTCTGCCGAATCCTAATTAGCATAGGGTCCAAAGTTGGCATTCACGGCTAAATTTTCCCCCCCTAAATGTTAACCCTTTCCGAATCCTAATTAGCATATGCTAATTTATGCTAACTAGGATTCGATTCGGCCGAAACCATAAAAAAAAGGCTGGATTTGGCCCGAATCCCAAACCGAATCCGGGATTCAGTTCATCCCTAGTTTCCTGTCAGCGCTGAAATCTCAGGCGCGCTGGGAGGAGACCACAAATCAGCTGCTTTGCTGCCTTCAGTGAGACCAGGTAACATAGTGAGAGTATTTACCGCATATGCACTATCACTATATATAGTGCAAGCTTCTGTATTGCAATGGCAGCAAGCTCTGCATACCGAGAGGAATGAGGCAAACACCCTGGTCATGATAAGATGAGCCGTCACAATACACGTCTATAGCTGACGCCTGATCGGAGTAAAGTGTGTTTGGAGGGAGGTTAAGATTAGAGGGTAAAGGATGCGGTTCTCCATCATAGAGTAAAAATGCTGGCAGAAGAGTAGTTTGCTTGGGTGTAATGTCCAGATCTCTCTGCATGAGCATAAAGGTCCCCATACACGGGCCAATTCTAACTGCCGATTCTAGACAGATTCGGCAGCTATTGGCCAGATATCGATGGGGCAGGTTAAAAAAATCTAGTCAGATTGGGGACTGCATCGGCTCGTTGATGTGGACCATGAGCCGACTTTGCCTATGCCCGCCGTTATAATTCAATCGTTTGGACCCAGGGCCAAACGATCAAATTAGCCTGGATTCTCCCGATATCACCCACCCATAGGCGGGATATCGGGAGAAGATCCGCTCACTTGGCTACATCGCCAAGCGAGCGGATCTGAAGGTGTATGGGGACCTTTAGTGTCCATTTGGATAACCATGCTGAAGAAAGAGTGCTACCACCTGGCTTTAGCAGCAGATTAGGTGGAGTATGTGGGCTTAGAAGGGTTAAACTTTGTAGTCCAGTAATATAAGTAAAATGTTCCATGGCCCAGAAGGTTGCTAAGAGGTGACACGCACATGCTGTGTATTTTATCTCCACTGCACTCAGTACTCTTGAGGCATATGCAATAGGCTTTAGTTTTCCATGTTTTCCTGACAAAGAAAGGCAGCCAGTGCTGTATCATTAGCAGCTACTTCTACATGAAACCTTTTCTTTGGGTCGGGGGTGAGTAATGCCGTAGCCTCCATCCAGCTTGGGTGTGTGGCTCTCTTCATTCCCCTCTGATATCTTCCTTCTTTAGTAGGTCATAAAGTGGCCAGGCCTTGTCAGCAAAGAATGCTATAAAGTCCCTTTGGTACTGAACTAGGCCTAAACATGAGCGCAAAGCAGGTAAATTGGGTCTTTGAATAGTGTCCATTTTATGCCTATCAGGCAACTTAGTCCACATCTGTGGAGTAGATGTAGAAGTTCTTTTAAAAGACTCAGATGCTCTTCCTCAGTTTCTGTGGTCAACAGGAGGTCATCGACATATTGCAGGAGGTTTTCTGGTTTAGTGAACCCTTTAGGAACAGCTGCCATTTTCTTATGATATATCGTAAGTGAGTTGTGCAGTCCCTGGGGTAAACAGGTCCAGGTGCCATTTCATGGAGAAGCGACCAGGGATCTTGCAATTTGCAGTAACTACTATAAAAAAGGTGCCTTTAGACTTAGATTTACTTAATATTAACCTTTCATTGTCCTTTAATGTGGGAATGTCCACCTCAGCCTTCCTTGCAGCTTGGGCCTCCCCAACCCCAACTGAGCCATTTAAGGATAGACTGGAATGGGTGATGACACCCGGGGAAAAACTACAGCTGCAGGTTCCCATGTCTGTGAAGTAGGTGCCTCTGTAGGGGGTAAAACAAGAAGGCTGGGGTGTTGTAACTTCCTCCTTTGCAGTTAGAGGTCCCACCCAGCACTTATGGGAGCAATTTGAGCATTGGCCCATGGCTTCTTAGGTGGTGACTGGTGTAGCAGCCTCGTCTGGGCAGTGCTCCTCTCCTGGTTGGAGCCAAGAAGCTGCTCTTTCTAGCCAAGTAGTGACTGACTCACTTTCCTAGAAAGCGCTTTTACAGAAATAACCTGTTCTAGATAATCTTGTTCATGGAGTCTCTGCTCCCCAACTTCTCTAAGGGTTTCTCTTGGGACAGAACACTTCTGGGCCGTGTGTATCCCGGGCATCCTAGAGCTCATTCACACAGGTCAACTGCTGAAGGCCAAGAAGGAAGATCCGCCCCTTTGCTAACACTAGAGTAAGTATGAAAGGGAGTGGCCTACCTATGGGCAAATTAGGTACAACAGTGGCTTTTGTCCGGTAACAAGCAATTAAGGAAGTCTATGTATGTATATCTTTATTTATAAAGTGCTGCTTATGTACACAGCGCTGTACGGTAGAATAGATTAATACAAACGGGGTTATTAAAATAATAGATAAATACAAAGTATAACAATAAATTTTACATTTTCCTTCTGTTCTGTTCAGGTCTAAAAAATATAATGTAACATTTAGGAACAAATATACAGGCCAATAACCCGGCACTGGAGGATAAGATGGCAAATATCTCAACTGCCACCATTCTACTGCCCTTACTGCTCAGGTATGCAGGGACAAATGCCCCCCACACGCTACAGAACCCCAACATACTGAAAGTGATGTTTTTAGCCTCATTAAATCGGTCAGGGAAATCCTTGGCTAGAAATGCAGCAATGAAACTTAGTAGGGCCAACGTTCCTATATATCCAATTATACAGAAGAAGAAAAAGCCTGACCCTTCATTGCACAGGAGAATAATATAGTCTGGGTCAGAGAGAGTATCAGCCTTTGGAAATGGGGGATTGGAGGCCAACCATACAGCAGAGATTACAATCTCACCCAAACAACATACAGTGACTAATACAATGGCCAGTTGGGTTCCTACATACTTCTTCAGCTTGCTCCCAGGCTTTGTGGCATTGAAGGCAATAATAACTGTGAGAGTTTTAGCCAACACAGAAGAAACAGAAATAGTAAATACAATCCCAAATGTTACTTGTCGGAGGAGACAACATATCTGAGTTGGGCGCCCAATGAATAATAAAGTGCAGAGGAAACACAACATGAGAGAGATGAGGAGGAGGAAGCTGAGATTTTGGTTATTGGCTCTCACAATAGGAGTCTCCCAATATCTCACAAAGATTCCCAAAACTACAGAAGTTGTGATGAAGAGAACCAAAGCAATAGAAGTTAAACTGGCCCCCAGGGTATCTGTATAGGAGAGGTAGTTTATCTCTTTAGGGACACAGCCAGTTCTCTGCTTATTAGACTTCTCATATTCAGAGCATCTGAAGCAGCTGAGAGCATCTGAAATATAATAAAAAAATAAATGTATAGAGAAATATCCTTTGAATGTTCTTTTTAAAATACAAATCTGAGAACACAAAGTGAATGTAGAACAGACAGAAGTGTAAACTGGATTGGGGGTTTCTCCCCTTCTTTGATTATTTCATGATTTTAGCTTTTCAGCGCTTCAGAATACAATTTGAATTATGGTTCAAACATTCAAATGTCTGATATTTATTAAGTGCAAATAAATCTGAAAACTCGGGTGTAAAACTATCAATGGGATCCCTAGGCAAAGTCAAGCCACATTTTGAATTCAAGATTTCCGTGTCGGAGAACTTGGAGTCAATTGGAGATGAGCTTCCTGTACTTCTGAGCTTTTTGTATATTATGTTTCTTGATGTTGGATCACCTAATACCACAACTAAAGATTTACTGTATGGTGCCTGCCGTTAGGGCCGGTGTTTGTATCTCCAGAACCTTCTGCTGAGTGAGTGATACATAGAGCTCAGGGGAGTGTAGGACTCTCTGGTTAGACTCGTATTGTTAGTTTTCTGTATTTAGGCGCATCTTTAGCTCTGTATTTGCTAACAAACTGCCAACCTGCATCTCCCACACACTAATCTATATCCCAGGCTTCTATAATGGATTGTTGGGGAATATGTTCTTTTTGGATAAAGGCATTGATCCCATTTGGAGCTGCCATGATGAAGAGGGGCTTCAGCTACTCAGTGTAATTCAATGAGAGTCGGTGCTGAGGGTTTATGATTACCCAGGCCCTAAACAAGTTATTGGGTTTAACTTCTGGAAGCTGTTCTTATCAATAGTTCCCTCTGTCCAAAAATAAAAGAAGCTGAAGATTATTTTTCTTTTTTTTTAAAAAAAAAAAAAAAATACTTTTTTTATTGGTGCATGGGAAATAGTCAGTCAAACTACGTTACAAACAGCTCTCAATAAAGTTTTTGAAGTGATTGAAGTTCAGTCTGATCGTTTCTTTTCCTACGACACGGTATTATTGTTATTGTATTTGTTTTATCAGTCGGTTATAAATATTTATTCTCTGTCAGTTGGAGGATCTTGCCGGATCATTCTTTCATTATGCCAAGGAGTCTCCTGGAAGCCCTGCGCCGACATTGGCATAGGGCTTGTTGCTTTATAGCTTTCCCATGTTTTAAAGAATTTTTTTAACTCGCTTTTCCTTTTGAATGGAGGCTTCTCTATCCAATCCATTGTGAACTGATGGGATAGTTTTGACATGAAAAGAGAAATAGAGGGAGGTTGTGGCTTGATCAAGGTTTATTATCAGTAGCCTTGTACTGCCTTTAGTAAGTTTGGAGGGGAATGTTGTCGTTAGGCCGAGAGTAGCCCATTCCGGGGAGATTGGGGTGTTGCTGAGGAGGTTATCATTAGAATAATCTCTGACTTCACTCTTGATTTGTTGGGCAGTTCCAAAGGGCATGATATATATCCGCTCTGATTTGATTGCATTTGGGGCATTTGCTATGTTGCCATAGTTGTAACTTGTATAGTTTTAGAGGAGAATAATAGGAACAGTGAACATTTTTTTAGGAAAATTTCTCTGTAAGAAGGGATAGAGAGTTCTTTTATACATCGGCGCAGTGCTTGCAGGACATCCTCCATATCTAGATTTGGTAACCATTGTACCTATTTTCCCAGACCTCTCCTTTCTTTTTTATAATCATATAGTTGAAAGTTTAATATTGGGATATTGCTTTCTTGTTTAAGCTCCCCCTACCCAAGATTCCATCTAATGGATTATCCCAGTCTGCATCTCACATGGGGCATTACCCCAAGGCTCCGTGTCTGTGAATCCAACTACACATTTGGCATTTGGGCAACATGGGACAATGGTTCCCTGACCAGAAACATCTCTTCACCTAATGAATTTTGGGAAAAGCCCAGATACAGAAACAAATGCTATTAATGACTGGTGATATAATATAGATAATATGTTGTCTCTTAAGTTTTTGTGCCCTTTCCAGTGTTCCTGATACAGATGTGAAGTTAGTTTAATTCCCATCCAACTTACAAAACATTATAGTGGGGCAGGGGTGGCACTTACACCTTTGCAGATGCCCCTCTGATGGAACATGGCCGTGGGGGAATCCCTGTGAGTGATAATATGTGCATCAAGGTAAGGAAAATCTTGTTAAATAAAAGTAACAGACAGAATTCATGATAAAAGTCTTTGGAAAGCCCAATAAAAAGTGCCCTCTGGCAAATACCAGAATTTCTCCATTTCAAGTCTGGACCCGGGGTATTATAATTTAACAGTATTTAAAATGTGTTTCTCTCCATATCTAAGAATTAATACAGCCCTGTATTTGAGAGTTAATAGAAACTAAAGCCAGAAAGGCATCAGTCTTCCTATGTCTTCCCTTTAGGTGCCTGTGAGTGCCACTTACCTGTTGTATTGGACATTTCCCCATCGGCACACTTGGCACAGTCATAGCAACAAGATGGCTTCCCTTCTATTTTAGCTTTCCTGTATCCTGGGGCACAGGGTTCATTGCACAGAGATTGTGGCATCTGTATTTGTAGGGTAAAAAGATGTATGAAGTATTGAGATGTGCCCAGTATGTTTGGGGTAAATATATAACTTGCCCTTGTCTCACACACACATACACTGAAACCCACACACAGTGCATGCTGGGAAATAGCTTTGGAAGCAAATGGTGCTGTTCCTATTATTACCTCTTTATAGTAAGGGCCCCACAGATCAGCGCTGCTATTTATATGAAGGAGTTTGGTGCCGTCACTCAATACATGGAAACTTCCAACTTTTTCTTTTGCAACCCGACCATCTGGTAACAGTGACAGCTTCATAACATCAAACTGCGCCGGGGGGTCCCCTTTGTCATTGAACAATATGGTGTCACCGGAAGGAGTTCTGAAAGTCACATTCCGTACAAATGTATTTATCTGCATAGAAACAGACACGGCAGAACATTTTCAGTGTTTGGTTCAAACAACCTTTTAGGAAAATTTTTCAGAAAATGGAGCTCTAAGGACCATGATTTTACTGTCCTGAACACTTGTGTTTGTCCAGCGAGTGGGACTGTGTGGGTTCCAGAGGAGAATTACAGTTGGGGGAAGATTAGCGCTTGAGCCAAATGGGAGGCGGTGCATCAGCTCAATAAGAGAATCAACAAATCCTAAAAGTAGATGAAGAAAACCTAGTTAAACAAATGAAGCAAGAATGATTATATTTGGCCGTGTATTTATAGCAAAAAATGATCCAATAAGATCTGAGTGTGGCAAAAGAAAGTGAATGGAGCTCTCAGTATTTGGTGTGACCCCCTTGTGGAGCAATAACTGCAACTAAACGTTTGCAGTGACTGTTGATCAGTCCTACACATCAACTCGGAGTTGAGTTTTAGCCCATCCCCCCCATACCGAACAGCTTCAGCTCTTGGACGTTGGTGGGTTTTCTCTCATAACCTGCTTGATTTAGGTCTTTCCACAACATTTCAATTGGATTAAGGTCTTGACTTGTCCATTCCAGAACATTCACTTTATTCTTCTTTAACTATTCTTTGATAGAATGACTTGTGTGTATAGGATTGTTATCTTGCTGCATGACCCACTGTATCTTGAGATTCAGTTTCCAGAGAGATGTCTTGACATTTATCCTTAGTATTCTCTGGTATAGTTCAGAATTCATTGTTCCATCAATGTTGGCAAGCTGTCCAGGCCCAGATGCAGCAAAATAGGCCAAACCAGAACACTCCCACCAGCATGTTTAACAGATAAATTGCAGTGTTTTTCTTTCTCCAAGTGTTACATCCTTCAATGAAGCCAAAAAATTCTATTTTAGCTTCATCCATCCACAAAACTTTCTTCTCATATAATTCTGGCTTGTCCACATGACCTTTAACAAACTGTAGACGATCAGCAATATTTATGGGGATGAGCAGTGGATTTCTCCTTACTACCCTGCCATACACCCCATTGATGGTGGGACTCATGAACTTCAACATTCGCCAATGTGAGACAGACCTTCAGTTGCTTAGAAATTACCCTGGGTTCCTTTGTAACCTCTCAGATGCCTTGCAGTTGGAGTTGATGATGTGATGGTCGACCACTTCGGGGTAGGTAACAACGGTCTTGACTTCCCTCAGTTTGTACACAGACTGTTGATTGGTGGAGTCCTTTTCCAGCTTTATGGGCATCAACAGCTCTTTTTCTTTATTTGAGTCATGATATAGATCCACAAATGTGTTACATGTGTGATCAGCCTTTGCTGGATCCCCCCCATTCTTTAAATAAAACAGGGTCTCTCGCTTGTCCCCTATTGTCATCCCACTGACTCTGATGATAATCCTAAGGATTCACTTACTTTTTGTTTTATTAGTTTAACTAGGTTTTCTTTTTCTACATTTAGAAGTTTTAGGTCACATTCATATAAAAATATAGAACTTTTTAAAGGGTTCACAATTTTTTTTGTGAACTACTGTATCTATAATTTGTAAATCAGATAAAATGGGGATTATAGGGGTCTTCTAGAGCAGGGGTCCCCAACTGCCAGGCTGCGGACCAGAGGCGGGCTGTGGGCCGTGGGCTGTTTTGTACTGGGCGGCCTCTGATCCCGGCTGGGGTGGCCATGTTTTGCACCCATGACGAATTGAGGTCTCCCACGGATTATGGGGATTATAGGGGTCTTCTAGAGCAGGGGTCCCCAACTGCCAGGCTGCGGACCAGAGGCGGGCTGTGGGCCGTGGGCTGTTTTGTACTGGGCGGCCTCTGATCCCGGCTGGGGTGGCCATGTTTTGCACCCATGACGAATTGAGGTCTCCCACGGATTATGGGGATTATAGGGGTCTTCTAGAGCAGGGGTCCCCAACTGCCAGGCTGCGGACCAGAGGCGGGCTGTGGGCCGTGGGCTGTTTTGTACTGGGCGGCCTCTGATCCCGGCTGGGGTGGCCATGTTTTGCACCCATGACGAATTGAGGTCTCCCACGGATTATGGGGATTATAGGGGTCTTCTAGAGCAGGGGTCCCCAACTGCCAGGCTGCGGACCAGAGGCGGGCTGTGGGCCGTGGGCTGTTTTGTACTGGGCGGCCTCTGATCCCGGCTGGGGTGGCCATGTTTTGCACCCATGACGAATTGAGGTCTCCCACGGATTATGGGGATTATAGGGGTCTTCTAGAGCAGGGGTCCCCAACTGCCAGGCTGCGGACCAGAGGCGGGCTGTGGGCCGTGGGCTGTTTTGTACTGGGCGGCCTCTGATCCCGGCTGGGGTGGCCATGTTTTGCACCCATGACGAATTGAGGTCTCCCACGGATTATGGGGATTATAGGGGTCTTCTAGAGCAGGGGTCCCCAACTGCCAGGCTGCGGACCAGAGGCGGGCTGTGGGCCGTGGGCTGTTTTGTACTGGGCGGCCTCTGATCCCGGCTGGGGTGGCCATGTTTTGCACCCATGACGAATTGAGGTCTCCCACGGATTATGGGGATTATAGGGGTCTTCTAGAGCAGGGGTCCCCAACTGCCAGGCTGCGGACCAGAGGCGGGCTGTGGGCCGTGGGCTGTTTTGTACTGGGCGGCCTCTGATCCCGGCTGGGGTGGCCATGTTTTGCACCCATGACGAATTGAGGTCTCCCACGGATTATGGTAAGATGTATTATAAGTTATATATTAGAATGTAATAATAGAAATAAAGTGCATAATATAAAATAATGACATTTTCATTATATGTGTAATAATTATATACTATGCACTGACTAGTTTATTGTGTTTTATTATGCGCCTGAAATGCCCGTCCAGCCCCCGCCAGTCTTTGTATATTGTCTTGCCTGAAACTAGTCCTTGATATGCTGAAAACACAATAAAGTAACAAACAGTCAATGGTCAAAATTGCATCTGGGCAGTAACCAATGGCAACCAATCAGGTATTTGCTTTCATTGCTCAACAAGCAGCTGGATGAAAAGGGTTAATCACTGGTTACTCTAGGTTACTGCCCAGTTGCAACTTTGCCCAGTCTTTATAAATGAGCCCCAGTGTGAAAGGATTTAACCTACCTGCCAGGGCTTTAGGTTCCCTCTCATATATTCCAGTTTGTCCCAGTGATTAGTTGGCGCCTGGGCAGAGTAGAGATTGTGCAGGGCACGAGCCAGGGCATAGACTGCTGTGTAAACTCTATAAGTCACTCTGTAATTCCCAGTCTGGGAGAAATCGGATTTACTCATAGACTCATTCCCTGTGCAGATCCTGCCGTCTGTGGGTTTATTGTCTGACCGTGAAAAATGTAGAAACGTACAATAAAATGCATCTTGCCTCATATATTCTGTTAACTCACTTTGAGGATAGTCGGAAAGAGAAAAGCTGTTTAAAAAATGATTAAATTGTGGAATTTCTCCCTCTTGGATTAACAAGGAAAGAGCCCCATTAAACAGGACAGTGAGTCCCACATTGTACGGAGAATTGATAAAATTTGCAAAAACAGAAGATGTGATGCAAAATCTCTCTGGAATTATGCAAAATATAAGGATATCAATAGAGAAAAAAATGTACTTTGTGCTTATAAACATAAAAAGAACTTTAACTGGGGTCTTCTTAATTGTCTCAAAAATCATCTCTCTTAAATATGGCATATCTGTATCATATTCAATTACCAACGAGAAAGCCAAACACCCCCCCATACGGGCCAGTTCTGTACTTATCCTTTCCCGGGCTCTGTACCCAGTATCATCATCTGATACAATGAGTCCGACCCATTTCCAGCCAAAGTGCTTCAGTATCTGCACAATCCCATCCATTTCTGCCTCCTCATTGGGGATAGTTCTGTAGAATGATGGGAACTGGGTTCTGTCGTGGAAAACCGGATCCATGGCGCCGTAACTGATCTTAAATAAATAAAAAAATAATCATGTCTTACATTCTATTCCTTTCTTAGGTTTCTACCTCATTACACTTTCTCTTCTGTTCTCTTTCTTTACACGGTTCTCTTTTCTCACTTCTTTTTCCATTGACTTTCTGATCTTGTCTAATTCTTCCCGTGCCCTTTCTGTTATGTTTTTCTGATCTTTCCCCCTTTTTCATCTTTTCATACCTTTTCTCAACTTCTCTCACCCCCTTCTGGTCTTCCATTCTTTTGTTCCTTCCACATCTGTTCCCCTTACTCTACAGTCCAACATATTTCTCTTTGTACGGGATGGAACTGTTCTCCAGCTGGTTAGTGTGCCAGAATTATATGGAACTGTTCTCCAACTGGTTAGTGTGCCAGAATTATATGGAACTGTTCTCCAACTGGTTAGTGTGCCAGAATTATATGGAACTGTTCTCCAACTGGCTAGTGTGCCAGAATTATATGGAACTGTTCTCCAGCTGGTTAGTGTGCCAGACTTTTATGGAACTGTTCTCCAGATGTTTAGTGTGCCAGTAGTTTAACTGCCAACATCCCATCACCAATACTATCGTAGTGACCTCCTCTCTTGTCCAAAGCCCAAAGTGCCAGCAACTATGTTTTTTGGATGAAATGTGCAACTTAGGTTGGCATCAAAGATACAGGTTAAAGATGAATACATGCCTGGGGGTACCTGAACACTGCTAGCAATTGGGCCATGGTGTGCGATGTACCAGAAGACAAGTCTCCCAAAACCCCCACCAGTTTATTATTCTCCCGACAGTCATAATTCGGAATTGTTTGTTCTGCTCCAGACATTGTGTCCAATACCCCACTGATGGCCTTAAAGTCACATCCACAGGAGTCAAATATCTGGTAGCCCAGGGTAATATTGGGTAAAATCTGAGAGTTCTTATTTATCTCCTCAACTGCATATATGAAGGCCAAATAGTGCCGCAGATAGGTGAGAGATGAGCTGTATGAAGAAATAAGTTGACTTATTATTTATTTATAAAATAAAAACATATGAAAATGAACAAACAGTAATATTTTAGTTTGAAACTGATTGTTTGCCTGTGCCGGAGTGCACAACCCTTCTCCCAACACTCAGTGTGTCAGGCAATGGCTGTAATAGGAACTCCCACCATTAATTGTGCCCTGGTGGCTTTATTGTTCCCTTTAGTTACTGCACCCAAACATCTCTTGCGCCCCCATTGGGTTGCACTTTGTTACAGTGCCGGGAAACACAGACATAAAAGAAGCCAAAACAGACGGTCACCAAGTTTGGGTTTATAACAGGCGCCCGTTCTCTTCACTGCGCTGCCTTCTGGTTTATTAGAAGAATGTTAATAAAAAAGCAGAGAGTTGTACAAATGGTGTTAGTTTGTTGTACCTCTATTTTTTAACCCTTTCACTACCAGCCATTTTGGTCAAAGCAGAACTTGTATTGCCAGATGGTTTTTGAACATTTTGCACTTTTTCACTTTAGGGGCCTTTCCTCGGGGGGACTTTTAGTTTACCCAGGAAAACTATATATTGTTTTTTTTCAGGACAACCTAAGCTTTCATAATATGGTGGAATTTTTAATTCCAATTCTGTAACAAGATATAGGCTTCTAAATGTCTACAAAAATTTTAAATAAAAATATTTTCCATAATCTAAATACACATACCAGAAACAAAAATTATATTATGCACAAAAATACAACTGATTTGGAAAGTCCCATGTCTCCTGAACGTGCCAATACCAAATATATATAGTTTTATGGAGATTTCTCACTTGTATAGGTCAAAAACTCCCGGCAGTACCCTACCAAATTCCCAAAGCACTGCTCCAGAAAGCTGCATACTTTAGATTTCAAGGCCAAAAATTCCACTAACAGAAGGTTTATCCCAGAAAATTATACATTTCTGGAAAGAACAGATTCTGGGGAATCCATAATAGGAAGAACTGTCTGCCTGCTCCAAACTACCAAGTGCCAATGCTTTCCTAAAGTTATTGGTTTGTGAAATTTGTGAATTTTTTTAAAAAAAATACTTCAAAGCTTCCAGTCTATAGTATCTTATCTCCTACAGGTCATAAAGTAACCAGATAAAACACCCTAAATATGAACGCCAGGGGTCCACTGAACAGTTTGATGCCCAATATGTATAGGTTTACCTAAGTATGTGGCATTTAGGGGCTCCAAAGTGAACATACCCCCATATGATCTATCATTTCTGTCATTTTAGCTCCTGCAAAATCAACACATTTACATCATTATATGTGGGATAAAGCTACAAAAAGTACCCTCACCCCAGAAAGCCATATATTTTTGGAAAGTACACATTCCCCTGAATCTAAAATGGGTACCCATGTCTTTCTACTCCAAAGTACCAAGCCGCAAAGCTTTCCTAAATGTAGCGATTTTGATGACATTTCCAAAAATGTTGCAGCATCTTATCTCCCATATAGCATTAGGTACCAAGATAAAACAACCTAAATATGAACGCCAGGGGCCCACTGAACAGTTTGATGCCCAATATGTATAGGTTTACCTAAGTATGTGGCATGTAGTGGCCCCAATGGGAACATACCCCCATATTATCTGTCATTTCTGTCATTTCAGCTTCTGCAAAATCAACACATTTACATCATTATATGTGGGATAAAGCTACAAAAAAGTACCCTCACCCCAGAAAGTCATATATTTTTGGAAAGTACACATTCCCCCAAATCTAAAATGGGCACCTGAGTCTTTCTACTCCAAAGTACCAAGTCCCAAAGCTTTCCTGTTTGCCGATTTTTATGACATTTCTGAAAAGCACCTAAAACTATTGCAATTTGCCGCATTTATCTCACACAATTTCTTGCGTACAAAGGCAAATCACCCCAAATAGGAACACCAGAGGCCTACTGAACAGTTTGATGCCCAATATGCATAGATATACCAAAGTCTGCGGTATGTACTGACCCCAAAATGAAAATAGCGCATAAGGATTTCTCACCTGCCAACTCAGCTTTTGCACACAGAGCCCCCTGACAGCGTATTATGTGCCGTAACCCCCCCCTAACTATACAGAGACCCCCAGAAAACCATATAGTTTTGGAAAGTACACATTCTGATGAATTCAAAATAGGTAAAATTATTTTTCTACACCAAAGTTACACCTGGCAAAGCTACGCTAAAAACAGATCAGCAAACCATAAACATTGTGCAAATTAGTGAAACAAAAAAATAAGTCACACAACAGTGTAATTGGTGGTCAGATTATATGATCCAATAGTCACGCTGTCATAACAGACAGTTTTTAGTGAAACGAAACTAAAAACAAAGTGGTAAAACAAAAATGTTTTTAAAAAAGTGTGTATACATGTGTAAAAGTTGTGTGACAGTGTATAAGTGTGCAAAATAAAAAACAAAAAAAACCTGCAAAATTGTAACACACACATGTCCTGATGCTTGCCTGGTCCTCTGTGCTGCAGTCCTGGAGCAGGAAGTCCCCCTAGTCAGTGGGCCGGCGCTGGGGGGGAAACAGGGGGGTTGGCTCTGCGCCGATCGCGTTGCAGGACCGACATGACAGCCCCCCTGACTCATTGCCCAGGGGGCTGTCATCACTAGAAACTCTCTGCAGAGAGAATGTTTATCTGCCAAACAATGTGCGCCGTACGTCGTTGGCAGTAAAAGTGTTAAATGATACTTAGGGGCCCATTTACTAAACCACGATTTTATTTGTGGTTAAAATCACGATATGGAAAAAATTCGAGTAACCACGACAATTTCTGATGTTCGGAAATGTCACGAAAATTCTTTTATGGGTCGTATGAAAATATCGTGGTTGCAATCCGGAGTCACTAAATTTTCGGATCTGAACGTTCGTAAACGGCGCGAAAACCTGTCTGGCTTTGAAACAAAATGGATGACGTTGGAAGCCTCCCATAGGGCTCAGTGGCACTCTACTGATCCAACCTGGCCCAAGGAAAGTCTCCCATAGGGCTCAATGGCACTCTGCAGCTCCAACCCGGCCCAAGGAAAGCCTCCCATAGGGCTCAGTGGCACTCTGCAGCTCCAACCCGGCCCAAGGAAATTCTCTCATAGGGCTCAATGGCACTCTGCAGCTCCAACCCGGCCCAAGGAAAGTCTCCCATAGGGCTCAATGGCACTCTGCAGCTCCAACCCGGCCCAAGGAAAGTCTCCCATAGGGCTCAATGGCACTCTGCAGCTCCAACCCGGCCCAAGGAATGTCTCCCATAGGGCTCAATGGCACTCTGCAGCTCCAACCCGGCCCAAGGAAAGCCTCCCATAGGGCTCAATGGTACTCTGCAGCTCCAACCTAGCCCAAGGAAAGTCTCCCATAGGGCTCAATGGCACTCTGCAGCTCCAACCCGGCCCAAGGAAAGTCTCCCATAGGGCTCAATGGCACTCTGCAGCTCCAACCCGGCCCAAGGAAAGTCTCCCATAGGGCTCAATGGCACTCTGCAGCTCCAACCCGGCCCAAGGAAAGTCTCCCATAGGGCTCAATGGCACTCTGCAGCTCCAACCCGGCCCAAGGAAAGTCTCCCATAGGGCTCAATGGCACTCTGTAGCTCCAACCCGGCCCAAGGAAAGCCTCCCATAGGGCTCAATGGCACTCTGCAGCTCCAACCCGGCCCAAGGAAAGTCTCCCATAGGGCTCAATGGCACTCTGCAGCTCCAACCCGGCCCAAGGAAAGTCTCCCATAGGGCTCAATGGCACTCTGCAGCTCCAACCTGGCCCAAGGAAAGTCTCCCATAGGGCTCAATGGCACTCTGCAGCTCCAACCCGACCCAAGGAAAGTCTCCCATAGGGCTCAATGGCACTCTGCAGCTCCAACCTGGCCCAAGGAAAGTCTCCCATAGGGCTCAATGGCACTCTGCAGCTCCAACCTGGCCCAAGGAAAGTCTCCCATAGGGCTCAATGGCACTCTGCAGCTCCAACCCGGCCCAAGGAAAGTCTCCCATAGGGCTCAATGGCACTCTGCAGCTCCAACCCGGCCCAAGGAAAGTCTCGCATAGGGCTCAATGGCACTCTGCAGCTCCAACCTGGCCCAAGGAAAGTCTCCCATAGGGCTCAATGGCACTCTGCAGCTCCAACCCGGCCCAAGGAAAGTCTCCCATAGGGCTCAATGGCACTCTGCAGCTCCAACCCGGCCCAAGGAAAGCCTCCCATAGGGTTCAATGGCACTCTGCAGCTCCAACCCGGCCCAAGGAAAGTCTCCCATAGGGCTCAATGGCACTCTGCAGCTCCAACCTGGCCCAAGGAAAGTCTCCCATAGGGCTCAATGGCACTCTGCAGCTCCAACCCGGCCCAAGGAAAGTCTCCCATAGGACTCAATGGCACTCTGCAGCTCCAACCCGGCCCAAGGAAAGTCTCCCATAGGGCTCAATGGCACTCTGCAGCTCCAACCCGGCCCAAGGAAAGTCTCCCATAGGGCTCAATGGCACTCTGCAGCTCCAACCCGGCCCAAGGAAAGCCTCCCATAGGGCTCAATGGCACTCTGCAGCTCCAACCCGGCCCAAGGAAAGCCTCCCATAGGGCTCAATGGCACTCTGCAGCTCCAACCTGGCCCAAGGAAAGTCTCCCATAGGGCTCAATGGCACTCTGCAGCTCCAACCCGGCCCAAGGAAAGTCTCCCATAGGGCTCAATGGCACTCTGCAGCTCCAACCCGGCCCAAGGAAAGCCTCCCATAGGGCTCAATGGCACTCTGCAGCTCCAACCCGGCCCAAGGAAAGTCTCCCATAGGGCTCAATGGCACTCTGCAGCTCCAACCCGGCCCAAGGAAAGTCTCCCATAGGGCTCAATGGCACTCTGCAGCTCCAACCCGGCCCAAGGAAAGTCTCCCATAGGGCTCAATGGCACTCTGCAGCTCCAACCCGGCCCAAGGAAAGTCTCCCATAGGGCTCAATGGCACTCTGCAGCTCCAACCTGGCCCAAGGAAAGTCTCCCATAGGACTCAATGACACTCTACTGATCCAACCCGGCCCACAGATAGTCATTGCGAAAAATACGACTTTTTCACAGATGAACTGTTCTGCCCTCACCACGTGTTCCCCTGGGGCAGTGAGTAGCTTGACATACAGCTGTAACACCTATTTGGCTATAATATGGCCAACCCAGGCTAGTAGCGTGCTGTAGAGCATGTGTTACATGCGACCTGAATACTTAGGAGTGGGCCTCCGCAACGTGGGAGATAGATAATGGAGCTGAGGGTGTTGTTGAACTACAACTCTATATAGTAGTGTGGTGCAATAGATATTAATGGACGCCAAAGGATTCTTGCAGATGAACTAGATAATACTTTATTGTCCAAGACAATGATATTGCAGGGTATTTCAATATACTCACTCTGATGTTACACAGACCAGCATAGTACCAAGTACAATAGGTATTGCAGAGGATTAACAGGTAGAATATGATGCTTCCCTAGTGATCCCTTCTCTTTTGGAGGTTAGGTAGGTACAACACCAACAGAAGGATAGGCATAGGCAGCTCACCGGCATAGTCCCATGCTCTTGTGGAGGTTAGGGCAAGGTAGATTTGCTAACCTGATTCCCTAGCACTTCTGTGTCCCTACAATAAGGCAATACAGGCCTAGTAGGAAGACTACTCCTTTCCTATTATCCTGGATGGGGCTAAAGACTGCCCTTGCTAGATAAATCTGACTGAACTCACACCTCCTAGAGGGGCTATTACATATATTGCTATGCTGTCTTTTCCTCATTCATGGGGCCCTGTCCCCGACTTTAATTTGGATGGAAGTGGCTACTGGGCCAGATCTGTACCCAGGCTCAATGGAGTGCTGCTTCAGGTAGCAGACCAGCAGCCAGAGAGGAAGACACTTCCTTGTGCAAGACACTATATAGTCTGCCAAGGGGAGTGGTCAACCTGGGCTAAACCTATAGGGGATAGCTTAATACTGTAACCTGAGTGTAGAGGGCTCTGCCCAATAACAGTGCAGATAAGGGAAGATAGAGAAGTAAAGCCATAGGGAGCTTAACCCTAAGGGTCCCTACACAGCTAAACCTTCCCACACTCCCATAAAGAGACCAAGGGGGAAATCTGTAGAACTTTACTGGGTGATTGTGGAAATAAGTGGTAAATCTGTAACATAAATGAGATAAAGCACAATGAGTATATGGGGAATACACTAACACAAAAACAACTGCAGCATACACATCATTTCTGGATCCGATTATATGCCACAGTGTCTCTGAGGAGCCAGGGTTTATGACCATAACGCTTATCAGCCATGCTACCATGGGGAGAAGATGGGGGGTGTGTGCTTCTTCCACAGCATGGGCTACAAAATGGAGTCTGTACTCCCACAAGGCATTGCAACATCACATGTCAGGAAGTATGGTGGTGAGCAACAATAAAGAGCAAAATGATGGAAGCTGTGCTGGAGACATGACACGAACGAACAAACCATGAAAAAGTCATGGAATGTTATCAAAATAATCGCGGACATTACGAAATGTTCTATAAGTTACAAAAAGTATGAATTTTACGCAAAAATACTTTGCCCCTTAATGAAAGAAGCAGAGTGTATAGCGTGCCTGTAGCTACACGGAGCAACGATTGGGCTGAAAACGGAAAATCTGCCATTTTGGGGCCGATCCCCACTGCACTCCATGTAGCCGACTTCTGCCAGTATTGCCCCTCTGTGTTCCTTGCCAGTATTGCCCCTCTGTGTTCCTTGCCAGTATTGCCCCTCTGTGTTCCTTGCCAGTATTGCCCCTCTGTGTTCCTTGCCAGTATTGCCCCTCTGTGTTCCTTGCCAGTATTGCCCCTCTGTGTTCCCTGACAAACCCAGTTGGTACAACGTATATCAGGCACATAATCATATATATTTAATACCGTAGTTCGGCATTTTTCCCCTCACATTATAACAAATGACAGTTGGGCTGTTGGGAAGGAGCTGTACTTATCCCTCCTGTCTCCCAAACAGACGACACTGGCAAGTTGACTCAGCTGGGACTAAAACCACAAGTCCCAGCATCCTCAGCGGGCCAAAATGGTGAAAAATGAAACCAATAGCATAAAAACAAGTTGTTTGGAACATGGAAACCATTTTACTTGGCAGATTGATGGACATAATGCTCAGGGTACGCAGAATGGCTTTGTGGTTGTTGCCATAAACAGCAGTAACCCCTGTAACAGCCCTGTAACACCCCTGACAATACAGGATATTTAATAGGGTGCAACCTTTCCTGGAATACAATACCGGCCTTCGTATAGTTTCCCTATTAATAACATGGGAACAAGCATCATTTGTACCAGCCACGGGGCAACACTAATATCTAGATATGACTGCCCAAGCATCAGGCCCAGACTGAAATTCAATATACACCCTGGCCCAAATAACCCACCCACAGGCCCAAATAACCTCCCCCAGGCACAAATAACCCACCCACAGGCCCAAACAACTCACCCACAGGCCCAAACAACCTACCCACAGGCACAAACAACCTACCCACAGGCACAAACAACCTACCCACAGGCACAAACAACCTACCCACAGGCACAAACAAAAAAACACCCACAGTGTCTCAGCCCAATCTCAGGGTCAGACTGGGCTGCTGGGACAAATCCCAGTGGGCCCCGGCGGCCCTGACCCAACCCTTGCTGGTGCTCCCGCTACCCGACAGTTCCTCCCCAGACACATTACATTAATGCGCAAGGGTATTCCGGATAAGGGGTCTTTCCATAATGTGGATCTCCATATTTTAAGTCTACTAAAAAATTCATAAAACTTTAACTAAACCCAATAGGATTATTTTACATTTAATAAGGATTAATTATGTATTAGTTGGGATCAAGTACAGGTACTGTTTTATTATTACAGAGAAAAGGGAATCATTTAACCATTAAATAAACCCAATAGGGCTGTTCTGCCCCAATAAGGGGTAATTATATCTTAGTTGGGATCAAGTACAGGTACTGTTTTATTATTACAGAGAAAAGGGAATCATTTAACCATTAAATAAACCCAATAGGGCTGTTCTGCCCCAATAAGGGGTAATTATATCTTAGTTGGGATCAAGTACAGGTACTGTTTTATTATTACAGAGAAAAGGGAATCATTTAACCATGAAATAAACCCAATAGGGCTGTTCTGCCCCAATAAGGGGTAATTATATCTTAGTTGGGATCAAGTACAGGTACTGTTTTATTATTACAGAGAAAAGGGAATCATTTAACCATTAAATAAACCCAATAGGGCTGTTCTGCCCCAATAAGGGGTAATTATATCTTAGTTGGGATCAAGTACAGGTACTGTTTTATTATTACAGAGAAAAGGGAATCATAAGGTTCTGTTTTATTATTACAGAGAAAAAGAAAAAAATGTTTAAAAATCTGAATTATTTGATTTAAATGGAGTCTATGGGGGAGAGGCTTTCCGTAATTCGGAGCTTTCTGGATAACGGATCCCATACCTGTATAGATAAAATGCACACCATGAGTAGGTGTAACAACTAGGGATGAGCAGATTTCTTCAGAAAAATCGTGCGAAAAATGCGTTTCGCAAATTTTTGCCATTTTGCGGCAAAAATACGTTAAAATGAACGAAACAGTGCAGGGTTGCCTGGTAACGGGGATCAAACTAGATCAGGTAAATAATAAAGGAGAGAGAGACCCGTCTGGTTTGAAACTAAAAAGCCCCAACAGTAAATTGTATATTTTCTGTTACACAAGCGACTGGGTTTTATCTTTTGTGCAAAGAATCACAGTTCAATGTGGATTTGCTGTTTGTTACTACATATAGATTTAATAGCAACGAGCAGAAACATAATGAGAAAACATTGATACATGAAATATATAATTACATGGAATCTCCGGAGACAGAAGGGAAAGCGACACAACATTATACTTGTGCCAAGTGTTACACTGTATTATCATTAAAGCAGGTAATTGTGCAATACAACTCCGCACTCCCTATCCCCCCCTACTGTAGAGATGCTGAAGGCTGCCTATATACGACTTAGCACATAAAGGGTGTTATAGTCCCCCAATAACAGGCTGCAGGGGGCTTACACTGAATTCCCCCCAGTAATGAGTAGTACAGGCTTGGGAACTGTGCCGGCACCGGTAAGGGCAGTAACTCAGAAGGGCAGAACCTGCTCGGAGTTTGGGGCAGTCTGTGGGGGGGAAAGAGCCAATCAGGACACACAACAGAGCAGTTTGTGGGGGGGCTAGCTGGTTCCTACACATTCTCATCCCTTGGTGCTGCGTGTCTCTGATCTCTAAGGGGATGGTCAGGAATCAGCCAAACTCCTACACAGGAACTATCAGCAACGCAGAACCTGTTTGCTCAGGCAGGGAGAGAAGCAGGACAGGTCTATAATAAGCTTTCCGGTAAGATTAACCCCTACCATTGCTGGAACTGCACCCAACAATTGTGCCCCAGTCAGCCAACTCAAACCCAGCTGCCCTTCCATAAAATGGCGGCCAATTCCCTGGTACCCAGTTTTTGGGGCACGGCACAGAGCTACAGAAATGCACCAAGAGAGGGTAGATGATGATTTCAAAATGGGGGAAGTGGTTTCCAGAGATGGGTAGATATGAGGCCAAATGATTGGCAGATGACAGAATACTAAAAGACACATGATAAAGGGATGAAATAGCAACTGCAACATTATGGTTGGCCCTGTCACACCCTTATACAGAGCCCTATTAATAAAGAGGAGTGTACTTACCCGCCACATTTAACTCTTTCTGGATGACGTGGATCATACAAATCTTTTGCGTAAAAGGAGCACAGTTGGACAAAGGAACCAATAACCAGGTCCCCGGTTTTGAAACTGGTCGGATACCCCATTTTCCTTATAGAACATGCAGCTCTGGGTTCCAGATTAACATCCGACGTTACTGGAATAATGAGAAGGAAAATAACCAGTAGTAACATGCTCCCGTTAGAGAAATGTCGTGCTACAGAGCTGGGGAATCTGTTAGAGAGGCTTCTATTCTGTAACCAGCTCAGAGCAGGGGCTATTTATCCCCCAGCACAGATTTTTTATTGCACTCACTCAATAGGATATTTTTACAGCCTGGAACAGACGCAAAGGTCCTTGTGGGCGGAGCAGCCAGTAGACAAATTTACTTTACTATTAACTCCCCCCGAGGCCATGGGAATTGCTGTAGGAATAGATACTCCAGATTGTACATCGTTTTCAACCCTTGCCAAATCCATAGCTTGAAATGAATGACTTACTGTAAGATTTAGTGAGTTTAAAAGCCCAATTTCCCCCAAACTATACTAACTATACTAATGATTGTATATACAGTATATATACGTTCCTCTTTGCCTCTCCCCATGCAGAAGTAAGTCGGAGGCACAGAGATATTGCGCCCTAGCCTTCCAACCCATAGTAGTATTGAAAATTGCCAATGGAATCTCTTATCCAAGACTGGTCAGAGCATAAACATTAACTACGTCTGCTAAGTATATCCCCATAGACAACTGACACATTGCTGACAAAAGAGTAGTCAAGCCACTCAAATTAATAATCAGTGAAATGCCACCGACTGTGGTTCAACTGGGCACAACCACATGGGGTTCAATGGCACCTATAGGGAGAAGAACAACAAAAGGAAAATTACAAATAGAATTTATGGTTCATGTGTGGAAAAGTAGTCAATTTAGATGATACCCTTGCCTCAGTTTGCATTGAGTCTTATGACTATGAAGAGTTTCATTCATCCAGGTCATGGTATATCTAGTATAAATAAATCTAGAGCAACTGGACCTGCTTGAGTAATTATTGAAGATGTTTCACTTCTCATCCGAGCAGCTTCTTCAGTTCAGTACTTCAATACTGGTATGGGAAGTCCTCACCATATAAACTCTTCTACTAATCTGTGTGTTTTAGGTGTCACCTCTCTGAAGAGTTACACAGTGCCATTGGGATTGGATTAGTGGAAGAGTTACAAAGTGCCATTGTGATTGGATTAGTGGAAGAGTTACACAGTGCCATTGGGATTGGATTAGTGGAAGAGTTACAAAGTGCCATTGGGATTAGATTAGTGGAAGAGTTACAAAGTGCCATTGGGATTGGATTAGTGGAAGAGTTACAAAGTGCCATTGGGATTGGATTAGTGGAAGAGTTACAAAGTGCCATTGGGATTGGATTAGTGGAAGAGTTACAAAGTGCCATTGGGATTGGATTAGTGGAAGAGTTACACAGTGCCATTGGGATTGGATTAGTGGAAGAGTTACAATGTGCCATTAGGATTGGATTAGTGGAAGAGTTACAAAGTGCCATTGGGATTGGATTAGTGGAAGAGTTACAAATTGCCATTGGGATTGGATTAGTGGAAGAGTTACAATGTGCCATTAGGATTGGATTAGTGGAAGAGTTACAAAGTGCCATTGGGATTGGATTAGTGGAAGAGTTACAAAGTGCCATTGGGATTGGATTAGTGGAAGAGTTACAAAGTGCCATTGGGATTGGATTAGTGGAAGAGTTACAAAGTGCCATTGGGATTGGATTAGTGGAAGAGTTACACAGTGCCATTGGGATTGGATTGGTGGAAGAGTTACAAAGTGCCATTGTGATTGGATTGGTGGAAGAGTTACACAGTGCCATTGGGATTGGATTAGTGGAAGAGTTACATAGTGCCATTGGGATTGGATTAGTGGAAGAGTTACATAGTGCCATTGGGATTGGATTAGTGGAAGAGTTACAAATTGCCATTGGGATTGGATTAGTGGAAGAGTTACATAGTGCCATTGGGATTGGATTAGTGGAAGAGTTACAAATTGCCATTGGGATTGGATTAGTGGAAGAGTTACACAGTGCCATTGGGATTGGATTAGTGGAAGAGTATATATGCCGGGGACTTCCCATACCAGTCAGTTGAACTGAAGAAGCTGCTCAGATGAGTAGTTAAACGTCTTCAATGATTACTCAGCAAAGTCCAGTTGCTTTAGATTTATTTATACTAAATATATTGAGTCTTATGGTTTATCCAAGACTGAGCAACAAGGAGAGTCAACTTTACAAAGACAAAAGAAGAAAGAAAAGGAAAAAACCTAGTCTGCAAAAAACAAAACATATTAAATGAATCATTAAGACCCTGAGGGATCATGGTCTCCAGTCGGAAAGTCCACTCGGCTTCCTTCCATAAAAGAAGGGTGTTTTTATCTGCACCAGTCATGGCCGTGGCCCCCTGATGGATCCCCATTACTCGTAGTGATGAAACAATCGGTGTCGTTTCTTTACCAATTCTTATGCTGCTCTTGTGTTTTAAAAATCTGTCTTTTAATTTCTGCTCTGTAACGCCTTTATCAAAGCTGGTGGGTGGAAGCCACTGCCATGTAATATTAACAAGTATTATGCTCAGTTGGTTTACGATATATCCCAGTTAAACATTTACCTTCCTCATATCTATTCAGTATATCAGTATATCCCAAGCATTCGAGAAGAAAGATTTTGGTATTTGAAAGTTGTTTAGATAAACTTCTAGGTCTTCTTCGGTGTAGACACACAAGTGGATGTTCACTAGAAATTGCTTCCATGGAAAAACAAATGTATGGATCCTGTGTAACAGTTTATGGAACGTGCCAGGCCAGTCATAAAGGAGAAAATTGTTATCATACTTACCATAATTTTCTTTTCCTGGCCATCCTCCTCAACATGGAAAAAACTAATGGGTATTCTCCTGCTGGTTCCCAGCCTGGACAGAAGAAATGGTTAATTTTTCAGCCTATAAATCCCTCCCCCTCCTGGCCACCTACAGTCTAATTATAAAGTCCCAGAATCGGGTGGGCATGTTGAGGAGGATGGCTAGGAAAAGAAAATTACGGTAAGTATGATAACAATTTTCTCCTTTCCTGGTCATCCTCCATCAACAATGAAAAAAACTAATGGGTTATACCCAAGCAATTTAGATAAGGGAGGGCAAGAAAAAGTCATGCTTAACTCTTTATGTTACAGACATAGCTGAAGAAATAATAGATTGCCCAAACTGAGCCTGAGATTTAGACAAAATGTCCAACTTATAGTGTTTAATAAATGTGTTTGGCGTAACCCAAGTTGCCGCCTTGTAGCCTCTGAAGAGACTCCTGCCTCTGCTGCAATAATTTCCATTTTGGTCGAGCAAATCTTCAAGAGAACCCTGAGGATGATCGGTATCGGAGGAAAGATGTATGCAAATAGGTTCTCCCAGTTCTGAGACAAGGCATCTACTGCTGCCGCTTCTGGAAAAGAATGTCGGGACCTTGGCATTCAGATGTGTAGCCATTAAGTCCACTTCCGGACAGCCCCAGATCGATGTTATCCAGGCTAACACTCTCAAGTTTAATGCCCACTCCCCCTTGAGCAGGAGATGTCGGCTGAGACATTCCGCCTCCACATTCTGAACCCCCGGGATGTACTGGGCTGTTAGATCTAGGAGGTGACATTGGGCCCACTCCATAATTGGGACAACCTCTCTGAATAAGGATCTGCTCCTTGTTCCCCCCTTTCCCTTGATATAGGCTGCTGCCACCGTATTGTCCGTCCTGATCTTGACAGCAGAGCCTCGAAGAACCTCTTCGAATGAAAGGAGGCCTTGAAAAATGGCTCTGATTTCCAAAATATTGGACGGTACTCCGGCAAGGTTCTCCGTCCATCTTCCCTGGGCTGAGAGGTTCAGGAGATGTGTTCCCCAGCCCACACCTGAAGCATCCGTAAATAATTCTACCCAGATCGGCTCCTCCAATGGAAGACCCCCTCGAAGAATGCTGGGCACAGTCCACCAGGCCAAGTGTTTCTTGCATGTTGAAGTAATCTGAATGGTCTGAGACCAGTCCTGCCAAATCGAATCCCACTGGCTCAAAAAAGACAGTTATATAGGTCTCGTCTTCCACTTGGCCCACCTGACAAGACCTATGGTTGATGTTAAGAGACCGAGCAGACTCATAAACCTCCTCGCCGAAGTAGTTGAATTCTTCCTGAATTGGGACACCTGGAGAACAATCCGATTGATCTTCTCTCTGGGAAGATACACCAAACCTAGTAAGGTGTCTATCCAGGCACCCACATAAATCATTCTTTGTGATGGGATCAGGTGACTTTTGGCCACATTTATAATCCAGACAAATCTTTCTAGGACTTCTCTGATTCTGTGAAGACTGGCGTGTAGAGTGACAGCATCTCTGGCCACTAAAAGGAGATAGTTGTGGTATACCTTGATCTTTTCTTGTCTTAGTTTGGCAATAACTACCACTAATACCTTTGTAAATGTTCTGGGCGAAGTGGCGAGGCCGACAGGGAGACACCGAAATTGATAATGTTGACCTTGAAGAGAAAAACAGAGATATCTTTGGTGTTCCAGTGCTATAGGAATATGCAAGTAAGCATCTTTTAAATCCAGGGAAGCTAGCCAGTCCCCTGGCCGGATTACTGATTTTACAGTTGCTAGAGTCTCCATTTTGAAGGTCTGTCGCTTTAAATATTTGTTTATTCTTCGCAAATCTAGAATGGGGTGAAGATCTCCTGTGGCTTTTGTTACCAAAAAAAAGGGGAGTAAAACCTGCTTCTTTCCTCTTGAGGAGGAACTGGAGATATCGCCTGCTTTCAGAGCAGTTCCTGAATGTATTGAAAAAGAAATTCTCTTTTTTGGAAATTTCAAAGGGGTGGTGGTCGGTACAAAGTGATTTAAAGCAGGTCTTTGATGAAACTCCAAATGTTAACCCATTTGAACTGTTAAGACTACCCAGGCGTCTTGAATCTCTGAGGCCCAAACCTCCTGAAAGATAAGTAATCTTGCCCCTACAGGAGGTTGGGCAAGATGACCATCCTGGGCCTTGGATGAAGGTTTCAGGGACCTTGACGGTTTGACTCTTGGAGACTTAAAGAAGGAACTCTGTCCTGCACACCAGGTAGAAGATCTATAGTCTCTTGAGTGAGGCTATTGAGTGAGCTGAAACAGATGTAATGAAGCCTCTAGGCAAAAATTAGAGGCTCTCTAAAATCTTGTCTCTAGGAATCCTATCCTTGACTGCCTGCTCCAGATTTTCAGCCCATACAGAAAGGGCCTTGGTGACTGAGACAAGTGCAACCGAGGGTTTACAGGCTGCACCTGAAGACATGTAGCACTTCTTAAGTTCCTTCTCAATTCGCCGATCCATGGGGTTTTTTAATGCCGATATGTCGTCAATTGGTAAAGCTGTCTTTTTTGAAAGTCTGGCCACTGGAGCATCCACTGAAGGGGGTGTATTCCAAACCTCCTGGACCTCATCCGCAAAAGGATATAGCTATTCAATTCTCTTTTCAACTGGGATTCTCTTTGATATCTTCCACTCCAGCTTAATAAGCTCTTGCAATTCTTTATGAATCGGAAATATGGACTTCTTTCTCTTAGAAAAAAGAAGGGAGGTGGTTGGTTGTTCAGTGTCTTCTAAATTAAGGGTTCCTTTGATAGCCAAACACCGCAATTTCCTCTCCGGTCTCCTCATCCTCTGAGGAAGAACTCTCTGAGGAGATTGCTTGTATAGTAGAATCTGTGGCCTCTACTGAAGGCTCAGGAGCTGCCTGGACTACTTCTTTAACAGTCTGTGAAACTGCAACTTTTATCCACATCATGATAGACTGCTGGTCAGGAAAAGCATAGGACGTACAGTAGATGAACCTGCTTTACATATTCTTTTAACTTTAAGAGCAGGCTTATGCTCTTATTCTTCCTACAGGGTTTCCTCCGCAGGGGCAGACACGCTAAAATAAAACAGAACATAAGGGGGTTTTAGGCCCACAATATTGGAGTTCTTTTTGGGGAGACACAGAGGCAATACTCACTCAGCAGACTTGGAAGAGGCTCTTTTAGAGGCAACCGGATCCATTTTGCATCGCGTATGGCAGCAACAAGGGTGCGCGAGGATCGGCGCCAAACAGCTTTAAACTCTCTGCCGCTGGGTGCTGGGTCCCGCTTGTGCTGGGTTTACTTGGATGGGTTGAACTTGATGGACTCTGGTCTTTTTTCAACCTTATGTAACTATGTGTAGCACTTTTCAAAATCCATATGAAACAAACTAAACAAGGCAACCAGAAAAAAATATTCTGCAAGGAATTATTACCCTGGGTGGAGCCTATAGCTAATCATGTTTGGTGGTGTGCACGTACCTGTGAAGGCAATACAATGCTTCTAAAAGAAAAATGGCTTCCTGTTCTATTCCATGTTTGTAATGATCATGAGTGGAAATGTGGAGAATTTTACCACTAAAGTGCTCATCAACAACATCCACAGTCATCAGAACATGACAATATCTGTCTTGAAAGGGATCTTCTCCTTTGACTGGCCTACAGTCAATTGTTTTCGAAAAACAACTTTTAAATGATCTTCTAAAATGATCTGAATTTTGCCATACCGGTGAACTTGAGGTTTACCCCAACATGGGTCTGAAATACCATTGCAAAAAAGTACTTTTTTTATGGATGCCATGGTCACAAGGACACAACTTGCAGCCTTGGATCACAATCATAACGTTGACAGAGAACAGGCAGCCATCAAAGTACGGGCAAAGGACACGATGAACTGGGGAAACCAAGGTTCCGCTTAGAGTTCACCAAGAGTATTGGTTTGCAAAATAAAGTTTATGAAAAGGGAAATCTTGATTTTGTTGAAAAAATATTTTGCGAAATGTTATCCCTAGTTGATGAGGAGAAGACAAGTGAGTGGGAGTCTGCAAAAGCCTCACTACCTGTGAATATTGCATTGGCTGACCAACCAGAAAAGGAGGCAGAAGTGAAGAAGTTCAAATCAAAATTTGAAAAAGATAGAACAGATTAGAAAAATGACAAACTTTCAATTGCAAGATTTTTCTTTTTGAGAGAGTATTCAAAGTTCTATGTGGAGCTTCCAGATGTGCTATCATAAATACAAATCAAAATAAGAAAAGCCTATGTTCAAGGTCATTTTTAAAGAAGCCAACAAAAGTTTGGAACAATATCTGAGTTGTTATATGTCTCAGTGGGCAGACTTTCTTCCGTGGGCTGAGTTTCAATAATGCCACTCGTGCATCCACTGGGGAATCTCCCTTATTTGTTGTTTATGGCTTTCATCCAAGAGTTGCTTTTTCAGGTCAGTTTTCTGCTGTTCCTGCTGCCAACTCTATGGTTGAACATTTTTCTGAGGTTTGGCAGAAGGTCTTCTGCTGTGAGTACCCAAAAGAGAGCTGCCAATCGGAAGGAGTCACCAGAACTTCAGGCTGGTGACAGGGTGTGGTTGTCTTCCCTCCCCTTACGCATTTCACTTATGTGCGCTCAAGGGAGGGAGGGTGTTGGGGGCTTCTGTGGGGGGGATGCAGCAGAAGCCATGGTGGGTCTTGCACCCCCCAGTTCAACCCTGCTCTTATGGACTGATGCAGTTGATCAAGCTGAAAAAAATAATTATATATTATTATAAAGTATTAGTTTCTACCTCTTGTCATTGTGTTTCTTTTAAAAATCGTATCATAATATTTTTAGCATTTGTAGGCAATATTGCTTATTGTACTTTATAAGGGTCATATAGACCACGCCCACTCCTCATTTCAAACTGAGCCAAGGACTGTAACATTTATATTGTGAACTTGTGTAAAGGGGCCGTTTTTACTGATAATTTTACTATGTATTTAAAATGAAATCAAGCTCAAAATATTAATCATTACTGCAAAAACTAATATATTGAGACTTAAATATGCCGTATAGCTGCATTAAAAGTAACTTGTGAGCCACAGGCAAGTGTTAATAAACTTGGAGAGCAACACAAGCACCATAAAAGAGTTATGGAGGAGCCAAATTAGGGCTGTGATTGGCTATTTGTTACTGTAATTGGAGTTGGGAGCAATAAGCACAGTTTCCTATCGTTAAAAAGTCTACTCTCAGATTCCAGAGCCATATAATGAAGAAAACAAATGGCACAATTATCACTAGATCTAAGGTACCAGCAAGATGCCTGACAAAGTGCTGGGAATCAGTGTTTTCATTGGTCACTTCTTTTGCATTTATAATGAGGTTTTCAGGTTTTATCAGCTTGTGCATGGCCACCTTTGGGTTCAGTAGATTGGGGGGGGGGTGTCCCCTTTGCTTAGAAAAGGTATTGGGAGTAGTGATGAGCAAATCTGTTCTGTTTTGCTTCGCCGAAAATTCGCGAATCTTTCAAAAGTTCCGCGAAATGGCGAAAATGTTGTGCGGCAAAAAAAATTGTCGCCCGTGGCTATTATTTTGTCGCCCGCGACTATTCTTTTGTTGCCCGCAGCTATTCTTTTGTCGCCCGCAGCTATTATTTTGTCGCCCGGCTATTCTTTCATAGCCCGCAACTATTATTTCGTCACGCGGCTATTCTTTTGTCGCCCGCGGCTATTCTTTTGACGCCCGCGGCTATTCTTTTGTCGCCCGCAGCTATTCTTTTGTCGCCCGCAGCTATTATTTCGTCGCGCGGCTATTCTTTTGATGCCAGCGACTATTCTTTTTTGTCGCCCGCGGCTATTATTTTGACGCCCGCGACTATTCTTTTTTTGACGCCGGCGGCAATTTTTGGACGTGCGGCGAATTTTTCCGCAGCAAATTTTTTCTTTCGTTTCACGAAACAATCCGCCAATGTTGAAAAGCAGAAATTCGCCGCAAATCCATGCCAGGCCAAACATTTCGCCCATGACTAATTGGGAGATTAACAATTGCCTTCTCTTAGCAGCAATATACTAAGGAATATTTTTAATAGAAATTACATTTTAATGGTATTGTTTACTTCACCTTTAAAATAGAAAGATTCATTGTAAATTGATTAATAAGTTGATATCGTTAGAAAATGGCCGTGGATATGCTGGGTAGTAAGTGACCCCCTCGTGGAAGGATATGTGTGCCTATGGGGTGGGGCAATTGATTGAAACACAACGTGTGACGCTCTACCTTGTTGCTATAGAGATTTTAACCTACAGACAGAGGGGACACGCCCAGACTTTTTATTGGAAATGACTGAATATAATTTAAGGTCTGTAAGTAACCAACCAGTTCTTGGTTGAAGTCCACTTCAATGTCATGATGATTGTTAGTGACCTGCACACAATATAATACAGGTATCGGACCCCTTATTCGGAAACCCGTTATCCAGAAAGCTCCGAATTACAGAAAGCCCATCTCCCATAGACTCCATTTTAATGAAATAATTCAGAATTTTAAAACTGATTTCCTTTTTCTCTGTAATAATAAAACAGTACCTGTACTTGATCCCAACTAAGATATAATTACCCCTTATTGGGGGCAGAACAGCCCTATTGGGTTTATTTCATGGTTAAATGATTCCCTTTTCTCTGTAGTAATAAAACAGTACCTGTACTGGATCCCAACTAAGATATAATTACCCCTTATTGGGGCAGAACAGCCCTATTGGGTTTATTTCATGGTTAAATGATTCCCTTTTCTCTGTAATAATAAAACAGTACCTGTACTTGATCCCAACTAAGATATAATTACCCCTTATTGGGGCAGAACAGCCCTATTGGGTTTATTTCATGGTTAAATGATTCCCTTTTCTCTGTAATAATAAAACAGTACCTGTACTTGATCCCAACTAAGATATAATTACCCCTTATTGGGGGCAGAACAGCCCTATTGGGTTTATTTAATGGTTAAATGATTCCCTTTTCTCTGTAATAATAAAACAGTACCTGTACTTGATCCCAACTAAGATATAATTACCCCTTATTGGGGCAGAACAGCCCTATTGGGTTTATTTCATGGTTAAATGATTCCCTTTTCTCTGTAATAATAAAACAGTACCTGTACTTGATCCCAACTAAGATATAATTACCCCTTATTGGGGGCAGAACAGCCCTATTGGGTTTATTTCATGGTTAAATGATTCCCTTTTCTCTGTAATAATAAAACAGTACCTGTACTTGATCCCAACTAAGATATAATTACCCCTTATTGGGGCAGAACAGCCCTATTGGGTTTATTTAATGGTTAAATGATTCCCTTTTCTCTGTAATAATAAAACAGTACCTGTACTTGATCCCAACTAAGATATAATTACCCCTTATTGGGGCAGAACAGCCCTATTGGGTTTATTTCATGGTTAAATGATTCCCTTTTCTCTGTAATAATAAAACAGTACCTGTACTTGATCCCAACTAAGATATAATTACCCCTTATTGGGGCAGAACAGCCCTATTGGGTTTATTTCATGGTTAAATGATTCCCTTTTCTTTGTAATAATAAAACAGTACCTGTACTTGATCCCAACTAAGGTATAATTACCCCTTATTGGGGCAGAACAGCCCTATTGGGTTTATTTCATGGTTAAATGATTCCCTTTTCTCTGTAATAATAAAACAGTACCTGTACTTGATCCCAACTAAGATATAATTACCCCTTATTGGGGGCAGAACAGCCCTATTGGGTTTAGTATGAAGATCCAAATTACAGTAAGACCCATTCTATTGGGTACAGGAGCCTGACTCCCATGTAATGACTCATATACAGTATGGGAGGGGTCAGTCACCAAAGGGGAGGGGTTGCTGTAATGACATCATGTCATTGAAGATGTACCTGCCACCTGTTCAGATAGGCAGTTACATATATATGAACGAGTGGAAATGAAACGGTTAAACACATTTTCAAAGTCATGAAATGATTCCCTTTTCTCTGTAATAATAAAACAGTACCTGTACTTGATCCCAACTAAGATATAATTACCCCTTATTGGGGCAGAACAGCCCTATTGGGTTTATTTAATGGTTAAATGATTCCCTTTTCTCTGTAATAATAAAACAGTACCTGTACTTGATCCCAACTAAGATATAATTACCCCTTATTGGGGGCAGAACAGCCCTATTGGGTTTATTTCATGGTTAAATGATTCCCTTTTCTCTGTAATAATAAAACAGTACCTGTACTTGATCCCAACTAAGATATAATTACCCCTTATTGGGGGCAGAACAGCCCTATTGGGTTTATTTAATGGTTAAATGATTCCCTTTTCTCTGTAATAATAAAACAGTACCTGTACTTGATCCCAACTAAGATATAATTACCCCTTATTGGGGGCAGAACAGCCCTATTGGGTTTATTTAATGGTTAAATGATTCCCTTTTCTCTGTAAACAATCCTATTGGGGTTAATTAATGTTTTATTGATTTTTTGTTAGACTTAAGGTATGGGGATCCAAATTACAGAAAGACCCCTTATCCAGAATACCCTTGGTCCTGAGCATTCTGGATAACGGGGTCCTATACCTGTAGTAGGTTATGGCACCTATATCCAAATAATTTCTAGCACTCTACATGCTACATATGAGATGGAAGCAGTTACTAGTAAGGAGTTAATCTAGTACCTTTTCTAAGCAAAGGGAACACTTCCCCCAATAATGGATTCAACCTAAAGGTGGCCATACTCATGCCCATTAAACCTGGTCCCTCCAATCCAAGATGGCGGATTATTTCTCTCCCTGCCGATAGGCCTGTCAGACCAATAACCGGCTGAAAATTGTCCAGATACCAATCAGGCAGGTTTCAAAAACCCATCGGAAAAGGAGCACTTTGGTGCAATACTGCAGTCCTTGCCCATCGTGCCTCCATTGGCCCAAGTACGTGATGTGGCCTTTGTGCCCAGGGCCGACCATTGGATCAGCCCAATTTTACACTAATTCATTTTTAATTTTGTTGCATTTATTCCATTGCTATTTGAGAAGTTTTATGATATTTTTAATTATCCGTTGTACTTGTTTCTGTTTGTAACAGCATTCATTGGGCAGCCAGTCTGAGCACATTGTGTAGCCATCTGCCATCTGCATTCTTCTATTTACCCATAGTGGGGTAATACCATGCATACTGGGCAGTCTAGAAGGGGTAAATGTTAAAAAGAGATGGTTTACTGGGATTTTCCTACTGGTTATTTTCAATGTAGTCTTTCTACAAACCACAGTCGGGATAATCCTACACATAGAGGTCAGATTGTAGAGATCTAATAGCAAATGCCACTTTGCAGTTTGATAGTTGGGAGTAGAAAACCCTTTACCCATTTTCATTTTAGAATTTTTAATTTTATATTATCATTTCCAAAAATGCTTTCTTTTTTTCTGGCATATGTCTGCTGCTGAAATCTGAAGTATTCTCACAGCGAGACATTAAATGGTCAGGGTATTTGCTGCTGTGAGTGTTTTTCATCTGTACAAGTCTCACATCTGCCTATAATTACACAGTTAGTACAGGAGCTGGGGGAATATTGGGTTTTTAGAATCACTAAATCATACAGTAAATATGTATTTGTATAAATATCTATCACTGCCGGCTGCTCAGCCCACAAGGACCTTATACCGTAGATGTGATTTCTGTGAATAATCTGTGCTGGGGGATAAATAGCCCCTGCTCTGAGCTGGTTACAGAATAGAAGCCTCTCTAACAGATTCCCCAGCTCTGTAGCACGACATTTCTCTAACGGGAGCATGTTACTACTGGCCGTATCTCTGCTCATTATTCTAGCAACATCTGATGTTTATGTGGAACCCAGAGCTGCATGTTCTATAAAGAAAGTGGGGTATCCGACCATTTTCAAAACTGGGGACCTGGTTATTGGTTCCTTTGTCCAACTGTGCTCCTTTTACTTTAATGCTTTTGATAATCCACATTATCCAGAAACAATTAAATGTTACGGGTAAGTACATTCCTCTTTATTAATAGGGTTCTGTATAAGGGTGTGACAGGGCCAACCATAATGTCCAAGTTGCCATTTTATCCCTTTATCATGTCATTATATACAGTTATTTGGCCTAGCATCTACCCATCTCTGTAAGCCAGTCCCCCCCTTCATCTACCCTCTCTTGCTGCATTTCTGTAGCTCCGTGCCCCAAAAACTGGGTACCAGGGAATTGGCCGCCATTTTATGGAAGGGCAGCTGGGTTGGGATGGCTTCTCAGGCTCCAATTGCCCCTGAGTACTTCTGTGCTAAGTCTCCAATAGAATAGAGGAATAGGCCATATATAGGCAGCCTTCAGCATCTCTACTTGGATGCCCGGAATTCTTTAATATGTAAAGTGCCAAAGCTTCATTATATTTGAGGTTTATTGCTATTTACTACAATTTTTTTTTTCAGATAGCTATAGGGTAGATCCACCTGCAAGGTAAAAAACAAATGGAGGAGCGAATGATGTTTGGTTGCAGTAACTAAAAGGAGCAAGAAGCCCAGCAGGGCACAATATATTGTGGGAAATAATTCTTAATACTTGCCCTGATACAGTGGGGCTCATTTATCAACCCTGGGCAAATTTGCCCTGGGCAGTAACCCATAGCAACCTATAAGCAAATTGCTTTTTTCAGCCAGCTGCAGATAGAACAATAAGTGCAACAATCTGATTGGTTACCATGGGTTACTGCTCATGGGCAATTTTGCCCAGTGTTGATAAATTACCCCCAGTATGTGTTGGGAGAAGGGTCGAGTTTTTATTAAATCAGTTTATTGCTTTCTGCAGAACATCTCTCACCTATCTGCGGCACTATATGGCCTTCATATATGCAGTTGAGGAGATAAATAAGAACTCTCAGATTTTACCCAATATTACCCTGGGCTACCAGATATTTGACTCCTGTGGATGTGACTTTAAGGCCATCAGTGGGGTATTGGACACAATGTCTGGAGCAGAACAAACAATTGTGAATTATGACTGTCGGAGGAACAGTAAGCTGGTGGGGTATTTGGGAGACTTCTCTTCTGGTACAACATACGCTATGGCCCAGTTCCTAGCAATGTTTAGATACCCCCAGGCATGTATTCACTTATGAAAGGGTTTTTTACAAATGTTTCCTTATTTGTTAATAAATGGAACAGCAAGATGCAAAAACACCACAAAAAAGTGTATACCTTGTATTGGGAACTATACATCACTTTAATTGCATGAATAGCTCCCCAAAATATCAGAAAACACAATAAAAATAATGCCTAGGGCAGCTCCTGTCGACTTCTACGGAACCTCGCACTCGAGTTTTACTATTAAGTAGTATATGGCAAAAAAATTGCCTTTTTTGAAAAAAGAAAAATTGGATTTTTAGCTCAAAAGATACGCGGAAAAATGAGAACCTTTGATAAATTATCCCCAATAAGTCACAGTGTAGGCTCAGCATTATCTCTGTCAGTGTAAATGATAGATCCAGTTGGTTCTGTTCAGTGTGCAGTTTCTCAATAAAGGTTTTATATCCAAAAACCTAAGCAAACGTTTTGTGCAGAAAATCTGATACTTAAATTTTACGTCACAGCCGGCCAATCGGTGTGTGTAGGCTGCGTCCGGACTACTGGCCCATCATCTGAAGCCTGTAGCCACAATAGCACATTCAGCCGGCTGTCTATTTTATTTACTCTACGGCCAACTCCACTTCTCGATTCCGTTATTCCTAAAAACACATCGTTTCTGGCATTTTGGGCTTTGGATAAGAGAGAAGCTACAGCAACAGAACTTACTGCGCACTAACCAGTTGCGGAACTGCAAATAGAAATGTGTTGGCAACTAGTGATTTTTTCGCCAGGAATGGATTCGAAGCGAATTTCTGCATTTCGCATTGGCGAATTGTTTTGTGAAATTTCCATGAAAATTCGTCGCAAAGATTATTTTTTGTTGCGTGTCAAATTGCACGCGGACGCATCAATAAAGGGTGCCGTCGTATCAAAATTAGGCGTGGGCGACAAAAAAATAGACGTGGGCAACAAAAAAGACGCACACCAAATGCGTTTCGCTAATTTTTCACCGTTTCATGAATTTTAATGCAGAGCGAAACGGCACAGATTCGCTCATCACTATTGGCAACTACTTTTTAAAGAAGGATGGAGAAAAAAATGTAAGTGGAATGGGGAAGAATGTGAAAAGGGGCAGAAAATAAGTTGCTTGAACAAGATGTCTGCTGACTATAGGGGATGAGGGTACAGATGTCAAAGGAATGAATGGGGGGATAGGGAGGATGGCAGATGAGAACTGGACATCAGTATTGTAAGAAGGGGGATAAAAGAAAAGACAATGGAACAATGGGAAGGATAGAAAGAAGCAGCAGAAAAACAGGAAAAAGATATTGGGAGAACATAACAGAACCAAATATAAAGGGCAAGGGAAGAATAAGAGGAGATGGGAAAGAGTAGAGAAGAGAGAACACAATGAGATGAGGAAGAAACATAAAGCAGAGAATGTAAGACATGGGGTACAGAAAGTAATTACAATTAGGTCAATTAAATATGGGGACGTGACTTTTTTTTTTTTGTATTTTGGGAAGGTCAGTTACGGCGCCATGGATCCAGTTTTCCACGACAGAACCCAGTTCCCATCATTCTACAGAACTATCCCCAATGAGGAGGCAGAAATGGATGGGATTGTGCAGATACTGAAGCACTTTGGCTGGAAATGGGTCGGACTCATTGTATCAGATGATGATACTGGGTACAGAGCCCGGGAAAGGATAAGTACAGAACTGGCCCATATGGGGGGGTGTTTGGCTTTCTCATTGGTAATTGAATATGGTGCAAAAATACCATATTTAAGAAGAGAAATGATTTTTGAGATAATTAAGAAGACCCAAGTTAAAGTTCTTGTTGTGTTTATAAGCACAAAGTACATTTTTCTCTCTATACAGGTACTTTTTTATTGCATAATTCCAGAGAGAATTTGCGTCACATGTTCTGTTTTTGCTGATTTTATCACTTCTCCGTACAATGTTGGACTCACTGTCCTGTTTAATGGGGCTCTTTCCTTCTTAATCCGAGAGGGAGAAATTCCACAATTTAATCATTTTTTAAACAGCTTTTCTCTTTCCAACTATCCTCAAAGTAAGTTAACAGAATATATATGGCAAGGTGTATTTCATTGTATTTTTCCATATCTCCCATGGACAGACAATAAACCCATAAGTGGCAGGATCTGCACAGGGAATGAGTCTATGAGTAGAGCAGGTTTCTCCCAGACTGGGGATTACAGAGTGACTTATAGAGTTTACACAGCAGTCTATGCCCTGGCTCGTGCCCTGCACAATCTCTACTCTGCCCAGGCGCCAACTAATCACTGGGACAAACTGGAATATATGAGAGGGAACCTAAAGCCCTGGCAGGTAGGTTCATTCCTCTCACACAGAGTTTGGCAATTTTCATGTGTTGTTGCCTCACAACCTGGAATTAAAATGGATCGGTTTGAGAGTTTGCACCATTTCATTACAGAACATGCCTACGACTTTGAAGATCTATTTTTTTAATTGTGAATCAATCAACAAATAGGACAAAATAAGAGAAAACTTCATCGTGCATAACTGTTCCCCTCCCCTAAAGTCAGTACTTTGTAGAGCCCCCCTTTTTGGGCAATTACAGCTGCAAGTGGCTTTGGATAAGTCTCTATGAGCCACATCTTGCCCCTGGGATATGTGCCTATTCCTCAAGGCAAAACTGCCCCAGCTCCTTCATGTTGGATGGTTTTCCCTTGGGAACAGCAATCTTCAAGTTTGACCGCAGATTCACAATTGGATTAAGGTCTGGACTGGGACTAGGCCATTCCAACACATTTATATGTTCCCCCTCAAACCCCCGAGTGTTGCTTTAGCAGTAGCTTCGGGTCTTTGTCCTGCTGGAACCTCCGTCCCAATCTCAAATCCCAGGCAGACTGACACAGGTTTTGCTCAAGAATCTTTCCCCTGAATTTAGCACCATCCATCTTTCCCTCGACTCAGACCAGTTTCCCTGTCCCTGCTGCTGAGAAACCTCCCCACAGCATGATGCTGCCCTCCCATGTTTCACTATGGGGATGGTGTTCTTGGGGTGATGGGATGTGTTGGCTTTGCACCAGACATAGCAGCTTCCTTGGTGACTGAAAGTTCCATCTGACCAGAGGACCTTCCTCCATACATTTGGGGAGTTGCCCAGGTGTCTTTTGGCAAACTCAAAATGTGCCTTCTTATGTTTAACACTAAGTAATGGCTTTGTTCTGGTCACTCTTCCATAAAACCCAGCTCTATAGAGTGTACGGCTTATTGTGGTTCTATGGGCAAGATACTCCAGTCCCTGCTGTGGGACTGTGCAACTCCTTCAGGGTTACCTTTGCTCTCTGTGCTGCCTCTCTGATTAATGCCCCCCCTTGCCCGCTCTGTGAGTTAGGGTGGGTGGTCCTCTCCTGGCAGGTTTGTTGGGCCACCATGTTCTTTCCATTTGATGATGATGGATTTGATGGGGCTCCGGGGGATCCTCAAAGATTTGGATATTTTTTTATAACCCAACCTTGACTTGCACTTCTCAACAACTTTGTCCCTGACTTCTTTGGTAGCTCCTTGGCCTTCATGGTGTGATGCCTCTTGCTTAGTGGGGCTGAAGCCTCTGGGGCCTTTTCTCTGGGGTTGACCAAGTGACACTTAGGGGCACATTTACTAATCCATGAACGTCCGAATGCGTTTTTCCGTAATGATCGGTATTTTTGCAATTTTTTCCGTCGCTGTCATGACTTTTTCGCGAATTGACGCGACTTTTTCGACGCCGGCGCGAAAAAAAAATTGCGCAAAATACGATAAAGTCGTGCCGGCGACGGAAAAATTGCGCAAAATACGAAACAAACGCGACGGCGACGAAAAAGTCGCAAAATTTTTGTTCCCAATCCGATTTTTTCCCATTCGGGATTCTGATTTGTGGATTAGTAAATGTGCCCCTTAGATTGCATTTCACTAATTATGTGACTTTTGAAGGTAATTGCCATAAAGCCCCTAAAAAGTCCTGACGCAACCAAAGGGGGTGAATACATACGCACAAGCCAATTTTCAGTTTTTGGTTCTTTTATTCTTTTTTTATATATATTTTTCTCATTTCACTTCACCAATTTAGACTATTTGGTGCAGATCCATCACATAAAATAAGAAACATTTAAATTACAGGTTGGAAAGTAACAAAACATGAAAATACTTGAGCAAAGCGCTGTATCACTTATATGAGACTTAAAAGTTGGAATATTTTAGGCCACACCCTAATTTTACCCAACCAACATTAAAAATGTTCCGCCGTGTCTGTTTCTATGCAGATAAATACATTTGTACGGAATGTGACGTTTGTAACTCCTTCCGGTGACACCATATTCTTCAATGACAAAGGGGACCCCCCGGCGCAGTTTGACGTTATGACGTTTTTATTGTTACCAAATAGAACCTTCGCAAGGCAAAAAATTGGAAGTTTCCATGTATTGAGTGACGGCACCAAACTCCTTCATATAAATAGCAGCGCTGATCTGTGGGGCCCTTACTATAAAGAGGTAATAATAGGAACAGCACCATTTGCTTCCAAAGCTATTTCCCAGCATGCACTGTGTGTGGGTTTCAGTGTATGTGTGTGTGAGACAAGGGCAAGTTATATATTTACCCCAAACATACTGGGCACATCTCAATACTTCATACATCTTTTTACCCTACAAATACAGATGCCACAATCTCTGTGCAATGAACCCTGTGCCCCAGGATACAGGAAAGCTAAAATAGAAGGGAAGCCATCTTGTTGCTATGACTGTGCCAAGTGTGCCGATGGGGAAATGTCCAATACAACAGGTAAGTGGCACTCACAGCCACCTAAAGGAAAGAGATAGGAGGACTGATGCCTTTCTGGGACTGAAGATAGCTGTAGTTTCTGCCAACTCAACCATCAAAGGAAAAAGAAAGGTACAAACTCAGTAGCTTTATCAGAAAGTCTATGTAAGTCCTCTTTCAAGAGAAACACAGGATTTCTGTTCTTCTTTGTGTACACGTTATTCTGCATCTGACGTCCTTCTCTCAAGTCCTTCAGGGCACGAGTCTACTCAGTTTGCTCCTCCGTCCCTCTCCCAACTCTGCTGTGTAATCTGACCTACCAGCAGCCAGAACCGCAGCACAGAAGTTACTGAGACCAATGGCAGCTGCTATCTTAAACTAACAGAGGGAGTTTCTAGGTCTGTTAACTCAATTATGGTAAAACTTTCTGCAGAATAAATGTAGGGTTCTAGCTGCACTATTGTGGCTAATCTACTGGCAATAAAATGCCCAAATGCCCTTTTTTTCTTATATATGGAATGAAACTTTTTGAATATTGTGTTAAATTATAATACCATGGCCCAGACTTGAAATTGTCTGTTTCTTTTCTTGGACGTGAAAGAGCAGATTGTATCATACTTAACCCGTATTCCATATTATCATTTAGAGGGATATCCCTGCCACAATGTTCTATCAGAAGAACCCTCCTCAAAGGTTAAAGTGCCACCTCAAGCCCCTCTAGCCTAGCAAGCTTTTTATGCAACCATTGTACAAGGGATAGTAAAGGAACTAAAATGGCACATTTATGGTACTGATATTACCACTTCACACCTATATTTCTGAGTACTTTATCCGAAACACTGAAGAGGACATAGAACCTCAGCAGAGAACTTGATTATCCACAATCTGCCATTATATCACCAGTCATTAATACAATATGGTTATTGTTCCTGGGCTTTTCCCAAATCTTATTTAGCAAAGAGATGTTTCTGGTCAGAGAGCCATTGTCCCATGTTGCTCAAATGCCAATTAGACAACAACAACAAGATCCTCTTTGTCCATATATTGCAATATACTTCAAATGCCAGTTAGTTGAATGTGTAGTTGGATTCACAGGCATGGAGCCTTTGGGGTGGGACAAACCATTGGGTATGAGATAGGATGAATGGGTTGCTGGTTATCACCCCTGTCAACATGTTTACATTGTCTCCAAGAGTACTTTGCTGAAGCTAGAAATTGTCAGAAATATGTGATATTTATAATATTGGGGTTATGTCATATGGGACTATTTTATTGCCTGTGCAAAAACTCGATTAGGCACTTTATATGCTTTGCCTTCAGGGATTTATGTGCTTTCCAATGAAAGAGAGTATTTTTACCAATGATATAGATATGAACATTGCCATATTTCCCAAGGTATAGATACTACTGTAAGGGTTAAGGAGAAGGTCAGGAGAAACTTTCCATGTTCTTAAAAGGCCAAATGTACGGGCTTTCACATATGTGTATAATCTTCCTCGCACCCAGGCACATTTCTGATCTATGAACAAGTATGGACCAATCAGTGTATTCCATGAATATTATTTGTCCAATGGTTTTAAAAATGTTAGTTTGGGACTTTGCTGAAATGATATAAATTTAGGTCTCGAAATTGTAGTTGGGAACAGCAATTCTTTTTTTCTCAGGTTATAGAGGTGATTTTATTTCTCTGTGCTACATTTTGTCCTTGCACATATTATTATAGGTCTCAGTAACATTGGGCTTCCTCAGTTCTGAAGTGAGAAACCAGTTGGTTGACTGGTGAAATGCCCTCAAGAGATATACAGCACGTCCAGTTGATTTGACTTATTACTGTAGGTAACTCTCTGTATACATTTTATATTTCAGATGCTCTCAGCTGCTTCAGATGCTCTGAATATGAGAAGTCTAATAAGCAGAGAACTGGCTGTGTCCCTAAAGAGATAAACTACCTCTCCTATACAGATACCCTGGGGGCCACTTTAACTTCTATTGCTTTGGTTCTCTTCATCGCAGCTTCTGTAGTTTTGGGAATCTTTGTGAGATATTGGGAGACTCCTATTGTGAGAGCCAATAACCAACATCTCAGCTTCCTCCTCCTCATCTCTCTCATGTTGTGTTTCCTCTGCACTTTATTATTCATTGGGCGCCCAACTCAGATATGTTGTCTCCTCCGTCAAGTAACTTTTAGTATCATATTTACTATTTCTGTTTCTACTGTGTTGGCTAAAACTCTCACAGTTATTATTGCCTTCAATGCCACAAAGCCTGGGAGCAAGCTGAAGAAGTATGTAGGAACCCAACTGGCCACCATATTAGTCACTGTATGTTGTTTGGGTGAGATGATGATCTCGGCTGTGTGGATGGCCTCCAACCCCCCATTTCTGGATGCTGATACATTGACTGATATTAACACAGTATTTTTAATGTGCAATGAAGGATCTGTATTGTTTTTCTTCAGTGTAATTGGTTACATGACTGCTCTGGCTCTGTTCAGTTTCATTGCTGCATTTCTAGCCAAGGATTTCCCTGACCGATTTAATGAGGCTAAAAACATTACTTTCAGTATGTTGGGGTTCTGTAGCGTGTGGGGGGCATTTGTCCCTGCATACCTGAGCAGTAAGGGCAGTAGAATGGTGGCAGTTGAGATATTTGCCATCTTATCCTCCAGTGCTGGGTTATTGGCCTGTATATTTGTTCCTAAATGTTACATGATATTTTTTAAACCTGAACAGAATAAAAGAAAAATGTAGTTAAATCAAACTGTACTGAGAATATTCTACATCTTACCCATGAGTACATTCAACCTCGACTATTTTGGAGTAGTAAAAATAGATGTTGCTGGGAGTGTTCACAACAAGTGACTTTATTTTCTGGATAAAAATAAACTGAGCAACTGCATTCGGCCTTGGGTTCTAGCCCACCGCCCAGGGCCTATGGGGTTTATCAAGATTCTAGACTATTTCTATACTATTTTTTTTGTATTCAAATTCTTTTATTTATGTTCATCTACAAAACATATCATTGCACATACAGTTTCCTTTTGCTAATCATGATCATTAACGTTTGTTATTCAGCTTTCTTTCAGGTTGTTGGTGTGACTATTAAGACTTATAGTGTTAAGGATTGGGAAGATGTGATTTCTTCCATTAAATAGATTTCATTCACACTTGTTACCCACTCCTCTATTGTAGGGGGATTGGTATCCCTCCATTTCCTAGGGAGTAACATTTTCACTGCTAGTATTAATTGTATAAGAAGACTACTTTTGAATGTTCTCTCAGATTTATCTGTATGATACAATAGACTTAGTTGTGGATTGAGTTCTACTTGGCATCCAAGGATCTCCTCAATTATCTTTTCTACTTGTTCCCAAAACAATTTCAAGCTAGGGCAGGTGTAGCAAATATGTGACATAGTCCCACTCTCACCATTACATCAGTTATTAAATGCATCTTGTGTAATTGTGTTGCAGTTCTATACCAATACGATAGGATTTTATAGGAGTTCTCCTGAAATCTATTACTGCATTTTGCTATAAGTCTGAAAGATTCTTCTTCCAGGTTGATCTGCAGTTCTTGTGACCAAGTTCTCACAAAATAAGGTAAGTTAGCATATTTTTTCTGTATAATAATTTTGCAGACAGAAGATACTAGATGTTTTGGTATATTTTCCCTATCACATAATAGTTCAAAATCTGTAAGTGGTCGAGGAGGTTGTTGTAACGTAGGTATTTTTGTGAGGAACTTTTGTAGTAATATCTCCATGAATCCCTATTAGACCAGTTATTTTTGTTGACATTAATTGCTGATTGCATTGAGGTTGTAGATTTTGTAATCCAAATGCACTGGTCATTGCTTTGTCTAGGATTCCAGTCCAAGTTGTCGCCCAGTGGTAGCAGTGGTGACGGAAAAGGTGAGAGATTGTAATTGTTGTTAAGGGATAACCACGTGTCCATCATTGCTTGTATTTGAGAGTTATGTCCTATGAATAGTTCTTTACTTTTTGCCTTGTTCCAAACTATATTCACCAGTGGGTAGCCTGACCATTGGTCTTCCAGTATTATCCATTGCTTATTATTTTTAGTATATGTATGTTCCACAAGTTTGGAAATTATGCAAGCTTGATAGTATGAGAATAGGTCTGGGAGGCCTAGACCTATTCTCTCTAGACCATTCTCTTTAGGCTTGTATAGTATAGATCAGGGATCCCCAACTTTTTATACCCATGAGCCACATTTAAATTGAAAAAGTGTTGGGGAGCAAAACAAGCACGAAAATGTTCCTGGGGGTGCCAATAAGAGCTGTAATTGGCAACTTAATAGCCCCTATGTGGACTGGCAGCCTACAGAAGGCTCTGTTTAGCATTATACTTGGTTTTTATGCAACCAAAACTTGCCTCCTAACCAGAAATTCCAAAATAAGCCCCTGCTTTGAGGCCACGGGGAGCAACATCCAAGGGGTTGGTAAGCAACATGTTGCTCGTGAGCTACTGGTTGGGGAACACTGGTACAGATTTTCTTAATCATGATTTTTTCCGGGCCCATAGGAATTTATTTATAGTCCGTTCTAGAGTCAAGAAAAAGGATTTAGGCAGAACAATTTGTAACAAATAATGGAAAATTTATGCCATACTTACCGTAATTTTCATTTGCTGGTTACTATGGTTACTATGGGCAGCATTCACACCTCTGGGTTATTCTCGCCCCCACTAGCTGATAGGACAGAACATTAATTAGTTAATTAGCTTACTCATACACCCATAAAACCCCCCCTCTCCCAATCAACCCCGTCTTTAAGTCCGAGCTGATTGTTTTGGGAGGGATCGGCGTGAATGCTGCCCATAGTAACCAGGAAATGAAAATTACGATAAGTATGGCATACATTTTCCATTTTCCCTGGTCACTATGGCAGCATTCACACCTCTGGGTTTGTACTTTAGCAGTCTGATACAGGGAGGGAGAAAAACAATGTACACAATCTTATGCACACACTGCTCCCAAAACCTCTTTTCCAAAAGAAGAATTTGTAGACACATCAACATGATAATGCTTCAAAAAAGTTTTGGCTGAAGACCAGGCTGCCGAGTCACACACCTGCTCCGATGGCACCTTTGCCTGAAACGCCCAAGATGCACTCAATGCCCTTGTGGAGTGTGCCTTTACCCCTTTTGGCATTTGAAGACTCTTAGCTTGATACGCTTTCTGGATACATTTAACTATCCACCTGCTTAATGTAGGTATTGAAGCTGTCATGCCTCTTCTGTTTCCATCTGGAACAATGGTCTATCCGACTTTCTCCAGGATTTAGTCCTTTCTATGTAAACTGATAGAAACCTCACCAGGTCCAGGGTCTGCCACACTCTTTCTTGCTCTGAGACTGGCCCTGGAAAGAAGGCAGGTTAAATTCATGGTTTAAGTGAAATTCTGACACAACCTTAGGTAAATATATTGGCACCGGCCTGAGAACCACTTGATGAGACTGAAACACCGTGAAAGGTGGCACTGCTGAAAGTGCTTGCAAGTCACTAACTCTTCTTGAGGAAGTTATTGCCGTTAAGAACAGGGTTTTTAGTGTCAGAACCATTTCTGAAACTTCCCTTATGGGTTCAAATGGCAAATCCCAAGTGGCAGAAAGTTTCTCACTGGTGGTCTAAGATGAAGGACCCTAGACATAAACTTAGCCATCTTCTCTTCCTTGATCCATTGAACCCCTGTTAGGGCTGAAATCTGAAGTTTTAAGGTTCTAAAACTTAGTCCTTTGTCAAAACCTCCTTGGAGGAATTCCAACACTTGAGAAATTGTAACCCTTTCCAAATTCAACTTTTTGGCTGATAGCCATTCCGTAAATATTCTCCAAACCCTATTATAGGTTTTGTTAGTAGAAAATTTTCTGGCAGCCATCATAGTATTAATTACTGACTCTGACAGTCCATCTTTAATTAATCTCTGCCTCTCAACCTCCAGGCCTTCAGGCATAGACTCTGTGGACAAGGGTGCAGAATAGGCCCCTGGCTGAGCAGATCCTGTCTCTGCGGAAGTGTTAACGGATCTCCTAATACCATCCACCTGAGCAGTGGATACCAGCATCTCCTCGGCCAGTCTGGAATGATCGCTATTACATCCGCTTGTCCTCTCTGATTTTCCTCAACACCAAAGGAATGAGCGGAACTGGGGGAAACGCATACAGTAGACCTGCACTCCAGTCCTGCTGGAGAGCATCTGTCCCCAATGCTTGAGGACATGGGAATCGAGAGAAGAACCTCTGAAGCTTGCAATTGCTCTGAGTGGCCATCAGATCCACCTCTGGCTGGCCCATCACTGTTATCACCATGGCAAACACCTCCACATTTAGTTCCCATTCGTTTCTGCCACTGTGTTCTGTTTCCCCGCTAGATGCAGAGCTGACAAATTCCAAAGATTTTTCTCTGCCCAAGTCATGATTTGCTGAATTTCTCTCAATAGGCTGTGACTGCGGGTTCCTCCTTGTTTCCTTATGTAGGAGGCTGCTGCTACATTGTCGGTTCTTATTAGTAACTCTGTTTCTACTATGCTGCGACTTCAGTGTTGCATTGCCTTCCATACTGCCCTCAGTTCTAACACATTGGCTGGTAGGGTCTGTTCTTGCTTTTCCCAACAACCTTGAAAATATTGGTTCTCCACATGGGCTCCCCATCCTCTTGGGCTGGAGTCCGTGCTCAGTATTTTCCATGTAGGTGGAGTTAGAGACTGTCCCTTTGCCAAATTCTCTTCTGCCAACCACCATCTCAACTCCCTCATGGTAAGAAAAGTACCTGGCAAGATCTCCCCCAATCCAAATTCCAAACCGGCGTGCTCAAAGAGGACGCGCTGGCAACCGCCTCTCCACTTAAATTTCAAATTTGGCGCCACCGGCCGGACCGAACTCGCCGGAAGTGACGCACCCGGAAGTGGAACGCATATGCGCTTCTTCCGGGTGCGCGCTCCAGCCAAAGATTAAAAGATCCCCGGGCTGCCTGGTAACAGGGATGGCCAGCTGGTCTCCTCTAAGAGGAAACACTCTGCATAGCCCTACCAGAGAGAGAGGCCAACTCCCCGGGTATGGGATCCCAAAAATGGGTCCTGGTGAGCCACAAAATAAAATTAGACCTGCAAACAGTCCTAAAAACTGCGAGGACAGAAAAAAGACGGGGTTGATTGGGAGAGGGGGGGGGGTTTTATGGGTGTATGAGTAAGCTAATTAACTAATTAATGTTCTGTCCTATCAGCTAATGGGGGCGAGAATAACCCAGAGGTGTGAATGATTCCATAGTGACCAGGGAACTTTAGAGAGTATCACCATTTTGATGATATTGATCCTCCCTGTCCAAGTAAAATGCTTGAGATCCCAGTTCTGTAATTGGTTAGACATAGTGGAGAGTAGTGGTTTATAGTTGTATTCATTTATGTTATTTAAGTCTGTTGGGATGGATGTCCCCAAGTATTGGATTTTCTCTTTTTACCATTGGAATTTAAAATCGGCGTTTAGTTGGTTTATCATTTACTCCGTCATGATCACTGGTAGGGTTTCTGATTTAGTCATGTTGATTTTATAATTCCATAGTTCTCCGTATTCTTTAAGTTCTTGTTGGATTTCTAAATTACTAATCCCATAGGGCTCAATGGCACTCTGCAGCTCCAACCCGGCCCAAGGAAAGTCTCCCATAGGGCTCAATGGCACTCTGCAGCTCCAACCCGACCCAAGGAAAGCCTCCCATAGGGCTCAATGGCACTCTGCAGCTCCAACCTGGCCCAAGGAAAGTCTCCCATAGGGCTCAATGGCACTCTGCAGCTCCAACCCGGCCCAAGGAAAGCCTCCCATAGGGCTCAATGGCACTCTGCAGCTCCAACCCGGCCCAAGGAAAGTCTCCCATAGGGCTCAATGGCACTCTGCAGCTCCAACCCGGCCCAAGGAAAGTCTCCCATAGGGCTCAATGGCACTCTGCAGCTCCAACCCGGCCCAAGGAAAGCCTCCCATAGGGCTCAATGGCACTCTGCAGCTCCAACCCGGCCCAAGGAAAGTCTCCCATAGGGCTCAATGGCACTCTGCAGCTCCAACCCGGCCCAAGGAAAGTCTCCCATAGGGCTCAATGGCACTCTGCAGCTCCAACCCGGCCCAAGGAAAGTCTCCCATAGGGCTCAATGGCACTCTGCAGCTCCAACCCGGCCCAAGGAAAGTCTCCCATAGGACTCAGTGGCACTCTGCAGCTCCAACCTAGCCCAAGGAAAGTCTCCCATAGGGCTCAATGGCACTCTGCAGCTCCAACCCGGCCCAAGGAAAGTCTCCCATAGGGCTCAATGGCACTCTGCAGCTCCAACCCGGACCAAGGAAAGTCTCCCATAGGGCTCAATGGCACTCTGCAGCTCCAACCCGGCCCAAGGAAAGTCTCCCATAGGGCTCAATGGTACTCTGCAGCTCCAACCCGGCCCAAGGAAAGTCTCCCATAGGGCTCAATGGCACTCTGCAGCTCCAACCCGGCCCAAGGAAAGTCTCCCATAGGACTCAATGGCACTCTGCAGCTCCAACCCGGCCCAAGGAAAGTCTCCCATAGGACTCAATGGCACTCTGCAGCTCCAACCCAGCCCAAGGAAAGCCTCCCATAGGGCTCAATGGCACTCTGCAGCTCCAACCCGGCCCAAGGAAAGTCTCCCATAGGGCTCAATGGCACTCTGCAGCTCCAACCCGGCCCAAGGAAAGTCACCATACTGAAGCTTGAATGAATCCCAAACTTTCGTAGTCGGCACGACAATACGATTTTGTCGCACAGTACGAAAAAGTTGCGTAAGTTTAGATTAGTAAATGTCCCCCTTAATTTAGGGGGAGAGAGTATAGTATACTCTTTAGAAGTGTCATTTTGGGGGTCTATGGGGAAGTTCAAGTCCCCCCTATAATAAGCATACCTTTAGCAAATTCAGTTATTTTACTTGCCAATTTGCTAAGAAAAAGAGTTTGACTTGTAATTGGCAGGTATATACTACCTATAGTGCAGGGTGTGGGATATAGGAGCCCTTTAATAAATAAGTACCTTCCATTTGGATCACTCAGGGTATCTTCCAGGTTAAAGTCTAGGTTTTTACGCGGCGCTATTGCTACACCTTTAGTTTTTTTATCTGGGTTGTTACTGAAAAACCATTGGGAGTAAGTGCCTAGTTTGTGCATTGGTTGTGGGTTTCTTCTCTTTTCTCATTATATTTACTATTTGTAAATATGTTTGCTATGTTAATAGCAACCGAGATACATGGGTCTTTGCCCAGTAACAGGAAGATATAGGAAATAGTAGGGTTTAAAGCCATAGGGGCATTTTAATGCTATGGGTCCCTACATTTATAGTGTAACGAAACACTTACCAGCGCGGCGGGGACGCCCGCCGCGCCGTTCTCCTCCTGTGCCGGCTCCTTCCTAAGTGTGCGCGCGCATTTCCGCAATTTAAAGGAGCACGCACGCTGGCGTCATGACGTCATCGCGCAATGGCGCGAAATTCAAACTATTTAAAGGGACTTTTGCTTACATTCATTGCCCGTGATAGGATTCGATTCCTGGTGCCTTCCTGAGCCTTGTGCATTCTTGTTCCTGTATTCTGATAGTAATTCTCCTGTTTTGACCCGGCTTGCTCCTGACTATTCTGATTATCCATATCTGACCTCGGCTTATACTTTGACTACGATTTCGCCTCATCCTGCTGTATTGATTACCCGGTTTGACCCTTGCCTGTCTGACTATCCTTGATTGCTGCCCGCCCCGACCTAGCCTGCCTGAAGACGACCTTGTTTAACCCTATTTGTACCGTGATCTTTGGCCTAACTGACTTTCTACAGTCGTGCCCCATTGCTAGCCAGAACTCCTGCTTTGCACCTCTCGTATAAGTCCAGGTGGCATCCGAGTAGCTGAGGGCTCCTCCCGAAGCCAAAGGCGGTCACGCTACTGGTGAAGCACGAGCCGAGACCAGGGTGCTTGGCACTAGCTCTGGTATTGGGTGCCGACCGTGACATTATCACGGGCCATGGAGGACCAAGATCACGTTGAGTCCGCTGCTGCTTCCCCCGCTCCATCTGCTACTACTGAAGCGCTTCTTACTGCCCTGCTACAGTGCTTGGAGGATCAGGAGCAAAAACAAAATTATCTCCTGCAGGGTTTTCACAATTTAACCCGCCAGCTGGAGACCCCGCAAGCTTCACAGCAGCAGCCAATTCCTAGTTCTTCCCCTCCTGTGGGTTCATACGCTTTGGGGGGTAACACTTTCAGGTCCCAAGAACCCAAAATTGCATTTCCAGAGAAATTCTCTGGAGACAGGTCTAAATTTTTCGTCTTCAAAGAGGCATGTAAACTGTATCTTAGCTTTTTCCCTCTTTCTTTCCCTTCGGGTGTGGAAAAAGTAAGATTTGTTATGACCCTTCTAGTGGGGGATCCCCAAGTTTGGGCCCTTAGACTGTCTCCCTCTGATCCTGCCCGTTTTTCCCTTGATGTATTCTTTGATACTATGGCAGTTCTTTACGATAACCCAGATCGTGCATCATCAGCCGATTCGGCGATTCGTAAACTGCGCCAAGGGAGGCGGGAGGTAGAGGTATACTGCACAGAGTTCCGCCGGTGGGCAGGTGAGACTGAGTGGAACGATGCGGCCCTGCGCAGTCAGTTCCATGTCGGGTTATCTGACTCTATTAAAGATAGTCTGGTGAATTACCCCTTGTCGTCCAGTCTAGATGATCTCATGTCCCTAGTCATCCAGATTGATAGGAGACAGAGGGAGAGAAGGGCTGAGAGGGGTCATGCTAATTTTTCTGGGGTTTCTTATATGGGACCTGACTTGGTGCCCAATGTCAAGTCTTTGGTTTCCCCTGTGTCTCCACCTCAGGAGGAGCCTATGCAACTAGGCCTATTCCATCTCTCTCCTGAGGAAAAGACACGCAGGCGGACTCTTGGGTTATGTATATATTGCGGGGACAAGGGTCATTTTCTGAAGCAATGCACTAAGAGGCCGGGAAACGCCCCAGCCTAAATGAAGAAGGGGAGCTTCATTTGGGTGCAGGCGTTTCCTCTCCCCAATTTGCCTCCAAGGTTCAGCTACCAGTCAAATTGACCTGGCCTTCGGGCTCCATTAATTTGTCCGCTTTTGTGGACTCTGGGGCCGAGGGTAACTTTTTAGATGCCACGTTTGCAGCCAGACACGGCATTCCTGTGGTTCCTCTAGATGTTCCCATGAGAATTTTAGCGGTGGACAGAAGACCCCTAGGCTCAGGGGTGGTAAATAAGAAAACCATCTTCTTATCATTAAGTACAAATAATGTTCATAGTGAGGAGATAGCCTTTTTCCTCATCGAAGGTGCCTCTTCTCCTCTCATTTTGGGGTTACCCTGGCTCCAGGCTCATAACCCCCTAATTAACTGGGTTACAGGAGAGGTCACTCAATGGGGTGATGGTTGTAGGGGTGTTTGTATTCCTCCTGTTATTGCGAACACCTTACTAGAGGGTTTACCTGCAGCCTATTCGGCTTTCGCCAATGATTTTTCCAAAAGGGCTGCCGAGACCTTACCTCCGCACAGACAGTATGACTGTCCCATTGACCTGGTTCCAGGCGCCTCACTTCCTCGGGGTCGCACATATCCTCTTTCCCTACCTGAATCTCAGTCTATGAGGGAGTATATTCAGGAAAACCTCGAAAGGGGTTTTATTCGGCCCTCTAGTTCTCCTGCAGGTGCGGGCTTTTTCTTTGTGGGTAAGAAGGATGGTAGTCTTCGCCCTTGTATTGACTACAGAGGTTTAAATAAGGTCACAGTTAAAAACCGCTACCCCCTTCCTCTAATTTCAGAGTTGTTTGACCAGGTCAAGGGGGCTAAAGTCTATACCAAGCTCGATCTGAGAGGGGCATACAATCTCATTCGTATTAGGGAAGGGGATGAGTGGAAAACTGCTTTCAACACCAGAGACGGCCACTACGAATATTTAGTAATGCCCTTCGGGCTCTGTAACGCCCCCGCAGTTTTTCAGGAATTTGTCAATGACATTTTCCGTGATTTACTAGGGGTATTTGTAGTGGTCTACCTAGACGATATTCTTGTTTTCTCGTCTAATCTCCATGAACATCGTATCCATGTCTGTGAAGTCTTAAAAAGGCTAAGGGAGAATAACCTGTATGCGAAACTTGAAAAATGTATCTTTGAGGTCGCTTCGGTCCAGTTTTTGGGGTTTATTATTACCAGCAAGGTAAGGTGAAAGCGGTCCTGGACTGGGCACAACCTCTTTCTTTACGTGCAGTACAAAGGTTTCTTGGGTTTGCCAATTATTATCGGCAATTTATTAAGAATTTTTCCCTTATTGTAGCCCCCATCACGAATCTAACTAAGAAGGGCGCCGATCCCAGTATGTGGTCCCCTGAGGCTGTTCAAGCTTTTGAAACTCTTAAGAAAGAGTTCAGTTCTGCCTCTTTCCTTAAATACCCCGATTCTGCACTCCCTTTCATTGTAGAAGTAGATGCATCTGAGGTGGGAGCTGGGGCGGTCCTTTCTCAAAGACACCCGATGACCAACAAATTGCATCCCTGTGCTTTTTTTTCCAAGAAGTTTTTACCCGCGGAGGTAAATTACGATATAGGGAACAGGGAGTTGTTGGCGGTTAAATTGGCCTTTGAGGAATGGCGTCATCTTTTAGAGGGGGCTAAGCATCCGGTGACGGTCTATACGGACCATAAAAATTTACTTTACATTGAGTCCGCTAAGCGTTTGAACCCAAGACAAGCCAGATGGGCTTTATTCTTTTCAAGGTTCAATTTTGTTTTAACTTTTAGGCCTGGTTCAAAAAATACCAAGGCAGATGCACTCTCTAGGAGTTTCAATTCTGTTTCCTCTGACCCTAGTGAATGTACTCCCATCATTCCCAGGGAGATTGTTGTTGCAACCTTGGAGTCCGATCTCTCTTCCTTATTGTCTCCTTTACAATCTTCTGCCCCTGTTGAAACCCCATCAGGTAAATGGTTTGTTCCTGAAGAGCTTAGGGAACAAGTTTTAAGAGAGGTTCATGATTCTAAAGTAGCAGGCCATCCAGGTATTACAAAAACTGTTTCTTTATTGTCCCGTCATGTTTGGTGGCCTTCCTTTAAACAGGACGCTAAAACTTTTGTCAATTCCTGTGCAGTCTGCCAACGTTCTAAGCCATCTCATCATCTGTCCCAGGGTCTCTTAAATCCCTTACCCATCCCAGTGAAACCATGGTCTCACATTTCTATGGATTTTATTGTGGAATTGCCTCCTTCCCAGGGTAAGTGATTTGGGTGGTGGTCGATAGGTTCAGTAAGATGGCTCACTTTATTTCTTTACCACAACTCCCTTCTGCTAAGGTCCTGGCTGACTTATTCATCACACACATTTTTAAGTTTCATGGGTTTCCTGAAAATATTATTTCTGATAGGGGGGTTCAGTTTGTTTCTAAATTTTGGCGTGCTTTCTGTTCTTTGGTTGGTACAGAATTGTCTTTTTCCTCTGCCTATCATCCCCAAACGAATGGTCAAACCGAAAGGGTGAATCAGTCCCTTGAGCAGTATCTCAGATGCTATGTATCCAATAACCAGTCCACATGGTCTGAACTGCTTCCTTGGGCAGAATTTGCTTACAATAATGCTACCCATTCCTCCTCTGGGAGGTCTCCTTTCTTTGTCGTTTATGGGTTGCACCCCAAAGCATTTTCTTTTTCTGGCTCTAATTCCCCGGTACCCTCTGTCAATTCCTCTGTCTTAAAATTTTCTGAAATATGGTCGTCAGTTCATGATTCATTGTCGGCAGCTTCCCTAGCCCAGAAAAAATCTGCTGACAAATCCCGTAGGGAGGCTCCCCAGTACAAGGTGGGGGATTTGGTATGGTTATCTACTAAAAATATTAAGTTGAAGGTCCCCTCTCCTAAACTGGGTCCCAGGTTCATTGGTCCATATCCCATCATTGCAATAATTAACTCATCTTCTGTCCGTCTTCAGTTACCTCCTAATTTCAAGATTTCTAATACCTTTCACGTTTCTCTCCTAAAACCTGCTTCTAATACTCGTCTGTCTGTTCCTCCCCCGGTGTTGGTTGAAGGTCAGCCTGAGTACGAGATCCAGGAGTTCCTCGACTCCCGTCTGGTGAGAGGGAAGTTACAATATCTCACCAGGTGGAAAGGCTTTGGTCCTGAGGAGAACTCTTGGGTCTCAGTTGATGACATCAAGGCTGATCGTCTCAGGAAGCAATTCCATTCAAGATTTCCTGAGAGGCCTGGGGGTCCAGTGGCCCCCCCTAGAGAGGGGGGTAATGTAACGAAACACTTACCAGCGCGGCGGGGACGCCCACCGCGCTGCCATCGGCGGGGACGCCCGCCGCGCCGTTCTCCTCCTGTGCTGGCTCCTTCCTAAGTGTGCGCGCGCATTTCCGCAATTTAAAGGCGCACGCACGCTGGCGTCATGACGTCATCGCGCAATGGCGCAAAATTCAAACTATTTAAAGGGACTTTTGCTTACATTCATTGCCCGTGATAGGATTCAATTCCTGGTGCCTTCCTGAGCCTTGTGCATTCTTGTTCCTGTATTCTGATAGTAATTCTCCTGTTTTGACCCGGCTTGCTCCTGACTATTCTGATTATCCATATCTGACCTCGGCTTATACTTTGACTACGATTTCGTCTCATCCTGCTGTATTGATTACCCGGTTTGACCCTTGCCTGTCTGACTATCCTTGATTGCTGCCCGCCCCGACCTAGCCTGCCTGAAGACGACCTTGTTTAACCCTATTTGTACCGTGATCTTTGGCCTAACTGACTTTCTACAGTCGTGCCCCATTACTAGCCAGAACTCCTGCTTTGCACCTCTCGTATAAGTCCAGGTGGCATCCGAGTAGCTGAGGGCTCCTCCCGAAGCCAAAGGCGGTCACGCTACTGGTGAAGCACGAGCCGAGACCAGGGTGCTTGGCACTAGCTCTGGTATTGGGTGCCGACCGTGACATATAGTATCTCAGCAGTCCCCAAACAAGTACACAAAATGCAGGCGTTGGACCTGTTATCCAGAATGCTCAGGGCCTGGGGCTTTTCGGATAAGGGCTATCAAGGTGTAGGTATCTATATATGTGTATATTGTAGCAGAATTCAAGCCGTTCTTTGCAGGATTTGACCATGTGAGTTGAGTGAAGTTGGCATTTGGTTTTGTATTTGTTTTCATATATATACGAAAGAGTAGAAACAGAAAGTCATGAAATTATTTACAGTCTGAATAATTCCTCTGTCCTTCAGGGGGGGTTATATTAGAATATATTTTAGTGCCGGCTGCTCAGCCCACAAGGTCCTTTGCATCTGTTCCAGGCTGTAAAAATACCTTATACCGTAGATGTGATTTCTGTGAATAATCTGTGCTGGGGGATAAATAGCCCCTGCTCTGAGCTGGTTACAGAATAGAAGCCTCTCTAACAGATTCCCCAGCTCTGTAGCACAACATTTCTCTAACGGGAGCATGTTACTACTGGTTATATTTCTGATTATTATTCCAGTAACATCGGATGTTAATCTGGAACCCAGAACCACATGTTCTATAAGGAAAATTAGTTATCCAGCCAACTTTAAGGCCGGGGATTTGGTTATTGGTTCCTTTGTCCAACTTTGCTCCTTTCACTTGAAGGCTTTTGATAATCCACATTATCCAGAAAAAATTAAATGTTATGGGTAAGTACATTCTACTTTATAGAAAGGGGTGTAACAAGGTCGTACCAATGGTTACTGAAGGGATTTAGTCAGTACTCTATAATCTCTATGATGTTTGTAGTTGTGTGGGGCGCCCCAATCAGCTCATACCTGGGAATTGGTCAACATTTCCAATGTTTTTTCCATCTTCTTTCATGTAAGTTTGAGATGGTTTCTCGGGAAGCCATTGTCTCTCTGAGTGCTTCCTTGTTCAACCCTACATGAGTGTGTTACACAGATCACCCAAACGTCTGTCCCAAACCCAATGTCTGTCCCAAACCCAATGTCTGTCCCAAACCCAATGTCTGTTCCAAACCCAATGTCTGTCCCAAACCCAATGTCTGTCCCAAACCCAATGTCTGTCCCAAACCCAATGTCTGTCCCAAACCCAATGTCTGTTCCAAACCCAATGTCTGTCCCAAACCCAATGTCTGTCCCAAACCCAATGTCTGTCCCAAACCCAATGTCTGTTCCAAACCCAATGTCTGTCTAGGGTGAATACTCATTCTGTAAGTCCTACAGGATCTTTACAAGATCCAATGCCGAAATGTACCGAGTGGCTTTTCATGATTTCAGTTTAAGTTTGGAATAAGCCAGTCCTTATTTAGTACATTTTGCCCAGTTACGCGTTAGGCCGGCGGTTTCTCCATTTCATAATTTTCTTTATATTTTACATCCGACACAATTCTTTTATCATGTTCATTCTGCAACAACTGGATCCAGTTATCATATTTCATTGTATGACTTACACTGAGCCCATACACAGCATTGTAACACCTAAGATGAAGCCAAAGACAAATCAACTTTTTTTTTTAATAAATTCTTTATTTTGTTTTCAAGAATAAATGGGGTACAGAAAAAAGAAGATGGGAGGGGTATAAGCAGTTGTAATGATTGTCAGTTACATGCATCATTTGAGTACAAGAATAGACAATAAGTTATTTCTATAGCCTTAGTTTCAGTGGGGTTTAGCTTCTGGGAAGTTTGATGTGAGGTTTCTTATGTCAAAGGGGTTGTGTGGGGTGTTTTATTAGTGAATCCAGGGTTCCCAAAATCTCCTATAGGCCCTACTGTTGTTATGGGTCATGGAAGTGATCTCTTCTAGTTTTCTTATTTCCTCTACTAAGTAAATCCATTCTAGGAAAGTTGAAGGTCTTTAGCTTTCCAATGTATCGGGATTGAAGTTCTAGCTGCGTTCAGTAAGTGCTGCGTGAGAGTGTCTTTTATTGCACAGTTTTGGTTGGGGATTAGATTTGCCAACTTTTTGCCAAGTTTGGACTCAAACTTCCCTCTGTGGTTATTCACTAGGAATGGGTGGTTTCTCCTGGGACAGTCTGCTGGGAAATTCATTTTTTTTGGCACAATGGCCAAGTGATCGGATACATGCTATATTGCCACTTCAAGGTGGGGGGGTATCAGGGAAGGATCTCAATCTGGAAATTGAGGTTGGGGACCTTGGCAGATAAGCAGATCTTTCCGTGTATGGCCGGCTTAAATTCACGAAATGCGGCTACTGCACAACTTTTTTAATGTACGTATGCAACCACAGCTCTTTTGATGTGACAACTTTTTTGATGCAATTGGTTATTTTTCTCCGCAAATTCTTTGTGCGGTTTTGCTAAAAAAAAAAAAAAAATATTGCCAATGACGAAATGAGGAATTTTGCAGCGAATCCATACCTGGCAGAAAAAAAATTGCTCATCACTAATAATAAATCCAGCCCAAAATTCAGAGCTATAATTCCAAAGACGGTCTGTTTCAGCTTGTTAGCAGGGTTCAAGGCCGCTGGGGTAACCGAATGGCAGAGCGAGAGAGGTTTGGGTGCAGCGGCTAAAGGGAACAGAATAGCCCAGCAGTGCCCAATTAACGGTGCTACGGGATGTGTATTCCGGTACTGGCAAACAGGCATCTTGTCTATGTGGTTATACACATTGGTTTCCCTCACAGACAAGTCCTTTAGTATTTTGTACAGTTAATAGTTATGTTTCTCTATGTTTCACTTGTAATGGTGTAGCTTCTATTAAATCAACTTATTTCTTCATACAGTCCATCTCTCAGCTTCCTGCGGCAATATATGGCCTTCCTATTTGGAATTGAGGAGATAAATAAGAACTCTCAGATTTTACCCAATATTACCCTGGGCTACCAGATATTTGACTCCTGTGGATGTGACTTTAAGGCCATCAGTGGGGTATTGGACACAATGTCTGGAGCAGAACAAACAATTCTGAATTATGACTGTCGGAAGAGTAATAAACTGGTGGGGTTTATAGGAGACTTGGCTACTAGTACAACATACGCTATGGCCCAGTTCCTAGCAGTGTTCCGATACCCCCAGGCATGTATTTATTTTTGAAGGGATGGGAGGCTGGATACATTTCTTGCACACACTGTTCATTTAGAGAACCATTCTATCCAATGCAAAGAGAAATGTGGATAGAGATAGAGAACATGTGAAACTAGACAAATAAGGAAAAGGATGCAAAAAGTAAGGTGTTTGTGCCAAGATATCTGCTGGGCTATAGGAGGCAAGGAATGGCAGTTATAACGGAAGGGAACGGATAAGGAAGAATAAAGAATGGAAGAGAAAACGTTGCCATGGGACAGAACCCATAAACTGATAAGATATGGAAGGGGGAGTGCAGAACAGACAAATAAAAGCTGTAAAGGGTAGAGAATAGGAAGAGTAAATAAAGGGAAAGATGGATATGGGGAGCACATAACCGAAAGGGCAAGGTAAGAATGAAAGGGGAGAGCTGGTCATAAATGAAAAAAGAGGTGAGAAATAAGAAGCAGTAGAGAAAGTACAATGAGATGGGGAAGAAACCAGAATATAAGACGTGGGCCATTCAGTAAAGAGTGTAGGCAAAACTGGGTCAATGAAATACATGGCCAACATTGTTTTTGTATCTTTTAAGATCAGTTACGGCGCCATGGATCCAGTATTTAATGACAGAACCCAGTTCCCATCATTCTACAGAACTATCCCCAATGAGGAGGCAGAAATGGATGGGATTGTGCAGATACTGAAGCACTTTGGCTGGAAATGGGTCGGACTCATTGTATCAGATGATGATACTGGGTACAGAGCCCGGGAAAGGATAAGTACAGAACTGGCTTGTATGGGGGGGTGTTTGGCTTTCTCATTGGTAATTGAATATGGTGCAGATATTCCATACCTCAAAAGAAAAATATTGTTTGAGACAATTCAGAAAACCACCGTTAATGTGATTATTATGTTCATTACCACAAAGTACATTCCTGCCTCTGCAGATATCCTTTCCTATTGCACAATCCCACAGAGAATTTGCGTCACTTCTTCCATTCTAACTGATTTTATCACTTCTCCCTATAACGTTAAACTTACTGTCTTCTTCAACGCAGCTCTTTCCTTGTTAATCCAAGAGGGAGAAATTCCAGATTTTCATGATTTTTTAAGCCGTTTTTCTCTTTCCAACTATCCCCAAAGTGAATTTATGGAATATATATGGCAAGGTGCATTTCATTGTATGTTTCCATATCTCCCATGGTCAGACAATAAACCCATAGACGGCAGGATCTGCACAGGGAATGAGTCTATGAGTAAATCCGATTTCTCCCAGACTGGGGATTACAGAGTGACTTATAGAGTTTACACAGCAGTCTATGCCCTGGCTCGTGCCCTGCACAATCTCTACTCTGCCCAGGCGCCAACTAATCACTGGGACAAACTGGAATATATGAGAGGGAACCTAAAGCCCTGGCAGGTAGGTTCATTCCTCTCATACTGAGAGTTTGTTGTCAAATTAGTTAGGTAGTTTGGACTTTTTTTTTAAAATTAACTTGTTAGCTGAAAACCCAATAATCATCTCAACTAAAATTATACAAGGTAAGTTATTTTTTTAATTTTATTAAAAACTGTATAATCTGGTATTGGCATTTGTGCCGTGTCTGTTGCAGATAAATACATTTGTACAGAATGTGACGTTTGTAACTCCTTCCGGTGACACCATATTCTTCAATGACAAAGGGGACCCCCCGGCGCAGTTTGATGTTATGACATTTTTATTGTTACCAAATAGAACCTTCGCAAGGCAAAAAGTTGGAAGTTTCCATGTATTGAGTGACGGCACCAAACTCCTTCATATAAATAGCAGCGCTGATCTGTGGGGCCCTTACTATAAAGAGGTAATAATAGGAACAGCACCATTTGCTTCCAAAGCTATTTCCCAGCATGCACTGTGTGTGGGTTTCAGTGTATGTGTGTGTGAGACAAGGGCAAGTTATATATTTACCCCAAACATACTGGGCACATCTCAATACTTCATACATCTTTTTACCCTACAAATACAGATGCCACAATCTCTGTGCAATGAACCCTGTGCCCCAGGATACAGGAAAGCTAAAATAGAAGGGAAGCCATCTTGTTGCTATGACTGTGCCAAGTGTGCCGATGGGGAAATGTCCAATACAACAGGTAAGTGGCAGCCATGGTAACTAAGTTGATCATATGCCTGTAAAGATTGGTGTTTGGTCTTGGAGATCTCTTCTCTGTGGATGCTACAGTGGGGGAGGATCAGACTGTGAGTAATGGGGGTGGGAGTGGCTGTGCTTTATCCATAACGTGTCTGCAAAATAACTCTGGTTACTAAATAATTATAACCAGGAATTACTTAGATCCATATATCTATCACTTAGCAAAATCTGCTTAAAGATTTGATTTACTCAAACAATGTACCAGGGTCTTCAAATAATTAGGGTAATCTGATATATCTGTGATTAGATTTTTTTCTTATCCACTTTTAGTTAATAGAGCAACCAGAGGCTCCAACGAGGAGACCAGGAAGGGTTAGTACAAGGACAAGGCCAGCAGAATATGGAATTAAGAGTTAGTCTCAGGGATAGGAGATTTCCAGTGAGCTTCATTGCTAGCACTGGGGATTGTTGTGAACACTACAATTAAGAGTACAATCAGAGGGATGAAAATATTGAAAGTCACTGTGAAATATTGTAGATGTAGAGATGTTTGTACCTTCATATCTGCCCCAAAGAGGCTGCAGTTCTGTTCCACCAATAAAGAATTTGTATTTGCTTTTAAGTTATTAATAAGATCAAGTTCTGTGTGTGACTTTAGTGTGGTTACCCCTTCCCCCAAGGGTACAGCAAGGCCCACCTGTGAGGTAAGAGCACATGTGACCCATGCTCTAGTGGGAGTGGCAGGAAGTTGCTACTGCCCAAAGCAAGCCTGGATAAAACAGGCAATTTTCAGTGTTACAATTATATTATATTGGGAGCCAACTGATAGTTACTAATATGGGAAAACACAACATGTTCCAGCATTTTAAAGCGAATGATAGAAGTGACACAGGTCAATAACTAGAGAGACTGGTGAAGCATAGACTTGTTTGAACAGAGAGAGGGGTAAGTTCCAAAATCCAGAAAGGGTTGAAGATGTGAGTAAGAGCTGGAGTGTAAGCTCAGCAGCACAGAGTTTGAGTAGAAAGGAAGGCATGGGGGCAAGAGGGAAGGTGTGACTGGGGATGAGGTGGGATTAGGATGGAGGAGATAGTTTGGGTCAGTAGAGGTGGGAATCTGAATGTGGATGACAAAATCAGAAAGAAGAGTGTGTGATTCTGTTAATGAGGGATGTAGAAGAATATCGAAAATAGAAAACAGCATTGAGGCAGATTTATTATTGTTTATGAGATACTGTGGGCAGGTGAGTGAGAGTCTGGGCAATAAGCAATCCAGCAGCCCTAGCCTCTAGGCCTATAAAAGATACTGGGATTTATTGCACAGTGCCTTCACCTAGTGGGCAGTGAGGAGCACACCTCAGGGGAACCATACTAGGAAAATAAAACACACAAAGTTTTGCAACAAACAAATATAAACTGGTGATGTGTCCTTTCCCCAAGAACTCGAATAACCCCAGGGAGACCTACCTGCCCCAAAGTAACACTCCTTGGACAAAGGCAGTGGCTTCCACATAGAAGGTTCCTGCACAAGGCCTGTTGTCAACCAGGGGACCCCACACTTGTGCTTTCCAATTTCATCCCTCATGGGGGACTCACACAGCTGGCAAAGGGATCCACAGGCAGCTGGGCAGGGAGCCAGAGATGGTTCTTCCTATGTACGGAAGCTGGAGCTCTAAGCTTTTCTTCAAACCTGAGCACACCATGGCCTATTGCAGAGATCAGGTGTGTATTTCTGGACAACTCTATTACTCTCTCTGTATGGATACTGCAACAGGGGGTCCATTATCACTTTTGTTGGCCCACCTCATGGATTTGGCTCAAAACCTATTCTCTCTCTGGGTCCTCTTTTTTCCAGATATCTTCTGGGGCTCCCAGCAAGCCTCAGGCTTTTCTCCCTCCTTGTGGTAAATCAGATCATTCCTCTGCTTATAAATGTGCTGTTCCTTCACAGCCTGAACCGGGGGAATTGGAAGAGATTTCTCATCCCCTAAGCCTGGAGAAGAGGATGTCCTTATACTCACTGATCGGAGTATCAGAGATCTCCACGTGGTCTTTATGGGTCAGTGTATCTATTCCACTGCTGGAGTTATGGTAGTTGAACACATCAAAGTCAGAAAGGAAGGGAGGAGCAGGCAGAGTGCTCTCAGGGCAGTCTATAGTGGCTCTCCTTGTAGCTCTCTATTTGGTAAATCACCCAGATCACTTGTAAATGAATCAACCTTGCCAATGCTCTACCCTTTAAACAGAGGGTACCACCTGGGTATAGACACACTTTTTATACATCATATTCATATATTTTGATTGTTTTGGTAGACTTTCGATTGTCGATCATATATCTGACAGCTAAACATTTTAGAATTTGTATCTATTTTTCTGTCACGTTACTCCCATACATTAAATATACGTTTAATATCACCTTGGTGAGTGGCATCTGTTGACCATAGAAAGAACTTGTGTTAAATGTGTTAAATATTCATCATATTTTATTGGCAGGAGCAGCTCATTAAGGGCAGGGGCAAGTGGCAGTAGGAGGGCAGGGGCGAGTGGCAGTAGGAGAGCAGGGGCGAGTGGCTGTAGGAGGGCAGGGGCGAGTGGCTGTAGGAGGGCAGGGGCGAGTGGCAGTAGGAGGGCAGAGGCGAGTGGAAGTAGGAGGGCAGGGGCGAGTGGCAGTAGGAGGGCAGGGGCGAGTGGCAGTAGGAGGGCAGGGGCGAGTGGCAGTAGGAGGGCAGGGGCGAGTGGCAGTAGGAGGGCAGAGGCGAGTGGAAGTAGGAGGGCAGGGGCGAGTGGCAGTAGGAGGGCAGGGGCGAGTGGCAGTAGGAGGGCAGGGGCGAGTGGCTGTAGGAGGGCAGGGGCGAGTGGCAGTAGGAGGGCAGAGGCGAGTGGAAGTAGGAGGGCAGGGGCGAGTGGCAGTAGGAGGGCAGGGGCGAGTGGCAGTAGGAGGGCAGGGGCGAGTGGCAGTAGGAGGGCAGGGGCGAGTGGCTGTAGGAGGGCAGGGGCGAGTGGCTGTAGGAGGGCAGGGGCGAGTGGCTGTAGGAGGGCAGGGGCGAGTGGCAGTAGGAGGGCAGGGGCGAGTGGCAGTAGGAGGGCAGGGGCGAGTGGCTGTAGGAGGGCAGGGGCGAGTGGCAGTAGGAGGGCAGGGGCGAGTGGCTGTAGGAGGGCAGGGGCGAGTGGCTGTAGGAGGGCAGGGGCGAGTGGCAGTAGGAGGGCAGGGGCGAGTGGCAGTAGGAGACAGAGGGGCCTGATTAGGACAAGAGACAGTTAGGATGTTAGAGTGAAGAGAGTCAAAGGAAGAAGAAAGGTGTGACATGTTTAGTGATTGCAGGTGTCGGTATGTGTGTGTTTGGGGGGCAGCAGGGGGTGTAGTGGGAGTTAGTGAGAGGTGAAATGAGAGCAGATTGGGATCAGAGAGGGGGAAAGGGGAGTTAGTGAAGTTGGAGGTAGAACAACATTTTGTAAATATAAGATCCAGGGAGTTTCCATTGGAGTGAGAGGGGGAGTCAGAGCACAGACATAACCCAAAGGGGGATGTTAGTGAGAGGAGTTTAGAGGTAGCAGGGGCATTAGGGTTATTAACAGGTATGTTACAGTCACCTAGTACAATGGATGGGGAGTCAGAGGAAAGGAAGTAAGGAAGCCGGGCAGAAACGTTGTCAACGAATTGTCAACGAGGTTGGTCCCGGGGGGTCGGTATCTGGCAGTGATTGGAGAGGGGGGAGAAGAGCCTAATAGAGTGACCCGCAAATGAGGAAAATGTAAGAGGAGAAGGAGGTGGAAGGACTTTAAATGAATAGCGGGGGGGAGAGAAGGAGTCCTACCCCACCCCCTGCCCTGTGCCCAGGTCTGGGAGTGTGAGTAAGGTGTAGCCCCCCAAAGGGCAGGGCAGTGTCTGCAGAGGAAAGCCAGGTCTCAGGTATTGCAAGTAAGTTAGGGGATTTAGCGATGAAAAGGTCATGGATGGAGGTGAGTTTGTTACTATAGATTCATTACATTACATTACATTACCATTTATTTATAAAGCGCCAACATATCCCGCAGCGCTGTACAATAAGTGGGTTACATACATTGGGCATACAGAGTAACATATAAAGCAATCAATAACCGATACAAGAGGTGAAGAGAGCCCTGCCCAAAAGAGCTTACACTCTACAAGGAGTAACATATAAAGCAATCAGTAACCGATACAGGAGGGGAAGAGAGCCCTGCCCCAAAGAGCTTACACTCTACAAGGAGTAACATATAAAGCAATCAATAACCGATACAAGAGGGTAAGAGAGCCCTGCCCAAAAGAGCTTACACTCTACAAGGAGTAACATATAAAGCAATCAGTAACTGATACAGGAGGTGAAGAGAGCCCTGCCCAAAAGAGCTTACACTCTACAAGGAGTAACATATAAAGCAATCAGTTACCGATACAAGAGGGGAAGAGAGCCCTGCCCAAAAGAGCTTACACTCTACAAGGAGTAACATATAAAGCAATCAGTAACCGATACAGGAGGGGAAGAGGGCCCTGCCCAAAAGAGCTTACACTCTACAAGGAGAAAGGGTTGAGACACAAGGTGTGGGAATGGGCATGACCAGAGCTGGGAGAGGTGGGGCACAGGGTATTGCTAAACTAGATTAGGGTAAGCCTCTCTAAATAAATGTGTTTTTAGAGATTTCTTGAAGGCAGAGAGATTGGGAGAAAGTCTGACAGTTTGTGGGAGCGAATTCCAGAGAAGGGGGGCAGCCCTTGCACAGTCTGAATGCGAGCGTGTGAGGAGGGAATGAGAGAGGAGTTGGGGGGCAGGTCAGTAGGGGGGTAACAAGCGGGTTGGGTGGTACCTAGAGATGAGTTCAGAGATGTAGGGTGGGGCAGAGTTATGGACTGCTTTAAATGTGAGGGTCAATAGCTTGAATTTTATCCTGGATGGTAGGGGAAGCCAGTGCAGGGATTGGCAGAGTGGCACGGCAGGGGGACTGGCAGAGGGGCACGGCAGGGGGACTGGCAGAGTGGCACGGGAGGAGTGGTTGGAGAGGTGTATGAGCCTGGCAGCAGTATTCATTATGGACTGGAGAGGGGACAGGCTTTGGAGGGGAAGGCCAATTAATAGGGAGTTACAGTAGTCCAGGCGAGATATTATAAGAGAGTGAATAAGAATTTTGGCAGCATCTTGGGTGATAAATGATCGGATTTTGGAGATATTTCTTAGGTGAAAGTGACATGATTTGATAAGTGATTGGATATGAGGGGTGAAGGACAGGGCAGAATCAAGGATAACCCCAAGGCACCGGGCCTGGGAAGATGGGGTGATGGTAGAATTGTTAACCGTTATAGATACCTCGGGAACAATGTGGGCGTTGGATGGGGGAAAGAGAACCAGTTCAGTTTTAGAGAGGTTTAATTTCAGGTAACGTTGGGACATCCAAGTGGAGATAGTGGCCAGGCAGGGAGAGACGCCAGTTAGAAGCTCTGGGTTGAGATCAGGAGAGGAAAGATAGATCTGAGTATCGTCAGCATAGAGGTGGTACTGACAGCCAAAAGAACTGATTAGTTTGCCAAGTGAGGAGGTATAGAGAGAAAATAGTAAGGGGTAGATTCGATTTTAATCAAATGATTCAAAATTTTAAAAATTGTTCTGCCCCCAATAAGGGGTAATTATATCTTAGTTGGGATCAAGTACAGGTACTGTTTTATTATTACAGAGAAAAGGGAATCATTTAACCATTAAATAAACCCAATAGGGCTGTTCTGCCCCAATAAGGGGTAATTATATCTTAGTTGGGATCAAGTACAGGTACTGTTTTATTATTACAGAGAAAAGGGAATCATTTAACCATGAAATAAACCCAATAGGGCTGTTCTGCCCCAATAAGGGGTAATTATATCTTAGTTGGGATCAACTACAGGTACTGTTTTATTATTACAGAGAAAAGGGAATCATTTAACCATTAAATAAACCCAATAGGGCTGTTCTGCCCCAATAAGGGGTAATTATATCTTAGTTGGGATCAAGTACAGGTACTGTTTTATTATTACAGAGAAAAGGGAATCATTTAACCATTAAATAAACCCAATAGGGCTGTTCTGCCCCAATAAGGGGTAATTATATCTTAGTTGGGATCAAGTACAGGTACTGTTTTATTATTACAGAGAAAAGGGAATCATTTAACCATTAAATAAACCCAATAGGGCTGTTCTGCCCCAATAAGGGGTAATTATATCTTAGTTGGGATCAAGTACAGGTACTGTTTTATTATAACAGAGAAAAGGGAATCATTTAACCATGAAATAAACCCAATAGGGCTGTTCTGCCCCCAATAAGGGGTAATTATATCTTAGTTGGGATCAAGTACAGGTACTGTTTTATTATTACAGAGAATAGGGAAAATTGTTTTCATACTTACTGTGATTTTCCTTTCCAAGCCACTAAATATGTCAACATAAACACTGGGTAGGTTCCCTGCCCCCATACACAGACCAGAAAGTCCCTTCTACAAAAACTATAAAACCACCCCCCACTCCTGGGGTCAGCAGTCTAATAATTAAGTCCAAGAAGGGAGGGTATGTTGACATATTTAGTGGCTAGGAAAGGAAAATTACAGTAAGTATGAATTTTTTTTTCCCTATTCCTAGCCACTATATGCCAACATAAACACTGGGATGTACCCAGCATTATGGGTACATTACCAAAAAGGGCGGGAAATAAAAACTCTAATGCAGAAAAGATTTAATTGGAGTGATAGGACCCGAAGGACTCCAAAAGCAAACTCCACAGCTCCTGAGCCAACATGATAGTGACTCATGAAGGTCTTCGCTGATTTCCAAGAAGCCGTATGACAAATTCGATCAATAGGAACTTCCGCCACCGCTGCCCAGGATGTTGCCACTGCCCTAGTAGAGTGGGCCTTAATCCCTTTCGGAGCTAGCTTGCCTTGTAACTTATAAGCCTTTGAAATCAGGATCACCAACCATCTGGAAATAGTGGAAGTGGAGGCGGCCAGACCCTTTCTGGCCCCTGATGGGATAATGAATAAATTGGTTGATTTCCTTAAGGGCTCAGTAGAACTTAGATACTGCTTCACCGCTCTAACTGGATCCAAACTTGAGAACTGAGGATCCTCCGTGGATGCCAAACCAAGTGACAGTGAAGGGAGGACAATTTCTGATTTTAAATGAAAAGAAGACACAACTTTAGGCAGAAAAGCAACGTCTGGTTTCAAGGCAACCTTGTCTGGTAGAAAAGTCATATTTTCCTGACTTATGGACAAAGCCTGCAGAAGACTCACCCTAGCTGCCGATGCAATGGCCACCAAAAACAGCATCTTTAAGGTTAAATCCCAAACTGAAGCCTGGACCAGAGGTTCAAAAGGAGATGAGGTTAAGGATGTCAAAACAATAGGTAATTCCCAAGGAGGCGAAAAAGATCTCACAGGAGGTCTAATTTTGAGCGTGGCCATAAGGAACCTTTTAATAACTGGATCTTCAGCCCAGCGAACTCCCATCATGGCTGACAAGGCTGAAATATGGACTTTAAGAGTCCTGTATTGTAATCCCTTATTAAGACCTTCTTGAAGGAAATCCAAAACTTGAGGCAAATCGGGAACAGACCCTTCCAAGCTATGCTGATTTTGCGAAACCAGGAATCTTTCCCAAACTCTGTAATAAATCTTAGAGGTGGAGGATTTCCTGTCTTGTAACAGAGTTCTTATAACCGCTTCGGAAAGGCCCAAGCCTTCTAGTCTATCCCACTCAGTCTCCAAGCCACCAATGAAAGGGAAGTGGGATCTGGATGAAACAGAGGGCCCTGAAGAAGGAGATCATTCCTGGCAGGCAACCACCAAGGATCCGTTACCTGGAGTTTCACAAGTAAAGGGAACCAAGGCCTCCGAGGCCAAATTGGAGCAATCAGGACTGCCTCCACCTTCTCGCTCTGGATTTTCAGGAGAACTGATACCAGAAGAGGAACCTGAGGAAAAAGGTAAACCAGCGGAAAATCCCAACTCTGGAGTAGAACATCTACTCCTGCTGCTTGAGGATTAAACTTCCTTGAAAAGAACAAAGATAGTTGGGAATTCTTGGCGAAGCCATCAGATCTACATCCGGCTTGCCCCATCTCCTTACAAGTTGTAGAAAAACTGCTGGATTGAGCTTCCATTCATGTTTGCTCAAGATGCTTCGGCTCAAGAAGTCTGCCTGCTGATTCTGAACCCCTGGAACATAGACTGCTGTCAGATCTACCAGATTCTCTTCCGCCCAACATAGAATTGGAGACACCTCTTGCAACAGCTGCACACTCCTTGTACCCCCCTGTCTCCTTATATAGGCCACAGCTGTAGTGTTGTCTATCCTGACTTTGATGGATTTCCCCTTCAAAAGGTGAGCAAAAGCTTGAAGAGCACAATTGACCGCTCTGACCTCCATATGGGTTTCCCAAACTCCTTGTGCCATTTGAGAGCCCAGGAGAGCACCCCACCCTTGGGAGGATGCATCTGTTATCACTAATTCCCAGGAGTTCTGGCGAAGAGGAAAACCCTTTAACAGATTCGGAAGCTCTCTCATGTGCCATTGGGCCCATCTGGTGACCGGAATAGTAGAAGCCATCAACCCCAGGACTGACATGAATTCCCTGGCTGAGATCCACTCTACTTTGAGAAGATGTGACACTTGAATGATCTTGTGCGCCTTCTCCCTTGGAAGAGAAACTTCCCCTGCGAGCATGTCGAAGTGAGCCCCCAGATAAGTTAGAGACTGAGAAGGCTCCAGAGAACTCTTTTCCTTGTTTATCAGCCATCCGTGAGCTGAAAGAAAGGAGACAACCCAATCTCGGTGTCTTAATAGCAGAATCGGATTCTTGCCTGAAAGAAGGAGATCGTCTAGATAATGCCAGATCATTATGCCTTCCTTGCGCAGCTCTGCAATAAGAGGAACTTTTGTGAAGGTTCTGGGGGCAGACGTGAGACCAAATGGAAGGCAACGAAACTGAAAATGTCTCTTGCCCACTGCAAAGCTGAGAAAAGGCTGATGGCAACTCACCACCGGGATGTGGAGATAAGCATCTCTTAAATCGATGGAGATCAACCAGTCTCCTTCCTGAACTACTGGGATAATAGTGTGAATTGACTCCATCTTGAACTTCTTTGGAACTACCATGGAGTTCAGTCTTTTCAGATCCAAAATGGGCCTCCAGCCCCCTGAAGATTCCTTCACCAGAAACAGGATGGAATAGAAGCCTTGGCCTTTTTGATCTTCTGGAACTGGCAAAATGACTTCTTCGAACAGCAGCCGCTGCAGATAATCCTCTAAAATACTTCTCTTTTCTGGAGATCTTGGAAGTGGAGAAGCCATGAAAATTCCTCGATCTGGGAGAGGAAAACTCTATTTGGTAACCCCACTTGATGACTGACAGGACCCAAAGGTCCGAAACAGTCTTCTCCCACTGATCAGAAAAACTCACAAGTCTGGCCCCTACCTTGGAGTTTTCCCTGCAAAAATAGTCAGGAAGACTTCTTGGATGACTGGGCTGACTTCCCTCTGCCACGCCCAGCCCCTGCGCTGGAACCAGCCCAAGAAAAAGGCCTTGTTGTCTCCTTAAATTTTGACCTCGCCATGCTAGATGAGCCTCTATCTTAAAAGATTGACTTTTTTGTTTCTTTTTCTCTTGTGGAAGAAACAGACTCTTTCCTCCTGACGATTTTGAGATTATATCATCCAGTTTTGAGCCAAAGAGCCTTTCTCCATCAAAGGTAACGAGCACGGACTCAGCTTTGATGGCGTGTCTGCTGCCCATTGCCTCAACCAAAGAGCCCTTCTAGCTGAAACTGACATGGCCATATTCCGAGCTATGAGGCGAGTAACATCTATAGCTGCTTCAGAGACAAAGGCAGAAGCTTGTTTAAGCTCAGATAAACTTATCAGCTCCTTCTTTTAATGCCATGTTTATGCTGTCGATCCAAAGAGATATAGCTTTTGCAACTGAAATTAAGGCTCCAGCCGGATGACATGCAGCCCCTGAGACTTGAAAAACTTTCCTTAACTCGGATTCCGTCTTCCTGTCCATAGCATCATTCAGGACTGAGGAATCATCAATAGGGAGAGTGGTTTTCTTGGCCAAGTGAATGACTGCTGAGTCAACGGCTGGTGGAGAATCCCAGCACTTGGTATCCTCTCCTAGAAAGGGATACAACTTAGAAAACCTAGACGAAAGAGCAGACACGGAAACTCTTTTGGAGCCCTTTGACCATTCTGATTTAATAAGATAGTGACTTCCGGAAACATAGGAAAATGTTCTTTGGACTTGGAAGAAGTCGGTAACACCTTGGGTTTAGAGACTGATTCCGAAGAGGATTCCACTAAAACTAACCTAAAACTAACTTAACTGCTTTTATCAACGGTGAAACCAAACTAAGGTCAAAAAAGGAAAAATCCAGCTCTTCTTCCTCTTCCTCCGAATCCGTTGGAAGAGAGAGATCTGCCCTTCCCATTGGATAATCATGAGCTAAGCCCTCATCCGAGGAGACAGGATCCACGGAGACATCCATACAGGGCTCAGAAGAGAGGTAGCTTTGGATATGCCCTGAGCCACAGCTTTCGAAATGCATGCAAGCAAACTGGAAGAAACCGCAGAGCCTGAAGCTGAAGAAGGAGACAGGGTGGACGGTTGCTCCATCAAAAGTGAAAAACAATCTGCACAGAATTTCTTATTTGGCAGACTAGGATTAACACACGCCCGACACTCTGATATATTTTTCTTCTTAACCAGCTTCTTTCTAGGCAAACTGCATAAAGAAAAATAAACAAAAAAAGAAAAAATTTTTAAAAAAAAGCAAACAAAAGAGAGGGACCTACCTAGATCTAGGGACAGTTTTATTTGAGGCAGCGGGATCCATTCCTGGTGCACAAACTAAAAAATAAACAACCAATAAGGCACCATAAGGATAAGACCAAAAAAAAAAAAAGTAAATAAATACCTGTAGCAAAAACAGACCAGAAAAACTAGACGCCCACTGGAGCAGAACAAGGCAAAAACGCTCAGGAATAAGGCAGCACCTAGTCAAAAAACAACTGCCGAATTTAAACATTCCCGCCCACCAAAGGAGCGAACCAATAGCACCATTGCGCATGCGCCCTGACACAGAATACCTGCGCCGCCATTAACCAGAAGGGCAAGGCACAACAAGCACGCGCTCCCGGAAGTTGCGACCTTGAAGGTGGCAGCGTGTCTAAAAGGGCTCCCGCCCACGGCAAAAGAAAAAGGACCCGCTGCACCGTTAACCCACTTCAGGAGGATTACCACGGTGCGCCTCTAGCTCCAGAGAGCTAACAGAAGGGTAGATGGAACAAAACCTTCTGACAAACCCCTACAGTCCTCCAGGAGTGTAATTCAGGGACCCTGACTGACCCACAACAGGGAAAAACCCCTGCCACTAAAATAGATCAGCCACATTATTATAAATAAAAAATTTTGAGAGCCAGGTAGGGGGAAAAAAACAAAACTAGCCTGTGAAAGGACAGAAAAAAAGACTGCTGGCCCAGGAGTGGGGGGTGGTTTTATAGTTTTTGTAGGAGGGACTTTCTGGTCTGTGTATGGGGGCAGGGAACCTACCCAGTGTTTATGTTGACATATAGTGGCTAGGAAAAGGGGATCATTTAACCATTAAATAAACCCAATAGGGCTGTTCTGCCCCCAATAAGGGGTAATTATATCTTAGCTGGGATCAAGTACAGGTACTGTTTTATTATTACAGAGAAAAGGGAATCATTTAACCATTAAATAAACCCAATAGGGCTGTTCTGCCCCAATAAGGGGTAATTATATCTTAGTTGGGATCAAGTACAGGTACTGTTTTATTATTACAGAGAAAAGGGAATCATTTAACCATTAAATAAACCCAATAGGGCTGTTCTGCCCCAATAAGGGGTAATTATATCTTAGTTGGGATCAAGTACAGGTACTGTTTTATTATTACAGAGAAAAGGGGATCATTTAACCATGAAATAAACCCAATAGGGCTGTTCTGCCCCAATAAGGGGTAATTATATCTTAGTTGGGATCAAGTACAGGTACTGTTTTATTATTACAGAGAAAAGGGAATAATTTAACCATGAAATAAACCCAATAGGGCTGTTCTGCCCCCAATAAGGGGTAATTATATCTTAGTTGGGATCAAGTACAGGTACTGTTTTATTATTACAGAGAAAAGGGAATCATTTAACCATTAAATAAACCCAATAGGGCTGTTCTGCCCCAATAAGGGGTAATTATATCTTAGTTGGGATCAAGTACAGGTACTGTTTTATTATTACAGAGAAAAGGGAATCATTTAACCATGAAATAAACCCAATAGGGCTGTTCTGCCCCCAATAAGGGGTAATTATATCTTAGTTGGGATCAAGTACAGGTACTGTTTTATTATTACAGAGAAAAAGGAAACTTTTTTTACGTTTTGAATTATTTGATTAAAATGAAGTCTATAGTAGATAAGCTTCCTGTAATTTAGAGCTTTCTGGATAGTTTGGATTCTGGATAAAAGATACTAAACCTACATTTTGTAGGACACTATTTCCAATTTTTAAAATCAGAAATAATTTTTCTACCTATTTTTTTTTACCTATACATCAAAAAACATTTTTTTATATAATATATATAGAGAGAAATAACAGGCCCAAAGAATGAAGAAACTTATGTAAAGGACAGTCGACAGATTATGGGGGGTCAAGAAGAATAGAAAAGATAATTGCTAAAAAGTGAGGGGTAAGGAAGTGAGTGTGCCCCGAGGGTGGGCGGTGTCATATGAAAGTAACTTTCCCTGTTCTGGTTGGCTCTTCAGTTTCAATGTCCCCCAATATACGACCCTCCATCTAAAGAAGTGTCACATTGGATGACGTCTTCAGTTTATTAAAGAAGAAACCAATCACTGTCAGTGCTCCTTTGTCCATCAGCCCAAACTCACTCAGCCACATTTCTTGAATGTTAAAAACAAATCTTTCCTTAGTTGGTCAGTCTTCATGTAATGCTTTTACTTTTCAACTACATTCAGCATTGCAATAAATACTTACCCTCTGTACTATCAGCGGTTCCTGACATGGAAACCAAAAAGTGTCTCAATCAAAGGAAGTTCCTGTGTGAGCAAATTTTGGCAACAACATAAGGTTTTAGGACATATTTTTTTTTATATTTCAGATGCTCTCGACTGCTTACACTGCTCTGATTATGAGAAGTCTAATAAGCAGAGAACTGGCTGTGTCCCTAAAGAGATAAACTACCTCTCCTATACAGATACCCTGGGGGCCAGTTTAACTTCTATTGCTTTGGTTCTCTTCATCGCAGCTTCTGTAGTTTTGGGAATCTTTGTGAGATATTGGGAGACTCCTATTGTGAGAGCCAATAACCAAAATCTCAGCTGTCTCCTCCTCATCTCTCTCATGTTGTGTTTCCTCTGTACTTTATTATTCATTGGGCGCCCAACTCAGATATGTTGTCTCCTCCGACAAGTAACATTTGGGATTGTATTTACTATTTCTGTTTCTTCTGTGTTGGCTAAAACTCTCACAGTTATTATTGCCTTCAATGCCACAAAGCCTGGGAGCAAGCTGAAGAAGTATGTAGGAACCCAACTGGCCACCATATTAGTCATTGTATATTGTTTGGGTGAGATGATGATCTCGGCTGTGTGGATGGCCTCCAACCCCCCATTTCTGGATGCTGATACATTGACTGATATTAACACAGTATTTTTAATGTGCAATGAAGGATCTGTATTGTTTTTCTTCTGTATAATTGGATATATAGGAACGTTGGCCCTACTGAGTTTCATTGCTGCATTTCTAGCCAAGGATTTCCCTGACCGATTTAATGAGGCTAAAAACATCACTTTCAGTATGTTGGGGTTCTGTAGCGTGTGGGGGGCATTTGTCCCTGCATACCTGAGCAGTAAGGGCAGTAGAATGGTGGCAGTTGAGATATTTGCCATCTTATCCTCCAGTGCTGGGTTATTGGCCTGTATATTTGTTCCTAAATGTTACATTATAATTTTTAGACCTGAACAGAACAGAAGGAGAATGTAAAAATGGTCCCTTCGTCTATTTTCTTACACTATTTAGATTTACTATTTCCTTCCCTACAATAATATCAGTCTACAAAAATCTGTATTTCAGAAAAAATATTGTTTGTATAAATAAATGTACAAAAATAAACTGTAGCCCTCTCAGTAATCAGTAAATAGCATCGTTCATTCTACTTGTGAAATAAAAAAAACACAGTTAAGATTTACCTTCATGTCGATTAAAATATTTTTTTAGAAAAAGATTGAGCAAATGTGTTTCTTGGAGTGGGGGGGGGGGGGCAGATACAGATGGAACCTTTACCCCATGGACAGAGACTCGGTCACATTTGGGAATGGAAGGAAATAACTGATCAGGAGGAAAGACCTTTCCCATTGCCACCCAGAATGAATGTGTGGGACCCACAGGATGCACCAAATCCATCATTTTTGCTTTCAACTGAATTCTGAATCCTCTAGAAAATATTTAGCTAAATCACTTACTTGTCCAATTGTCCACAGCTAAAAAGTCATGTGATTTTTAGGCTACCGACCCAAGGAGTGTTTTAGATATAATTACCCCTTATTGGGGGCAGAACAGCCCTATTGGATTTATTTAATGGTTAAATTATTCCCTTTTCTCTGTAATAATAAAACAGTACCTGTACTTGATCCCAACTAAGATATAATTACCCCTTATTGGGGCAGAACAGCCCTATTGGGTTTATTTCATGGTTAATGATTCCCTTTTCTCTGTAATAATAAAACAGTACCTGTACTTGATCCCAACTAAGATATAATTACCCCTTATTGGGGGCAGAACAGCCCTATTGGGTTTATTTAATGGTTAAATGATTCCTTTTTCTCTGTAATAATAAAACAGTACCTGTACTTGATCCCAACTAAGATATAATTACCCCTTATTGGGGGCAGGACAGCCCTATTGGGTTTATTTAATGGTTAAATGATTCCCTTTTCTCAGTAATAATAAAACAGTACCTGTACTTGATCCCAACTAAGATATAATTACCCCTCATAGGGGCAGAACAGCCCTATTGGGTTTATTTAATGGTTAAATGATTCCCTTTTCTCTGTAATAATAAAACAGTACCTGTACTTGATCCCAACTAAGATATAATTACCCCTTATTGGGGCAGAACAGCCCTATTGGGTTTATTTCATGGTTAAATGATTCCCTTTTCTCTGTAATAATAAAACAGTACCTGTACTTGATCCCAACTAAGATATAATTACCCCTTATTGGGGCAGAACAGCCCTATTGGGTTTATTTCATGGTTAAATGATTCCCTTTTCTCTGTAATAATAAAACAGTACCTGTACTTGATCCCAACTAAGATATAATTACCCCTTATTGGGGGCAGAACAGCCCTATTGGGTTTATTTAATGGTTAAATGATTCCCTTTTCTCTGTAATAATAAAACAGTACCTGTACTTGATCCCAACTAAGATATAATTACCCCTTATTGGGGCAGAACAGCCCTATTGGGTTTATTTCATGGTTAAATGATTCCCTTTTCTCTGTAATAATAAAACAGTACCTGTACTTGATCCCAACTAAGATATAATTACCCCTTATTGGGGCAGAACAGCCCTATTGGGTTTATTTCATGGTTAAATGATTCCCTTTTCTCTGTAATAATAAAACAGTACCTGTACTTGATCCCAACTAAGGTATAATTACCCCTTATTGGGGGCAGAACAGCCCTATTGGGTTTATTTAATGGTTAAATGATTCCCTTTTCTCTGTAATAATAAAACAGTACCTGTACTTGATCCCAACTAAGATATAATTACCCCTTATTGGGGGCAGAACAGCCCTATTGGGTTTATTTAATGGTTAAATGATTCCTTTTTCTCTGTAATAATAAAACAGTACCTGTACTTGATCCCAACTAAGATATAATTACCCCTTATTGGGGGCAGAACAGCCCTATTGGGTTTATTTAATGGTTAAATGATTCCCTTTTCTCAGTAATAATAAAACAGTACCTGTACTTGATCCCAACTAAGATATAATTACCCCTTATTGGGGCAGAACAGCCCTATTGGGTTTATTTCATGGTTAAATGATTCCCTTTTCTCTGTAATAATAAAACAGTACCTGTACTTGATCCCAACTAAGATATAATTACCCCTTATTGGGGGCAGAACAGCCCTATTGGGTTTATTTAATGGTTAAATGATTCCCTTTTCTCTGTAATAATAAAACAGTACCTGTACTTGATCCCAACTAAGATATAATTACCCCTTATTGGGGCAGAACAGCCCTATTGGGTTTATTTCATGGTTAAATGATTCCCTTTTCTCTGTAATAATAAAACAGTACCTGTACTTGATCCCAACTAAGATATAATTACCCCTTATTGGGGCAGAACAGCCCTATTGGGTTTATTTCATGGTTAAATGATTCCCTTTTCTCTGTAATAATAAAACAGTACCTGTACTTGATCCCAACTAAGGTATAATTACCCCTTATTGGGGGCAGAACAGCCCTATTGGGTTTATTTAATGGTTAAATGATTCCCTTTTCTCTGTAATAATAAAACAGTACCTGTACTTGATCCCAACTAAGATATAATTACCCCTTATTGGGGGCAGAACAGCCCTATTGGGTTTAATTTATGTTTAAATTATTTCTTAGTATGGATATCCAAATAACAGTAAGACCCCCTTCTATTGGGTACAGGAGCCTGACTCCCATGTGATGACTCATATACAGTATGGGAGGGGTCAGTCACCAAAGGGGAGGGGTTGCTGTAATGACATCATGTCATTGAAGATTTACCTGCCACCTGTTCAGATAGGTAGTTACATATATATGAACGAGTGGAAATGAAACGGTTAAACACATTTTCAAAGTCATGAAATGATGTACATTCTGAAGTAGGTACAATAATTCCCCTGGCCTCTAGGGGGGGTTAATATTAGAATAAATTTTTCTGCCGGCTGCTCAGTCCACAAGGAGTTTTACTTATAACTTATACCGTAGATGTGATTTCTGTGAATAATCTGTGCTGGGGGATAAATAGCCCCTGCTCTGAGCTGGTTACAGAATAGAAGCCTCTCTAACAGCTTCCCCAGCTCTGTAGCACGACATTTCTCTAACGGGAGCATGTTAATACTGGTTATATTTCTTCTCATTATCCCAGTAACGTCTGATGTTAATCTGAAACCCAGAGCTCCATGTTCTATAAGGAAAGTTTCTTATCCAACCATCTTTAAAGCCGGGGACCTGGTTATTGGTTCCTTTGTCCAGTTGTGTTCCTTTTATTTTAACAGTTTTTATAAATCACATTATCCAGAAACAATTAAATGTTATGGGTAAGTGCATTCTTCTTTATTCATAGAATTTCATATAAGGGGTGTAACAAGGTCCAATGGTGCTGAAGTGATGCAGTCGGAACTCAGGGGAGTAGGGTTGGAAGTTTTGGTGCAGCTGCTAAAGGGAACAGAGCAGCCCAGCAATTCATTCTGTATAAATAACATTCGGGTCATTTGTTATATACATTTATATATTGTTTTGTATATTTAATAGTAATGTTTCTCCTATTACTTTTAACTGTGTAGTTTATATTAAATCAACTTTCTACAGAGCATCTCTCACCTATCTGCGGCACTATGTGGCCTTCATATATGCAGTTGAGGAGATAAATAAGAACTCTCAGATTTTACCCAACATTACCCTGGGCTACCAGATAGTTGACTCCTGTGGATGTGACTTTAAGGCCATCAGTGGGGTATTGGACACAATGTCTGGAGCAGAACAAACAATTGTGAATTATGACTGTCGGAGGAACAGTAAGCTGGTGGGGTATTTGGGAGACTTCTCTTCTGGTACAACATACGCTATGGCCCAGTTCCTAGCAATGTTTAGATACCCCCAGGCATGTATTCACTTATCTGTGATGGGAGGCTGGATGAATTACTTGCACGCTGTCCATTTAGATAACAATTCTATCCAATGCAAAGGAAAATGTGGATAGAAATAGAGAAAATGTGAAAAGCAAGCAAAAAACAAGGTGTTTGTAACAAGATATCTGCTGGACTCTAGGAATGTTTCTTTATTTAGAAAAAAATAAACCTAAAGATAACAAACTTCACATCAGACAATCAACATAACACGAGAGTTCAGATGAGGCCGCCCATTAAAAGGTTATAAACCTTCACCAAAACCCACCCATTCCCTCCCGACAGAAGAAAGCCATCTCTCAAAGTCCATTCCTCTGTCCACGATGGCTTCCTTTCCCACCCCCTCCCACAAAAAATCCCAAGCAAAGAAACACACTTGATCCAAGTCCATAAATGTCCGCTTGATTTAACCCTCAACCACTCCCCCACCCTAACCCTGTCCCCCACAAGTCATGATGTTTGGAAATAACATTCTCTATTCGAGTGATCTGCAAAGGAAAGATACAGAGCAGAATCACGCTCTCATAGAAACAAAAGGAAAAATAAGCAGATAAAGAGAAACAAATACAAAACTTAGGTGAAGACTTGCTGCACATTAGAAATAGAAACCGCTCCATAGTGATGGGTTGTAGCGCTGCCTCTCCAAGAACTGGACAAACCGCAGTTCAGCCAGGATGGAGTTTACTATATCACTATCTCTCACATCTGCCCCAGTTGTGCACCGGCAGCGCCCATGCCACAGGGGGTATTTGTAAATCATAATCCTGCTGGGCTATAGGAGGCAAGGAATGGCAGTTATAACGGAAGGGAACGGATAAGGAAGAATAAAGAATGGAAGAGAAAACGTTGCCATGGGACAGAACCCATAAACTGATAAGATACGGAAGGGGGAGTGCAGAACAGACAAATAAAAGGTGTAAAGGGTAGAGAATAGGAAGAGTAAATAAAGGGAAAGATGGATATGGGGAGCACATAACCGAAAGGGCAAGGTAAGAATGAAAGGGGAGAGCTGGTCATAAATGAATAAGAGGTGAGAAATAAGAAGCAGTAGAGAAAGTACAATGAGATGGGGAAGAAACCAGAATACAAGACCTGGGCCATTCAGTAAAGAGTGTAGGCAAAACTGGGTCAATGAAATATAAGGCCAACATTGTTTTTGTATCTTTTAAGATCAGTTACGGCGCCATGGATCCAGTATTTAATGACAGAACCCAGTTCCCATCATTCTACAGAACTATCCCCAATGAGGAGGCAGAAATGGATGGGATTGTGCAGATACTGAAGCACTTTGGCTGGAAATGGGTCGGACTCATTGTATCAGATGATGATACTGGGTACAGAGCCCGGGAAAGGATAAGTACAGAACTGGCCCGTATGGGGGGGTGTTTGGCTTTCTCGTTGGTAATTGAATATGGTGCAGCTATTCCATACCTCAAAAGAAAAATAATGATTGAAACAATTGAGAAAACCGCTGTTAATGTGATTATTATGTTTGTTACCGCAAAGTACATTTCTGCCTCTTTAGTTATCCTTAGGTATTGCACAATCCCACAGAGAATTTGCATCACTTCTTCCCTTTTTACTGATTTTATCACTTCTCCCTATAACGTGAAACTTACTGTCTTCTTCAACGCAGCTCTTTCCTTGTTAATCCGAGAGGGAGAAATTCCAGATTTTCTTTATTTTTTAAACTGTTTTTCTCTTTCCAACTATCCCCAAAGTGAATTTATGGAATATATATGGCAAAGTGTATTTCATTGTACATTTCCATATCTCCCATGGACAGACAATAAACCCACATATTACAGGATCTGCACAGGGAATGAGTCTATGGGAGGTTTCTCCCAGACTGGGGATTACAGAGTGACTTATAGAGTTTACACAGCAGTCTATGCCCTGGCTCGTGCCCTGCACAATCTCTACTCTGCCCAGGCGCCAACTAATCACTGGGACAAACTGGAATATATGAGAGGGAACCTAAAGCCCTGGCAGGTAGGTTCATTCCTCTCACACTGAGTGACGGGAATTAATATTTATATGAAATAACTGTGTGCATCCTCTAGGGATGAGGACTAATTGAACAAGTTCATGCAATGAGATATCTCAGGCCTTGCCCCAACTCCACCCAGTGATGCCCAGTTATATACAGTCCTAATCTGTCCTAAACTCAACCCACTTCTGGTTTGCTCTTTAGGGATCTGAAGTTCCAAACTGTCCTGCCTAGATCAGGGCAGAAGAGCAGAATTCGGCAATATTTCTTGAAATTGTCAAATGTATGAAAATGACTGGGCTGGCAGTAACTGAGGCTGGTGTTTTAGTGGTTGGATTATATTTTGAAGAAGTAGGAATCTACTTGCAGTTATTACAGGAGAAAAATCCATGTTCTCAGATTGACATATGGCTTTGATCCCCTTATATATAGCCCCCCCAACACCCATCAATGTATCTAATGCATTAACAATGTGTGCAAATAATCTGTAATGTGTCTGTTTCTATGCAGATAAATACATTTGTACGGAATGTGACGTTTGTAACTCCTTCCGGTGACACCATATTCTTCAATGACAAAGGGGACCCCCCGGCGCAGTTTGATGTTATGACGTTTTTATTGTTACCAAATAGAACCTTCGCAAGGCAAAAAGTTGGAAGTTTCCATGTATTGAGTAACGGCACCAAACTCCTTCATATAAATAGCAGTGCTGATCTGTGGGGCCCTTACTATAAAGAGGTAATAATAGGAACAGCACCATTTGCTTCCAAAGCTATTTCCCAGCATGCACTGTGTGTGGGTTTCAGTGTGTGTGTGTGTGAGACAAGGGCAAGTTATATATTTACCCCAAACATACTGGGCACATCTCAATACTTCATACATCTTTTTACCCTACAAATACAGATGCCACAATCTCTGTGCAATGAACCCTGTGCCCCAGGATACAGGAAAGCTAAAATAGAAGGGAAGCCATCTTGTTGCTATGACTGTGCCAAGTGTGCCGATGGGGAAATGTCCAATACAACAGGTAAGTGGCACTCACAGGCACCTAAAGGGAAGAGATAGGACTGATGGGTCCCTTTAATGTTATACTTGTGCCTTTAATATGTTCTAGGATTTCAGAGGCAAGTGGTAGAAGAGAGACACATCAATAATTATAGTGAGTATACAAGCCTGTTTGAAAGAAGAGAGGGGCAAGTTCCAAAGACCAGTAAAGAGTTGAAGCTCAGCAGCACCATGTTTAAATAAAAAGGAAGGCTTAGGGGCAAGAGGGCAGTTGAGAGTGGAGATGACAAGAGAATTTGGGGAGAATTTGGAGGCTGTTACAGAATAGAAAGAATCAAGACAGGCAGAGGTGGGATTGGGAAGGAGGAGATAGTTTGGGTCAGTAGGGGTGGGAATCTGAAGGCAGATGGACTCTACTTTGTTATTGACAAAATCAGGAAAGTCCAGAGGAGAGTGTATGAGTCTAGTGATTCTGTTGATGGGGGATGTAGAATGATGTTGAATGTAGAAAACAGGCGTTGAGGGTTGGATTTGTTATTGTTTATGAGAGTACTGTAACCTCTATTTGGCTGTGAAAACAGGCAACACCAGCTAGATTGGCTTTAGAGCATGGGGTACATAGGACTCTACACACCAGATGGGCTTTCACTATGTGGAAATATCCTTTGGGTGTAGTGAAACTACAACTCACTTAGGCTATGTGCAAAGTAATATAAAGAATGGACACCAGTAGGCTTTAGAGCATGGGGTACATAGGACTCTACACACCAGGTGGTCATTCGCTATATGGAAATATCCTTGGGGTGCAACTACAACTCACTTAGGCTGTGTGCAAAGTAATATAAAGAATGGACGCCAGAAGGTTCTTTGTGGTGGAAACATAAACCAACTTGTTTATTGTCCCAGTCAATTAGTGCACAGGGTTATAGCAATACTCACAAAGAGGACAAGAACTGAGGATAGAAAGAGAAGATTGTCCACCGGTTTATCCCACCTCTAATGAGTCTGGGCAGGGTAAAGACAACCAGCCAGCACAGCACCACTATGGAGAGTAGTCTGGACAGATACCTCAGGTCCTCAGAAAGCGTACCTTAGCTGTTAAGGATCCCAAACAGCCGACTTTGGATCAGAGATAGGAACTAACCTGATGCCTGCGTCTTAACTCTGTCCTGCTCTAAGGCAACAGTGCCTGTAGGGAAGGGTACTTCCAGATAATCTCTCCTGGTTGGAGCCAGAACCTGCTCTTTCTAGTACCTGCTCTTAATAGTATACTAAATATGTTTTTCCTTGAGGCGATATTTCACAATTTAAAAATGGAGAGAGAGAAATAACAGGCCAGAAGAATGAACCAATTATATGGAGAGTAAAGTACACAAATTATGCAGGGAAATGACAAATGGGAAGGGGTAACAGAGAAGAGTAGAAAAGAGAATTGCTAAAAAGGGAGGGTCAAACAGAGGGAGGGCGGTGTCATATGAAAGAAACGCCCCCTTTTCTGGTTGGCTCTTCAGTTTTGATGTCCAACGATATACGACCCTCCATCTAAAGAAGTTTCACATTGGATGACGTCTTCTGTTTATTAAAAAAGAAACCAATCACTGTCAGTGCTCCTTTGTCCATCAGCCCAAACTCACTCAGCCACATTTCTTGAATGAGAAAAACAATTTTTCCCTTAGTCGGTCAGTCTTCATTTAATGCTTTTCAACTACATTCAGCATTGCAATAAATTGTTATCCTCTGTATTATGATCAGTCGGTAGTCACCGCAGCCAAAGAGCAAATTGTGGCAACAGTTTGTCTTTATAATGTATATATTTTGTTTAATATTTCAGATGCTCTCGACTGCTTCAGATGCTCTGAATATGAGAAGTCTAATAAGCAGAGAACTGGCTGTGTCCCTAAAGAGATAAACTACCTCTCCTATACAGATACCCTGGGGGCCAGTTTAACTTCTATTGCTTTGGTTCTCTTCATCGCAGCTTCTGTAGTTTTGGGAATCTTTGTGAGATATTGGGAGACTCCTATTGTGAGAGCCAATAACCAACATCTCAGCTTCCTCCTCCTCATCTCTCTCATGTTGTGTTTCCTCTGCACTTTATTATTCATTGGGCGCCCAACTCAGATATGTTGTCTCCTCCGACAAGTAACATTTGGGATTGTATTTACTATTTCTGTTTCTTCTGTGTTGGCTAAAACTCTCACAGTTATTATTGCCTTCAATGCCACAAAGCCTGGGAGCAAGCTGAAGAAGTATGTAGGAACCCAACTGGCCACCATATTAGTCACTGTATGTTGTTTGGGTGAGATGATGATCTCGGCTGTGTGGATGGCCTTCAACCCCCCATTTCTGGATGCTGATACATTGACTGATATTAACACAGTATTTTTAATGTGCAATGAAGGATCTGTATTGTTTTTCTTCAGTGTAATTGGTTACATGACTGCTCTGGCTCTGTTCAGTTTCATTGCTGCATTTCTAGCCAAGGATTTCCCTGACCGATTTAATGAGGCTAAAAACATCACTTTCAGTATGTTGGGGTTCTGTAGCGTGTGGGGGGCATTTGTCCCTGCATACCTGAGCAGTAAGGGCAGTAGAATGGTGGCTGCTGAGATATTTGCCATCTTATCCTCCAGTGCTGGTTTATTGGCCTGTATATTTGTTCCTAAATGTTACATTATATTTTTTAAGCCTGGACTAAATAAAAGAAAAATGTAGAATCATCTCTTCTCCTACACTATGTAAATGTATTAATTCTTTGCTAGAACATTTTAAGTTAAAAAACGTTTTTTGCATTTCCGAATATGTTGTGTATATTAAAGTTTTAAAGAATTAGAAGTGTCAGTGACACTACACATGCTCAGTGGGCTCCAGACAGCTGTTGAGAAGCTAAGCTTAGGGGTTATCACAAATTATCAAGGAAAAAAATGATGCTGACCTGTTATAGAAGCTGAACTGCTGCTAATTGTACTATTTCCAGAGCTGCCATGTATTAATAATCTGAATTAACTACTAATTATCTTTATATTGTGACATTTATATTCCATATAAACAGTATATTGTGACATTTAGATTTTATATAAACAGTATATTGAGAGTCGAACCCCTAAGCTCAGGTAAGCAGCATAGAATATGTGCAGCGAATCAGCCAAAAAGAAGATGGGGGGCTACTGGGGCATTTTTGAAGGCACAGATCTTCCCTGCTATAGGGCTATGGTTGGCTTGGAACAGAAACCCAAAATATAATTTTTATGTTCTTCCCTACTTCTTTAGTTAAGCTTTAGTTTATTATAATTGGTGTGATTGGTGTTGCTGAAAACATGGCTGAAGAAGTCACATGACTGGGCAGTAATTATAGGAGGCTTTACCTTGTTTCAGAGGGGCAGAGGCAACAGAAAAGAAGGAGGAGTTTGTCTGTTCGTTAAGCAGGAATTAAAAGCAAATATAAAGGAGGAAGTGATGGGGTAAATTAAGTTGAAGTCTTATGGGTTGAGCTTTTCACAAATTTATGGCAGGGTAAGTGTGCCATACACCCCCTAATGTAAGCCTTTTCTATTTGTGCCTTTTGGAAATAGAAAAGGCTGCTAGTTTGGGCCAAGTAATAATAATGGGGGGTTTCAATTACCCAGATATTGACTGGAGCCATAGTACTGCCAGGACAGTAAATGGGAAAGTTTATAAACTGCTGCATGACATGTTTGTTATAGGCTGTTGAGGAGCCAACCAAGAACCCTGCTGTACTAGATCTAGTGATCTTGAATGGCCCAGAATGTATTGCAAATGTGCAAGTGGTTATATTCAGGGTAATAGTGACCATAACATTATATAATTTAACATTTAGTGCAAAAAAAGGGGCAACAAAGACCCTTCATTTCAGAAAAGCAAAATGTAGCTCCTTAAGGGCAGCGCTTCAGGGCATAGATTGGGGCATTAGGTTTCCTGCTAAAAACACCGAGCGGAAATGGTGGTTGTTCAAAATGATATTCAATCATTACTGTTGTAAACTTATTCTATTAAGAAGGAAATGTAGAAGCATTAAGAACCACCCTATGTGGCTTAATTCAGACGTTAATAGGGACAAAAGGAAATCATTTAAGCAATAGAAATCAGAGGGATCAGAAACTGCATTTAATGAATATAAATATAACAAGTGTGTAAAACAGCAATCCGGAAGGCAAAGATACAAAACGAGGAGCACATTGCACCAGGTGCTAAGACTAACCCCCAAAAAAGTTTTTTTTAATCTACTCACCCCTACTCATAGGGATGGAGTGTTTATTTATCAGTTTAAATTCTTTTGATTAGATTTATTTGCCCTTTTTTCTACCTGTGCTTTTTACTTCACTGTTTTTGACGTATTTACATTGGACAATTTAAATAATTTCCTGAAATGTAAATGGCTCCAATAAAAAGATCCTGAATTTTAAATGAAGTCAAGCAAAATAAAGCTGACATTGCTCTAATTCAAGAGACCTACCTGGATAATATAGAAAATAAGAATCTACAACCTTCTTGGGTGGGAGAGGTATGTTATTCAAAGTCAGTAAAAATAGGAGGTGTAGCAATTGTGTTACTAAACTAAAATATGAAGTACTTTCATCCAGTAAAGAAAAAAATGGAAGATTTATACATATACAATTACAGGTATCAGACCCCCTTATCCGGAACCACATTATCCAGAAATTTCCGAATTATGGAAATGTCATCTCCCATAGACTCCATTTTAATCAAATAATTCTAATTTTTAAAAATGATTTCCTTTTTCTCTGTAATAATAAAACAGTGCCTGTACTTGATCCCAACTAAGATATAATTACCCCTTATTGGGGCAGAACAGCCCTATTGGGTTTATTTCATGGTTAAATGATTCCCTTTTCTCTGTAATAATAAAACAGTACCTGTACTTGATCCCAACTAAGATATAATTACCCCTTATTGGGGCAGAACAGCCCTATTGGGTTTATTTAATGGTTAAATGATTCCCTTTTCTCTGTAATAATAAAACAGTACCTGTACTTGATCCCAACTAAGATATAATTACCCCTTATTGGGGGCAGAATAGCCCTATTGGGTTTATTTCATGGTTAAATGATTCCCTTTTCTCTGTAATAATAAAACAGTACCTGTACTTGATCCCAACTAAGATATAATTACCCCTTATTGGGGCAGAACAGCCCTATTGGGTTTTTTTAATGGTTAAATGAGTCCATTTTCTCTGTAATAATAAAACAGTACCTGTACTTGATCCCAACTAAGATATAATTACCCCTTATTGGGGCAGAACAGCCCTATTGGGTTTATTTCATGGTTAAATGATTCCTGTAAAGGTACCTGTGCGGCGGGGACGCCCGCCTCTCCTTGCGCGCCGATGCGCGCGTCCGGCTCTTCTGGCAAGCGGCGGTGCTCGCGCTCCCTCTTGAGCCGGCGCGACGTATGACATCAGCGCGCAAGGCGCGAAATTCAAATATTTAAAGGCGCCTGCGCATATTTTCGTCGCCCAACTTCGGTTTTGCCTCCTGATTACTGTTTCTGCTATTCTGATTCTGACTACTGTTTTGACCCCTTTGCCTGACCTTGACCTTGCCTGATTGCTGCCTGAACTGACCCTTTGCCTGTTTTTGACTACGTGTTCCGGATTTCGATATTGTACCTCGCTGCCTGTTCGGTTTTGACCTCGGCCTGCTCCACTTCGTCTCAGCTTCCTAAAACTTTACGTTAAACGCAAGGTTCCCTTGCCTGCCCAGAACATTCGCCCTGATCCTCTCACAACAAGTCCTGGCGGCAGCCGAGTAGCGGAGGGCTCCACCCGAAGCGAAAGGTGGTTGTTATAGGCAGAAGAGTGAGCTTTGACCGGGATCTTAGCTTTTGTTCTGGGTTTGGGATACCGAGCGTGACAGTAAGTTGGGCCTGAAAGGAAAATGGATGCTGAAGGGGCCTCAGCTTCGTCCGCTTCTCCAGAGATCGTGCTTAAAAACCTCCTCCAGCGTCTCAGGGAGCAAGAGACCAAACAAGACCAAATTGTCCAATGCCTCCAGGGCTTGGCCGTTAGGTTGGATTCTCTCCAACAGCAACCTGCAGCTGATGATCCAGCTCCTACCCCGCTCTCTTTGGGAATTTCCCTTGTAGAGCCTAAGATACCTTTCCCCGAGAAGTTCTCTGGGGATCGGAGTAAATTTTTTGCTTTCAAGGAAGCATGTAAACTCTATCTTAGTTTTTTGCCTCGCTCTTTTCCTACTGAAACAGCGAAGGTTAATTTTGTGATCACGTTACTGTTGGGTGATCCTCAGGTTTGGGCCTTCACTCTGTCCTCATCTGACCCTGCCCGATACTCTCTAGAAGCCTTTTTTAAAGCCATGGCTATTATCTATGACGACCCTGATCGGGCAGCCTCTGCTGACTCTACCATCCGTACCCTCAAGCAAGGCAGGAGGCTTGTTGAGGAGTATTGTACAGAGTTCCGCCGCTGGGCGGTGGAGACAGGGTGGAATGATTCAGCCCTTCGTAGTCAGTTCCGAACTGGTCTGTCTGATGCCCTTAAAGACAGTCTCATTAATTATCCTGCTCCTTCATCCCTTGATGCATTAATGTCCCTCTCCATTCAAATAGATAGGAGACTTAGGGAGAGGCGTCAAGAAAGAATGGCCTCTTCCTTAAACCCCTCTTCTTCCCTGGTACCTGAACCTATACGTAACATTGCTACTCCTATGCCAGTAGAGGAGCCTATGCAATTGGGTTCTACTCGTTTATCTTCAGAGGAAAGAAACCGCAGACGCGCTAATGGGTTATGCATGTACTGTGGTGAGGGTGGTCATTTCCGCAAAGATTGTCCAAAGAGGCCGGGAAACTGCAAAGCCTAAACAAGTCTGGGGAGTCTTGTTTGGGTAATGCAGTTTCTACTCCCCATTATGTTTCCTCTAAAATCTTCATTCCCGTGCTCCTCGATTGGGAGTACGGTAATGCTAAGATTCCGGCCTTTTTGGACTCTGGAGCGGCCGGGAACTTTTTGGATATTAATTTTGCCCATAAGCTGGGTATTCCTTGTACCACTGTAGTTCCCCCAGTCAGGTTACTGGCTATTGATGGGAATCCACTAGGGTGTGGGTTTGTGTCTTCCAGATCTCAGAGCCTAGTCATGTCTATCGAAAGTTCTCATAAGGAACAGTTATTTTTCTATCTAATCAATTGTCCTGACACTCCTGTGATTCTAGGTCTCCCATGGTTACAAAAACACAACCCGCAGATTGACTGGGTCTCCGGTAGAATTCAAGGTTGGGGACCACACTGTGTAGTATCTTGTTTAAAAGGGTCTGTTCTCATTGCTACAACCTTTTTAAAGGGTCTTCCTTCCCCATATACAGCCTTCGCTGACGTATTCTTTAAGAAAGCGGCTGAGTTACTACCTGCACACAGACCCTATGATTGTGCAATTGAATTAATTCCTGGGGCTGTTCCTCCCAAAGGTAGAACCTATCCACTTTCTCTTCCTGAGACTCAAGCAATGGAAGAATACATTAAAGAGAATTTGGAACGAGGGTTCATTAGACCATCCTCTTCCCCTGCGGGGGCAGGTTTCTTCTTTGTAAGCAAGAAGGATGGTGGGCTTAGGCCCTGCATCGATTATAGAAATCTAAATAAGATTACGGTTAAAAATCGCTACCCCCTTCCCTTGATTTCAGAGCTCTTTGATAGGGTTAAGGGTGCTTCGATCTTCACTAAGCTCGATCTCAGGGGTGCATATAATTTAATCCGGATTAAGGAAGGCAATGAGTGGGAAAACAGCCTTTAATACTCGTGATGGGCATTATGAATATTTGGTAATGCCTTTTGGGTTATGTAACGCTCCTGCTGTCTTCCAAGAATTTGTTAACGATATTTTTCGTGACCTTCTTGGATGCTATGTTGTAGTATACCTAGATGATATTCTGATCTATTCTTCTAATTTGGAGGATCATCGTTGTCAGGTTCAGGAAGTACTACTGAGACTTAGACAGCATCGATTATATGCCAAAGTTTGAAAAATGTATTTTTGAGGTTCCTTTTGTTCATTTTCTGGGGTACATCATTTCTCAACAAGGTTTAGAAATGGAACCAACCAAGGTAGAGGGTATTTTGAAGTGGGCTCAACCTCTCTCCTTACGTGCCATTCAAATATTTCTAGGTTTTGCCAATTATTATAGACAATTCATTAAGGGGTTTTCTTCCCTGGTGGCCCCAATCACGGCCCTTACAAAGAAGGGGGTTGATCCCAGTATTTGGCCCACAGACGCAATTGAAGCTTTTAAGCTTCTTAAAGAAGCTTTTGTCTCTGCTCCAGTTCTGCGTCACCCAGATTCCACCTTACCATTCCTCGTTGAAGTTGACGCTTCTGAGGTGGGGGCTGGGGCGGTATTGTCACAACGTCACCCTGTTACTTGTAAGGTTCATCCTTGTGCCTACTTTTCAAGGAAATTCTCCCCTATGGAGGCTAATTATGACATTGGTAACAGGGAACTGTTGGCAGTTAAATGGGCCTTTGAGGAATGGAGACATCTGCTAGAAGGCGCCAAACATCCTGTTACCGTATTCACTGATCATAAAAATTTACTGTATATTGAATCTGCTAAACGTTTGAACCCTAGGCAGGCAAGATGGGCTTTGTTCTTTACCCGTTTCAATTTTATCCTAACATATAGACCTGGGTCCAAGAATTTAAAAGCCGATGCCCTGTCCAGGAGTTTTGTCTCATGTCATAAAGAAAACCTTGAACCTGACACTATTCTTCCTAAGGAAGTGATTGTGGCTGCCCTGAGTCCTGACCTTTTGGCCTCGCTCTCTGAAGCTCAAATTAACTTGCCTAGAAACGTACCATCTGGCAGGTTTTTTGTTCCAGAAAATTTACGCGAGGCTGTTTTGTCTGAAACTCATGACTCTAGGGTAGCAGGGCATCCTGGCCAAAGTAAGACTTGTTCACTATTATCTCGTTCCCTTTGGTGGCCTACTATGAGACAAGATGTTGGCAAGTATATTAACTCTTGTGCAGTTTGCCAACGCTCCAAACCATCTAGGTCTCTGCCTCAGGGGTTATTACAACCACTTCCTGTTCCCGAGAGGCCGTGGACTCATATTTCTATGGACTTTATTGTTGAATTGCCGTCCTCTAATGGTAATACTGTTATTTGGGTGGTAGTAGATCGCTTTAGCAAGATGTGTCATTTCATTCCCCTTCCCGCCCTCCCCTCTGCCAAAACTTTGGCTGGTCTTTTCATTACTAATATATTTAAATACCATGGAGCTCCATTGAATATTGTTTCTGATAGGGGGGTTCAGTTTGTCTCTAGGTTCTGGAGGGCATTCTGCTCTCTTTTGGGTACTGATTTGTCCTTTTCTTCGGCCTACCATCCTCAAACTAATGGTCAGACTGAAAGAACTAACCAATCTCTGGAACAGTATTTGAGGTGTTATGTGTCCAATAATCAGTCTCAGTGGACAGAGTTTCTTCCGTGGGCTGAGTTTGCCTTTAATAATGCCACTCATGCTTCCACCGGGGAGTCTCCTTTTTATATTGTTTATGGTTTCCATCCAAGAGGTTTTTCATTTTCGGAACATTTTTCTGCTATTCCTGCGGCTAATTCTATGGTGGAGCATTTTTCAAAAATTTGGCAGAGAATTCAAAATTCTCTGTCCTCTGCAGTGAGCACCCAAAAAAGAGCTGCTGATAGGCATCGGAAGGAGTCACCAGAATATCAGGTTGGTGATAAGGTGTGGTTATCTTCAAAAAATATTTCACTTAAGGTTCCCTCTGCTAAATTGGGTCCCAAATTTATTGGTCCTTTTGTCATTTCTGAGATCATTAACCCTTCCACTGTTCGCCTAGTACTTCCCCCTGAACTTAAAATTTCAAATACTTTTCATGTCTCTCTTTTAAAGCCTGCCAGGGTGGTTCGTCAGCATTCTCCTCCTCCTCCAGTTTTGGTAGATGGTCAATCTGATTATGAAATACAGAAGATTATTGATTCACGCTTATCCAGGAGGGGGTTACAGTTCCTTATTCACTGGAAGGGATATGGTCCTGAAGAAAGATCATGGGTTTCTGCCACTAATGTTAAGGCTGACCGCCTTATCAGACAATTTTATGCTAAATACCCTGAGAAACCAAAAGGTCCAGTGGCCTCCTCTAGAGGGGGGGGTAATGTAAAGGTACCTGTGCGGCGGGGACGCCCGCCTCTCCTTGCGCGCCGATGCGCGCGTCCGGCTCTTCTGGCGAGCGGCGGTGCTCGTGCTCCCTCTTGAGCCGGCGCGACGTATGACATCAGCGCGCAAGGCGCGAAATTCAAATATTTAAAGGCGCCTGCGCATATTTTCGTCGCCCAACTTCGGTTTTGCCTCCTGATTACTGTTTCTGCTATTCTGACTACTGTTTTGACCCCTTTGCCTGACCTTGACCTTGCCTGATTGCTGCCTGAACTGACCCTTTGCCTGTTTTTGACTACGTGTTCCGGATTTCGATATTGTACCTCGCTGCCTGTTCGGTTTTGACCTCGGCCTGCTCCACTTCGTCTCAGCTTCCTAAAACTTTACGTTAAATGCAAGGTTCCCTTGCCTGCCCAGAACATTCGCCCTGATCCTCTCACAACAAGTCCTGGCGGCACCCGAGTAGCGGAGGGCTCCACCCGAAGCGAAAGGTGGTTGTTATAGGCAGAAGAGTGAGCTTTGACCGGGATCTTAGCTTTTATTCTGGGTTTGGGATACCGAGCGTGACAATTCCCTTTTCTCTGTAATAATAAAACAGTACCTGTACTTGATCCCAACTAAGATATAATTAGCCCTTATTGGGGCAGAACAGCCCTATTGGGTTTATTTAATGGTTAAATGATTCCCTTTTCTCTGTAATAATAAAACAGTACCTGTACTTGATCCCAACTAAGATATAATTACCCCTTATTGGGGGCAGAACAGCCCTATTGGGTTTATTTAATGGTTAAATGATTCCCTTTTCTCTGTAATAATAAAACAGTACCTGTACTTGATCCCAACTAAGATATAATTACCCCTTATTGGGGGCAGAACAGCCCTATTGGGTTTATTTCATGGTTAAATGATTCCCTTTTCTCTGTAATAATAAAACAGTACCTGTACTTGATCCCAACTAAGATATAATTACCCCTTATTGGGGCAGAACAGCCCTATTGGGTTTATTTCATGGTTAAATGATTCCCTTTTCTCTGTAATAATAAAACAGTACCTGTACTTGATCCCAACTAAGATATAATTACCCCTTATTGGGGGCAGAACAACCCTATTGGGTTTATTTAATGGTTAAATGATTCCCTTTTCTCTGTAATAATAAAACAGTACCTGTACTTGATCCCAACTAAGATATAATTACCCCTTATTGGGGGCAGAACAGCCCTATTGGGTTTATTTAATGGTTAAATGATTCCCTTTTCTCTGTAATAATAAAACAGTACCTGTACTTGATCCCAACTAAGATATAATTACCCCTTATTGGGGCAGAACAGCCCTATTGGGTTTATTTAATGGTTAAATGATTCCCTTTTCTCTGTAATAATAAAACAGTACCTGTACTTGATCCCAACTAAGATATAATTACCCCTTATTGGGGGCAGAACAGCCCTATTGGGTTTATTTAATGGTTAAATGATTCCCTTTTCTCTGTAATAATAAAACAGTACCTGTACTTGATCCCAACTAAGATATAATTACCCCTTATTGGGGCAGAACAGTCCTATTGGGTTTATTTCATGGTTAAATGATTCCCTTTTCTCTGTAATAATAAAACAGTACCTGTACTTGATCCCAACTAAGATATAATTACCCCTTATTGGGGGCAGAACAGCCCTATTGGGTTTAATTTATGTTTAAATTATTTCTTAGTATGGATATCCAAATAACAGTAAGACCCCCTTCTATTGGGTACAGGAGCCTGACTCCCATGTGATGACTCATATACAGTATGGGAGGGGTCAGTCACCAAAGGGGAGGGGTTGCTGTAATGACATCATGTCATTGAAGATGTACCTGCCACCTGTTCAGATAGGTAGTTACATATATATGAACGAGTGGAAATGAAACGGTTAAACACATTTTCAAAGTCATGAAATGATGTACATTCTGAAGTAGGTACAATAATTCCCCTGGCCTCTAGGGGGGGTTAATATTAGAATATATTTTACTGCCGGCTGCTCAGTCCACAAGGAGATTTACTTATAACTTATACCGTAGATGTGATTTCTGTGAATAATCTGTGCTGGGGGATAAATAGCCCCTGCTCTGAGCTGGTTACAGAATAGAAGCCTCTCTAACAGCTTCCCCAGCTCTGTAGCACGACATTTCTCTAACGGGAGCATGTTAATACTGGTTATATTTCTTCTCATTATCCCAGTAACGTCTGATGTTAATCTGAAACCCAGAGCTGCATGTTCTATAAGGAAAGTTTCTTATCCAACCATCTTTAAAGCCGGGGACCTGGTTATTGGTTCCTTTGTCCAGTTGTGTTCCTTTTATTTTAACAGTTTTTATAAATCACATTATCCAGAAACAATTAAATGTTATGGGTAAGTGCATTCTTCTTTATTCATAGAATTTCATATAAGGGGTGTAACAAGGTCCAATGGTGCTGAAGTGATGCAGTCGGAACTCAGGGGAGTAGGGTTGGAAGTTTTGGTGCAGCTGCTAAAGGGAACAGAGCAGCCCAGCAATTCATTCTGTATAAATAACATTCGGGTCATTTGTTATATACATTTATATATTGTTTTGTATATTTAATAGTAATGTTTCTCCTATTACTTTTAACTGTGCAGTTTATATTAAATCAACTTTCTACAGAGCATCTCTCACCTATCTGCGGCACTATGTGGCCTTCATATATGCAGTTGAGGAGATAAATAAGAACTCTCAGATTTTACCCAATATTACCCTGGGCTACCAGATATTTGACTCCTGTGGATGTGACTTTAAGGCCATCAGTGGGGTATTGGACACAATGTCTGGAGCAGAACAAACAATTGTGAATTATGACTGTCGGAGGAACAGTAAGCTGGTGGGGTATTTGGGAGACTTCTCTTCTGGTACAACATACGCTATGGCCCAGTTCCTAGCAATGTTTAGATACCCCCAGGCATGTATTCACTTATCTGTGATGGGAGGCTGGATGAATTACTTGCACGCTGTCCATTTAGATAACAATTCTATCCAATGCAAAGGAAAATGTGGATAGAAATAGAGAAAATGTGAAAAGCAAGCAAAAAACAAGGTGTTTGTAACAAGATATCTGCTGGACTCTAGGAATGTTTCTTTATTTAGAAAAAAATAAACCTAAAGATAACAAACTTCACATCAGACAATCAACATAACACGAGAGTTCAGATGAGGCCGCCCATTAAAAGGTTATAAACCTTCACCAAAACCCACCCATTCCCTCCCGACAGAAGAAAGCCATCTCTCAAAGTCCATTCCTCTGTCCACGATGGCTTCCTTTCCCACCCCCTCCCACAAAAAAACCCAAGCAAAGAAACACACTTGATCCAAGTCCATAAATGTCCGCTTGATTTAACCCACAACCACTCCCCCACCCTAACCCTGTCCCCCACAAGTCATGATGTTTGGAAATAACATTCTCTATTCGAGTGATCTGCAAAGGAAAGATACAGAGCAGAATCACGCTCTCATAGAAACAAAAGGAAAAATAAGCAGATAAAGAGAAACAAATACAAAACTTAGGTGAAGACTTGCTGCACATTAGAAATAGAAACCGCTCCATAGTGATGGGTTGTAGCGCTGCCTCTCCAAGAACTGGACAAACCGCAGTTCAGCCAGGATGGAGTTTACTATATCACTATCTCTCACATCTGCCCCAGTTGTGCGCCGGCAGCGACCATGCCACAGGGGGTATTTGTAAATCATAATCCTGCTGGGCTATAGGAGGCAAGGAATGGCAGTTATAACGGAAGGGAACGGATAAGGAAGAATAAAGAATGGAAGAGAAAACGTTGCCATGGGACAGAACCCATAAACTGATAAGATACGGAAGGGGGAGTGCAGAACAGACAAATAAAAGGTGTAAAGGGTAGAGAATAGGAAGAGTAAATAAAGGGAAAGATGGATATGGGGAGCACATAACCGAAAGGGCAAGGTAAGAATGAAAGGGGAGAGCTGGTCATAAATGAATAAGAGGTGAGAAATAAGAAGCAGTAGAGAAAGTACAATGAGATGGGGAAGAAACCAGAATACAAGACATGGGCCATTCAGTAAAGAGTGTAGGCAAAACTGGGTCAATGAAATATAAGGCCAACATTGTTTTTGTATCTTTTAAGATCAGTTACGGCGCCATGGATCCAGTATTTAATGACAGAACCCAGTTCCCATCATTCTACAGAACTATCCCCAATGAGGAGGCAGAAATGGATGGGATTGTGCAGATACTGAAGCACTTTGGCTGGAAATGGGTCGGACTCATTGTATCAGATGATGATACTGGGTACAGAGCCCGGGAAAGGATAAGTACAGAACTGGCCCGTATGGGGGGGTGTTTGGCTTTCTCGTTGGTAATTGAATATGGTGCAGCTATTCCATACCTCAAAAGAAAAATAATGATTGAAACAATTGAGAAAACCGCTGTTAATGTGATTATTATGTTTGTTACCGCAAAGTACATTTCTGCCTCTTTAGTTATCCTTAGGTATTGCACAATCCCACAGAGAATTTGCATCACTTCTTCCCTTTTTACTGATTTTATCACTTCTCCCTATAACGTGAAACTTACTGTCTTCTTCAACGCAGCTCTTTCCTTGTTAATCCGAGAGGGAGAAATTCCAGATTTTCTTTATTTTTTAAACTGTTTTTCTCTTTCCAACTATCCCCAAAGTGAATTTATGGAATATATATGGCAAAGTGTATTTCATTGTACATTTCCATATCTCCCATGGTCAGTCAAACCCACATATTATAGGATCTGCACAGGGAATGAGTCTATGGGAGGTTTCTCCCAGACTGGGGATTACAGAGTGACTTATAGAGTTTACACAGCAGTCTATGCCCTGGCTCGTGCCCTGCACAATCTCTACTCTGCCCAGGCGCCAACTAATCACTGGGACAAACTGGAATATATGAGAGGGAACCTAAAGCCCTGGCAGGTAGGTTCATTCCTCTCACACTGAGTGACGGGAATTAATATTTATATGAAATAACTGTGTGCATCCTCTAGGGATGAGGACTAATTGAACAAGTTCATGCAATGAGATATCTCAGGCCTTGCCCCAACTCCACCCAGTGATGCCCAGTTATATACAGTCCTAATCTGTCCTAAACTCAACCCACTTCTGGTTTGCTCTTTAGGGATCTGAAGTTCCAAACTGTCCTGCCTAGATCAGGGCAGAAGAGCAGAATTCGGCAATATTTCTTGAAATTGTCAAATGTATGAAAATGACTGGGCTGGCAGTAACTGAGGCTGGTGTTTTAGTGGTTGGATTATATTTTGAAGAAGTAGGGTTCTACTTGCAGTTATTACAGGAGAAAAGCCATGTTCTCAGATTGACATATGGCTTTGATCCCCTTATATATAGCCCCCCAACCCTCATCAATGTATCTAATGCATTAACAATGTGTGCAAATAATCTGTAATGTGTCTGTTTCTATGCAGATAAATACATTTGTACGGAATGTGACGTTTGTAACTCCTTCCGGTGACACCATATTCTTCAATGACAAAGGGGACCCCCCGGCGCAGTTTGATGTTATGACGTTTTTATTGTTACCAAATAGAACCTTCGCAAGGCAAAAAGTTGGAAGTTTCCATGTATTGAGTGACGGCACCAAACTCCTTCATATAAATAGCAGCGCTGATCTGTGGGGCCCTTACTATAAAGAGGTAATAATAGGAACAGCACCATTTGTTTCCAAAGCTATTTCCCAGCATGCACTGTGTGTGGGTTTCAGTGTATGTGTGTGTGAGACAAGGGCAAGTTATATATTTACCCCAAACATACTGGGCACATCTCAATACTTCATACATCTTTTTACCCTACAAATACAGATGCCACAATCTCTGTGCAATGAACCCTGTGCCCCAGGATACAGGAAAGCTAAAATAGAAGGGAAGCCATCTTGTTGCTATGACTGTGCCAAGTGTGCCGATGGGGAAATGTCCAATACAACAGGTAAGTGGCACTCACAGGCACCTAAAGGGAAGAGATAGGACTGATGGGTCCCTTTAATGTTATACTTGTGCCTTTAATATGTTCTAGGATTTCAGAGGCAAGTGGTAGAAGAGAGACACATCAATAATTATAGTGAGTATACAAGCCTGTTTGAAAGAAGAGAGGGGCAAGTTCCAAAGACCAGTAAAGAGTTGAAGCTCAGCAGCACCATGTTTAAATAAAAAGGAAGGCTTAGGGGCAAGAGGGCAGTTGAGAGTGGAGATGACAAGAGAATTTGGGGAGAATTTGGAGGCTGTTACAGAATAGAAAGAATCAAGACAGGCAGAGGTGGGATTGGGAAGGAGGAGATAGTTTGGGTCAGTAGGGGTGGGAATCTGAAGGCAGATGGACTCTACTTTGTTATTGACAAAATCAGGAAAGTCCAGAGGAGAGTGTATGAGTCTAGTGATTCTGTTGATGGGGGATGTAGAATGATGTTGAATGTAGAAAACAGGCGTTGAGGGTTGGATTTGTTATTGTTTATGAGAGTACTGTAACCTCTATTTGGCTGTGAAAACAGGCAACACCAGCTAGATTGGCTTTAGAGCATGGGGTACATAGGACTCTACACACCAGATGGGCTTTCACTATGTGGAAATATCCTTTGGGTGTAGTGAAACTACAACTCACTTAGGCTATGTGCAAAGTAATATAAAGAATGGACACCAGTAGGCTTTAGAGCATGGGGTACATAGGACTCTACACAACAGGTGGTCATTCGCTATATGGAAATATCCTTGGGGTGCAACTACAACTCACTTAGGCTGTGTGCAAAGTAATATAAAGAATGGATGCCAGAAGGTTCTTTGTGGTGGAAACATAAACCAACTTGTTTATTGTCCCAGTCAATTAGTGCACAGGGTTATAGCAATACTCACAAAGAGGACAAGAACTGAGGATAGAAAGAGAAGATTGTCCACCGGTTTATCCCACCTCTAATGAGTCTGGGCAGGGTAAAGACAACCAGCCAGCACAGCACCACTATGGAGAGTAGTCTGGACAGATACCTCAGGTCCTCAGAAAGCGTACCTTAGCTGTTAAGGATCCCAAACAGCCGACTTTGGATCAGAGATAGGAACTAACCTGATGCCTGCGTCTTAACTCTGTCCTGCTCTAAGGCAACAGTGCCTGTAGGGAAGGGTACTTCCAGATAATCTCTCCTGGTTGGAGCCAGAACCTGCTCTTTCTAGTACCTGCTCTTAATAGTATACTAAATATGTTTTTCCTTGAGGCGATATTTCACAATTTAAAAATGGAGAGAGAGAAATAACAGGCCAGAAGAATGAACCAATTATATGGAGAGTAAAGTACACAAATTATGCAGGGAAATGACAAATGGGAAGGGGTAACAGAGAAGAGTAGAAAAGAGAATTGCTAAAAAGGGAGGGTCAAACAGAGGGAGGGCGGTGTCATATGAAAGAAACGCCCCCTTTTCTGGTTGGCTCTTCAGTTTTGATGTCCAACGATATACGACCCTCCATCTAAAGAAGTTTCACATTGGATGACGTCTTCTGTTTATTAAAAAAGAAACCAATCACTGTCAGTGCTCCTTTGTCCATCAGCCCAAACTCACTCACACACATTTCTTGAATGAGAAAAACAATTTTTCCCTTAGTCGGTCAGTCTTCATTTAATGCTTTTCAACTACATTCAGCATTGCAATAAATTGTTATCCTCTGTATTATGATCAGTCGGTAGTCACCGCAGCCAAAGAGCAAATTGTGGCAACAGTTTGTCTTTATAATGTATATATTTTGTTTAATATTTCAGATGCTCTCAGCTGCTTCAGATGCTCTGAATATGAGAAGTCTAATAAGCAGAGAACTGGCTGTGTCCCTAAAGAGATAAACTACCTCTCCTATACAGATACCCTGGGGGCCAGTTTAACTTCTATTGCTTTGGTTCTCTTCATCGCAGCTTCTGTAGTTTTGGGAATCTTTGTGAGATATTGGGAGACTCCTATTGTGAGAGCCAATAACCAACATCTCAGCTTCCTCCTCCTCATCTCTCTCATGTTGTGTTTCCTCTGCACTTTATTATTCATTGGGCGCCCAACTCAGATATGTTGTCTCCTCCGACAAGTAACATTTGGGATTGTATTTACTATTTCTGTTTCTTCTGTGTTGGCTAAAACTCTCACAGTTATTATTGCCTTCAATGCCACAAAGCCTGGGAGCAAGCTGAAGAAGTATGTAGGAACCCAACTGGCCACCATACTAGTCATTGTATGTTGTTTGGGTGAGATGATGATCTCGGCTGTGTGGATGGCCTCCAACCCCCCATTTCTGGATGCTGATACATTGACTGATATTAACACAGTATTTTTAATGTGCAATGAAGGATCTGTATTGTTTTTCTTCAGTGTAATTGGTTACATGACTGCTCTGGCTCTGTTCAGTTTCATTGCTGCATTTCTAGCCAAGGATTTCCCTGACCGATTTAATGAGGCTAAAAACATCACTTTCAGTATGTTGGGGTTCTGTAGCGTGTGGGGGGCATTTGTCCCTGCATACCTGAGCAGCAAGGGCAGTAGAATGGTGGCAGTTGAGCTATTTGCCATCTTATCCTCCAGTGCTGGGTTATTGGCCTGTATATTTGTTCCTAAATGTTACATTATATTTTTTAAGCCTGGACTAAATAAAAGAAAAATGTAGAATCATCTCTTCTCCTACACTATGTAAATGTATTAATTCTTTGCTAGAACATTTTAAGTTAAAAAACGTTTTTTGCATTTCCGAATATGTTGTGTATATTAAAGTTTTAAAGAATTAGAAGTGTCAGTGACACTACACATGCTCAGTGGGCTCCAGACAGCTGTTGAGAAGCTAAGCTTAGGGGTTATCACAAATTATCAAGGAAAAAAATGATGCTGACCTGTTATAGAAGCTGAACTGCTGCTAATTGTACTATTTCCAGAGCTGCCATGTATTAATAATCTGAATTAACTACTAATTATCTTTATATTGTGACATTTATATTCCATATAAACAGTATATTGTGACATTTAGATTTTATATAAACAGTATATTGAGAGTCGAACCCCTAAGCTCAGGTAAGCAGCATAGAATATGTGCAGCGAATCAGCCAAAAAGAAGATGGGGGGCTACTGGGGCATTTTTGAAGGCACAGATCTTCCCTGCTATAGGGCTATGGTTGGCTTGGAACAGAAACCCAAAATATAATTTTTATGTTCTTCCCTACTTCTTTAGTTAAGCTTTAGTTTATTATAATTGGTGTGATTGGTGTTGCTGAAAACATGGCTGAAGAAGTCACATGACTGGGCAGTAATTATAGGAGGCTTTACCTTGTTTCAGAGGGGCAGAGGCAACAGAAAAGAAGGAGGAGTTTGTCTGTTCGTTAAGCAGGAATTAAAAGCAAATATAAAGGAGGAAGTGATGGGGTAAATTAAGTTGAAGTCTTATGGGTTGAGCTTTTCACAAATTTATGGCAGGGTAAGTGTGCTATACACCCCCTAATGTAAGCCTTTTCTATTTGTGCCTTTTGGAAATAGAAAAGGCTGCTAGTTTGGGCCAAGTAATAATGATGGGGGGTTTCAATTACCCAGATATTGACTGGAGCCATAGTACTGCCAGGACAGTAAATGGGAAAGTTTATAAACTGCTGCATGACATGTTTGTTATAGGCTGTTGAGGAGCCAACCAAGAACCCTGCTGTACTAGATCTAGTGATCTTGAATGGCCCAGAATGTATTGCAAATGTGCAAGTGGTTATAATCAGGGTAATAGTGACCATAACATTATATAATTTAACATTTAGTGCAAAAAAAGGGGCAACAAAGACCCTTCATTTCAGAAAAGCAAAATGTAGCTCCTTAAGGGCAGCGCTTCAGGGCATAGATTGGGGCATTAGGTTTCCCGCTAAAAACACCGAGCGGAAATGGTGGTTGTTCAAAATGATATTCAATCATTACTGTTGTAAACTTATTCTATTAAGAAGGAAATGTAGAAGCATTAAGAACCACCCTATGTGGCTTAATTCAGACGTTAATAGGGACAAAAGGAAATCATTTAAGCAATAGAAATCAGAGGGATCAGAAACTGCATTTAATGAATATAAATATAACAAGTGTGTAAAACAGCAATCCGGAAGGCAAAGATACAAAACGAGGAGCACATTGCACCAGGTGCTAAGACTAACCCCAAAAAAGTTTTTTTTAATCTACTCACCCCTACTCATAGGGATGGAGTGTTAATTTATCAGTTTAAATTCTTTTGATAAGATTTATTTGCCCTTTTTTCTACCTGTGCTTTTTACTTCACTGTTTTTGACGTATTTACATTGGACAATTTAAATAATTTCCTGAAATGTAAATGGCTCCAATAAAAAGATCCTGAATTGTAAATGAAGTCAAGCAAAATAAAGCTGACATTGCTCTAATTCAAGAGACCCACCTGGATAATATAGAAAATAAGAATCTACAACCTTCTTGGGTGGGAGAGGTATGTTATTCAAAGTCAGTAAAAATAGGAGGTGTAGCAATTGTGTTACTAAACTAAAATATGAAGTACTTTCATCCAGTAAAGAAAAAAATGGAAGATTTATACATATACAATTACAGGTATCAGACCCCCTTATCCGGAAACCCATTATCCAGAAATTTCTGAATTATGGAAATGTCATCTCCCATAGACTCCATTTTAATCAAATAATTCTAATTTTTAAAAATGATTTCCTTTTTCTCTGTAATAATAAAACAGTACCTGTACTTGATCCCAACTAAGATATAATTACCCCTTATTGGGGCAGAACAGCCCTATTGGGTTTATTTAATGGTTAAATGATTCCCTTTTCTCTGTAATAATAAAACAGTACCTGTACTTGATCCCAACTAAGATATAATTACCCCTTATTGGGGCAGAACAGCCCTATTGGGTTTATTTAATGGTTAAATGATTCCTTTTTCTCTGTAATAATAAAACAGTACCTGTACTTGATCCCAACTAAGATATAATTACCCCTTATTGGGGCAGAACAGCCCTATTGGGTTTATTTAATGGTTAAATGATTCCCTTTTCTCTGTAATAATAAAACAGTACCTGTACTTGATCCCAACTAAGATATAATTACCCCTTATTGGGGCAGAACAGCCCTATTGGGTTTATTTCATGGTTAAATGATTCCCTTTTCTCTGTAATAATAAAACAGTACCTGTACTTGATCCCAACTAAGATATAATTACCCCTTATTGGGGGCAGAACAGCCCTATTGGGTTTATTTAATGGTTAAATAATTCCCTTTTCCCTGTAATAATAAAACAGTACCTGTACTTGATCCCAACTAAGATATAATTACCCCTTATTGGGGGCAGAACAGCCCTATTGAGTTTATTTCATGGTTAAATGATTCCCTTTTCTCTGTAATAATAAAACAGTACCTGTACTTGATCCCAACTAAGATATAATTACCCCTTATTGGGGCAGAACAGCCCTATTGGGTTTAATTCATGGTTAAATGATTCCCTTTTCTCTGTAATAATAAAACAGTACCTGTACTTGATCCCAACTAAGATATAATTACCCCTTATTGGGGCAGAACAGCCCTATTGGGTTTATTTCATGGTTAAATGATTCCCTTTTCTCTGTAATAATAAAACAGTACCTGTACTTGATCCCAACTAAGATATAATTACCCCTTATTGGGGCAGAACAGCCCTATTGGGTTTATTTAATGGTTAAATGATTCCCTTTTCTCTGTAATAATAAAACAGTACCTGTACTTGATCCCAACTAAGATATAATTACCCCTTATTGGGGGCAGAACAGTCCTATTGGGTTTATTTAATGGTTAAATGATTCCATTTTCTCTGTAATAATAAAACAGTACCTGTACTTGATCCCAACTAAGATATAATTACCCCTTATTGGGGGCAGAACAGCCCTATTGGGTTTATTTAATGGTTAAATGATTCCCTTTTCTCTGTAATAATAAAACAGTACCTGTACTTGATCCCAACTAAGATATAATTACCCCTTATTGGGGGCAGAACAGCCCTATTGGGTTTATTTAATGGTTAAATGATTCCCTTTTCTCTGTAATAATAAAACAGTACCTGTACTTGATCCCAACTAAGATATAATTACCCCTTATTGGGGCAGAACAGCCCTATTGGGTTTATTTCATGGTTAAATGATTCCCTTTTCTCTGTAATAATAAAACAGTACCTGTACTTGATCCCAACTAAGATATAATTACCCCTTATTGGGGCAGAACAGCCCTATTGGGTTTATTTAATGGTTAAATGATTCCCTTTTCTCTGTAATAATAAAACAGTACCTGTACTTGATCCCAACTAAGATATAATTACCCCTTATTGGGGCAGAACAGCCCTATTGGGTTTATTTCATGGTTAAATGATTCCTGTAAAGGTACCTGTGCGGCGGGGACGCCCGCCTCTCCTTGCGCGCCGATGCGCGCGTCCGGCTCTTCTGGCGAGCGGCGGTGCTCGCGCTCCCTCTTGAGCCGGCGCGACGTATGACATCAGCGCGCAAGGCGCGAAATTCAAATATTTAAAGGCGCCTGCGCATATTTTCGTCGCCCAACTTCGGTTTTGCCTCCTGATTACTGTTCTGCTATTCTGATTCTGACTACTGTTTTGACCCCTTTGCCTGACCTTGACCTTGCCTGATTGCTGCCTGAACTGACCCTTTGCCTGTTTTTGACTACGTGTTCCGGATTTCGATATTGTACCTCGCTGCCTGTTCGGTTTTGACCTCGGCCTGCTCCACTTCGTCTCAGCTTCCTAAAACTTTACGTTAAACGCAAGGTTCCCTTGCCTGCCCAGAACATTCGCCCTGATCCTCTCACAACAAGTCCTGGCGGCACCCGAGTAGCGGAGGGCTCCACCCGAAGCGAAAGGTGGTTGTTATAGGCAGAAGAGTGAGCTTTGACCGGGATCTTAGCTTTTGTTCTGGGTTTGGGATACCGAGCGTGACAGTAAGTTGGGCCTGAAAGGAAAATGGATGCTGAAGGGGCCTCAGCTTCGTCCGCTTCTCCAGAGATCATGCTTAAAAACCTCCTCCAGCGTCTCAGGGAGCAAGAGACCAAACAAGACCAAATTGTCCAATGCCTCCAGGGCTTGGCCGTTAGGTTGGATTCTCTCCAAAAGCAACCTGCAGCTGATGATCCAGCTCCTACCCCGCTCTCTTTGGGAATTTCCCTTGTAGAGCCTAAGATACCTTTCCCCGAGAAGTTCTCTGGGGATCGGAGTAAATTTTTTGCTTTCAAGGAAGCATGTAAACTCTATCTTAGTTTTTTGCCTCGCTCTTTTCCTACTGAAACAGCGAAGGTTAATTTTGTGATCACGTTACTGTTGGGTGATCCTCAGGTTTGGGCCTTCACTCTGTCCTCATCTGACCCTGCCCGATACTGTCTAGAAGCCTTTTTTAAAGCCATGGCTATTATCTATGACGACCCTGATCGGGCAGCCTCTGCTGACTCTACCATCCGTACCCTCAAGCAAGGCAGGAGGCTTGTTGAGGAGTATTGTACAGAGTTCCGCCGCTGGGCGGTGGAGACAGGGTGGAATGATTCAGCCCTTCGTAGTCAGTTCCGAACTGGTCTGTCTGATGCCATTAAAGACAGTCTCATTAATTATCCTGCTCCTTCATCCATTGATGCATTAAAGTCCCTCTCCATTCAAATAGATAGGAGACTTAGGGAGAGGCATCAAGAAAGAATGGCCTCTTCCTTAAACCCCTCTTCTTCCCTGGTACCTGAACCTATACGTAACATTGCTACTCCTATGCCAGTAGAGGAGCCTATGCAATTGGGTTCTACTCGTTTATCTTCAGAGGAAAGAAACCGCAGACGCACTAATGGGTTATGCATGTACTGTGGTGAGGGTGGTCATTTCCTCAAAGATTGTCCAAAGAGGCCGGGAAACTGCAAAGCCTAAACAAGTCTGGGGAGTCTTGTTTGGGTAATGCAGTTTCTACTCCCCATTATGTTTCCTCTAAAATCTTCATTCCCGTGCTCCTCGATTGGGAGTACGGTAATGCTAAGATTCCGGCCTTTTTGGACTCTGGAGCGGCCGGGAACTTTTTGGATATTAATTTTGCCCATAAGCTGGGTATTCCTTGTACCACTGTAGTTCCCCCAGTCAGGTTACTGGCTATTGATGGGAATCCACTAGGGTGTGGGTTTGTGTCTTCCAGATCTCAGAGCCTAGTCATGTCTATCGAAAGTTCTCATAAGGAACAGTTATTTTTCTATCTAATCAATTGTCCTGACACTCCTGTGATTCTAGGTCTCCCATGGTTACAAAAACACAACCCGCAGATTGACTGGGTCTCCGGTAGAATTCAAGGTTGGGGACCACACTGTGTAGTATCTTGTTTAAAAGGGTCTGTTCTCATTGCTACAACCTTTTTAAAGGGTCTTCCTTCCCCATATACAGCCTTCGCTGACGTATTCTCTAAGAAAGCGGCTGAGTTACTACCTGCACATAGACCCTATGATTGTGCAATTGAATTAATTCCTGGGGCTGTTCCTCCCAAAGGTAGAACCTATCCACTTTCTCTTCCTGAGACTCAAGCAATGGAAGAATACATTAAAGAGAATTTGGAACGAGGGTTCATTAGACCATCCTCTTCCCCTGCGGGGGCAGGTTTCTTCTTTGTAAGCAAGAAGGATGGTGGGCTTAGGCCCTGCATCGATTATAGAAATCTAAATAAGATTACGGTTAAAAATCGCTACCCCCTTCCCTTGATTTCAGAGCTCTTTGATAGGGTTAAGGGTGCTTCGATCTTCACTAAGCTCGATCTCAGGGGTGCATATAATTTAATCCGGATTAAGGAAGGCGATGAGTGGGAAAACAGCCTTTAATACTCGTGATGGGCATTATGAATATTTGGTAATGCCTTTTGGGTTATGTAACGCTTCTGCTGTCTTCCAAGAATTTGTTAACGATATTTTTCGTGACCTTCTTGGACGCTATGTTGTAGTATACCTAGATGATATTCTGATCTATTCTTCTAATTTGGAGGATCATCGTTGTCAGGTTCAGGAAGTACTACTGAGACTTAGACAGCATCGATTATATGCCAAAGTTTGAAAAATGTATTTTTGAGGTTCCTTCTGTTCATTTTCTGGGGTACATCATTTCTCAACAAGGTTTAGAAATGGAACCAACCAAGGTAGAGGGTATTTTGAAGTGGGCTCAACCTCTCTCCTTACGTGCCATTCAAATATTTCTAGGTTTTGCCAATTATTATAGACAATTCATTAAGGGGTTTTCTTCCCTGGTGGCCCCAATCACGGCCCTTACAAAGAAGGGGGTTGATCCCAGTATTTGGCCCACAGACGCAATTGAAGCTTTTAAGCTTCTTAAAGAAGCTTTTGTCTCTGCTCCAGTTCTGCGTCACCCAGATTCCACCTTACCATTCCTCGTTGAAGTTGACGCTTCTGAGGTGGGGGCTGGGGCGGTATTGTCACAACGTCACCCTGTTACTTGTAAGGTTCATCCTTGTGCCTACTTTTCAAGGAAATTCTCCCCTACGGAGGCTAATTATGACATTGGTAACAGGGAACTGTTGGCAGTTAAATGGGCCTTTGAGGAATGGAGACATCTGCTAGAAGGTGCCAAACATCCTGTTACCGTATTCACTGATCATAAAAATTTACTGTATATTGAATCTGCTAAACGTTTGAACCCTAGGCAGGCAAGATGGGCTTTGTTCTTTACCCGTTTCAATTTTATCCTAACATATAGACCTGGGTCCAAGAATTTAAAAGCCGATGCCCTGTCCAGGAGTTTTGTCTCATGTCATAAAGAAAACCTTGAACCTGACACTATTCTTCCTAAGGAAGTGATTGTGGCTGCCCTGAGTCCTGACCTTTTGGCCTCGCTCTCTGAAGCTCAAATTAACTTGCCTAGAAACGTACCATCTGGCAGGTTTTTTGTTCCAGAAAATTTACGCGAGGCTGTTTTGTCTGAAACTCATGACTCTAGGGTAGCAGGGCATCCTGGCCAAAGTAAGACTTGTTCACTATTATCTCGTTCCCTTTGGTGGCCTACTATGAGACAAGATGTTGGCAAGTATATTAACTCTTGTGCAGTTTGCCAACGCTCCAAACCATCTAGGTCTCTGCCTCAGGGGTTATTACAACCACTTCCTGTTCCCGAGAGGCCGTGGACTCATATTTCTATGGACTTTATTGTTGAATTGCCGTCCTCTAATGGTAATACTGTTATTTGGGTGGTAGTAGATCGCTTTAGCAAGATGTGTCATTTCATTCCCCTTCCCGCCCTCCCCTCTGCCAAAACTTTGGCTGGTCTTTTCATTACTAATATATTTAAATACCATGGAGCTCCATTGAATATTGTTTCTGATAGGGGGGTTCAGTTTCTGGAGGGCATTCTGCTCTCTTTTGGGTACTGATTTGTCCTTTTCTTCGGCCTACCATCCTCAAACTAATGGTCAGACTGAAAGAACTAACCAATCTCTGGAACAGTATTTGAGGCGTTATGTGTCCAATAATCAGTCTCAGTGGACAGAGTTTCTTCCGTGGGCTGAGTTTGCCTTTAATAATGCCACTCATGCTTCCACCGGGGAGTCTCCTTTTTATATTGTTTATGGTTTCCATCCAAGAGGTTTTTCATTTTCGGAACATTTTTCTGCTATTCCTGCGGCTAATTCTATGGTGGAGCATTTTTCAAAAATTTGGCAGAGAATTCAAAATTCTCTGTCCTCTGCAGTGAGCACCCAAAAAAGAGCTGCTGATAGGCATCGGAAGGAGTCACCAGAATATCAGGTTGGTGATAAGGTGTGGTTATCTTCAAAAAATATTTCACTTAAGGTTCCCTCTGCTAAATTGGGTCCCAAATTTATTGGTCCTTTTGTCATTTCTGAGATCATTAACCCTTCCACTGTTCGCCTAGTACTTCCCCCTGAACTTAAAATTTCAAATACTTTTCATGTCTCTCTTTTAAAGCCTGCCAGGGTGGTTCGTCAGCATTCTCCTCCTCCTCCAGTTTTGGTAGATGGTCAATCTGATTATGAAATACAGAAGATTATTGATTCACGCTTATCCAGGAGGGGGTTACAGTTCCTTATTCACTGGAAGGGATATGGTCCTGAAGAAAGATCATGGGTTTCTGCCACTAATGTTAAGGCTGACCGCCTTATCAGACAATTTTATGCTAAATACCCTGAGAAACCAAAAGGTCCAGTGGCCTCCTCTAGAGGGGGGGGTAATGTAAAGGTACCTGTGCGGCGGGGACGCCCGCCTCTCCTTGCGCGCCGATGCACGCGTCCGGCTCTTCTGGCGAGCGGCGGTGCTCGTGCTCCGAAATTCAAATATTTAAAGGCGCCTGCGCATATTTTCGTCGCCCAACTTCGGTTTTGCCTCCTGATTACTGTTTCTGCTATTCTGACTACTGTTTTGACCCCTTTGCCTGACCTTGACCTTGCCTGATTGCTGCCTGAACTGACCCTTTGCCTGTTTTTGACTACGTGTTCCGGATTTCGATATTGTACCTCGCTGCCTGTTCGGTTTTGACCTCGGCCTGCTCCACTTCGTCTCAGCTTCCTAAAACTTTACGTTAAACGCAAGGTTCCCTTGCCTGCCCAGAACATTCGCCCTGATCCTCTCACAACAAGTCCTGGCGGCACCCGAGTAGCGGAGGGCTCCACCCGAAGCGAAAGGTGGTTGTTATAGGCAGAAGAGTGAGCTTTGACCGGGATCTTAGCTTTTATTCTGGGTTTGGGATACCGAGCGTGACAATTCCCTTTTCTCTGTAATAATAAAACAGTACCTGTACTTGATCCCAACTAAGATATAATTACCCCTTATTGGGGCAGAACAGCCCTATTGGGTTTATTTAATGGTTAAATGATTCCCTTTTCTCTGTAATAATAAAACAGTACCTGTACTTGATCCCAACTAAGATATAATTACCCCTTATTGGGGCAGAACAGCCCTATTGGGTTTATTTAATGGTTAAATGATTCCCTTTTCTCTGTAATAATAAAACAGTACCTGTACTTGATCCCAACTAAGATATAATTACCCCTTATTGGGGGCAGAACAGCCCTATTGGGTTTATTTCATGGTTAAATGATTCCCTTTTCTCTGTAATAATAAAACAGTACCTGTACTTGATCCCAACTAAGATATAATTACCCCTTATTGGGGGCAGAACAGCCCTATTGGGTTTATTTCATGGTTAAATGATTCCCTTTTCTCTGTAATAATAAAACAGTACCTGTACTTGATCCCAACTAAGATATAATTACCCCTTATTGGGGCAGAACAGCCCTATTGGGTTTATTTCATGGTTAAATGATTCCCTTTTCTCTGTAATAATAAAACAGTACCTGCACTTGATCCCAACTAAGATATAATTACCCCTTATTGGGGCAGAACAGTCCTATTGGGTTTATTTAATGTTTAAATGATTCCCTTTTCTCTGTAATAATAAAACAGTACCTGTACTTGATCCCAACTAAGATATAATTACCCCTTATTGGGGGCAGAACAGCCCTATTGGGTTTAGTATGAAGATCCAAATTACAGTAAGACCCCCTTCTATTGGGTACAGGAGCCTGACTCCCATGTAATGACTCATATACAGTATGGGAGGGGTCAGTCACCAAAGGGGAGGGGTTGCTGTAATGACATCATGTCATTGAAGATGTACCTGCCACCTGTTCAGATAGGCAGTTACATATATATGAACGAGTGGAAATGAAACGGTTAAACATATTTTCAAAGTCATGAAAATGTACATTCTGAAGTAGGTACAATAATTCCCCTGGCCTCTAGGGGGGGTTAATATTAGAATATATTTTACTGCCGGCTGCTCAGTCCACAAGGAGATTTACTTATAACTTATACCGTAGATGTGATTTCTGTGAATAATCTGTGCTGGGGGATAAATAGCCCCTGCTCTGAGCTGGTTACAGAATAGAAGCCTCTCTAACAGCTTCCCCAGCTCTGTAGCACGACATTTCTCTAACAGGAGCATGTTAATACTGGTTATATTTCTTCTCATTATCCCAGTAACGTCTGATGTTAATCTGAAACCCAGAGCTCCATGTTCTATAAGGAAAGTTTCTTATCCAACCATCTTTAAAGCCGGGGACCTGGTTATTGGTTCCTTTGTCCAGTTGTGTTCCTTTTATTTTAACAGTTTTTATAAATCACATTATCCAGAAACAATTAAATGTTATGGGTAAGTGCATTCTTCTTTATTCATAGAATTTCATATAAGGGGTGTAACAAGGTCCAATGGTGCTGAAGTGATGCAGTCGGAACTCAGGGGAGTAGGGTTGGAAGTTTTGGTGCAGCTGCTAAAGGGAACAGAGCAGCCCAGCAATTCATTCTGTATAAATAACATTCGGGTCATTTGGTTATATACATTTATATATTGTTTTGTATATTTAATAGTAATGTTTCTCCTATTACTTTTAACTGTGTAGTTTATATTAAATCAACTTTCTACAGAGCATCTCTCACCTATCTGCGGCACTATGTGGCCTTCATATATGCAGTTGAGGAGATAAATAAGAACTCTCAGATTTTACCCAACATTACCCTGGGCTACCAGATAGTTGACTCCTGTGGATGTGACTTTAAGGCCATCAGTGGGGTATTGGACACAATGTCTGGAGCAGAACAAACAATTGTGAATTATGACTGTCGGAGGAACAGTAAGCTGGTGGGGTATTTGGGAGACTTCTCTTCTGGTACAACATACGCTATGGCCCAGTTCCTAGCAGTGTTTAGATACCCCCAGGCATGTATTCACTTATCTGTGATGGGAGGCTGGATGAATTACTTGCACGCTGTCCATTTAGATAACAATTCTATCCAATGCAAAGGAAAATGTGGATAGAAATAGAGAAAATGTGAAAAGCAAGCAAAAAACAAGGTGTTTGTAACAAGATATCTGCTGGACTCTAGGAATGTTTCTTTATTTAGAAAAAAATAAACCTAAAGATAACAAACTTCACATCAGACAATCAACATAACACGAGAGTTCAGATGAGGCCGCCCATTAAAAGGTTATAAACCTTCACCAAAACCCACCCATTCCCTCCCGACAGAAGAAAGCCATCTCTCAAAGTCCATTCCTCTGTCCACGATGGCTTCCTTTCCCACCCCCTCCCACAAAAAAACCCAAGCAAAGAAACACACTTGATCCAAGTCCATAAATGTCCGCTTGATTTAACCCACAACCACTCCCCCACCCTAACCCTGTCCCCCACAAGTCATGATGTTTGGAAATAACATTCTCTATTCGAGTGATCTGCAAAGGAAAGATACAGAGCAGAATCACGCTCTCATAGAAACAAAAGGAAAAATAAGCAGATAAAGAGAAACAAATACAAAACTTAGGTGAAGACTTGCTGCACATTAGAAATAGAAACCGCTCCATAGTGATGGGTTGTAGCGCTGCCTCTCCAAGAACTGGACAAACCGCAGTTCAGCCAGGATGGAGTTTACTATATCACTATCTCTCACATCTGCCCCAGTTGTGCGCCGGCAGCGCCCATGCCACAGGGGGTATTTGTAAATCATAATCCTGCTGGGCTATAGGAGGCAAGGAATGGCAGTTATAACGGAAGGGAACGGATAAGGAAGAATAAAGAATGGAAGAGAAAACGTTGCCATGGGACAGAACCCATAAACTGATAAGATACGGAAGGGGGAGTGCAGAACAGACAAATAAAAGGTGTAAAGGGTAGAGAATAGGAAGAGTAAATAAAGGGAAAGATGGATATGGGGAGCACATAACCGAAAGGGCAAGGTAAGAATGAAAGGGGAGAGCTGGTCATAAATGAATAAGAGGTGAGAAATAAGAAGCAGTAGAGAAAGTACAATGAGATGGGGAAGAAACCAGAATACAAGACCTGGGCCATTCAGTAAAGAGTGTAGGCAAAACTGGGTCAATGAAATATAAGGCCAACATTGTTTTTGTATCTTTTAAGATCAGTTACGGCGCCATGGATCCAGTATTTAATGACAGAACCCAGTTCCCATCATTCTACAGAACTATCCCCAATGAGGAGGCAGAAATGGATGGGATTGTGCAGATACTGAAGCACTTTGGCTGGAAATGGGTCGGACTCATTGTTTCAGATGATGATACTGGGTACAGAGCCCGGGAAAGGATAAGTACAGAACTGGCCCGTATGGGGGGGTGTTTGGCTTTCTCGTTGGTAATTGAATATGGTGCAGCTATTCCATACCTCAAAAGAAAAATAATGTTTGAGACAATTGAGAAAACCACCGTTAATGTGATTATTATGTTTGTTACCGCAAAGTACATTTCTGCCTCTTTAGTTATCCTTAGGTATTGCACAATCCCACAGAGAATTTGCATCACTTCTTCCCTTTTTACTGATTTTATCACTTCTCCCTATAACGTGAAACTTACTGTCTTCTTCAACGCAGCTCTTTCCTTGTTAATCCGAGAGGGAGAAATTCCAGATTTTCATTATTTTTTAAACTGTTTTTCTCTTTCCAACTATCCCCAAAGTGAATTTATGGAATATATATGGCAAAGTGTATTTCATTGTACATTTCCATATCTCCCATGGACAGACAATAAACCCACATATTACAGGATCTGCACAGGGAATGAGTCTATGGGAGGTTTCTCCCAGACTGGGGATTACAGAGTGACTTATAGAGTTTACACAGCAGTCTATGCCCTGGCTCGTGCCCTGCACAATCTCTACTCTGCCCAGGCGCCAACTAATCACTGGGACAAACTGGAATATATGAGAGGGAACCTAAAGCCCTGGCAGGTAGGTTCATTCCTCTCACACTGAGTGACGGGAATTAATATTTATATGAAATAACTGTGTGCATCCTCTAGGGATGAGGACTAATTGAACAAGTTCATGCAATGAGATATCTCAGGCCTTGCCCCAACTCCACCCAGTGATGCCCAGTTATATACAGTCCTAATCTGTCCTAAACTCAACCCACTTCTGGTTTGCTCTTTAGGGATCTGAAGTTCCAAACTGTCCTGCCTAGATCAGGGCAGAAGAGCAGAATTCGGCAATATTTCTTGAAATTGTCAAATGTATGAAAATGACTGGGCTGGCAGTAACTGAGGCTGGTGTTTTAGTGGTTGGATTATATTTTGAAGAAGTAGGGTTCTACTTGCAGTTAATACAGGAGAAAAGCCATGTTCTCAGATTGACATATGGCTTTGATCCCCTTATATATAGCCCCCCAACCCTCATCAATGTATCTAATGCATTAACAATGTGTGCAAATAATCTGTAATGTGTCTGTTTCTATGCAGATAAATACATTTGTACGGAATGTGACGTTTGTAACTCCTTCCGGTGACACCATATTCTTCAATGACAAAGGGGATCCCCCGGCGCAGTTTGATGTTATGACGTTTTTATTGTTACCAAATAAAACCTTCGCAAGGCAAAAAGTTGGAAGTTTCCATGTATTGAGTGACGGCACCAAACTCCTTCATATAAATAGCAGCGCTGATCTGTGGGGCCCTTACTATAAAGAGGTAATAATAGGAACAGCACCATTTGCTTCCAAAGCTATTTCCCAGCATGCACTGTGTGTGGGTTTCAGTGTATGTGTGTGTGAGACAAGGGCAAGTTATATATTTACCCCAAACATACTGGGCACATCTCAATACTTCATACATCTTTTTACCCTACAAATACAGATGCCACAATCTCTGTGCAATGAACCCTGTGCCCCAGGATACAGGAAAGCTAAAATAGAAGGGAAGCCATCTTGTTGCTATAACTGTGCCAAGTGTGCCGATGGGGAAATGTCCAATACAACAGGTAAGTGGCACTCACAGGCACCTAAAGGGAAGAGATAGGACTGATGGGTCCCTTTAATGTTATACTTGTGCCTTTAATATGTTCTAGGATTTCAGAGGCAAGTGGTAGAAGAGAGACACATCAATAATTATAGTGAGTATACAAGCCTGTTTGAAAGAAGAGAGGGGCAAGTTCCAAAGACCAGTAAAGAGTTGAAGCTCAGCAGCACCATGTTTAAATAAAAAGGAAGGCTTAGGGGCAAGAGGGCAGTTGAGAGTGGAGATGACAAGAGAATTTGGGGAGAATTTGGAGGCTGTTACAGAATAGAAAGAATCAAGACAGGCAGAGGTGGGATTGGGAAGGAGGAGATAGTTTGGGTCAGTAGGGGTGGGAATCTGAAGGCAGATGGACTCTACTTTGTTATTGACAAAATCAGGAAAGTCCAGAGGAGAGTGTATGAGTCTAGTGATTCTGTTGATGGGGGATGTAGAATGATGTTGAATGTAGAAAACAGGCGTTGAGGGTTAGATTTGTCATTGTTTATGAGAGTACTGTAACCTCTATTTGGCTGTGAAAACAGGCAACACCAGCTAGATTGGCTTTAGAGCATGGGGTACATAGGACTCTACACACCAGATGGGCTTTCACTATGTGGAAATATCCTTTGGGTGTAGTGAAACTACAACTCACTTAGGCTATGTGCAAAGTAATATAAAGAATGGACACCAGTAGGCTTTAGAGCATGGGGTACATAGGACTCTACACAACAGGTGGTCATTCGCTATATGGAAATATCCTTGGGGTGCAACTACAACTCACTTAGGCTGTGTGCAAAGTAATATAAAGAATGGACGCCAGAAGGTTCTTTGTGGTAGAAACATAAACCAACTTGTTTATTGTCCCAGTCAATTAGTGCACAGGGTTATAGCAATACTCAAGACAAGAACTGAGGATAGAAAGAGAAGATTGTCCACCGGTTTATCCCACCTCTAATGAGTCTGGGCAGGGTAAAGACAACCAGCCAGCACAGCACCACTATGGAGAGTAGTCTGGACAGATACCTCAGGTCCTCAGAAAGCGTACCTTAGCTGTTGGCAAGGATCCCAAACAGCCGACTTTGGATCAGAGATAGGAACTAACCTGATGCCTGCGTCTTAACTCTGTCCTGCTCTAAGGCAACAGTGCCTGTAGGGAAGGGTACTTCCAGATAATCTCTCCTGGTTGGAGCCAGAACCTGCTCTTTCTAGTACCTGCTCTTAATAGTATACTAAATATGTTTTTCCTTGAGGCGATATTTCACAATTTAAAAATGGAGAGAGAGAAATAACAGGCCAGAAGAATGAACCAATTATATGGAGAGTAAAGTACACAAATTATGCAGGGAAATGACAAATGGGAAGGGGTAACAGAGAAGAGTAGAAAAGAGAATTGCTAAAAAGGGAGGGTCAAACAGAGGGAGGGCGGTGTCATATGAAAGAAACGCCCCCTTTTCTGGTTGGCTCTTCAGTTTTGATGTCCAACGATATACGACCCTCCATCTAAAGAAGTTTCACATTGGATGACGTCTTCTGTTTATTAAAAAAGAAACCAATCACTGTCAGTGCTCCTTTGTCCATCAGCCCAAACTCACTCACACACATTTCTTGAATGAGAAAAACAATTTTTCCCTTAGTCGGTCAGTCTTCATTTAATGCTTTTCAACTACATTCAGCATTGCAATAAATTGTTATCCTCTGTATTATGATCAGTCGGTAGTCACCGCAGCCAAAGAGCAAATTGTGGCAACAGTTTGTCTTTATAATGTATATATTTTGTTTAATATTTCAGATGCTCTCGACTGCTTCAGATGCTCTGAATATGAGAAGTCTAATAAGCAGAGAACTGGCTGTGTCCCTAAAGAGATAAACTACCTCTCCTATACAGATACCCTGGGGGCCAGTTTAACTTCTATTGCTTTGGTTCTCTTCATCGCAGCTTCTGTAGTTTTGGGAATCTTTGTGAGATATTGGGAGACTCCTATTGTGAGAGCCAATAACCAACATCTCAGCTTCCTCCTCCTCATCTCTCTCATGTTGTGTTTCCTCTGCACTTTATTATTCATTGGGCGCCCAACTCAGATATGTTGTCTCCTCCGACAAGTAACATTTGGGATTGTATTTACTATTTCTGTTTCTTCTGTGTTGGCTAAAACTCTCACAGTTATTATTGCCTTCAATGCCACAAAGCCTGGGAGCAAGCTGAAGAAGTATGTAGGAACCCAACTGGCCACCATATTAGTCATTGTATGTTGTTTGGGTGAGATGATGATCTCGGCTGTGTGGATGGCCTCCAACCCCCCATTTCTGGATGCTGATACATTGACTGATATTAACACTGTATTTTTAATGTGCAATGAAGGATCTGTATTGTTTTTCTTCAGTGTAATTGGTTACATGACTGCTCTGGCTCTGTTCAGTTTCATTGCTGCATTTCTAGCCAAGGATTTCCCTGACCGATTTAATGAGGCTAAAAACATCACTTTCAGTATGTTGGGGTTCTGTAGCGTGTGGGGGGCATTTGTCCCTGCATACCTGAGCAGTAAGGGCAGTAGAATGGTGGCAGTTGAGCTATTTGCCATCTTATCCTCCAGTGCTGGGTTATTGGCCTGTATATTTGTTCCTAAATGTTACATTATATTTTTTAAGCCTGGACTAAATAAAAGAAAAATGTAGAATCATCTCTTCTCCTACACTATGTAAATGTATTAATTCTTTGCTAGAACATTTTAAGTTAAAAAACGTTTTTTGCATTTCCGAATATGTTGTGTATATTAAAGTTTTAAAGAATTAGAAGTGTCAGTGACACTACACATGCTCAGTGGGCTCCAGACAGCTGTTGAGAAGCTAAGCTTAGGGGTTATCACAAATTATCAAGGAAAAAAATGATGCTGACCTGTTATAGAAGCTGAACTGCTGCTAATTGTACTATTTCCAGAGCTGCCATGTATTAATAATCTGAATTAACTACTAATTATCTTTATATTGTGACATTTATATTCCATATAAACAGTATATTGTGACATTTAGATTTTATATAAACAGTATATTGAGAGTCGAACCCCTAAGCTCAGGTAAGCAGCATAGAATATGTGCAGCGAATCAGCCAAAAAGAAGATGGGGGGCTACTGGGGCATTTTTGAAGGCACAGATCTTCCCTGCTATAGGGCTATGGTTGGCTTGGAACAGAAACCCAAAATATAATTTTTATGTTCTTCCCTACTTCTTTAGTTAAACTTTAGTTTATTATAATTGGTGTGATTGGTGTTGCTGAAAACATGGCTGAAGAAGTCACATGACTGGGCAGTAATTATAGGAGGCTTTACCTTGTTTCAGAGGGGCAGAGTCAACAGAAAAGAAGGAGGAGTTTGTCTGTTCGTTAAGCAGGAATTAAAAGCAAATATAAAGGAGGAAGTGATGGGGTAAATTAAGTTGAAGTCTTATGGGTTGAGCTTTTCACAAATTTATGGCAGGGTAAGTGTGCCATACACCCCCTAATGTAAGCCTTTTCTATTTGTGCCTTTTGGAAATAGAAAAGGCTGCTAGTTTGGGCCAAGTAATAATAATGGGGGGTTTCAATTACCCAGATATTGACTGGAGCCATAGTACTGCCAGAACAGTAAATGGGAAAGTTTATAAACTGCTGCATGACATGTTTGTTATAGGCTGTTGAGGAGCCAACCAAGAACCCTGCTGTACTAGATCTAGTGATCTTGAATGGCCCAGAATGTATTGCAAATGTGCAAGTGGTTATAATCAGGGTAATAGTGACCATAACATTATATAATTTAACATTTAGTGCAAAAAAAGGGGCAACAAAGACCCTTCATTTCAGAAAAGCAAAATGTAGCTCCTTAAGGGCAGCGCTTCAGGGCATAGATTGGGGCATTAGGTTTCCCGCTAAAAACACCGAGCGGAAATGGTGGTTGTTCAAAATGATATTCAATCATTACTGTTGTAAACTTATTCTATTAAGAAGGAAATGTAGAAGCATTAAGAACCACCCTATGTGGCTTAATTCAGAAGTTAATAGGGACAAAAGGAAATCATTTAAGCAATAGAAATCAGATGGATCAGAAACTGCATTTAATGAATATAAATATAACAAGTGTGTAAAACAGCAATCCGGAAGGCAAAGATACAAAACGAGGAGCACATTGCACCAGGTGCTAAGACTAACCCCAAAAAAGTTTTTTTTAATCTACTCACCCCTACTCATAGGGATGGAGTGTTAATTTATCAGTTTAAATTCTTTTGATTAGATTTATTTGCCCTTTTTTCTACCTGTGCTTTTTACTTCACTGTTTTTGACGTATTTACATTGGACAATTTAAATAATTTCCTGAAATGTAAATGGCTCCAATAAAAAGATCCTGAATTTTAAATGAAGTCAAGCAAAATAAAGCTGACATTGCTCTAATTCAAGAGACCTACCTGGATAATATAGAAAATAAGAATCTACAACCTTCTTGGGTGGGAGAGGTATGTTATTCAAAGTCAGTAAAAATAGGAGGTGTAGCAATTGTGTTACTAAACTAAAATATGAAGTACTTTCATCCAGTAAAGAAAAAAATGGAAGATTTATACATATACAATTACAGGTATCAGACCCCCTTATCCGGAAACCCATTATCCAGAAATTTCCGAATTATGGAAATGTCATCTCCCATAGACTCCATTTTAATCAAATAATTCTAATTTTTAAAAATGATTTCCTTTTTCTCTGTAATAATAAAACAGTACCTGTACTTGATCCCAACTAAGATATAATTACCCCTTATTGGGGCAGAACAGCCCTATTGGGTTTATTTCATGGTTAAATGATTCCCTTTTCTCTGTAATAATAAAACAGTACCTGTACTTGATCCCAACTAAGATATAATTACCCCTTATTGGGGGCAGAACAGCCCTATTGGGTTTATTTAATGGTTAAATGATTCCCTTTTCTCTGTAATAATAAAACAGTACCTGTACTTGATCCCAACTAAGATATAATTACCCCTTATTGGGGCAGAACAGCCCTATTGGGTTTATTTAATGGTTAAATGATTCCCTTTTCTCTGTAATAATAAAACAGTACCTGTACTTGATCCCAACTAAGATATAATTACCCCTTATTGGGGCAGAACAGCCCTATTGGGTTTATTTCATGGTTAAATGATTCCCTTTTCTCTGTAATAATAAAACAGTACCTGTACTTGATCCCAACTAAGATATAATTACCCCTTATTGGGGGCAGAACAGCCCTATTGGGTTTATTTAATGGTTAAATGATTCCCTTTTCTCTGTAATAATAAAACAGTACCTGTACTTGATCCCAACTAAGATATAATTACCCCTTATTGGGGGCAGAACAGCCCTATTGGGTTTATTTAATGGTTAAATGATTCCCTTTTCTCTGTAATAATAAAACAGTACCTGTACTTGATCCCAACTAAGATATAATTACCCCTTATTGGGGCAGAACAGCCCTATTGGGTTTATTTAATGGTTAAATGATTCCCTTTTCTCTGTAATAATAAAACAGTACCTGTACTTGATCCCAACTAAGATATAATTACCCCTTATTGGGGCAGAACAGCCCTATTGGGTTTATTTCATGGTTAAATGATTCCTGTAAAGGTACCTGTGCGGCGGGGACGCCCGCCTCTCCTTGCGCGCCGATGCGCGCGTCCGGCTCTTCTGGCGAGCGGCGGTGCTCGCGCTCCCTCTTGAGCCGGCGCGACGTATGACATCAGCGCGCAAGGCGCGAAATTCAAATATTTAAAGGCGCCTGCGCATATTTTCGTCGCCCAACTTCGGTTTTGCCTCCTGATTACTGTTCTGCTATTCTGATTCTGACTACTGTTTTGACCCCTTTGCCTGACCTTGACCTTGCCTGATTGCTGCCTGAACTGACCCTTTGCCTGTTTTTGACTACGTGTTCCGGATTTCGATATTGTACCTCGCTGCCTGTTCGGTTTTGACCTCGGCCTGCTCCACTTCGTCTCAGCTTCCTAAAACTTTACGTTAAACGCAAGGTTCCCTTGCCTGCCCAGAACATTCGCCCTGATCCTCTCACAACAAGTCCTGGCGGCACCCGAGTAGCGGAGGGCTCCACCCGAAGCGAAAGGTGGTTGTTATAGGCAGAAGAGTGAGCTTTGACCGGGATCTTAGCTTTTGTTCTGGGTTTGGGATACCGAGCGTGACAGTAAGTTGGGCCTGAAAGGAAAATGGATGCTGAAGGGGCCTCAGCTTCGTCCGCTTCTCCAGAGATCATGCTTAAAAACCTCCTCCAGCGTCTCAGGGAGCAAGAGACCAAACAAGACCAAATTGTCCAATGCCTCCAGGGCTTGGCCGTTAGGTTGGATTCTCTCCAAAAGCAACCTGCAGCTGATGATCCAGCTCCTACCCCGCTCTCTTTGGGAATTTCCCTTGTAGAGCCTAAGATACCTTTCCCTGAGAAGTTCTCTGGGGATCGGAGTAAATTTTTTGCTTTCAAGGAAGCATGTAAACTCTATCTTAGTTTTTTGCCTCGCTCTTTTCCTACTGAAACAGCGAAGGTTAATTTTGTGATCACGTTACTGTTGGGTGATCCTCAGGTTTGGGCCTTCACTCTGTCCTCATCTGACCCTGCCCGATACTCTCTAGAAGCCTTTTTTAAAGCCATGGCTATTATCTATGACGACCCTGATCGGGCAGCCTCTGCTGACTCTACCATCCGTACCCTCAAGCAAGGCAGGAGGCTTGTTGAGGGGAGTATTGTACAGAGTTCCGCCGCTGGGCGGTGGAGACAGGGTGGAATGATTCAGCCCTTCGTAGTCAGTTCCGAACTGGTCTGTCTGATGCCATTAAAGACAGTCTCATTAATTATCCTGCTCCTTCATCCATTGATGCATTAATGTCCCTCTCCATTCAAATAGATAGGAGACTTAGGGAGAGGCATCAAGAAAGAATGGCCTCTTCCTTAAACCCCTCTTCTTCCCTGGTACCTGAACCTATACGTAACATTGCTACTCCTATGCCAGTAGAGGAGCCTATGCAATTGGGTTCTACTCGTTTATCTTCAGAGGAAAGAAACCGCAGACGCACTAATGGGTTATGCATGTACTGTGGTGAGGGTGGTCATTTCCTCAAAGATTGTCCAAAGAGGCCGGGAAACTGCAAAGCCTAAACAAGTCTGGGGAGTCTTGTTTGGGTAATGCAGTTTCTACTCCCCATTATGTTTCCTCTAAAATCTTCATTCCCGTGCTCCTCGATTGGGAGTACGGTAATGCTAAGATTCCGGCCTTTTTGGACTCTGGAGCGGCCGGGAACTTTTTGGATATTAATTTTGCCCATAAGCTGGGTATTCCTTGTACCACTGTAGTTCCCCCAGTCAGGTTACTGGCTATTGATGGGAATCCACTAGGGTGTGGGTTTGTGTCTTCCAGATCTCAGAATTCCGGTAGAATTCAAGGTTGGGGACCACACTGTGTAGTATCTTGTTTAAAAGGGTCTGTTCTCATTGCTACAACCTTTTTAAAGGGTCTTCCTTCCCCATATACAGCCTTCGCTGACGTATTCTCTAAGAAAGCGGCTGAGTTACTACCTGCACATAGACCCTATGATTGTGCAATTGAATTAATTCCTGGGGCTGTTCCTCCCAAAGGTAGAACCTATCCACTTTCTCTTCCTGAGACTCAAGCAATGGAAGAATACATTAAAGAGAATTTGGAACGAGGGTTCATTAGACCATCCTCTTCCCCTGCGGGGGCAGGTTTCTTCTTTGTAAGCAAGAAGGATGGTGGGCTTAGGCCCTGCATCGATTATAGAAATCTAAATAAGATTACGGTTAAAAATCGCTACCCCCTTCCCTTGATTTCAGAGCTCTTTGATAGGGTTAAGGGTGCTTCGATCTTCACTAAGCTCGATCTCAGGGGTGCATATAATTTAATCTGGATTAAGGAAGGCGATGAGTGGGAAAACAGCCTTTAATACTCGTGATGGGCATTATGAATATTTGGTAATGCCTTTTGGGTTATGTAACGCTCCTGCTGTCTTCCAAGAATTTGTTAACGATATTTTTCGTGACCTTCTTGGACGCTATGTTGTAGTATACCTAGATGATATTCTGATCTATTCTTCTAATTTGGAGGATCATCGTTGTCAGGTTCAGGAAGTACTACTGAGACTTAGACAGCATCGATTATATGCCAAAGTTTGAAAAATGTATTTTTGAGGTTCCTTTTGTTCATTTTCTGGGGTACATCATTTCTCAACAAGGTTTAGAAATGGAACCAACCAAGGTAGAGGGTATTTTGAAGTGGGCTCAACCTCTCTCCTTACGTGCCATTCAAATATTTCTAGGTTTTGCCAATTATTATAGACAATTCATTAAGGGGTTTTCTTCCCTGGTGGCCCCAATCACGGCCCTTACAAAGAAGGGGGTTGATCCCAGTATTTGGCCCACAGACGCAATTGAAGCTTTTAAGCTTCTTAAAGAAGCTTTTGTCTCTGCTCCAGTTCTGCGTCACCCAGATTCCACCTTACCATTCCTCGTTGAAGTTGACGCTTCTGAGGTGGGGGCTGGGGCGGTATTGTCACAACGTCACCCTGTTACTTGTAAGGTTCATCCTTGTGCCTACTTTTCAAGGAAATTCTCCCCTATGGAGGCTAATTATGACATTGGTAACAGGGAACTGTTGGCAGTTAAATGGGCCTTTGAGGAATGGAGACATCTGCTAGAAGGCGCCAAACATCCTGTTACCGTATTCACTGATCATAAAAATTTACTGTATATTGAATCTGCTAAACGTTTGAACCCTAGGCAGGCAAGATGGGCTTTGTTCTTTACCCGTTTCAATTTTATCCTAACATATAGACCTGGGTCCAAGAATTTAAAAGCCGATGCCCTGTCCAGGAGTTTTGTCTCATGTCATAAAGAAAACCTTGAACCTGACACTATTCTTCCTAAGGAAGTGATTGTGGCTGCCCTGAGTCCTGACCTTTTGGCCTCGCTCTCTGAAGCTCAAATTAACTTGCCTAGAAACGTACCATCTGGCAGGTTTTTTGTTCCAGAAAATTTACGCGAGGCTGTTTTGTCTGAAACTCATGACTCTAGGGTAGCAGGGCATCCTGGCCAAAGTAAGACTTGTTCACTATTATCTCGTTCCCTTTGGTGGCCTACTATGAGACAAGATGTTGGCAAGTATATTAACTCTTGTGCAGTTTGCCAACGCTCCAAACCATCTAGGTCTCTGCCTCAGGGGTTATTACAACCACTTCCTGTTCCCGAGAGGCCGTGGACTCATATTTCTATGGACTTTATTGTTGAATTGCCGTCCTCTAATGGTAATACTGTTATTTGGGTGGTAGTAGATCGCTTTAGCAAGATGTGTCATTTCATTCCCCTTCCCGCCCTCCCCTCTGCCAAAACTTTGGCTGGTCTTTTCATTACTAATATATTTAAATACCATGGAGCTCCATTGAATATTGTTTCTGATAGGGGGGTTCAGTTTGTCTCTAGGTTCTGGAGGGCATTCTGCTCTCTTTTGGGTACTGATTTGTCCTTTTCTTCGGCCTACCATCCTCAAACTAATGGTCAGACTGAAAGAACTAACCAATCTCTGGAACAGTATTTGAGGTGTTATGTGTCCAATAATCAGTCTCAGTGGACAGAGTTTCTTCCGTGGGCTGAGTTTGCCTTTAATAATGCCACTCATGCTTCCACCGGGGAGTCTCCTTTTTATATTGTTTATGGTTTCCATCCAAGAGGTTTTTCATTTTCGGAACATTTTTCTGCTATTCCTGCGGCTAATTCTATGGTGGAGCATTTTTCAAAAATTTGGCAGAGAATTCAAAATTCTCTGTCCTCTGCAGTGAGCACCCAAAAAAGAGCTGCTGATAGGCATCGGAAGGAGTCACCAGAATATCAGGTTGGTGATAAGGTGTGGTTATCTTCAAAAAATATTTCACTTAAGGTTCCCTCTGCTAAATTGGGTCCCAAATTTATTGGTCCTTTTGTCATTTCTGAGATCATTAACCCTTCCACTGTTCGCCTAGTACTTCCCCCTGAACTTAAAATTTCAAATACTTTTCATGTCTCTCTTTTAAAGCCTGCCAGGGTGGTTCGTCAGCATTCTCCTCCTCCTCCAGTTTTGGTAGATGGTCAATCTGATTATGAAATACAGAAGATTATTGATTCACGCTTATCCAGGAGGGGGTTACAGTTCCTTATTCACTGGAAGGGATATGGTCCTGAAGAAAGATCATGGGTTTCTGCCACTAATGTTAAGGCTGACCGCCTTATCAGACAATTTTATGCTAAATACCCTGAGAAACCAAAAGGTCCAGTGGCCTCCTCTAGAGGGGGGGTAATGTAAAGGTACCTGTGCGGCGGGGACGCCCGCCTCTCCTTGCGCGCCGATGCGCGCGTCCGGCTCTTCTGGCGAGCGGCGGTGCTCGTGCTCCCTCTTGAGCCGGCGCGACGTATGACATCAGCGCGCAAGGCGCGAAATTCAAATATTTAAAGGCGCCTGCGCATATTTTCGTCGCCCAACTTCGGTTTTGCCTCCTGATTACTGTTTCTGCTATTCTGACTACTGTTTTGACCCCTTTGCCTGACCTTGACCTTGCCTGATTGCTGCCTGAACTGACCCTTTGCCTGTTTTTGACTACGTGTTCCGGATTTCGATATTGTACCTCGCTGCCTGTTCGGTTTTGACCTCGGCCTGCTCCACTTCGTCTCAGCTTCCTAAAACTTTACGTTAAATGCAAGGTTCCCTTGCCTGCCCAGAACATTCGCCCTGATCCTCTCACAACAAGTCCTGGCGGCACCCGAGTAGCGGAGGGCTCCACCCGAAGCGAAAGGTGGTTGTTATAGGCAGAAGAGTGAGCTTTGACCGGGATCTTAGCTTTTATTCTGGGTTTGGGATACCGAGCGTGACAATTCCCTTTTCTCTGTAATAATAAAACAGTACCTGTACTTGATCCCAACTAAGATATAATTAGCCCTTATTGGGGCAGAACAGCCCTATTGGGTTTATTTAATGGTTAAATGATTCCCTTTTCTCTGTAATAATAAAACAGTACCTGTACTTGATCCCAACTAAGATATAATTACCCCTTATTGGGGGCAGAACAGCCCTATTGGGTTTATTTAATGGTTAAATGATTCCCTTTTCTCTGTAATAATAAAACAGTACCTGTACTTGATCCCAACTAAGATATAATTACCCCTTATTGGGGGCAGAACAGCCCTATTGGGTTTATTTCATGGTTAAATGATTCCCTTTTCTCTGTAATAATAAAACAGTACCTGTACTTGATCCCAACTAAGATATAATTACCCCTTATTGGGGCAGAACAGCCCTATTGGGTTTATTTCATGGTTAAATGATTCCCTTTTCTCTGTAATAATAAAACAGTACCTGTACTTGATCCCAACTAAGATATAATTACCCCTTATTGGGGGCAGAACAACCCTATTGGGTTTATTTAATGGTTAAATGATTCCCTTTTCTCTGTAATAATAAAACAGTACCTGTACTTGATCCCAACTAAGATATAATTACCCCTTATTGGGGGCAGAACAGCCCTATTGGGTTTATTTAATGGTTAAATGATTCCCTTTTCTCTGTAATAATAAAACAGTACCTGTACTTGATCCCAACTAAGATATAATTACCCCTTATTGGGGCAGAACAGCCCTATTGGGTTTATTTAATGGTTAAATGATTCCCTTTTCTCTGTAATAATAAAACAGTACCTGTACTTGATCCCAACTAAGATATAATTACCCCTTATTGGGGGCAGAACAGCCCTATTGGGTTTATTTAATGGTTAAATGATTCCCTTTTCTCTGTAATAATAAAACAGTACCTGTACTTGATCCCAACTAAGATATAATTACCCCTTATTGGGGCAGAACAGTCCTATTGGGTTTATTTCATGGTTAAATGATTCCCTTTTCTCTGTAATAATAAAACAGTACCTGTACTTGATCCCAACTAAGATATAATTACCCCTTATTGGGGGCAGAACAGCCCTATTGGGTTTAATTTATGTTTAAATTATTTCTTAGTATGGATATCCAAATAACAGTAAGACCCCCTTCTATTGGGTACAGGAGCCTGACTCCCATGTGATGACTCATATACAGTATGGGAGGGGTCAGTCACCAAAGGGGAGGGGTTGCTGTAATGACATCATGTCATTGAAGATGTACCTGCCACCTGTTCAGATAGGTAGTTACATATATATGAACGAGTGGAAATGAAACGGTTAAACACATTTTCAAAGTCATGAAATGATGTACATTCTGAAGTAGGTACAATAATTCCCCTGGCCTCTAGGGGGGGTTAATATTAGAATATATTTTACTGCCGGCTGCTCAGTCCACAAGGAGATTTACTTATAACTTATACCGTAGATGTGATTTCTGTGAATAATCTGTGCTGGGGGATAAATAGCCCCTGCTCTGAGCTGGTTACAGAATAGAAGCCTCTCTAACAGCTTCCCCAGCTCTGTAGCACGACATTTCTCTAACGGGAGCATGTTAATACTGGTTATATTTCTTCTCATTATCCCAGTAACGTCTGATGTTAATCTGAAACCCAGAGCTGCATGTTCTATAAGGAAAGTTTCTTATCCAACCATCTTTAAAGCCGGGGACCTGGTTATTGGTTCCTTTGTCCAGTTGTGTTCCTTTTATTTTAACAGTTTTTATAAATCACATTATCCAGAAACAATTAAATGTTATGGGTAAGTGCATTCTTCTTTATTCATAGAATTTCATATAAGGGGTGTAACAAGGTCCAATGGTGCTGAAGTGATGCAGTCGGAACTCAGGGGAGTAGGGTTGGAAGTTTTGGTGCAGCTGCTAAAGGGAACAGAGCAGCCCAGCAATTCATTCTGTATAAATAACATTCGGGTCATTTGTTATATACATTTATATATTGTTTTGTATATTTAATAGTAATGTTTCTCCTATTACTTTTAACTGTGCAGTTTATATTAAATCAACTTTCTACAGAGCATCTCTCACCTATCTGCGGCACTATGTGGCCTTCATATATGCAGTTGAGGAGATAAATAAGAACTCTCAGATTTTACCCAATATTACCCTGGGCTACCAGATATTTGACTCCTGTGGATGTGACTTTAAGGCCATCAGTGGGGTATTGGACACAATGTCTGGAGCAGAACAAACAATTGTGAATTATGACTGTCGGAGGAACAGTAAGCTGGTGGGGTATTTGGGAGACTTCTCTTCTGGTACAACATACGCTATGGCCCAGTTCCTAGCAGTGTTTAGATACCCCCAGGCATGTATTCACTTATCTGTGATGGGAGGCTGGATGAATTACTTGCACGCTGTCCATTTAGATAACAATTCTATCCAATGCAAAGGAAAATGTGGATAGAAATAGAGAAAATGTGAAAAGCAAGCAAAAAACAAGGTGTTTGTAACAAGATATCTGCTGGACTCTAGGAATGTTTTTTTATTTAGAAAAAAATAAACCTAAAGATAACAAACTTCACATCAGACAATCAACATAACACGAGAGTTCAGATGAGGCCGCCCATTAAAAGGTTATAAACCTTCACCAAAACCCACCCATTCCCTCCCGACAGAAGAAAGCCATCTCTCAAAGTCCATTCCTCTGTCCACGATGGCTTCCTTTCCCACCCCCTCCCACAAAAAAACCCAAGCAAAGAAACACACTTGATCCAAGTCCATAAATGTCCGCTTGATTTAACCCACAACCACTCCCCCACCCTAACCCTGTCCCCCACAAGTCATGATGTTTGGAAATAACATTCTCTATTCGAGTGATCTGCAAAGGAAAGATACAGAGCAGAATCACGCTCTCATAGAAACAAAAGGAAAAATAAGCAGATAAAGAGAAACAAATACAAAACTTAGGTGAAGACTTGCTGCACATTAGAAATAGAAACCCCTCCATAGTGATGGGTTGTAGCGCTGCCTCTCCAAGAACTGGACAAACCGCAGTTCAGCCAGGATGGAGTTTACTATATCACTATCTCTCACATCTGCCCCAGTTGTGCGCCGGCAGCGCCCATGCCACAGGGGGTATTTGTAAATCATAATCCTGCTGGGCTATAGGAGGCAAGGAATGGCAGTTATAACGGAAGGGAACGGATAAGGAAGAATAAAGAATGGAAGAGAAAACGTTGCCATGGGACAGAACCCATAAACTGATAAGATACGGAAGGGGGAGTGCAGAACAGACAAATAAAAGGTGTAAAGGGTAGAGAATAGGAAGAGTAAATAAAGGGAAAGATGGATATGGGGAGCACATAACCGAAAGGGCAAGGTAAGAATGAAAGGGGAGAGCTGGTCATAAATGAATAAGAGGTGAGAAATAAGAAGCAGTAGAGAAAGTACAATGAGATGGGGAAGAAACCAGAATACAAGACATGGGCCATTCAGTAAAGAGTGTAGGCAAAACTGGGTCAATGGATAATAAGGCCAACATTGTTTTTGTATCTTTTAAGATCAGTTACGGCGCCATGGATCCAGTATTTAATGACAGAACCCAGTTCCCATCATTCTACAGAACTATCCCCAATGAGGAGGCAGAAATGGATGGGATTGTGCAGATACTGAAGCACTTTGGCTGGAAATGGGTCGGACTCATTGTATCAGATGATGATACTGGGTACAGAGCCCGGGAAAGGATAAGTACAGAACTGGCCCGTATGGGGGGGTGTTTGGCTTTCTCGTTGGTAATTGAATATGGTGCAGCTATTCCATACCTCAAAAGAAAAATAATGATTGAAACAATTGAGAAAACCGCTGTTAATGTGATTATTATGTTTGTTACCGCAAAGTACATTTCTGCCTCTTTAGTTATCCTTAGGTATTGCACAATCCCACAGAGAATTTGCATCACTTCTTCCCTTTTTACTGATTTTATCACTTCTCCCTATAACGTGAAACTTACTGTCTTCTTCAACGCAGCTCTTTCCTTGTTAATCCGAGAGGGAGAAATTCCAGATTTTCTTTATTTTTTAAACTGTTTTTCTCTTTCCAACTATCCCCAAAGTGAATTTATGGAATATATATGGCAAAGTGTATTTCATTGTACATTTCCATATCTCCCATGGTCAGTCAAACCCACATATTATAGGATCTGCACAGGGAATGAGTCTATGGGAGGTTTCTCCCAGACTGGGGATTACAGAGTGACTTATAGAGTTTACACAGCAGTCTATGCCCTGGCTCGTGCCCTGCACAATCTCTACTCTGCCCAGGCGCCAACTAATCACTGGGACAAACTGGAATATATGAGAGGGAACCTAAAGCCCTGGCAGGTAGGTTCATTCCTCTCACACTGAGTGACGGGAATTAATATTTATATGAAATAACTGTGTGCATCCTCTAGGGATGAGGACTAATTGAACAAGTTCATGCAATGAGATATCTCAGGCCTTGCCCCAACTCCACCCAGTGATGCCCAGTTATATACAGTCCTAATCTGTCCTAAACTCAACCCACTTCTGGTTTGCTCTTTAGGGATCTGAAGTTCCAAACTGTCCTGCCTAGATCAGGGCAGAAGAGCAGAATTCGGCAATATTTCTTGAAATTGTCAAATGTATGAAAATGACTGGGCTGGCAGTAACTGAGGCTGGTGTTTTAGTGGTTGGATTATATTTTGAAGAAGTAGGGTTCTACTTGCAGTTATTACAGGAGAAAAGCCATGTTCTCAGATTGACATATGGCTTTGATCCCCTTATATATAGCCCCCCAACCCTCATCAATGTATCTAATGCATTAACAATGTGTGCAAATAATCTGTAATGTGTCTGTTTCTATGCAGATAAATACATTTGTACGGAATGTGACGTTTGTAACTCCTTCCGGTGACACCATATTCTTCAATGACAAAGGGGACCCCCCGGCGCAGTTTGATGTTATGACGTTTTTATTGTTACCAAATAGAACCTTCGCAAGGCAAAAAGTTGGAAGTTTCCATGTATTGAGTGACGGCACCAAACTCCTTCATATAAATAGCAGTGCTGATCTGTGGGGCCCTTACTATAAAGAGGTAATAATAGGAACAGCACCATTTGCTTCCAAAGCTATTTCCCAGCATGCACTGTGTGTGGGTTTCAGTGTATGTGTGTGTGAGACAAGGGCAAGTTATATATTTACCCCAAACATACTGGGCACATCTCAATACTTCATACATCTTTTTACCCTACAAATACAGATGCCACAATCTCTGTGCAATGAACCCTGTGCCCCAGGATACAGGAAAGCTAAAATAGAAGGGAAGCCATCTTGTTGCTATGACTGTGCCAAGTGTGCCGATGGGGAAATGTCCAATACAACAGGTAAGTGGCACTCACAGGCACCTAAAGGGAAGAGATAGGACTGATGGGTCCCTTTAGTGTTGGACTTGTGCCTTTAATATGTTCTAGGATTTCAGAGGCAAGTGGCAGAAGAGAGACACATCAGTAACTATAGAGACAGGACTGGTCAAGCACTGCCCTTTTAAGTATAGACTTTTTACAAGCGGGGCAAGTTTCAACGACCAGTAAAGAGTTGAAGCTCAGCAGCACCATGTTTGAATAAAAAGGAAGGCTTAGTGGCAAGAGGGCAGTTGATAGTGGAAATGGCATCACATTTTAAAAATGTAGAGAGACAAATAACAGGCCAGGAGAATGAACCAACTCTATGGAGAGTAAAGTACACAAATAATGCAGGGAAATGACAAATGGGAAGGGGTAACAGAGAAGAGTAGAGAAGAAAAGAGAAGTGTGCGCCGAGGGTGGGCGGTGTCATATGAAAGAAACTCCCCCTTTTCTGGTTGGCTCTTCAGTTTTGATGTCTAAAGATATACTGTACGACCCTCCATCTAAAGAAGTTTCACATTGGATGACGTCTTCTGTTTATTAAATAAGAAACCAATCACTGTCAGTGCTCCTTTGTCCATCAGCCCAAACTCACTCAGCCACATTTCTTGAATAATAAAAACAAATCTTTCCTTAGTCGGTCAGTCTTCATGTAATGCTTTTACTTTTCAACTACTTTCAACATTGCAATACATTTTTATCCTCTGTATTGTGATCAGTCGGTAGTCACCGCAGCCAAAGAGGAAATTGTGGCAACAGTATAAGTCTTTATAATGTATATATATTTTTTAATATTTCAGATGCACTGAACTGTTTTCTATGCTCTGAATATGAGAAGTCTAATAAGCAGAGAACTGGCTGTGTCCCTAAAGAGATAAACTACCTCTCCTATACAGATACCCTGGGGGCCAGTTTAACTTCTATTGCTTTGGTTCTCTTCATCGCAGCTTCTGTAGTTTTGGGAATCTTTGTGAGATATTGGGAGACTCCTATTGTGAGAGCCAATAACCAACATCTCAGCTTCCTCCTCCTCATCTCTCTCATGTTGTGTTTCCTCTGCACTTTATTATTCATTGGGCGCCCAACTCAGATATGTTGTCTCCTCCGACAAGTAACATTTGGGATTGTATTTACTATTTCTGTTTCTTCTGTGTTGGCTAAAACTCTCACAGTTATTATTGCCTTCAATGCCACAAAGCCTGGGAGCAAGCTGAAGAAGTATGTAGGAACCCAACTGGCCACCATATTAGTCATTGTATGTTGTTTGGGTGAGATGATGATCTCGGCTGTGTGGATGGCCTCCAACCCCCCATTTCTGGATGCTGATACATTGACTGATATTAACACAGTATTTTTAATGTGCAATGAAGGATCTGTATTGTTTTTCTTCAGTGTAATTGGTTACATGACTGCTCTGGCTCTGTTCAGTTTCATTGCTGCATTTCTAGCCAAGGATTTCCCTGACCGATTTAATGAGGCTAAAAACATCACTTTCAGTATGTTGGGGTTCTGTAGCGTGTGGGGGGCATTTGTCCCTGCATACCTGAGCAGTAAGGGCAGTAGAATGGTGGCTGCTGAGATATTTGCCATCTTATCCTCCAGTGCTGGGTTATTGGCCTGTATATTTGTTCCTAAATGTTACATTATATTTTTTAAGCCTGAACTAAATAAAAGAAAAATGTAGAATCATCTCTTCTCCTACACTATGTAGATTTATTAATTCTTTGCTAGGACATTTTAAGTTAAAAAACAGTTTCTGCATTTCCGAATATGTTGTGTATATTAAAGTTTTAAAGAATTAGAAGTGTCAGTGACACTACACATGCTCAGTGGGCTCCGGACAGCTGTTGAGAAGCTGAGCTTAGGGGTTGTCACAAATTATCAAGCAAAAAAATGATGCTGACCTGTTATAGAAGCTGAACTGCTGCTAATTGTACTATTTCCAGAGCTGCCATGTATTAATAATCTGAATTAACTACTAATTATCTTTATATTGTGACATTTATATTCTATATAAACAGTATATTGTGACATTTAGATTTTATATAAACAGTATATTGAGAGTCGACCCCTAAGCTCAGGTAAGCAGCATAGAATATGTGCAGCGAATCAGCCAAAAAGAAGATGGGGGGCTACTGGGGCATTTTTGAAGGCACAGATCTTCCCTGCTATAGGGCTATGGTTGGCTTGGAACAGAAACACAAAATATAATTTATAACATTCTTCCCTACTTCTTTAGTTAAGCTTTAGTTCTTCTTTAAGATTACCTTATGTTTATTTTAATTGGTGTGATTGGTGTTGCTGAAACATGGCTGAAGAAGTCACATGACTGGGCAGTAACTATAGGAGGCTTTACCTTGTTTCAAAGGGGCAGAGTCAACAGAAAAGAAGGAGGAGTTTACCTGTTCGTTAAGCAGGAATTAAAAGCAAATATAAAGGAGAAAGTGATGATGGTAAATTTTCACAAATTTATGGTAGGGTAAGTGTACTATAGACCCCTTAATGTAAGCCTTTTCTATTTGCGCCTTTTGGAAATAGAAAAGGCAGCTAGTTTGGGCCAAGTAATAATAATGGGGGGTTTAATTACCCAGATCTAGTGATCTTGAATGGCCCAGAATGTATAGCAAATGCGCAGGTGGTTATAATCAGGGTCTTTGTTGCCCCAGAGTATATGTTTTTTTTGCACCAAGTGTTAAATAATATAACATTATGGTCACTAAGACCCTTCATTTAAGAAAAGCAAAATTTAGCTCCTTAAGGGCAGCGCTTCAGAGCATAGATTGGGGCATTAGGTTTTCTGCTAAAAACACAGAGCAGAAATGGTTGTTGTTTAAAGTGATATTCATTCTTTACTGTTGTCAATTTATTCTATTAAGAAGGAAATGTAGAAGCATTAAGAACCACCCTATGTGGCTTAATTCAGAAGTTAATAGGGACAAAAGGAAAGTATTTAAGCAATAGAAATCAGATGGAACAGAAGCTGCATTTAATGAATATAAATATAACAAGTGTTGTAAAACAGCATTCAAAAAGGCAAAGATAGAAAATGAGGAGCGCTTTGCAGCAGGTGCTAAGACTAACCCCAAAAAGGTTTTTTTCATTTATCAGTTTAAATTCTGTTGATAAGATTTTTTTTGCCCTTTTTTCTACCTGTGCTTTTTACTTACACTGTTTTTGATGTATTTACATAGGACAATTTAAATAATTTCCTGAAATGTAAATGGCTCCAATAAAAAGATCCTGAATTTTAAATGAAGTCAAGCAAAATAAAGCTGACATTGCTCTAATTCAAGAGACCCGCCTGGATAATAAAGAAAATAAGAATCTACAACCTTCTTGGGTGGGAGCGGTATGTTATTCAAAGTCAGTAAAAATAGGAGGTGTAGCAATTGTGTTACTAAACTAAAATATGAAGTACTTTCATCCAGTAAAAACCAAAATGGAAAATGTATACATATACAATTACTAATACAGAACGACATTTGGAAAATCCAAATGAAAATGAGAATAAAATTGAATTTTATCAAAACCTAATAGAATAGGTATTCTAAACCCCAATAGTTTAATCCTAGGTGGGAATTTCAATGAATCTTATTCAGGGATACTAGATAAATGTGGTATCAATAAAGCTTTGAATAATAAAAATTCCAAATGATGTAAGGATTTTACTTTTTTCTTTCCCTCATGGAACAGGGACGAGAATCAATTACATCTTTACCTCAAGGAATGTTATTTATTTAATTAAGCAAACTGTAATTGATCATGTTTCATATTCAGATCATACTCTGGTTAGTATTCTGTTGAAAATGCAATTTTAAACCAAATCATATATTTTTTGGAAATTTCTCATTTTTTTTTTGGAAATTTTCTCATTTTTATCCAGTAAACTAGACTTTCAGGTAATGTTATAGGAAAAATGTGAACAATTTATATCAGACAATTCAGCTCATGCAAATAATATCATGATATTACGGGATGCATGGAAAGGTATCATCAGAGGGAAAATTACAGCCTTTAGAATTAACTTTAGTAAGAAGATTCATTCTCAAGTTATTTAGGTGAGCAAAGCCCAAAAAAATACCGTTAATGCTTTCCATCTAATCCAATACATTCAATTTGAATTAGATATGAAAATTCCATAAAAGATCTAAAAATCTGGCTTGAAATAAGAGATACAATGAATATGACATATATTAAATCTAAATACTTCAACTTCAAAACCAACTATAATCGATTAGAATTTACTTGGACAAGACATGATCCTTTGCCCTCCATTTTATAAAGTGATGGCAAAGGAATTTTCCAGACTACAAAGGCACTACCGAAATCTCAATTTTCTCGAGTTAAGAGACTTGTATCTGATAGGAGTCTGGTACGGGTGAGATTGGATGAGATGACAAAACAAAGAAGTGAGATAGGAAAGGAAGAAGCGTTCAAGAAGTATGAGAATTCCCTTTGTGACATATTTTAAAAACAAATAGTAGTAGTATCCCATCATTTCAGGATCTACCAGTCATGTCCTATAAGAGAGCGCGTACTATCGGCTCACTATTGGTGAAAGCTGATATAGGACCAGGTAAATCTTTTAGGCAAACAACATTACGTCCGATTAAAAATGGGACCTTTTCCCTGTTGTGCTGTAACTGTTGCTCCAATGTACAGAAGGTGGCAGTTATAGATTATCCTAGAATAGGTCCCCTATTCCTATCTCTGGACATTTTACATGATTGTATGTTGGGCAGACATCACGGATACCCAGAGACAGGATTAGGGAACACAAGTCAGCGATTAAATATAAAAAAATGGATCAACCAGTGGCTAAGCATTTTATAGAAAAGGGACATGGTATATATCAATTAAAGTTTCAGATCATTGATGCCGTTCCCAAATTAAGGAGAGAAGGTGATGGGTAAAAAAAAACCTTTTACTGTATATAGGGAAGCCTAGTGGATCTGAAAACTAGACAGTTTAATTCCCAATGGTTTGAACATGGAATATAATTTGTCTCCTGTTTTTAGGTAAATTTATTAAATTTTACAATTGGACACCTTGATTGTATCACAGATAAGCGAAACAGTTAGATTTGACTGGATTTTTGCAACATGGTTTGTTTGTATTATATATTAATTGAACACTAGGGGGTGCTGTGTTATACAGGATATAAGGAGCACGTGTACTCTTGATGGTTAGCTTGATAAAGAGTTAATTAGGCTCGAAGCATTGCTGCTGCCCGCATTGTGACAATAAAGTCATTTTAAGACGTAGTGCTGCCTATTATCATTTGCCAAAGGAATTTTCACCAATCCTAACCAAAATGTTTAATGGAATTTTATTTAAAAGACAAATCCTTCATTTAAGTGTCAACACTCACACAAAGATCACCCATAAACAAGGAAGAGACCCCATGCCTATGAATTCATAGAGACCAATAACCTTAATCTAGATTTTGTCTAAGATTAGTTTTGGAATGATGGTTTTTGTCTCCCAAGAACAAAAAGGTTTCATAAAAGGAAGATTAGTCATATAAACTATAAAATACCCATGTCCTTATCAGGCATTGATGCCAAAAAGACATTCGACAATGTATGTTGGCACCATCTTCAAGATTCTCTGCATGCTTTTGGCTTCTCAGGTCCTCTTATGAATTCAATTAACTTCCTCTGTTCTACACCTAAAGCTCAAATTCTAGCGCCAGGGGAACTTTCCAAACAGTTTATTATTCATAGAGGAATGCGTCAAGGATGTCCCCTTTCTCCCCTATAATTAAATTTGTCCTTAGAACCACTAATAAGAACTCTGTCTAAAGCAGAATGTTTACCTGGCATAGACATCAATCAACAAACGTATATCGGATATTTTTCTAATTTTTTAAAGATTTGGTACAATTTCCAGATGGAAATTATGAACATCTATGGCTTAACCTTCTCAACTATCTTAAATACTTAGGTATATATATATCTATGTAATAAATGGATAATTGTTCCCCTAAACTTGAAAGGCAAAGTTGCTTTTTAACATGCTTATCTTTGCAAAATTGATCTATCCCATCATAAATCTCTCTCTTCTTATCAAACATAAAGATATTGAGGTGTTGGACACAAATCTGTTAAAATTCTTATTTAGAAACAAAGTGCCGGAAATTGCTTTGCGTAGACTTAGAGAACTGAAGAATAAAGGGGGTTTAGATCTAAGTGACTTCAGAAATTTCAGTCTTTCCACTTTGACAAAATATGTTATGGAATGGATATCTGAAGGTGACAGATATACAAATCATCAGTTAGAAGATTTAACTGATACTAATGACAACATGTTAGATCTTCTATATCGTCTGTGAAATAAACAACCAATAGAAGTCAAAAACAATCCTCTATACAGAGACACAATAATTAGTTGGAAACTTCTACACAATAAAATGTAAAACCAATTACCAATCACCAACCTACTTATAGAAACAAAGACTTTCCCTCAAACCATGTCCCATTTACCACAACCTGGACACATAAAGAAGTAAAATGAATAAGGAATATCATTTCATCACAGGAAAAAAAGAAAAATATTAAGCCGGGAAGAATTTACAGGAAAATTCCAAATTCCACTAAATGAGAAAATATATTATCAACTTGTAGACTGATCTAAACAGTTATATTAAAAAAATGTCCACAACTGGATCAAAATTGGATCAGTTTATCGACAATCCTACAAAAAATGAAATAAATTAAATTCTAAGTGACTTATGGAAGAATTTGGATACCTCTTTTAGGGATGCGCCGAATCCTGCCTTTTTTTGAGGGATTCCGTCAAATCCACGGTCCTGGCCGAACATAATCCTAATTAGCATAAATTAGCATATGCTAATTAACATTAAGAAGGGTTAAATGGTAGAGGGGAGACGTTTTGGTGTGTGTGTGCCAATTTTTAACCCTTCCCAATCCTAATTAGCATATGCTATTCGTGATTCGGCAGAATCTGTTAAGGTGGGTTAGGGAGTTCGGTTCCAACCTCTTCTCATTCTTTGGGTTTGACTGCTAATGAATGGTCTGGATATTTAAACCATCAACTCAACTCTACTCAATTGACTTCATACAACAAAATGATTCCTACAGAAAAGTGGAGAGAACAACAGTTCCGTTGGATCCACCAAACTTAAAGAAAAGGATGAATCCAGGCCGTCATGTCCTCAATGTAAAGCAGCCTTTATTTCATTGTATTTGAGATGGTCCTCAAATATTGCAATATTGGAAACAAATTCAAGGCTATTTCAATTTCACATTTGCATCACAGGTTATTATTAATCCCAGTCTGATGAAAATAATTAATTACTTCTTACCAAGTCTGTAAATACCCACAATTTTTTCATCTGTAAAAAAAAAAATGGAAACCATTTAAAAAAAGAGACAATTTATGCTATACTCTATAACTCCAGCTTAGCACAATGACTTTATTAGGAAGTAATCCAGCATACTATTTATTATTATTAAATATTATAATATGACTTCTATTAACTGTCTTTCAAAACTTCTGTTTACTATTTACATATAGGTATTATATACTGGGAGGGGTTAGGTAGCTGGGACCAGCTTTATGGGGGTAAAGCAGCCCTTGGCACAATTACAACATGTGAAAGTGTATTCTCTTGTAGGCAGTTTATTTTCACTTGCATAAAAATTACAAAATTGTTCAAAATAAAATCCTTGCCACATAATGGACTCTACCTAACACAGTCAGTGGCCCTAACTAACCAGGAGCAGCCCTACCGCCTGTCTCCCACACAGAGAAAAGAAAACAAAGTTCAAACCTTGTAGTGCTTTCAAAATCTCTCAGTCAGCTCTCACAGGCAGCTTCCTTGTGTCTTTCCCCCAGACTGGCGCCTTCTACTTTGCTCAGGCTGCCTTTTAATAAGCCTGCTGAGATGCCTCAGATAGACCCACAACACACGGGCCGGACTAGCAGTCCCAGAACCATTCTTTTAGGAACCTGGGACATATATAAGCTCCGTCCTGGACTTTCCCAGGTATCCTGACAGTGACCTTACCACAATACATATAAAAAAAAGTTGACTCTGAACTGGTTCATTTGTATATCTGTGATACAATTGGTTGCCAAGATTCAGCCAGTCTGAGCAGTGAAATTCAGACCAAGCAGGAAAAGGAAGTTCAGTGTCCACTTCCTGTTTGGGCAAAATGTTGGAGTTGGAGATCTCTCCAAATAGAGAGAGCAAAGGAGAGAGAGTCTTAGCAGCACTGATCCTGGTCTGTAGTGTAAGAACTACACATTTTAAATAATAAAGATCATTTACAAAAATGTTTTTCTGTCAGGGGCTGTTCAAATCCAGATGGAGATAGGGGTGCCACAAGGTTCTGTACTTGGGCCATTGTTGTTCTCCCTGTAAGGTTCCTGACTGCCGACTTTAAATATAGTAATCCATGGGATCCCTCCTACTGGGACAAAGACGTATATACGGGAACAAGAAGGACACGACCATAATGGAAGTTCTCACTTGTTCAGTTTATTCTTAGGTGATCAGGGCTTTAATACCCCTTGTGTACGGGCAGATACAAAGGGATCATTATATAAAAAGATGGAGTAGAACCTCATTATCTTCAAGGACGGCTAGTGCGGGACAGGAATTTTAAGGAGGACACAAGGAGTAAAAGAGGCGTTAGTGCACAGATAAGATTAAGTTGTTTTTCAAACTGTGTATTTTGTAAGGTGCAAGCTGTGCAAGGGTACTATTTGGGAAAAACAACTATTATGGGATGTTCAAACCTTGCTGTTTGCTGTTACAAAATGGGGATACATTTCTAAAATGGAGTATGAATCACACTCCCTGTACACTCCATCTCTGGGAGATCTCATGCGCTCATTTGGCTGTAAGTCCCATCCCATCCCATATAAATCCACTGATGCTGATGATATCCAAATATACTTTGCAACCACTTCATTAACTGCTAAAAGTGAGACTCACATTTCTAACTGGCCCCCAGAAATCTACAACTGGAAGGATCAACCCCACCTCAAACTGACCCTAACAAACACTGAACGGATCATCTTCCCACCTAAGCCTGGTCCTACACCCCCTTTTACTAGCTCTATTGATGGCACACTCATTAACCCTGTCAGCTCAGCACATTGTCTGGGGGAGATCTTTGGCTCCTCCCTCTTCTTCTTTGACCATAATAACAACTCTGTCAAAACCTGTTGCTTCTTATTATGCAATATTGCCAAAATACATCCCTTATTTTCACCTGCAACAGCTAATCCTCTCATTCATGCTCTCTTCCTAACCTGACTAGACTACTGTAACCTGCTACTAACTGGCCTTCCTAACTCCCATCTCTCCCCCTACAGTCTGTATTAAAAACTGCTACTAGACTACTCCCTCTCATCCAAGAGAGAGTACACCTCCCCCCATCATGGCTTCCCATAAAACAAACAATAACTTACAAACTCCTTCTCAAAACCTTTAAAGCCCCTCTGCCCCTCACTCCATCTCTTCTCCTGTGTCTCCATACATTCCTGGCCAACTCTTCCACTCCACTCAGAGCAACCAAGCACCCCCCACTATTACTGCTGTTTCTAATGCATATATCTGTCTGTGAATTAACTACATTTACATGGGGGGGAAAAGAGTGGTGAATGCTTCTGATGTCACTGGCGCGCCATGGGTGGGGCGTATTTAGTACATTTTAAATACATATTAATACATTTTAAAATGAAAAAGACAGTTGTACATTCATGGTTAATTTGTAATAAATACTTTTGGCAAAGACATTCCTTGGAGGCTTCTCATTTTTGATTTATAAAATATTCAATTTTCTAAATTTTCTACTGTAAAACAAGCACCTATTTCTACATACAATAACTGTCCCTGACCTCTAGGGGGAGTTAATATTAGAATCAATTTTACTGTAAAAATACCTTATACTGTAGATGTGATTTCTGTGAATAATCTGTGCTGGGGGATAAATAGCCCCTGCTCTGAGCTGGTTAAAGAATAGAAGCCTCTGAAGCCAGCTCTGTAGCACGCCATTTCTCTAAAGGAATCATGTTACTATTGGCTGTATCTCTGCTCATTATTCCAGGAGCCTCTGATGTTAATCTGAAACCCAGAGCTGCATGTTCTATAGAAAAATATTTTTTCCCAACCCACTTTAAAGCCGGGGACCTGGTCATTGGTTCTTTTCTTCAGCAACATGCCACTTATTCAAGCACCTTATATGATCCAGAATTTCAAGAAGAAGTGAAATGTTTGAAGTAAGTACATTCTATCTATCTATCTATCTATCTATCTATCTATCTATCTATCTATCTATCTATCTATCTATCATCTATCTTAGAACACTGGTTGTCTCTCTCATTACCAGCCCTCTCTTGCTCCCTTTGTATTTTCTCTCCCTCATTTCAATGGTAGGGCAGGTGGGACAGGTAGGGCAGGTGGGACAGTTAGAGCAGGTGGGACAGTTAGAGCAGGTGGGACAGTTAGAGCAGGTGGGACAGTTAGAGCAGGTGGGACAGATAGGGCAGGTGGTACAGTTAAAACAGGTGGGGCAGGTAGGGCTGAGCTGGATGGAACTGGTGCAGGTATCAGTGCTGCTGTACTAAGTCTCTATAGGAATAAAGGAACTAGCCAAGAAAATGCAGGCTTAAATATTCCATACAGCAATAGTTATATGAGGGTATTTATTGCACCAGGAACTATCAACGTTACTAATAAACTATGCATATGACTGTTACTCTCACTCCTAGAGTGACTTATAAAAGAGACACCATCACATCTTACTTCTCCTACTGGGCCTAACTTTGCCCGGGCTCCGGTCTTCTTCTATCTCACTGCCCAGGTAGAAACCAAGAAAAAAGAAAGAGATCCCTGCCATCTTCTCCCTTTTGGACAATAAAGCAAGGCCACTGGCCTTAGTGTTTGTTTCTCAGCAAGGCTCTTTTATTGGTCCCTAATACAAACTGACAAGCAGGAGTTACCTACATAATTAGCTAATTAGGAAGGGTTATAACTGAAGGTAGGCATAGGCCAATAAGGCAAGTCAGGGAGAAAGTCCAAGGTTAAGCCCAGCAAGGGTAAATACAACACAGGTCCAATGTACAGATAGGAGGTCAGGCTTGGCAGAGTTCAGGTTAGACAGGCAAGGGTTAATAAAGGAACAGAGCAAGAAGCACCTACCTCAGGCACAGTGACCAGTGACAATGGGACCAATAAGCTGGCAATGGGCATTGGCATCAGTGTGTAGTGTTGCCTTTATGCTCGGGTTCATTGCCTCGCTGGGAGGCTCAGTTTCTCCCAAGACTTCCTGGGTTCCTTGCAGACTGCATCAAGGTTTCCTCCAGGATTTTACTAGATTTTGCTTCATTCTACCCTCGCTCATCTTCCTGGCTTGGCTGCTGCAGAGAAGCCCCCCCATAGCATGTTGCTGCCTCCACAGTGCTTCATAGTATGGAAGGGTTGTCTGTGATTATCTGTTTGGCTTTAGGCCAAAAGTTCAATTTAGGTCTCTTTGGACCATAGAATCTTTTTGAAGCCAACTTCAGGGTCTCCCATGTGCTGACTTCTAATCGTTGGTGAGATGTTATGTGAGTTTGGGTATCAGGGGTTTTATTTTTTGACCCATAAAGCAGTGAGTGTTGCAGCCCCTGGGCAACACTTGTTGTATGGAAATGTTCTTGTGTCCATCCCCTGACTTGTGCCTTCAATCACCTTTTCAGGGAGTTGCTGGAAGTGTTCTTCTCTCTTCATGGTGTAGGATATGGCTGGATACCGACTCACCCAAAGTTGCACCTTCCAATAAATACAAAAGTAGCTATACTGCAGTGAAAATTGTGCAGTACAATGCCTTCTGTGTGGAACTATTTAGTTGATTAAACTCCTCTGTTTAGGGGAAAAAGCTGAGTAAGTCTAAAAAAAAAATACCCATGGTGCATCTCTCCAAGACCCGGAGCTTGAGCTGAACTATGTATTAGAAAGCCACACATTTAGACACTGGGCACAGACTGAATTGGGGGTCTCACTCTTCCTTACAAAGTCTTGCAACCTTTGGTTCTTTCAAGCAAATTTCTTTTTCACAATGGGGCCAGTCACAAATTTAGAGCAGGGATTTGTGTATATAACTGGTAAATATGGTAAATAATGGACTTGTGTAGGGGCTCCACCTACCTTTTCATTTTTTGTTTTTTTAGGTTTTGAGAATGGGTTTGTTTTGAGATATCTATGATCTAGAAATGGAGAATATAAAGTTAGTTTGATTACGTAATGTAAGTACGTAATACTAACACAAGTGTGTGCTACTCAATGGGTTGGGCTCTCCATCATTGTGCACCTTGACTGTGTAACTCTCATGGAATGTTCTTTAAGAGCATCTAGTCTGCCACACACTTGCCTCATTCTATAAGCAATGTTACCTATGGGCTTACCATTATTTTAGGCTGTTGGTACATCCTATTGCTATGGATGGGTCCAAAAAGTTCCATGAACTGGTAGGTTAAGGTGGCCATACACGTTATACACGAGGTTGCCAAGCGAGCAAATCTTCTCCCAATATCCCCACCTACGGGTGGGCGATATCAGGCGAATTTAGGCTAATTCGGTCGTTTGGTCCTGGGGCCAAAGGATCAAATTAAAACGACTGCATTGGGTGCAGTCGGTACGGGGACTGCATCAATGAGCCGATGTGGTCCCCGATCAGACTAAATTTTTTAACCTGAAATCAGCCAGATGTCGGTCGGGCTGGCCTGTTGTTGGTGCCCCTACATGGGCCGATAAGCTGCCGAAACGGTCTAAGGGACCAATATCGGCAGCTAGAATCAGCCCGTGTATGCCGTGTATGGCCACCTTTACACTAAGGAGAATACTTCCCTCCCGCAGGCCATTGGTTACTACATGGGGTCTTCTTGAGCAGTAAGGAAAGGTAACCCTTTGTGTCCCATACACAAACAAGCAACTCTTCTCTTCGACTGATTCAATGTAATTGTGAGTTTAGTAAATCAACTTATTTCTTTCTGCAGAGCATCACTCACCTATCTGCGGCACTATTTGGCCTTCATATATGCAGTTGAGGAGATAAATAAGAACTCTCAGATTTTACCCAATATTACCCTGGGCTACCAGATATTTGACTCCTGTGGATGTGACTTTAAGGCCATCAGTGGGGTATTGGACATAACGTCTGGAGCACAACAAATAAGCCCAAATTATGACTGTCGGAGGAACAATAAGCTGGTGGGATTTGTAGGGGACTTGGCTACTGGTACATCACACACCATGGCCCAGTTCCTGGCAGTGTTCCAATACCCCCAGGCATGTATTCATTTATGTGCTCTATAAACACTATCAAAGGTCACAGAAACTTGTGTAAAAGAATGCAACATGTTCAGAATGAACACTGTGTCCTACACCCCTATCTAGTTTGACTACTTTCAATAATTAAGTGCAACATATTCCACAGCGCTGTACAATAAAGGCGATGCATATTTTACATACATACATGCAATGCCCATTATGTACTGGTTACATGGGGGCTGAATGGAAACTGAAAGTAACTAATTCTAGTTCTAATACTAATTGGTTAATACTAATTCCTATTGGTCCTTAACCATGGGGTTAACCAAACAATGCTCCCTAAATTCAGAATGGAGAGTAAACTAACAGGACTCCATTAACACAGTAAATGTGTTTCAAGTATTTTGGACCTTACCTAAAATCATTAGAAATAAATCCATTATTTGGGTTCTTGGGGTCTTTGGGTTCAAATGAAATGTTTGATCAATATAATGATTTAGTGACTGGCCAGGCTACTACCATAACAACTTTTAAAAATATACAGATCCTGTCCAAGTTGTAAGTGTATACACAATGTATTGATATGAAGCCATTATTCACCAAGAGCTTTGTATAAACAAAGACAAACTTCCAAATTAATTTAGATCTTTACCATGTTTCCGATCGGCTTAATTCTTACAACTGTAACTGGACTGTTAGAGTACTCTTGAATTTTCTTTTAGAAATAACATTCGTTCTTGGACAGGCAGAAGAGAAACTTTTGGGTAGACACCAAGAACCATAATAGGATTGGATCCATAATTAGAGAATTACAGTAGAGACATACTGTTTGAGTACTAGAATTAATAGAGTTGTTGTGAATTCAACAAGTAGGAGAAGACAATTATCCTGTAAGATGAAAATGTTGAGATATATTGTTCCAAGGTCTAGTTTGTCCTTCCAGTTTGCCTATTGGTTTGCAGGTGATTTGTCTAAAGAAATACCAAGGGATATACAAAGAGTAGACCAGAACCTTGAATTAACAGGGTCAGGTTGGAGAATAGGAAGAATTCTATTAGTTATCTTTCCACCACCACAAATATAGTATGAAATCCTTTTGAGGATGAGAGTTCCACAATAAAGAAAGTTTGTGAATGTGTGTTTTTTATTCTACAATAAATCAAATAAAGTTGCATGGAAGGGTCGCTTATTTATTAATAAGAAAAACGTGTTTGAATAAATAATTTGAGTTTAAGAAGAAACTCCCATTAATGTCTATAGAAACTTGAAACTCGGCAGATTATTACATTGAAGTTTTCAGGTTTTTTGCATTCAATAAATACCAGGCATTCGAGTTTTTGAACTATAACTCGAATTCAAGTTTTTTAAGCAAAAAAATACTTGAATCGAGAATAAAGATAAATCACCTCCTTTGCCTGAGGTTTAAACTGTGACACAATCAATGTTTACTGTCATTTTTTTCTACTTTTAATAAGGGCACAATATAAGCACACTGTCATTTATTTTTCTGGGCACAGCATGGCTCTGATTGGTTAACTGTTCCAGATAATGATTTAGAGTGCTGAGATGGACTCTCTGCTTAGGCAATTACAAAATAATCACATGCAAATCTGTTAATCAACTAATTAATTTAAAAAAAATACTGGCTCAAATGGTTTCAAGAACATTTGCAAAAATAAAAAATGGGCAAAAATAATGGTTGAAAATTGGATCATAAAATAGATACTATTAGTGCAGAGACCCCAAGGTGTAGGTTGTTTATGATCAGTTACATGAGATAAACTACTACAGTAGTAGATATAACTTTACTGAAGAGTGGAGGTTAAGGTGAAAAGTAAAAAGGGGGTCATTGACATTTGAGACCATAATATTATTTGTATATTTTAAGATCAGTTACGGTGCCATGGATCCCATTTTCCATGACAGAACCCGGTTCCCATCATTCTACAGAACTATCCCCAATGAGGAGGCAGAAATGGATGGGATTGTGCAGATACTGAAGCACTTTGGCTGGAAATGGGTCGGACTCATTGTATCAGATGATGATACTGGGTACAGAGCCCGGGAAAGGATAAGTACAGAACTGGCCCGTATGGGGGGGTGTTTGGCTTTCTCGTTTGAATTTGAATATCAAGGATATCTTTCATACTCAGATGAAAAAGCCATTGCGAAGACAATTGAGAACACGGCTGTTCAAGTGATTGTTTTGTTTATTACCACAAAGTACATTATGGCCTTTCTAAATTTCCTTTCCTATTGCACAATTCCACAGAGAATTTGCATCACATCTTCCCTTTACACTAATGATATCACTTCTCCTTATAACATGAGGAAAACCATCGTTTTCAATGGGACGCTTTCCTTGTTAATCCAAGCGGGAGAAATCCCAGATTTTCATCATTTTTTAAATAGTTTTTCTCTCCACAAATACCAAAATGCATTCACAGAGCGTATATATCATGATATATTTCTTTGTTTGTATCCGAATTCTTCTTGGGTTGAAACCACCGCCCCAGGATATGGAATCTGTAAGGGGAAGGAGTCTATGAGTAAATCAGATTTCTCCCAGACTGGGGATTACAGAGTGACTTATAGAGTTTACACAGCAGTCTATGCCCTGGCTCGTGCCCTGCACAATCTCTACTCTGCCCAGGCGCCAACTAATCACTGGGACAAACTGGAATATATGAGAGGGAACCTAAAGCCCTGGCAGGTAGGTTTATTCCTCTCATACTGAAGGTATACATAAGTTAACAAGTTATTTTTTTACTTTATTTTTTATATTTCATTAAAAATTGTATAATCTGGTATTGGCATTTTGCCATGTCTGTTTCTATGCAGATAAATACATTTGTACGGAATGTGATGTTTGTATCTCCTTCTGGTGACACCATATTCTTCAATGACAAAGGGGATCCCCCGGCGCAGTTTGACGTTATGACGTTTTTATTGTTACCAAATAGAACCTTCGCAAGGCAAAAAATTGGAAGTTTTCATCTACTGAGTGACGGCACCAAACTCCTTCATATAAATAGCAGCGCTGATCTGTGGGGCCCTTACTATAAAGAGGTAATAATAGGAACAGCACCATTTGCTTCCAAAGCTATTTCCCAGCATGCACTGTGTGTGGGTTTCAGTGTATGTGTGTGTGAGACAAGGGCAAGTTATATATTTACCCCAAACATACTGGGCACATCTCAATACTTCATACATCTTTTTACCCTACAAATACAGATGCCACAATCTCTGTGCAATGAACCCTGTGCCCCAGGATACAGGAAAGCTAAAATAGAAGGGAAGCCATCTTGTTGCTATGACTGTGCCAAGTGTGCCGATGGGGAAATGTCCAATACAACAGGTAAGTGGCACTCGCAGGCACCTAAAGGGAAGAGATAGAAGGACTGATGCCTTTCTGGGACTGAAGATAGCTGTAGTTTCTTCCAACTCACAAATCCAGCGTTTCATTAATACATACACATAGAAGGATATACATCTTGTATAGGTCCAGTCCAACTATACCAAACAAACAATGGGAATAGAATTCAGGATAAAACTCAAGACCATGATTCCTGGCCCAGACTGGAAATCTGTCAATTCTGGTAATTGCGAGAAGCACTGCTATAAGCTGCCCAGACCAGCTGAGTGAAATACCAGAACATGTTTTTTCTTCAATACATTTTTTACCAAATCATTATCATAAATAATGATATAATAATAATAAATAATAATAATAAATAAATAATAATGCCTCTTTCTTTTATTTGAAGCGAAAAGGGAAAATTGTTTCATAGTTACAATGATTTTCCCATATTATTACTTATAGGGTTACACCTGCTTCCACACTCAACTAGTAGAACTTTTAATTTGTTTCTGTTCTGACAGGTTTTAACTTCAAAGAAACTTTCATGTAAGAAAATATCACAGATTGATTTGTAAGTTTACAATAGCAAATTGCATTTCCACAACAAATCTTTACTTTTTTTGTTTTGCTTTTGATAAACCAACACCAAACTGTATGTAGTGCTGTAACTACAGCCCCATGGTCCTGGGTGCAATATTGTCTTCTTGCACTTTCCCATAATATGTTTCATTAAAATTAACTGTGCTCTCTATCATTCATCCACTTTATACTTTTTGTACTAATCCACTAGTTTCTTGTTTCAGGGATTCATCCTTGTTCTCCAATTCACCTTCTTAGGAATATCTTACATAGCAAAATGGGGAAAAAAATCATTAAATTGTTTCTTTTCTTCAAATAGGTCCTAAGAAGGGTAAATAAGGGATATTTTGCTTTTTTTGTAAAGAAGGAATTATAAAAAGATTAAAAAATGCTGTAGGAGGACAAAAAAACAGAACAAGGTGAGAATAGTTAAGGATGCCTGAAACATTAGCTACTGTATATAGGAAAGAGAGAAGCAAACATGAAGAAGAAATATGGCTCAGGGAGGGAATAGGGATACCATGAATGAAAAGTGAAAAAATAAAGCAAAATATAAAGAAAAGGAGGGGAAAAGTGATAAACGAGAAAATATAGATGGAAGAGTTGAAGATGAAATGTTTATATTCAATTGAACAGGACATACCGTATAGCAATACAGCTGATGTTATGCCATGCAGCTATAAGGTGCCATTGTATTTTCTCACCAAATGATAAGATAGATAAGAGATAGATAAGAGTGAAAGAAGAAAGAAGTAGGAAGTACAAGTCAAATGGAGAAGCAAATGAAAAGGGCAAAATGTACAACAGGAGAACTAAGATGGGGAGAAAAAGGAATATATAGAAAAACAGAGATGATAAAGTCAAACGAAGGAGCAATCTATATGGGAAGTGCAGTACATAACACATGTGTGGTTAAACAAGAAAGGGAAGGAGTGGAAGAGCAGAGTTGAAGAGTAATTTCTGAGAATTAGGAGAAAACAAAGAGAGTGTATAATTGGGTGGGCTCTAGTTTGAGCTTAATGTTTGAAGTACAACAATATTTCACCTTCTGTCCAAACAGGTTGGATGTTGATTACATATAAAAACCAATTAATATTGTTTCATTCTTTGTCCTTCAGTCCAACTTTGCCAAACCACATCTCCTTCATGACTGAAACCATAAAACCAAATCATTCATGTTGGGCCATCATCATGTTATAGTTTTGATTTTCATTTACAAATTAGGAACCAGATTCTTCATTGCAGTTCATTCTTATCATCTGTACTGCCACCAGGTGGATGATGTTTCCACTCATAAATCTCCGAAAGGTCCTTTTGCATGCCGTGGGAATACAAAAAGGTTGAGTATCAAAAGATGCTCCTGTGTTAGCAGCCAAATGATATGTCTTTGTAAATGTATTTTTTATATTTTAGATGTGCTCAACTGTTTCAAATGCTCTGATTATCAAAGGTCTAATAAGCAGAGAACTGGCTGTGTCCCTAAAGAGATAAACTACCTCTCCTATACAGATACCCTGGGGGCCAGTTTAACTTCTATTGCTTTGGTTCTCTTCATCGCAGCTTCTGTAGTTTTGGGAATCTTTGTGAGATATTGGGAGACTCCTATTGTGAGAGCCAATAACCAAAATCTCAGCATCCTCCTCCTCATCTCTCTCATGTTGTGTTTCCTCTGCACTTTGTTATTCATTGGGCGCCCAACTCAGATATGTTGTCTCCTCCGGCAAGTAACATTTGGGATTGTATTTACTATTTCTGTTTCTTCTGTGTTGGCTAAAACTCTCACAGTTATTATTGCCTTCAATGCCACAAAGCCTGGGAGCAAGCTGAAGAAGTATGTAGGAACCCAACTGGCCACCATATTAGTCACTGTATGTTGTTTGGGTGAGATGATGATCTCGGCTGTGTGGATGGCCTCCAACCCCCCATTTCTGGATGCTGATACATTGACTGATATTAACACAGTATTTTTAATGTGCAATGAAGGATCTGTATTGTTTTTCTTCAGTGTAATTGGTTACATGACTGCTCTGGCTCTGTTCAGTTTCATTGCTGCATTTCTAGCCAAGGATTTCCCTGACCGATTTAATGAGGCTAAAAACATCACTTTCAGTATGTTGGGGTTCTGTAGCGTGTGGGGGGCATTTGTCCCTGCATACCTGAGCAGTAAGGGCAGTAGAATGGTGGCAGTTGAGATATTTGCCATCTTATCCTCCAGTGCTGGGTTATTGGCCTGTATATTTGTTCCTAAATGTTACATTATATTTTTTAAACCTGAACAGAACAGAAGAAAAATGTAGAATGTTTCTTTTTATCTGTTCTCCCATATTATGTAGATTTACTATTTTACCTGCATGTCTATTTAGATAATTTACATCTAGATGTATTGAACAAAACTATGTAGTAAATTTGTTGTATTGAAAATGGAATCTGTGTTGATGTGTTTGTTGTGGGGCTGGGGGGGCAGATGAAACTGGTCCCACAAACCCATGCACAGAGACAATATGGAGAGACTATATGGAACTGCTATTCCCCTTGTCACTAAATTGTCTGCTTGAGACCTGAGAAGTCTCTCTTTACTCCTGTGCTGCAAGTTGGAATAACCCCCCCCTTCCCTTTCCCCCAGCACCCAATCAGCAGAACAATAGAAAGGTAACAAGATAGGATATTTAGATATATACATAAAGTATGCATTAGTAAATGATGGTACATAGCCTCTGGAGTTATTGTTTACTGGAGTCAAAATACATTATACAGTGATGGATAGAAGTAGTGGCACCCAAAATACATTTAATACAATGAGTGACAGCAGGAACTTTAGCCCCAAATACATTATATACAGTGAGAAGCAGTGGGATCATAAGTCCATTGCAAAAGCAGGTTTTCTGAAGTCTGGAGAAGATTTTAATATGTTAGAGATCATTCAGAAATTGTTTGCATTGCTAAACATGCTCCTATGCCCCACTTAGTGGAATACATAAAAATAGTTACCAAGAAGGAGAAACCCAAGTTATGTGACGTGTGAATTTAATCCTCAAATAGAAATTTAAGATGGAGTCAATCAGGTCTACAATGTTTTCTTCTTCCTCATGAGTTAATGGCAACATTAGACTTTCAAAATGCTTATTTGTGTGTCCCAATAAGAGAATCCTATCAAAAATTCCTGAGAGTGACGACAGAACACAAATCTTTACTTTGTGGTTCACACCCTGCAGTGCTTAGGTTGGCAAAAAATTTGGAAAAAGTCCTTTCTTCAAACATCTTACACCAAAAGGTTTTTGGGCATGGTCCTAAAGGCATAAGAAGCTCTCATTTACTTTTACCAGAAGACAAAGAAGAAAAGATAAGAAGCAGAGTGACGGCTCTAGAATTAAGAGGAAAGTCCATAGTAAAACATATGTTGGAACTTCACTGTCTCTTTTCTGCAGCAGTAGAGGCAACACCGGATTTCAAATCCTGGCACCCCTAGGCCGCCCCCCATTCGCGCCCACCCCCCATTCGCGCCCACCCCCCGTGCGCATGCGCGGGCATTTAAACTCATTTAAACTTAAAGTGGGGAGAAGTCCCCATTGCTCCATATGGGAGCAAAATGTCAAAATTTTGTTGCGGCGGGTCGGCATGCCGCCTTAGGCCCGAGCCTTTGTGGCCTCGCCACAAATCCGGGTCTGAGTAGAGGTAGTACCTTGGGCAAGAGCTCATATGAAAGAGCTGCAGGCACTCCTGAACAGAGCTTGGAAACTACAGGGCATTTCACTTAAATATGTGGCCTCTCCTGGTGGCTATAAGTGGAAAATTTATAAATAAGCCTCACTTTTGTCCATCTCAACCCATAGTAATCACCAATGGTGCCATTCTCCACAATTTGGGGGCTCACTTTGGAACAGCCACATAAGAACCCATTGGGGGACTTCCTGTTTGGCGCCGGTTAGGATGGAGGCTCAGGGATAAAGCTCCTGTTTCCCATGGGTCAAAAATCTGCATTAAAAAGCTGCTGTATATAAAATTTTTACACATACCTTCCCCCTGAGGTGGAAGAGAAGCCGAGGTAGTGACAGGCAGACTTTTAACAGTATCTGCATCAAGTTTGCAACATTTGTTATAGGCTGTATCTAATGGCCTCTGCCTGAGCCTCGTTCGTCGAGTTTGTAACAGTCTGCTTACATAGTTTGGCCCCTGCTTAAACCTCGTGTCTTGAGGTGGAATTGAAGCCTGACACAGTATCAGGTGGGTTTATTTTTTTTTTACCATTCTCCTCATCGAGTAGCAACATTTGTAACAGATGGCTGACATCATCTCCAATGGCTGCTGCATAAGCCCCTCCCCTGAGGTTCTGTTTTAGTTGCTTAGTCCTGTTCTGAACTTTGGAACCACAGTTCTTTTTGCTCATTATTCATGAAGCTACTCTGCCTTTTCATATAATACTTGAATGTGATCCAAATATTACTCTGTTATATTAGTTTCTAAGTTAGTGAACTGTATATATATATATATTTATTTATTTATTTTTATGGAAACACATTCTCATACATCATCTATGGCTTCTAAAACAAATGAAAAAGGATACAGAAAAAATGGAAAGCAACAAGATTCAGATGCTTCCAACATTTCTTTACCTCACAAACCCACTTCTCTTAAAACCCCTCTGACTGAGCCCCATTCTCTCATTGCAGCGGAAGTTGCCAGGCTCATCAATCCTGGTATTGAGGTTACTATTGAAAAGGCTATTGATAAATTACAAATAAACATTACCAACATCTTAAATCAAATTCATCAAGACATTTCTCGTGGTTGCTGAGTTGTTCAAACAGTTTCTCAAACTCAGAATGATACACTGAACTTGAAGTCTCGGTTGGATCCTTTGGAAAAACAGGCACAAGAATTAAAACTGGAACTAGACGCTCTGGAAAACAGATCAAGAAGAAACAACCTTAGATTTATCGGCATACCAGAGTCTTTCCAGAATGATTCTCTGTATAATCCTGTCTCCAAAACATTTCCTCATAAACTTGGACTTCCCCCAGAATGTGGCAATTTCAAGATTGGAAGACTACACAGGATTGGTCCATTAAAAGACATTCAAAACCCAAGACCAAGAGTTGTAATTGTCAAATACTTAGACTATGCTGAGAAAAATCGATTGTTTCAAGCAAAAAAAATTTGCCGAGGAAAAATTCGCCGCACGTCCAAAAATTGTCACCGGCGTCAAAGAAGAATAGTCATGGGTGACAAAATAATAGCCACGGGCGGCGAAACAATAGCTGTGAGACAAAATAATAGCCGCGGGCGAAAAATGTTTTTGTCGCACGACATTTTCGCCGTTTCGCAAATTTTTCGCCATTTCGCGGATCTTTTGAAAGATTCGCGAATTTTTCGGCGAAACGGAACAGATTCGCGAATTTTTCGGCGAAGCGAAACGGAACAGATTCGCTCATCACTAATCTTTAATGATCCTTTAGAAGTATCCACTTTTGTCAGCTATGTGGAAAGAAAAGAAGTCACCACAACTTCTCTTGATGAAAAAATAGACAATACAACTAAAATCCACTCTAATAGCCAGAGAGCCCGCAAATATGATAAACCATGCCATTCTAAGATTTCCGAAGAGCTGAAGCCTACTCCACTCCAAACTCACTCCAATTCCAGATCAAGGTCACCTCATCCTCCCAGGGGAACGAACCCCTCTCATATCAGTGAAGATGAAATGTTATTTGAAACATGATCAGCCATGCTTAATTGTGCCCAACCCACAAGGGGAGGCTTTTCTCCCTGATAACTCTTCTCTTAGAAAGGGTATTCAGACCTTTATCCTTTAGGAAAAAAGAAAGTTACATATGATTAGATTGTATGTCTTTGTAGCTTATTATTTTATCTACCTAATATTGTTGTGCTATTCGCATTAATTGTTAATATTGATGAATATTTTTGCCCAGTGGATGTTATTACAAGTATGTTAGAGTATCAAATTCTGCTCTTGCTCATCTTTTCTGATATAATTCCAACATAAAGTCTTCACCATTGAACATAGTTTGGAATGTCAATGGATTAAATCAGTGCTGTCCAACTGGCGGCCCCCCTCTGTGTGGCCCCCCACCTGTCTGGTTGCTTTGATGGCTTACTCTTGTGTAAGCTTTAAATGGTATCAGTACTGTGATTAACTGGCCCCCTGCATGGTTCTCACCTCAGATTCGGGCTGTAATCCCCCTGTATTGTTTAAATATGTAATCCCCTGTGTTGTTCCACCTTTTAATCTCTGCATTGTTCCCCCCTGCAGTGTTCCCACCTCAGGCTCAGGCTGTAATCACCCATATTGTTCCCCTGTTCACACCTCAGGAGCAGTAGAAACCCACAAATAATCCCTGCACACTACAAAAAGAACATATACTGAGGTAGTACTGCAATTAAAATTTTTTTTAATATATAGTTATTGTGCAGACTGTAGGAGCAGTGCCAGCATTATGTCACTGTAGGCTGCCTGTGTGTGCCATACACACAGTCATCATAGGGCAAGCAGAGTATGGCACACACAGGCAGGGTAGGGAAGGCAGAGTATGGCACACACAGGCAGGGTAGGGAAGGCAGAGTATGGCACACACAGGCAGGGTAGGGAAGGCAGAGTATGGCACACACAGGCAGGGTAGGGAAGGCAGAGTATGGCACACACAGGCAGGGTAGGGAAGGCAGAGTATGGCACACACAGGCAGGGTAGGGAAGGCAGAGTATGGCACACACAGGCAGGGTAGGAAAGGCAGAGTATGGCACACACAGGCAGGGTAGGGAAGGCAGAGTATGGCACACACAGGCAGGGTAGGGAAGGCAGAGTATGGCACACACAGGCCAAGTATGGCACAAACCAGCCAAGTATGGCACACAGGCAGGGTAGGGAAGGCAGAGTATGGCACACACAGGCAGGGTAGGGCAGGCAGAGTATGGCAGGTTTTTGCTGTACTACAACCATTAATATGGGTATGGTCATGTGATAACATGGGTGTGGTTTCAAGTGGGTGCGGTTTCAAAAAGGGGAGTAGTCAAAACTGGCTTCCATTATTGGCCCTCCACCACGTAGGTCGGAAAAATTCCGGCCCTCGGTACCACAGAAGTTGGACAGCACTGGATTAAATCATTATATAAAAAGGAAAAGTATTTCACAAAATTTAAAAAGCTTTAAATGTGATGTAGATTTTTTTACAAGAGACCCACCTGAATGAATCAGATAATGAAAAGTTAAAAAAGGGTTGGGTAGGAGAAGTTGTTTTTTTCTCTAGCAGTTGATAAAAAATGTGATGTAGCTATCCTGTTTCACCACAAACTTAATGTAGCTATACTACAATCAGTCAGAGATGAGCAAGGCCGATATATTTACGTAGAGGTGCTTATTACTGATACTCCATGGCACTTATGTTCTGCTTATGCTCAAATAATGCCAAAAATGAATACTTCTCCTGGCTTAAACAACACATTTCTTTACTTTCCCATACTAATCTAATTTTAGCAGGTGACTTAAATGAATCTTATTTATGGTCCCTTGACAGAACTGACTGGAAATTTAAAGATCATTTAAAAAAAATCTAAACTTTGACATGAATTCTTTAAAGTCACTGGCCTAAATGATACTTGGAGAATTTTCCATCCAACAGAGAAAGGCTTTACCTTTTTCTCCTCTCCCCACAATATAGGAACTAGAATAGATTAAATTCTGACATCAAATAATTTACTAAGTAAAATGATAGGAGCTGATTAGGTGACATTGATCTTTCTGACCAGTTTCTATCCAGTTCTCCAATTCAATGTAACCCTTTCTTGGCACATTCACTTAATATGGGCTGTATTTTCACAGGAGATGTGTGTTCTCAAAGAATATTGATACTGGGAACTGGGAACAGCGCAGTGCCTCCACCTAGTGGACACTGAGGAACACACCTCTAGGGGATTTCCACTAGGAAATAATCACACATGGTTTGCAGCAATATTAAACTTTATATAACTTTTGGACATAAACAGTAGAACAGCTTTTGGGTGACTGATAATCCTTTCCTGAGGAAACTTGGGAGGGCTATCCACACTGGCACAGTCTCTGTACTTGCCCAGCCCACTTTAGATCCGGATAGACCCCCAACCCTTAAATCAGTTCAGTCCCTTCCCCAAGAGCTCTTTAGTCCCCCCAGGTAGCGCTACCTGCCCCAGAGTACCTTCCCTGTTGAAAGGGGTGGCTGCTCCCACGTAGCAGGCAATTGCAATACCTGTTCCTCCAGGGGACACACACTGAGAGTTCCACAGAGGATTTTATATTCCCAGGCAGCCCAGCAGACTTTTATCCTTTCCAGTCTGAACACACACTGTTTGTGCTAACTGCTCACTCTGGGTCTCTGTCTCTGAACTGGCAAACAACAGCAGGGGCTCCCTTTATAAACTGCCCCTAGATTTTTGGCTCCAAAGCTTAGGCACACCTCTCCCAGACGTGCACTGGGGCAGCCAGCCAACCGGATCCCTCCCCAGGCTGTAGCTAGGCTGGATGAGATCACAGACTAAGAAACAGGGGACAGGGTTCTCTGATCCCTTACATCAACAACATCTAAAAGTTTTGTTTCTTGGTCCTTCCCTAGTCCTTTGAAAGATAACCCTGACTTCATCAAAATGCTTCAAGGTAGATGGGACATGTTTTTAATTGATAATAAAGACCATTTAGATAATCTGCCATTGTTTTGGGAGACTGGGAAAGCTGTGATTAGGGGAGAGATTTTATCTTTTAGGTCTCATTATTATCGTAAGGTACAAAAAAACTTTCTAAACTTAAGTAAAAGGCAAAAAGATTTATATCCAAATTTCCCTCTTTGGAGAATGCTTTAAAATATAAAAAAGTTGCTGAAGACCTCAAGGCCTGGATTGACTTTAGAAACACCTTTTTTTGCTTCATATTTACATGCTAAATATAGTAATTTAAATAACAAAGCTAATCATATGCTTAACAAAATTACATGATAGACATACTAAACTAATTAGAATTAAAGATAAAAACAATGTATTAACTAATGATCCCAATAAAATAGTTGATATATTCAAAAATTACTATGAAAAGCTATACTCACATAACACTCATAACAACTCTGAGACAAAGACATTGTTTCTTACTAACTGCAAGATCCCCCAAATTTCTTTGGAACAATTAAAAGATCTTAATGGACCAATTTTAATTGATGAAGTTACTTATGCCATTGACAATTTAAAATCTAGAAAAGTGGGTAATCCTGATGGTCCTGATGAAACTTCCTTCTAGTGAACTTTCTAGCCTTAAAGTTATACCGAAAAAAGATAAAGATCTTTTCTTCCCCTCATCTTATAGGCCAATATCTCTATTAAATCAAGATATTAAGTTATTATCAAAAATTTTGGCTGATAGATTGTCCCTGATGCTTCCTTCTGTTATCTCCGGAGCTCAAAACGGTTTTATTAAAAATAGATCAGGGGTTAAGAACATAAGAGCTTTACTTAATATTTTATACCAAGAAACATAAGATTCCTAGCTCCATAATTAATATTGATGCTGAGAAAGCTTTCGATAATTTGATTTGGGACCATCTTTTCAGTTGTTTGGATTTATTTGGTATTAATGGCCCATTTTATCATTACAGTCAATATCTTTACTCTAATCCCAAAACTCAAATCATTTTAGGAGGTGCCCAATCCAAACCTTTATACATTTTTAAGGGGACTAGACAAGGCTGCCCCTTATCTCCCTTGCTATTTAATTTAGCTTTAGAACCATTGAGTAGAGCTTTCAATTCTTCTAAGGCTTTCCAAGGTATTACAATTAACAAGCAGCAACTTAAGGTACTAACATTGCAGATGACTTGCTGCTAATCATAAAAAATCCCAATAACTCACTTAAAGCCGTTTTTGATATGCTTGTGAATTTTCAGTCCTTTTCAGGATATAAAGTAAATGTTGACAAGACTGAGATAATGAATGCAATTGACAAAAGACCTACTAGATCCAAACAATTATTCTTTAATTAATTCTGGAACATGGTGGAAAGATTCTTGAACCACAGGTTGAATTTAAATATAAAATTATCTCCTAGTTTCGCTCTATTACACATTAAAAAAGAGGAGGTGTTATCAAGCATTTTACCAGTCTCCTTAGCACAAAAAATTGATAAATTATTATTTTTGTTTATGGCTGCCTCTAAAAAAGCATTATTTTATTATTGGTTAAATAATTTAAAAAACTACAAAGCTTACAAACTTTAAAGGGAACTGGCAGTAGATGCTCTGGCTCAGGCCTGATCTTCAAGCTGGCATCTGTCTTTCTCTCAATTCCAATTATTGGCAGAGTAATTCAGAAAATTTGGAAACGTTCCTCAGAAGTGATTTGCTCCGGCATGGCTCAGGGGAATTGGGTATGCAGATCTTCTTCAGTTGTCTACCAGTTACCCCTGGACACTGGTCCAGTATTACATCCAAATCCTTCACCTCTACAGTTACTAGAAAAGAGACTGAGAGGGAATTATTGAAAAAACAGGGTTTATCCTCTCTGCTCATTGATGTTCTGTTACAGAGCAGGAAAGAAGTTACTAACAGAGTTTATCAGAAAATCTTGTCTCCTTTTTGTAAATGGTGTCGAGGGAAGAAGCTAGAACCTGAGAATATTCTGGTTCCTACTATTCTGGAATTCCTTTTTGAAGGCATTAAAAAAAATCTGTCTCCAACACCATTAAGGTTCAAGTAGCTGCATTAGGTGCTTTCTGAAACATACCACTGGCTGACCATCCTCTAGTAAGAAGGTCTATTTTTTTTATTTTTTTAATGGTTGGTTTTATTGATTTTTTAACAACAATAGAATAGGGAAGAAAGGAAAGAAGAGAAGTAGTGATGGGCAAAATGTTTCGCCAGGCATGGATTCCTGGCGAATTTCCATGTTTCGCCATCAGCGGATTATTTTGCGAATGAAAAAATTTGCTGCGGAAATATTCGCCGTGTGTCCAAAAATTGTCATAAGAATAGTCACAGGCGTCAAAAGAATAGTCGCGGGCGACAATTTTTTTCCTTGGGACAGGTTCGCTCATCACTAAAGAGAAGGAGTTGGAGAGTAAACAGTCAGCCCTAAGCAATTTAAAGCCAAAATTTAAACATGTTTTTCCTGTATGGGACCTTGACCTGGTTCTCAAATGCTTGCAGGAGGCTCCATTTGTACCGCTAGAGGAGGAATCATTATACCGTCTTTCAATTAAAGCTGCTTTCCTAGTTGCCATCTGTTCTGCAAGGAGAGCTGGAGAACTATAAGGTTTATTCTGTGAGAGCCCTTATCTGCAAGTGTTGCCAAATAGTCTTATTTTGAGGACCAATTTTATGTTCAGGCCTGAAGTGTCCTCAATTTTTCATAGTAATTTTGAGCTCCTATTTCCAAGATTTTTCCCAAACCCCAGGAATAGAAAGGAGGCTTTGTTTCACTTGCTGGATGTAAAGATGTGTATCCTACACTGGAGATGGTGAAGCAGTAGAGAGTCAGGCAGTACTCTAATAAAGCTACTTTTGCATCAAGAATTCTGCCTGAAGATTTGCTCAGTGAGTGTCTGCTCTTCAAACAAAAAATGTGATATCTGCTCCCCTACAAGCACCTGAGCCCTTTTCTCTCAGTGGTGAGTTGTTGGACAAATTTTATAATCTTGTATCTTGTAATTTCCTTGTCTAATTCTTTGGTCCAAACAAAGGTAAAGCAGCTTTAAAGGCTTCCATTTCAAGGTGGATTAGACAAGTCATTATTAAGGCCTACAGTAAACCAGGAAGATCTCTACCTGATGGAATTCAACTA